>NC_090266.1:226188550-226806384 GCF_040414725.1 Anabrus simplex | reverse complement strand
TAATCGGGTGTGATATAGTTTTGAAGTATAATTTTATCTGTCAATATCGACTAAATTATATTTTTTTGAGGCAATTATAATAAGCTATTTTTGTACACTTGCGCTATTATTATTATTATTATTATTATTATTATTATTATTATTATTATTATTATTATTATTATTATTATTATTATTATTGTCAGTACTTCATTTATGCAGATATTTTATTTGTTTGACGCAAACATAGACACCGTGGTAGATGAGTGATGAAGTGAATTAACGATGAAACCACATATGTATGATAGTTACTGTCGAAAATTCTGGTTGGGCGACAGTAACACAGATACATCCATATTTTGTTGCTATGGCAAGTACCATAATTAAACAGTTGGGTGGACAGTGCTAAAAAAAAAAAAATTTGTTCAGGTAAATCCAAGTGTTGTTGAGCAATAAGAACGATATTGAGTGACGGTAATAATGTTTGAGATGTTTGGAGGTCCATAGTTATGAGCATATAGTAATACATGATGCTATTTGATGAAGAAAAGTATATAGAACAAAGAGTAAGGTGAACATATTCTCTAATATGACTGGAAATGAAGGTATCCAGCGTGATAGCTGAGACGTAATAGAATTTATGGAGAATGAAATGGAAATGACTCCGTAAATGAAAAATGTAGTGGGAAAATAAGCCAGTCAAAGATGATGTATGATTTAGAAGGACCAAATGATACTTATGATATTTCAACTGTGACACAATATCGCTTACTCAGAGAAAAGTTATCGTACGCATTTGAGTGCCATTTTAATATTATGTTGGCAACATTGAACACCCAACTGAGCTGTTGTGAATGCTCGCTAGTAGGAACTACTTTCGTTGGTTACAACAGATGATTATTATTATATATATTGCGAATGAGCCCATTAGGACTACGCAAAGTACTTAGAGGCAGGCATTTGCCTTTCTTTGTGCCCACACTTCCTTCATTCGTTTGCTGTGTGCTTCTTTTCTCTCTTGAGACCATGTTGTTCCGGTCTTCTTCTTTGGTTTTCCCTCTTGGTCAACTTCCCACTTATGAACTTTGGTTCTGAAGATAACCCGGCTTTGGATGTCTTCAGGTGTAATTCCTGCCAGTTTGAGATCTGTTTTAATTCGCCAATCCATTTTATTGTGTCCGTTTTAGCTTTACTTCGGTTTTCATAAAATTCAACTATTTGCTTGGTAAGTCTATCTGGGTTCATCCTTTTTATATGTCCAAAGAATCTTAATCTGCGTTTTCTGATGTCGCTGTGAATGTTAGAAAATTGTTTGATTTCCTGTTTCCCTCTAAGGCGGTACTGTTCATCTGCGAGTTTCGGGCCTAAAATTTTTCTAATGATCTTGCGTTCCTTTTTCTGAATATTTTCTAGATCAGTTTTCCTGTTCAAAATTAGTGTTTCTGATCCATAGAGGCATTCTGGTTTTATAACTGTATTATAGTGTCTTAGTTTAGCATGCTTGGAGAGACACTTTTTGTTATAGATATTTTGGGTGAGTCTATACGCAGTTTCCATTTTTTGGCATCTAACTTCATTGGCTTTTGTTTCCATTCCATTCTCCTGAATTATTTCACCGAGATATTTGAATTGCTGGACCCGTTTTATTTTGCCATATTTTGTCTCCATGAATTTAGGGGCTTCTTTGCTGCAGGTCATGTATTCAGTTTTTTTAAACGATAATCGGAGGCCGACTTGTTCCGCTGTTTCTTTCAGGAGTTCGATCTGGTTTATGGCTGTTGAAACGTCACGAGTTAAGATTGCCAGATCGTCCGCAAATGCCAGGCAGTCTACTGCTAATTTGCCCCTACCAAGAGTGATTGGTTGGTCAATCTTGAGGGCAGACTTCTGTTTGCGCCATTCCTGTATTACCTTTTCAAGGACGCAGTTGAAGAGTAGTGGAGAGAGCCCATCTCCCTGTCTTACTCCTGTTTTGATCAGAAAAGTGTCTGAGATTTCCCCCATGAATTTAACCTTAGATTTTGTGTCTGTCAGATGATTATTATTATTATTATTATTATTATTATTATTATTATTATTATTATGTATATACATATTTTTTATTTTTATTTGCCTCTTATTAGCAATATTTAGGTGCATTCTTTTTATTGTCTTTACATTGTCAGTGTATTCTATTGTGTGGGGACCACAGTAATTTTGTACTGGGTTGTGGTCAGGTTTCAGCGAATTCAAATATACTTGGACGCTGAAATAAACCAATAATTTGATATGAGCATATGTCAATGTACATTTATGTATATATTAGCGCAAATTTAGGCATTAGGTTATGGTTTCTGGCTGTGTTATCTCGCTTGGTGTATATAGTAGAATAATTTAGAGTATATTTTATTTTTAAGTGGGAGAATATGTCTTCTCCGGATTAATTTATGGTATCTAAGAAAGGGACACTCGCATATATGAAAAGCAAAGTTTTAGATTCTTATACAGCAACAACCAAGGTCCATTATGTGAGTCAAAGGTTACTGAATTCTCAGGTTAAAAAATTTTTGTTTAGTGTACCTGGAAAGAGGATATTTAAAATTATAAATTCCACATGGGAAGTCAGTAACAGTTTTATTCAGAGAAATGTTACTATTATTATTATTATTATTAATATTGTAAAATCTATTATGAGAAATTTACGTTTACCCCTTTACACAGTGAATCAGGTATTTCATTGAATTATAATCTATCCTGGCAAATATTGTTTTATAGATAAAGAAAATTCAGTAAGCACTGTTAATAAAGTTTATATTTCAATGGTATTAATTATGGTAAATGAATGTTCTAGGTAACAGACACAAACACGTTATGGTTTATCAGGATGGTGGATCAATAGTACCGTAATTCCAGGTCAGGTTAAAATTATTATTATTATTATTATTATTATTATTATTATTATTATTATTATTATTATTAATATTGGTTCTTATTATTTAATATTTTACCAGTGCAATTCACAGGCTATTAGGGAGTCCTGATGTGTATAATATTAATCACTTGAGTCAGTCAATTGTGGATTTATTAACTAATTTAATATTAACATTTTATATATTTTTTAAAAATCCAATTTATCTACGATTTGGTTATCAATAGTATTGGATTTTGGTATGCAAATATTAATTCTTAAGGATTTATTTAATTATATCCAATATAGAAATAATATTCATTAAATATTATTATTATTATTATTATTATTATTATTATTATTATTATTATTATTATTATTATTTCAATGCATTGCTAATTCATTTGATATCACTATATTGGAAGATTTGAGTCATAAGATAAAATGGTTTACAGTGGACAGCTAGGTAATTAATTAATTAATAAAAATTTGATTGCAATTTAATTAGTAAAAATTAATTAATATTTTTTTCAGTAACTTCTTGTATGTTTGTTTGTAAACTTATTTTACATATTTGAAGAGTTATTAATATTATTTATGGACTATAATTTACGCAGAATCTTCGTATTATTTCAGTTATTATTATTATTATTATTATTATTATTATTATTATTATTATTATTATTATTATTATTATTATTACTATTGTATTACATTTTCAGGTTGGTTTCCCAAACTTTATATACGCATTTATGATGCATTGTGGAGACATTTCTGAATTTCTTTTAAATAGTTTGCAATGCATTTCAGTGATAGCAAAATAAATTTTATTAATTAATTAGTATCAACATTTTATTTATTTTAATATCTTAGAAGTATCTATTATTATTATTATTCTGACTGATGGCAAATAGTATTCCGACGATTAACTTGGGTTAGCCACATTAAATTTTATTCACATTGATATTATTATTATTATTGTTATTATTATTATTATTATTATTATTATTATTATTAAATATTCTTATTATTATTATTACTGTCATTTATTGATCCACATGTTATATAAACGCTACTATCCTAGTAAATGTGTACAGTTACACTGATATCAAGTAATTGGACGAACAAATATGGAAATTATTATTTGATATAAAAATTAATAATTAATTATAAATATTTTTCATTGATAAACGAGGTGGTCATGTGTGTTATTATGAGAATTTTAGTTTGTACAGTCTCATAAGGTAATGATATAATATTAACAAAATTTTATTTCACATTTTATAACAATTATCTTCACTTTTTTTTTACCAATAAAATTTTCATATACACATTTTAAATTGAAATCAGTCTATGTCATAAATTATTATAGTGAGTAGTTTTCCAAATGCACTATCCCTATGCATCCCGATTCGACGACGGGGACTGATCGCGAATGAGAAGAGGATCTCACAGACCTTCGGTAAGTATTTTTTTTTAGGGCAGCCGAGGCAACATTTTGACATCCATTCAATACCGAAGGAGCTCTGCAAGGGTGCAGTACGAATAATTAATTAACGGTTTCTCGTAAACGAGACTGGTAGGAGTGCATATTACCTTGTGGGTAATCTGATGGATGATTATTACCTTGTGGGTAATCTGATCGATGAGTTTAACTGTTATTCGTGAAATAAATTTATTCGGATTGACAACAATTAGGAGTTCAAATCACTGTAGGAATTAGCCGTGAAGCGTGGGGCTAACCAGATGGAAGTGTACTAGGACATGTAGATGTCGAAGAGTTCTGTAAATAAGTGTATTAATATTATAAAGAAGAATTGGACTCTAGACCTGTTAATTTTTAAATAAAGTGGTAGGATTTGTCTAGAATTAATTTTGACAGGTTAACAGGGGCGTGATTTTTCTGGCAGAAGCGTGGAAATTTTTATTTACATTTATTTATATCTATTGGCAGTTGGCAAATATAATTTTGTTCTATTTTTGAGCATTTTTACAATTCTACCATCCTCATCATGACTGAAAATAAAAACCTACAGCGTGTTTTCCAGTCAGTGACCGGGTCAGGGATGTAATGAATGAATCATATATATAGGCTATTATTACGATGGGGCCGCCACTCCCAAAGTGATATATTAAAGAATGATAGATGCTACGAAATGAGAATGGAGAATGTTGCTGGAATGAAAGATGACAGGGAAAACCGGAGTACCCGGAAAAGACTTGTCCCGCCTCCACTTTGTCCAGCACAAATCTCAAATGGAATGGCCGGAATTTGAACCACGGTATCCAGCGGTGAGAGGCCGACGCGCTGCCGTCTGAGCCACGGAGGCTGACCCTCATCATGACTCTCAAATAAAATTCATACATAATATTCTTGTATAAATTTTAAAGTGAGTGGAAGAACTATAATTAAACTGAATATTTATAAACATTCTATCAAGAAAATTGACCAATTTTGTGAATGTGATTTTATTTCGATTTATATTAATAAATGTTTATTTTTTCCTGTAATTCCTTGTCATTTTTCTGACAATTTTCGAATCCCGCCATATCCTTAAATGCCCTAATTTGTTTATATGCTGCTGACGTCACTGTAGTCGAATATTGCAAGAACGAGGTTTCGACTAGTTTGTTCTTTAGACTGAGCGGAAAATTGAATATGTAATAACTGAACGTATATAACGTGGCAACAGCTTATCTGCAGACAAGGATTGTCTGCTTCGACCAACGTAGGTACTGGTCAAAGATTAACCCAGATCTTTTACGCTCTGGCGGAAAAGGCACAATTTGTATTTGAAGTTGTCAGAGAAAGACACGCGGTCATTATTAAGAATTCGACTTAGAAGTTGGTTGGCAATTACTATGACGCTTTTATACCACATGGCTATTTCATAAACGAATGTGTCCTTTTTATTGCGAACTGAATCCTGTATCCGTGCCTACATTCTAGTGAATGGCTCTACACAAAAGCTTGAGAAGATCGTGTTAGAGGCGCATGGCACGGTAGATACTCAAATGACTTAATGATGTTAAGTACGCCAGACCGTGAAATTCTCAATCAGATCACCAGGTTGTTTGGATATTAATGGCTGATTTTGCGTGTAAACATGAAAGGGAAATACGGCGGAATACACAACACAGTTTAATTGGAGCTCGAATTTCATCTAGGTTCTATACAACGTGACCGGCGGTTGACAAGGCTGGCGTATCTGAGCACTTTCAGCTATCATCGGACCGAGCCTGCTTCAAACCCGCAATCATTTGCTTATGCCATCTGAGCCAGTCATCCCGACAGTATGGTTCTATCATTAAAGATATTACGCAGTTAATATCCCTTGTCGAATGCACTTTGGTCTTTAACATTTCAACTCTGTGGAAGAACTAGTAGCACGATTCATGATGTGTATTGTCGCCACTACAGCTAGGTCCTCACCCCTGTTTTTAATGAACATATCGACGGCTTACTTCTAAGACCTCGTAGGTCCCAACGCTCTTCCTACCCATTATATTACACCAAACACACAGTTATATGCAGTCCATCAGAATAATTTTCGTAGTGTTCATTTTCCTGTGTTGTTGTGTAAAGGAAACTAGACCTTACCATACCGCATTGTAGAGATGCTCTTTGCAAGCGAATTTGCGCAATCCTACTGTTGGTATAATATATGTAAGGTTCGTATTCCTTTACACACAACCATAGGAATATGAACACAATGAACATTGTTCTGATGGGCTGCATATCGATATGTCCCTGGAAGGCGTGATACGTCTTAAGGTATACAATGGATAGAAAGAGCATTGGGACTTACAAAGTTTTAGAAGTAAGACATCGATATACAATAGATTGTATGAAAAAGCTTCAGAATTAATTTTCAGTTTCAAAAGTGGCCATATTAATTTTTATTCGAAGAAAACATGCATACACACTTATATATTCATTAGACATTTATGCCTTTTATCATTAGGTCTGCAGGTGTCTATGTAAAAGAAACATTAATCGGAAAAATAATAACATAACGATGGCCTAGAATGAAAACCTCGTATCTCACAAAGTTCTTTCCATCCATTACTTCCCTTAAGACCAGTTACGCCTCCCATCCACACATGATACGCAGTCCATCAGAACAATGTTCGTTGTGTTCTTTATTCCTATGCCGTCGTGTGAAGGAAAATGAACCTTATGGTACAGTACTATAGAAAAGTCTGTCTGTGAGACGTATTTACTGCCTCCTACAGTATAATTCTATAAGGTTCATTTTCCTTTACGCATCCGCATAGGAAAATAAATCCAATGAACATCGTTCAGATGGACTGCATATTCATGTGTGGCTGGGAGGCGTGACCAGTCTTAAGGGAAATAATGGATAGGAAGAACTTTTCGAGATGCGAGGTATTCAATGTAGGCCATCGATAAGTATTTTAGTCATCCTTTAACCCCATTTTAGAATGGCATGAACAGCACAATATGACCTACAATTAAATGCAAAATGTCTAAATATGATGTATGGCTGAAATATCATCATCAACTTTGGGTTCTGAGAATTCTATTATTATTATTATTATTATTATTATTATTATTATTATTATTATTCTTGAATTACTATCGCCTGAAATAGGTAAACAAATATTATGTTGAAATAATTCACATTTATTTACATTGACGTAATTAAGAGCACTTCCAAGCAGAAAGGAAGTGGACGTTGTAGTTTCACACGGTATATCTTGTACGTCCTTTTACTGTGACATTCTGAACTCGCGCTCCATGAGGCTCGTACATGATTTACATTGTACTTTATGTCCGACTCGTTGGCTGAATGGTCAGTGTCCTGGTCTTCGGTTCAGAGGGTCCCGGCTTCGATTCCCTGCCGGGTCGGGGATTTTAACCTTCATTGGTTTATTCCAAAGGCCCGGGGACTTGTGTTTGTGCTGTCCCCAACATCCCTGCAACTCACACACCACACATAACACTATCCTCCACCACAATTAACACGGCAGATGCCGCCCACCTTAACCGAAGGGTCTGCCTTACAAGGGCTGCACTCGGCTAAGGAATGGCCACACGAAATCATTATTATTATTGTACTTTGGAAAGTCAGATGAAGTATTAATTAAGAGTGTCAACGCAATCAACAGTTACTTCGTGAAACGACGCTATGCACCTTTCGTTTATTGAACATTCACCATTGTAGTAGAATAATATTGTCTCGAGATGTAGAATTACATATTCAGTTACGTCTAATAAAGAATATAATGATTATAATTGGCACTACGCATGTGACTCACCATAAATGTTGTTGGAGGTTTGGTGGGAGCTGTAAAGTTGCACTTAACACTTAGTTGCTGCGGCTTATGAACCACCTGCGTGACAGTACAGTTAATTACGTGTGTTTAGGTAGATCTAGATGTAGGTCCAACTGTTTATCTAAGACAAATAGGGACCAGGCAGCAATCAATAGTACACAATCGAACACAATATACCGTAGCATGCCAGATACAGCTTCTGTTAACAAGGGTACAAGGATATCCGTTTCACAGAATAGACGACAAGTCTGTCACTATTTACATATACGTATTTTCCCAAACGTCTGTTGAATGTTAAAACAATGTGGCATATAACATTACATATCAAGGGATACATAGCACGAAACTGTGCGTAACCGAATTTTCTGAAGTAAACGGGGCATCAATTCCCACGTATATTGTACATATAATTCATAATTCTCGGCAATCTAAAGGACTGCTGTAACTGCTCTACAGTTCGCCTCCGTAGCGTAACGGTTAGTGTTATTAGCTGCCGTACTGGGAGTCCCGGGTTCCATTCCTGGTACTGCAAGAAATTTAAGAATGCCAGGAGGGCTGGCATGTTGTTGAAATGGTACGCGCAGTTTACCTCCACTGGGAGTGTGCCTGAAAAAAGCAGCACCAACTCGCGATAAAGATACGAGTTTACTTTTTACTGCTCTACAATAATTGAATCTACAAATTTATATCAGCTTCAATATAAAATATTGATCAGAGAAGGAACGGTGTAAATGAAAGCGGAAAAATTCCAGAATTGACACAGAAATTACAATGACCAGTAATCACAATAATCACATACTATTCATATCATTTCGTCTTTAGGAATTCCTTCGTGGAGGGGAGTAGTGTAAAATGGACTGTTCAGCCGCCTCCTCACTCCTTGCGCTCAGGAGGAGGCCTTCTCCTCACGAAATGCGCTAAGAGTGCATGATTAACCTTACATGACCTCTCTAGGCGGGCGATATGAAAAGTGGAGATGCTGAATACGTGTGCAAGCTTAACTTAACAGGCTTAGATTCGGTCCCAGGGTTAACGTAGCTGCTATGCTAGGCTAGATGGCAACTATACCCGTGGTACCGGACTACCTCAGGGTCCTGGATTTGAGCTACTGCTCTTGAGCAAGATGTCCGCTTCACATTGTTCTTATGGGACTAGGGGTGTGGTGTAGGGGCTAATACGTATTCATTGCTTATATAGGACTAACTCCGGAGGGTTATCACGGTGTCTTCGAACTGATCTACTACTTCTGATCAAGATGGCGGCCACACATTGTTCTTCTGGGACTAGGGAGGGGGGTGTAAGTAGACCGCAGATTCAATTGTGCTAGCATCTGAGCTGATGCGTAACTTTCGGTTCGTTAGCGTCTTAAGCATTCAATTTCTGTTTTAACTATTCGAGCTTGCAGATTCGAAATCTTAAGACTTCTAGTAGCCTACCATATTGCATACTTCACATAGAAATTTACAATTCTTGTTTAAAACCGAAAATTGTCCGCGCTAGAACTGTACGGGCTGTAGATTTTTGACTCATGATCTATCTTCTACTGCTGAGCTGAGTGGCTTAGACGGTATAGCGCTTGTCTGGCCTGTAGCCTATGGAGAGACCTTGTGCTGGTCTCTTGAGCTGAAGCTGTATATGCGACCTGCGCCTTTGGAGATCGTACATAAGATGCAATCTAATTCTAACGCCCAACACTCTTCCGAGTTTGAAAGCGGCCTAGTTGACGGGTCAACCTCTTGACATCTGCACGGTAACATAAAGACAGGCAGAGGTGACGTTGAAACCAAGCAGCATATCAAGTCTATATAGACTAGGCTGTGTAGCCCCGGCGGCAAAGCCGCACCTCAGTCCGGCGGTATTAGAAAGCGCCAGCGTCGTGTCGGTTAATCCACAGAAGGAGACTCTTGCCGGACAAAATTCATGCACCTCGGGAGCTTAAGTGCAATTCAAAAACCCAACCCCCGAGCTAGAGGAATTAAAATGTAAAATTTCCGACACGACCTGGAATCGAACACTGGATTCCTTTAGACCGAAGACTAGCGTAAGCTAAGAGCTCAAACCGAGTTAACTTGCTACGGAACGGGACTGTTGCAAGTGCTATGTACTTCAAGTTAAGTCTTAAGTCCTACAGGGTGAAACATGGAAGCTGTGTTTTTGGAACGTTGTGACAGTACGTATTACTTCTTAGCAAAATCCTCTTACTTTAAACTTCCCTATTCGAAGTAACGTACGTACGCGCGCGCGCGCGCGTGTGCGTGTGTGTGTGTGACATGCGTATGCATGAGAGAGAGAGAAAGAAAGAGAGCCTGATAACAGGCAACGTTAAACATGCTACACGCTATAAGGAATCAGTTTACTCTTGCATACTACAGCTGGTTGGAAGTCAGTGAAGACGGGGCTGGCTGTGCATGCAGAATAAGTAGTATTACGTTGTTATTTAGACATCGATTTTTACTTACTGTATCGAAGCAAGGTTCGGCAGTTCTGCATCAGCATTTTTAGTTCGATTATGAGTAACAGGTTAGGATAGGAGAGGGTAAATAAGGGTAACTATAAAAAGTAAGTAAACAAGTGTAGATTAGACATGTCTTTAAATCAGCGTCAGCTACAAGGTACATTGCTCTAGATTAATATTTACGTACATAATTTACCCAAAAATGCACTATATTTACAAAAAAGTATTAAACATTTCACACTAAGATCAACAGGCTGCACACTATATTAATAAACGTCTATTGCAAAGTACATAACACTAACTTAATGTTTACAAAGATCGTTTATACGAGTACAATATCACGGTATATTTACAAAAATTCGGCAGTACACACTAAGATAACCTGACTCTTGTTAAGTATTAAATATTTTTACGGATAAAACAATAACGTCTACTACAAAGTACATAGACCAAGTTTTATTCTTACAAAGATCATTAACACATATAATACATGCTTTATATATACACCTCACTCACTATTATTAACTGACTTATGCGAAGTAATATCTATCAGTACTGCTGTTTCCCCAAACTGAAGTGCCGGTAGAATTCAGAATGACTAAACATTTATAATATTTATTCCTTAGAGCTATTTTATTCAATAATATATATACAGCTGCTGTCTCATACTTACAATAACAGCCATTTGCTTATGTGAAATGTGCGAATAATCAAATACAATTTTATTGTATACTAGCAAGATACCCGTGCTTCGCCACGGTATTATAATGAAGTTTAAAATTGAATGCTTAACGTTTTATACATAATCCGCCGAAATTCGAGATCTAACTCGTTTTCTGAGAGAATCCGCTAAAATTCGTAATCTGACTCGCTTTCTGAGAGATTACGGCAAAGTTCCTCCCGTTTTTCAATCTTTCTTTCCAGCAACCGATTTCGTACTTCCCGGGCTAGGTCCAGGTACTCCACCCGGTCAGTTGGGTCCCTAAATCTTTGCCATATTTTCCTATAAGCATTTTTAATATGGATCAAATCCTTCAAGAGATCCTGCGTGGTGTCGTCTTGGGTGCCTTGGCGGCATTGAACCCGCGGCCGGACTGCATTCTTAGTCATTACTCGGCCAGGACCCGTCTCAAGCGCGGTCCGCACATTTGACGACGGTCCAGAACAATATTATTATTATTATTATTATTATTATTATTATTATTATTATTATTATTATTATTATTATTATTGATGGGCTGGAACCCACAGCAAAATGCAAGACGGCTACTTGGCGGTAAATTACATCTGCATTACATGTGAACAGCACCATCGTCACGCGTAGGCAAGTGCACGAATGATATACTTCAGCGCATTATTGACCTTAATTACAGAGCTGAACAATTGCACGGTCAATTTCATTCCTATCGCTTATTTCAAATGTGTATAAATTTTTATTTATATGCCAGGAGAATCTACTCTAATCTAACTTTAAGTTCTCCAAACGAAATGATATTTCTTGGAAACGAACCCAGGAAAGATTAATGACCAGAATAAGTACATTATGAACAGTAAAATCAATTGGTATCAACTCCCTTTTTCACCCCACTGCCGTAAATACATTTACCCCCACAAAAAATGAAGGCGTGTTTCATTATGTTCCTTTCACACTCCCCCCCTTAAGTGAATTTCCTGTTAAAATACTTATTTCTTTAATAGTAAAGGAATCTTATAAATACCAATTATCACGACTCTAACATCTTCAGTTTTGAGATATGTGTCATCACAAAAGGAATTCATCCCATTTTCACCCCCGCCCCCCAAGATGATTTCGCCCAAAAAGCTTTTTTCTTTGATTATAAAGGAGATCCAAATACCAGTTTTCACATCTGTAACATCTTTAGTTTTTAATAGAGGGAAGTATCCTCACACAATTAATTCAATTAATTGTTCAATTCTTTCACCTCCCCACCCCTCTTCATTGGTATTTCCGAAAACACGTCTTTCTTCAATTTTAAACTAGATTCCAAATACCAATTTTCACGTCTGAAAGATCCTTCATTTCTGAGATAATAGTAACCTCATACAAATAATTCAACTAATTTTTCAATTTCCCTCCCCGCCTTTAGGTGGATTTCCGAAAACCAAAAAATACACTGACTGACAGAGCAAATGCAACACCAAGAAGGAGTGGTCAGAACTTTATGCCAATTGCAGGGTAGACTGACGTCACTGAGGTATGCTCATGATGTGAAATGCGCCGCTGTGCTGCGCACGTAGCGAACGATAAATGGGACACGGCGTTGGCGAATGGCCCACTTCGTAAAGTGATTTCTCAGCCGACAGTCATTGTAGAACGTGTTGTCGTGTGCCACAGGACACGTGTATAGCTAAGAATGCCAGGCCTCCGTCAACGGAGGCATTTCCAGCAGACAGACGACTTTACGAGGGGTATGGTGATCGGGCTGAGAAGGGCAGGTTGGTCGCTTCGTCAAATCGCAGCTGATACCCATAGGGATGTGTCCACGGTGCAGCGCCTGTGGCGAAGGTGGTTGGCGCAGGGACATGTGGCACGTGCGAGGGGTCCAGGCGCAGCCCGAGTGACGTCAGCACGCGAGGATCGGTGCATCCGCCGCCATGCGGTGGCAGCCCCGCACGCCACGTCAACCGCCATTCTTCAGCATGTGCAAGACACCCTGGCTGTTCCAATATCGACCAGAACAATTTCCCGTCGATTGGTTGAAGGAGGCCTGCTCTCCCGGCGTCCGCTCAGAAGACTACCATTGACTCCACAGCATAGACGTGAACGCCTGGCATGGTGCCGGGCTAGAGCGACTTGGATGAGGGAATGGCGGAACGTCGTGTTCTCCGATGAGTCACGCTTCTGTTCTGTCAGTGATAGTCACCGCAGACGAGTGTGGCGTCGGCGTGGAGAAAGGTCAAATCCGGCAGTAACTGTGGAGCGCCCTACCGCTAGACAACGCGGCATCATGGTTTTGGGCGCTATTGCGTATGATTCCACGTCACCTCTAGTGCGTATTAAAGGCACGTTAAATGCCCACCGCTACGTGCAGCATGTGCTGCGGCCGGTGGCTCTCCCGTACCTTCAGGGGCTGCCCAATGCTCTGTTTCAGCAGGATAATGCCCGCCCACACACTGCTCGCATCTCCCAACAGGCTCTACGAGGTGTACAGATGCTTCCGTGGCCAGCGTACTCTCCGGATCTCTCACCAATCGAACACGTGTGGGATCTCATTGGACGCCGTTTGCAAACTCTGTCCCAGCCTCGTACGGACGACCAACTGTGGCAAATGGTTGACAGAGAATGGAGAACCACCCCTCAGGACACCATCCGCACTCTTATTGACTCTGTACCTCGACGTGTTTCTGCGTGCATCGCCGCTCGCGGTGGTCCTACATCCTACTGAGTCGATGCCGTGCGCATTGTGTAACCTGCATATCGGTTTGAAATAAACATCAATTATTCGTCCGTGCCGACTCTGTTTTTTCCCCAACTTTCATCCCTTTCGAACCACTCCTCCTTGGTGTTGCATTTGCTCTGTCAGTCAGTGTACGTATTCCTTTGTTTTTAAATTTTTAAAATGGGTGTATCTATATCTCAAAACTTATAAATTTTACACATGTAAAAATTGGTATTTAGAATCTCCTTGAAAAATAAAGACACACGTATTTTTTTGTTTTTTGGACAATCCCAATAGGAAGGGTAAAAAGGGTGAAAAAGTGTTGAATGCCTTTAATGAGGATACTTTTATCTCAGAAACTGAAGATGTTACAGACCTGAAAATTGGTATTTGGGATCCCCTTTAAAAATAAAGAAACACCTATTTTTTGTTTTTTTAAAGTCCAATTAATGGGGGATGACAACCGGGGGGGGGGGGTGAATTTGCAAAACGAGTGTATCTATATCTCAAAACTTTTAAAGTGTACCGATGTAAAAATTGGTATTTAGAGCCCATTTAAAATATAGAAACACATATTTTTTGTTTTCGGAAAATCCCAATAGGTGGGGTTAACAAAGGAGTGAAAAGGGGTTGAATACCTTAAATGGGGAAACGTATATCTCAGAAACAGAGTATATTATAGACCTGAAAGTTGGTATTTGGGATCTCCTTTAAAAATAAAGGAATACGTATTTTTTGGTTTTCGGAAATCCACCTAAAGGCGGGGAGGGAAATTGAAAAATTAGTTGAATTATTTGTATGAGGTTACTATTATCTCAAAAATGAAAGATTTTTCAGACGTGAAAATTGGTATTTGGAATCTGGTTTAAAATTGAAGAAACACGTATTCTCGGAAATACCAATGAAGAGGGGTGGAGAGGTGAAAGAATTGAAAAATTAATTGAATTCATTGTATGGGGATACATACCTCTAATAAAAACTAAAGATGTTACAGACGTGAAAATTGGTATTTGGATCTCCTTTATAAAAAAAAAAAAGCGTTTTGGGGAAATCATCTTGGGGGCGGGGGTGAAAATGAGTTGAATTCCTTTTATGAGGACACATATCTCAAAAACTGAAGATGTTAGAGTCGTGATAACTGGTATTTATAAGATCCCTTTACTATTAAAGAAATACGTATTTTAACAGGAAATTCACTTAAGGGGGGGGGGGGGGAGTGTGAAAGGAACATAATGAAACACGCCTTCATTTTTTGTGGGGATAAGTGTATTTACGGCGGTGGGGTGAAAAAAGGAGTTGATACCAATTGATTTTACTGTTCATAATGTACTTATTCTGGTCATTAATCTTTCCTGGGTTCGTTTTCAAGAAATATATTTTCCTTTGGAGAACATAAAGTTAGATTACAGTAGATTCTCCTGGCATATAAATAAAAATTTATACACATCAGAAATAAACGACAGGAATGAAATTGACCGTGAAGTTGTTCACCTGTGTAATAAGGTCAATAATGCGCGGAAGTATATCATTCGTGCACTTGCCTATGCGTGACGATGGTGCTGGTCACACGTAATGCAGATGTAATTTACCGCCAAGTAGCGGTCTTGTATTTTGCTGTGGGTTCCAGCCCATCAATAATAATAATAATAATAATAATAATAATAATAATAATAATAATAATAATAATAATAATGTCTGCACCGTCGTCAAAATGTGCGGACCGCGCTGGAAACGGGTCCTGGCCGTGTGATGCAGTCCGGCCGCGGGTTCAGTACCGCCAAGGCACCCAAGACGACACCACGCCGGATCTCCTCAAGGATTTGATCCATATTAAAAATGCTTATCGGAAAAGATGGCAAAGATTTAATTACCCATCTGACCGGGTGGAGTACCTGGACCTAGCCCGCGAAGGACGAAATCCATTGCTGGAAGGAAAGATTGAAAAATGGGAGAAACTTTGCCGTAATCTCTCAGAAAGCGAGTCAGATTACGAATTTTAGCGGATTCTCTCAGAAAACGACTTAGATCTCGAATTTCGGCGGATTATGTATAAAAGGTTAAGCATTCAAATACAAGCTTCATTATAATACCGTGGCGAAGCACGGGTACCTTGCTAGTCCGTTATAAAAGCCTTATGTAACTATCAGTCATTATGAGGCAACCCTGAAAAGGATGACTTCAAAAGAATAGACAGATATCAAACTAATATCCCTTGAAAGAGTAAAGGTGTACTTTCTCAGCGGATCAGATGATTATGGATGTATTGAAAGAATGCATGAAGGGACAGGCCTATAACACAATATGTCAAAGGATATAAAGACTTACATGTGATGAGGTAAAGAATGCAGAGGTAGATTAAGAAAGCAAAGAATTTCTACCAGGGTGAGATAACCTGAGGCAGGCAGAGGAATGGAACAATTGGTTGACAGAATTCGGGACTGTTCACAATACTGGTCCTCACCAACGCTCGGTAAGGTCACCACGTGGATAGCTGAAGTCAGGTTCTACTTCGTGAACATGGGCAACTATTTAATGAGCTAGGAGGTAGTCCTGCGAGAAGAGATACCAGTTATTGTAGAATTATTAAGCACGTGTGCTACAGATACTGCGTTGTGACCCGCTTTATTCTCAGCACATGGCTACGTCCCTCTAATCTACCGATGACCTCAGAACCGAGCGTGAGATAAGGTTTAAGTAGGAACTAAGATTGTGAGTGACGCTCACAATACTTCTTAGAAATTTCACGATTATGTTCGCAATATTTGACCAATCCTCGGACGAATGGCCGTGTCGTAGCTCAACTTCCCCTTCACATGTCAGACTACCCTTAGAGGCAACTCCGTGAAGATTAAATTTGATGGGGAGCTAGAAATATCAATCTTGTTAATAGAAGAAAGACAGAAAGAAAGAAAGATAGATAGAAAGAAAGAAAGAAAGAAAGAAAGAAAGAAAGAAAGAAAGAAAGTAGAATTTGCTAATTTGACAAACCTGATGCTTCTGGACATGTTGGTAGTAAGCGTTGCTAGGATTTTCTTAACATGTGATAAAGGAGGAGAGGCAGTGTGTGGTGGGTAATTTATAATTAGGAAAACTACAACATGAATAAGAGTTTCTGGCAGAATTGTTAATTATTGGCAAGAGGAACATTGGATTTGGTGGCTCTAGAAATTAGATCTGGGAATGCCTGAGTGTAGGCTTCTTAAACTTTATCAGACGATCGGTTCTGAGGTCATCGGTGGATTAGCGGGACGTAGCTTACTTGAAAGAACCGATTCGTTTTAGGTGAATAAATTTTATGAAGCATTAAATTGTGTTATGGCGTCGTAGTGAATGTAATCATGAAATATAGTGCGGCGCTCATTGGTTAACAAAATGTAAGACGTAAATTTAAAATGAAGAACAAGAGAAAAAATGAGGGAATGTTGGATAGTTACGTAGATAGGAGTGCAAAGGGATAAAGTAGTAGACCTTCAGAAGGATAATAGGATCGAGGGAAGTTTATTACTGGCAATCAGTCAAAATTATTTATATTAAGTGTCCGGCCGCTATGAGAATTGTTTGTAGAATGAGTTCTGTTTTGGAAATGGGATCAAGGACTGGACAGGGCTGTGATCTTTCCCTCTTTTTGTTCATAATTTACAGGTATTACGCCTATTTACTGAAAGCTGTGCACAAGGAGTATTCGTTTGTTTGGAAATATTATGAGAAGTTTAGTCTACGAGTAAAACACGTTGTCTGTATGGCAAACTGTCTTAAAATATCATAGTCTAAAATCATGAAAAATAAAAATAAATGCAACTACTTTAACATTAAGAATACGATTTCCAAGACTAAAGCTATGACGAGCAGAAAAAGAAAACAATGAGAGTGTATTATCATGTACTGGAACAAGAGAATCATTTGAAGCACTTACAGTGTGTATCCCTTATTCCTTTTCGCTGTTTTAACTATGCACTAACAATTGGAAAGTTTCGGTGACACAAGGATAATAATAATAATAATAATAATAATAATAATAATAATAATAATAATAATAATAATAATAATAATAATAATAATAATAATTACAATAATAATAAGTATATTGTTCCTCTTTCTAGCCTGGTTCAGCCTTTATAAGGCAGACCCTCCAATGAGGGATTGCGACGCCTGCTGTTTATGAGGAACTGCGTATTAGTGAGGTGCAGACTATTGTTTAGAGAGGTTTTTGAGTTGCTGGAATGTTGGAGACAGCACAAATACCCAGCATACGAACCAAGGGAATCATCCGTTTACAAATAAATTCCTCGACTCAGGCGGTAATCCAACCCACAGCACCGGGGAACAAATGCCGAGACAGTGATCACTCAGCCATACAACCGGACTACACGAGTAAGGAAAAGGGCTGAATATAGGAGGGTTGCGAGTGTGCACTTAATTAAGGTACTGCCTGGTGTGAAAATGGGAAACAACTGAAAAATACTTTCAGGAACACCGACGATCGGATTCGAACCAACCATCTTCCGAATGCAAAGTTAAAAAAACATACGATCCTAACCCCATAGCCAACTCGCTCGGTGTATAAAAATCCGGTTAGTTGTGCTACGGTTAATACCTTTTCTTAAATTCATATATGATTTGACCTTCGTTGAACAACTTACACATTTTCCGGTGCTTTCCTAATATTTAGGACTGCGGCCGATGACCTATATGTTAGACCCCATTAAACAACAAGCATCAACATCATCATCATTATTTATGATCACCCCGATCTTTAGAATCCCAGAAGCTTCTTTCATCTCTCTTGTACATCCAAACTGTAGCTCTCCCATCTAGCTACATAAAATGGACTATTGTCAATTGAGTCAAAATATAATCTTTAGTTAAACTGGAACCTGCGATAAAGCTTCGAGGTCAAGATATGACGGCCCAGGAAGTCATAATTTGAAATCCTAACACTATGCAGAGGAAACTGCATTTTAAGGCTTCAAAACTGATTTTGAAAACAGATTAAAACAAAGGCTTATTTTAATGACAAGATACGGATTAAAAGAGGAGATTATACAATTTTCCTGAAGAATATGGAGAGATCGATTATTACCTTAGTTTATACATTCAGGATCCAAAATATTCCTGACCTGTCAATTTATTCACAATTATGTACTCTAATGTCTTGCTCCATGGCTAAATGGTTAGCCTGCTAGCCTTTTGGTCACAAGGGGTCCCGGTTTCGATTCCCGGCAGGGTCGGAAATGTTAACCACAATTGGTTAATTTCGCTGATACGGGGGCTGGATGTATGTGTCGTCTTCATCATCAATTCATCCTCATCACAATGCGCCGGTCACCTAACTGCATCTGGCGAGCCAAACTTGTCCTCGGACACTCCCGGCACTAAAAGCCATACGCCATTTCATTTTTATGTACTTGAATTAACACATTTCTGACTTTCTGCACATGGCCGTACATGATGTACATAGGAGATCAAGTAGGCCTGATCTTTATTATACGACAGTTAATGTTCAGGCTTCCATAGATAAGAATTAGCAGCAAAATTATATCTTAGAGTTCGTATGATAGTAATATGGAAATATCATCTGTGAGGAAACATATTGTTGATTACTTGCTTAATGTCACACTAACATCCTAAAATTTTAGGCGATGTTGCAAAAGAGTACGGTCAGCACTGAGAATATAGCAGTCGTGCCCATAATAATGGTACAGCGCCAGTCTTTGGATAGTATTAGGATAAGGAACCACGGTAAATTTTGTTCAGGGCTGATGATTACAGGTCTGGATGTTGTTTTTGATTACTGAAATGAAACAAGAGTCGAATCTATAGAAACACTTAGAAATTTCGAGTTACTGCCTGTGCCCAGAACTTGATCCCAGCGATGTTTCCGGTTGATGAGAATTAATTCTCATACATTGTTTTCAAACTGGAAAAACGGTAACTGCTGCATTCCACGAAGAAGTTCCTTCCATGGAGCAAAGACATTCAGGAAATCTGCAGGTGCACTTTTCAGTTCAAACAATATTCCTGCCCCTCAGGCGGCCTTTCTTTCAGGTTACCTTACGGAAATATCTTCAATTCCTTACGATCGTCAATCACTTGAACTTGCACCTGGATATTTTTAGCTGTTTCCAATGCTGAACGACTTTGTTCGACCTTTTCAGTAGTATTGATACTCATGTTCAATATTGCGGTGAACAAACAGACCCCCAAAAGAAGCATTCGTTGCTGACATGCGATCATGGTATCGTTGCGAAAAATGAGTCTCGCCGAAAGGGAGACTACGTAAGGAAGTGACCGAAGTTTCATACCTTTGGGGCAAGTACCCCTTTTTAAGAAAATAAGAGACAATGGAAATTGATTATACCTTGTAATCTCGTAATGTCCAAGGCTTCAGTATATAAATAAATTGTCGTGGCACATAAATATGATATCAGAATGGAGCACCTTTGATGAAAGCTTCGAACTCAGCCCGGCGTCGAAGTCCCATCTCCCCTACATGAGTAACATCTGAGCTGATTCGTAGAGCATACGGGTCAATGGTGCGTTTGCTGGACAAATACTTATTATCTCTATAGTAGGGGAATCTTAATTGTGAGAGGAATTCATCCTGGACTAAGAAATTAGAAGAATGAATCTAATTTTGTGAACACAAGTTTAATAGACAAAGGAGACACACATTAATCTCTGCACCGATATGCCATTTCACTATGAATTTCAAAAATACACATATACTCAAATTTATCTCGAGTGTTTTAAATGTTCATGAGTCCATTTCTCAATTTCTTTTTACCTCGGTAACCTTTAAATCTCGAGAAGGCGTCCCTTCACTGATCATTTAATTATTGAATAAATAGTTGTCACACAAAGCACAATAATACTATACACAGGTATTATTAAATATGGACATATCCTACGGCGGTTCATTCTATTATGACTTTAATTAACACATTCCAAATAACAAGTTACGATGTCTAATATAATGTGAAATGAGGTAAACTTTTAAGTTATGTTGAATACACTTTCAAACACATGAAGGTCGTATCACGTCATTTACCTAGCAAGCTAATTTAATCATCCATGAATCTACTGTATCATCGGGAATTTACTAACACAAACAACACGACATGATTTAAACAACGTTGATTCCTATAAACAGCACATATAGCGACCTAAATATCCAATACATCAAGTAACATAACATTTTAGCACTCTCTGAAATAAAAGGACAACGAAAGATGCACTTCTCATTCACAAGATGAAACACTGGTGGCACAACCAATCTGCAGTTGGCAACAATGAGAAATAGGCTCTCACTGTCTTCTGGGAATGAACCCAAGGTCTTCGGGCACATGAGGTATATTTTACCTGAAATTTTTTACGCGATTTAAATAATTATGAAAAGGAAATTTGTGGGATTCTTCCTCTAATGAATACTGGAATCTATGCGACGGCGGTAGTATTTAAATTGTGGCATGTGATCGTTGTATCGAGAATAAAATAGGCTAGCTGCCTGCATTCTGTTACCAGTACGGGGGAGTAAATTTTGCCCAGGTCCTACCTTCTCGGAGGCCATAAATCAAGGATCAGCTGCTAGCCATTCTTGCTTTCACTCTCTCTGGGCGTAACGGAACACCTCGCTCACTCTTAGTATTCATACTCTCGCGGCAAATCATTTCATCCCTCTGTTTCTCCTGCTACTATCAATAGCAATATCTCATGTCGGCTCAAATCTACCCTTAATCATGACATTTATAACGCAGTATTCCACTTCGCGTTTGCCAATTAAACACTGGGAAAAATTCACATTTCATCTCCCAGTACAATCTCAGGACTACAGCCTGCATAATAAGCTTCGCCTTTCCCCTCGGTACCATGAACAGGTGCCATATCTTCATCCTTTGGTCCAGCAGGTAGGGGGACATTCCTACCTCATGTGTGAAGTGCACAAATAAACTAATGGAGAATCCTTGATGACTCGTATTAATTTATGAAACGGTGATGATTGGAGTCACTTAATGAATATTTAAAACCCCTTTACTGTACAGCACTTCACACTTAATTAATCTAAGGCCGTTAAAATTACGTCATGCACTACAAAATCGTATTTCAATGGAAATAACACTGGTTATCACAAACCACGAAGAAAATATCCCAAAAAAACCCATTAAATAAAATACTATCATCCCTCCGAAACAGCGTATTAACAATCTATATTCTGAACTACTTACATGCATAATTACTGATTTATGTGATACTTGTTTTATGCCAAGAATATATTAAAGTGTACTCAACGCTTGTGCATCACGATACAGCTCCTCAGGTGGGCACAAGCATGGATTTACACCGACATCATGATGGCTTCAGTGGCGTGGAATCCCCAGTTTATCTGCTGGTGAGTCACCTGCGTGGTGGCTGGATCCTCGTTCGATGTTCGACATTCGGCAGTCTGGAAGTTCTCCGCCGTGCACGATGAATGTCAGGCAAACAGCTCGATGTCTCGTTGAACACGACGTCCTCGCTGGTTCAATTTATGCAGATGAGAAGATTTGATTTGGGGAAAATAAGATAGTCTAATGCAACCTTTTCACCCCGCGCCATTTGCCGCATAGAACCAAATGACTGAATGATAATCCCAAAAAAATCGGGATATCGCCATATAACACCATACGCCAAAGCGCCTGATGGAAAGGGACCTTTTTAGTCTATAGTCAAATGTCACCTCATCAGGAAGGAACAAAAAAATTCAGAATGATGGGTGAGCAAATGCTCTACCGACCGTGCAAGGGTCTACTGCACCCTTCCGTTCCAAGGAATCAAACCACCGACCTCCCAAGGCCATGGTACGTTCGCGGCAGAAGATCAAAGAAAATAACACATAACTAGCTTAAAGGCATAAATGAACGGAAGGAAACCTGGGATACAATGTTATTCGGCAAAATGACAGGCAAACAAAAGTTTAAATACCTATTTATTGAGCCTTGATAAATCAAATTAATTAAAAGGTGATCCTGAATATTTATAGTATATCAATGTTGAATATGCAATGTCCAATGGACTAAATACAAATTGTAAAGTGTCAAAAAAAATTTATTTCTCCTTTACTTCTATCTTCTTCCCGACATGATGATAAATATTACATCATAATTTGTATAACATACTTTTCAAATAAAAAAAATCAGAAATATCCTTATAAATGCGACGGTTATCATTACGAACTTTCTTCACTATCAGAAGAAGCAATTATTTATACAACAAAATAAATTGAAGATAACTTGAAGTGGTCACCTAGCTAAATTAATTATATTACAAAAATAAACAAAGAATAAATGAATGCTAGTCGCTATAATCCTAATCAAAATAAAATGACTGATGTCGGGTTCAGAAATCGAACCCACATCCCAATGGATCCAATGACAATAATTACGAAAATAAAACTCGATTTGTCATCCACATAAAGAGTGAAACACGACTAAAAGAATGTATAAAAAAGGAAAATATGTACACAATATGAAAAATAATCAATAACAATATACACATGCAATTGGCTGTATATAAAAAAAAATGTGACAACAAAAATCCATGGTTGCCTCAAAACTCGAACCAATGATATCGAAGATGGCGTCGACAAACGGGACTAATAAAACTGCCTTTCTTAATTAATCATATGGTCAACAAATAAATGATAATACTGGCGTTCCAGTTAGTTAAATATTATTATAAGATCATACATGAAAAAGTCAAAGAACCCTTTAAACAATAATCGGTGTTGTACAGCTTTCATTCTAAGTGGAATAGCTCGAACAATACAGCATACGGTAACCCTCTACAAGAGCCAAACCCTTTTCACTCTCCCCTCATCGTAAATCTCTGGACGTCAAAGCGCTCGCTAATAATGGCCCAGTGTGGCAGAAATATCCTTTCAACATCTCAAGGTGAAAGCAAATCGTTTCCCTTGGAACACATATTTGTTAAATAATCTTATTTCATTATATATTCTCATATCATATTTCCAAAGCTCCACTGGCTTATAAATTCACTGTCCTGCCACAATTATATAATACAATATCAATTCACTGTTCATTGTCTCATATTCACATCCATCATCTCAGAATGACCAGCTTCGATTCCATCCGATTACAGAATACAGCCTAGGTTTTTCCTACATTTTAAAATCAAATCAATAAAATCAAATATGGATTTTAAACATATCCATAAGGATATTCTCATATTCAGAAAGGGAAATTATTCGACATTAAAGGAAAACGCTAATCTCAATAGGAAGGCGTCTGTTCGATGTCTAAGCATGTCACAAGTTACGCATATAATTAATACAGCCATCTACAAATATATCATCATGCGAATTACATGAAAATAAGAGTGCCTTGCTATCCTAATGTTAACAGTCGATAGTCCATTTTTACAAGCATAATCACCATGCATTATCATAATAAGCTTGGATATCACGTAAATAAATTATACAAAATTACGGCTCGGCTCAGTGCCAAAAACAAATCCACTATCTATTACATTTACCTAATCTAAGCACTCTGACTAACTAATATTTTATCATCACATGCATTACGTTAATTATATATATATTTAAGCCCATGGAGTAGACTATTAATTCCATGAAATGAACATAAATGAATATGAAGACCACTCACAAGTTCTCTTACTAATTAAAAAAAATACATGCAATTTACATGTCTAACCTAATTTACGTGATCTGCATAATGAATAACCGCGCATTTATTAAAAAAATTATTTCATTTTAGTACTTATCATCATGTCGTAACAATCCAAGGTTCGGGTCCCGGGTAAGACCCTAATTCTTTCCTTTTAAGCTTCCATGGTGTTGACGTTGGTCACGGGTTCATGTCCGTTGCTACTCCCGCTGAGCACGTTCATATTCCAATGGTTATCTTCTACACTTATATAACAGTTTTATGAGATTAAGACTTGTTGCGTCACTTTAACACACACAATACAATTAATAGCACTATAATGAAATTAATACTTGTTGCATCACTTAAAAAGTTACAATTATACCGTTCTTGCGATCACATTATTTCAACCTGTTTTTAAATACTATTGTTTGTAGACAATTACAATATTCTCGAAGATATAAACTGTACATTTACAGTCTGAAACACTGAATAAATCAGAACACCATCAAACCGTGGTTCTGCTTTGGATCCTTCGCGTAAAGTGGATGGGTTGTCATCATCGCGGTTCCTTTTATAAACTTTCCCCCTTCCATGCAAGAGACAATGGATAGTCCCCACTACTTTTTTTTAATTAATAGTTCCACGTGTCGTATGACATCGGTAATACACTCAAACGTGTGACTCAGATTCTTAAGTAGTCTGGTTATGTGCGGAACCTGAAATGTTCGGCCATTTATTTAAAATTAATTATCAAAATAATGCCCCTACAATGTCTTCCATGAGGGTGCTGCGTACAAGGGACGCTTAGCTTGTTATATAATGCAACGATTGCGTATTCTTCCACACGTTAATATATTATAAAGAATTAGAATTTTGGCAGATGTCTATAATTAAATCATATAACATCCCGAGGTTTCTCATATTAAATACTATGCATGTCTCGAAATCTCATCATAATAATGCGATTCGCGAGCTGGCAACATCGTGTTCGGCCATTTTTTCAACGGGTGACGGTATCATTATCGATTTTTCTGGCTTGAGATTTTCTTCCCTCTCTCTCTATCTGTGTATCCTTTTAGTTAAGACGGAGTGGTGTTTAGCAGGTTACAAAGGTTGTGTAAGCATGTGCAACCAAATGCAACTTTTTGTAACAAGTACGAGGGAGCTTTACAAAGGTTTTTCACTGCCAAATAATTAATAAATAAATATGTACATGACCGATAAGGTCACACTATGTTATTCATTTTAAATCACCTTGATCATAACTACTCATTAGTTCGAGTATTCTAACCTAGCAACGGTATTGTCCAGTCGCCCCTTACCAAACCATATCATTTGCCTATCTTCTTTCTTTCACATCAGATTTAGGCCCTGAAGCTCCACTCGTTCGTCCGGTTAACGTCACAGGATATACACTGTAGATAATTTCAGCACTTCGCATGTCAATAACAGTAACTTGGCCTACATCACTGCACTAGTCATCGGCAAGACAATCAATTCACTGCGTTTTGGCATTACGTAGCAGACGCTGCCCATTTATGATACCGACAATAAGCCGTCCAGTATTTCGCCAGGTCTACCTCCTGACTAATATTGATTCACAGTTAATAATTTCATAAATCACTCCCTTACCGTCTTTGTCTGCGCAATAAGTTAGACGATATGCATAATTCATGGTAATTAAGCGCACTCGTTTCGGTTATTTACGAGGTCTCTTATGACCTCTTATGACACAGACAACTGTCCTCAAAATTTCGTGCCATTTTATGAATTCTTTAGCCGCAAACTTTAGATGCACTGTATATGCAAATTACTTCCTTATACTGTGATCGATTTCACAGGAAACCATTAATAATCATTATATCACGGTCCTACACTATCCACAATTAGAATTTCAACTTTAACAAAGAACTCGGTCAACGCGCATAACCAGTAGCAAATGGACGTAGGCACAGGGAATAGAGAGAAGAGTGAGGTCTGTTTCAAGTCTCTTTCATATATGGAGAAGGAGACTTGGTGCGAAACATTGCTCCGCTAATCCTGGGCCCTCGACATTAATTTATGTATCAAATTAAAGCTTATGTGCTCCCATTTTCACCCATCGAATTTAATTACGATCACATAGTGGGTTTTCGCCTAATCTTAAAAACATTATCAGGCATTTTCCAGTAGGCGGTGATAATCTCGTGGGATTCCTTGAGCTTGCTCGCGATGTCAGAATCCAACATCTGTTTTTTATTAAGTCACCCTCTTGTTTACTGCGTATTTATTGATAATTCAATTATGTATCGCGCATCATCTGAACTTTGTCGCACCAGAGAGAGAAGTTTTTCAATTGCAGGCTGTTGTACTTGCTCTCCCCTCTAATTACGCGTAATGAGCCTCCGGTCGCGCGAGCCAGCAGAGAGTCACTCGTGTCCCGGAATGGGTGAAAAGTGCTAGTTTGGACACTATTTGTCGTAGAACCGCGCGGTAAACGGCATATTTCATTTCCTGAACATCATGACATGTTCTTGGTGATGTTGTGAACGGTCAAAATACGTACAACTATGAAACATGTAGCAGACATAGACCTACTCTTCGTTTATTATCTGAACGACTGATTTTTTCTCCATACCCTTATTCACTTTGAAAAGTCCAAAATAAAATAAAAACAACATTTGTAATTTAAAGTCACTGAATTGCTGTGAATGAATTAACGAAGCAATAGGGGAAGTTAATGGACTTTAGTTAACACATCGATAACCAACTATGTAGTGTTGTTGGTTAATGCAGCAGTCTTCTATGCCAAGGGTTGCGAGACATCGTATCTGGGATGCCGTTGTAACCGTGAGAGCTGACGTCGAGGTGTTTAGGTGGATGAGGGAGGGATTCATGCTTGTCACATCATCGAGGTTTGGCGTCGAGCTAACGGACGATATATTCAGCTCTTCCTATAAAGTAACAGGTCAGTAACTTAGAGCCTTCAAGTACATGTTGCAGTTATTTCGAAAACACATACAGAGTTATCAGGTTAATAATTCGGACTTGGTGACAGTTCATTATTTTCTTTTCGCGAATTCCGATAGACAAAATGCTGCATATTATGTGGTATTATAGCGTAATTATTCGAGCGTAGGTTTGGATAGGCACTCCACGATGTAACGCTTAAGTTTTATAATAATAATAA
This sequence comes from Anabrus simplex, assembly GCF_040414725.1. Taxonomy (NCBI): domain Eukaryota; kingdom Metazoa; phylum Arthropoda; class Insecta; order Orthoptera; family Tettigoniidae; genus Anabrus; species Anabrus simplex. The sequence continues at coordinate 226,778,531 of NC_090266.1, read as the reverse complement.
TAATAATAACAATAATAATAATAATAATAATAATAATAATAATAATAATAATAATATCCTTTTACATCCCACTAACTTCTATACGGTTTCCGGAGACGCCGAGAAGCCTGAGTTTTGTCCCGCAGGTGTTCTTTAAAGTGTCAGTAAATCTAACGATATCACCTCCAAATAGACCGGACTGAGCCAGTATCGAGCCTACATAGTCGGTTCCAAGAGGCAATTACTTTAACCGTCTGAACCATTCAGTCCGGAAATATTTATTTCGATACGTTTAATAAGTGCTGTAAATACAGAAGTAAGTTATAATGCCTTATTTTCACGGACGCGTCGCTCCCTCACACGCAATCTTACTAGGAATGGCGGCGTATCACTGAGCAGCATCTGACCATCATGCCCGGATATTTTAGCTTCTTTATCCTTTAATTACATTTAATTTATTTAATTTTATAACATGTCCATTATTCATTTGAAACACAACGTTCGAAGTGCTTCGACAATTCGCTTCCGATACCATACATTTGGACATCCTGTCTGATGTATTCTTTCGTTGACGTAAGGAATTTGTTCGCATAAAAGTAAACACGACTTTGCCTTGTTCCTTTGCCCTTCGTGCAATGCAAAATATTGATGGTAGCATATTTCACATCCCAGAGACCCCATCAAACCCTGCGCTCGAATAATGTTAATACCGCATACTCGCACAGACGCGGCATCGACACAAAATTTTAGGCCATTACCTACTCACTAGATCATGGGTCTGATGATCATAGTTGTCCCAAACGCATAAAGGACGTAACAACTAAAGAACAAGAATCAATACAGTCTGTTGATACATCACCAGTACCCGAGACAAATAGTCGATGGCCAAGCGTGTCTGAACCTCATAGAATTCAAATCTGCAAATCAAAATACTAACGAACACAAAACAAGTCCGTGAAGAATATTACGTAACATGTCGTGGCCTAGTGTCCACAGCCTTCAGCTGTTAACCTAGTACAGATGCCCTTAAATATAAATAACACCGGTTTGGCTAGAACTGTGCGTAATATGGCTGTTATCGAACATAGCTGCCCATTCAAAACAATAAGGCGTACAACCTACTCTAAAATTATCGTATTCCTTCGCTCACGAAAGTAACTTCCGAGGATTGCAAAATGGTTTATATATATTGGTTCGTCACAATGTTCTCGATGCTACATTGTATATCTGCACTCATACCCGCAAAACCCTACATATCTCATCCTCTCTACATTCCATTTTAATTGATTGTGCCTAAGCTTCATATCATATCATATCATATCATATCATATCATATCATATCATATCATATCATATCATATCATATCATATCATATCATATCATATCATATCATATCATATCATATCATATCATATCATATCATATCATATCATATCATATCATATCATATCATATCATATCATATCATATCATATCATATCATATCATATCATATCATATCATATCATATCATATCATATCATATCATATCATATCATATCATATCATATCATATCATATCATATCATATATCATATATCATATCATATCATATCATATCATATCATATCATATCATATCATATCATATCATATCATATCATATCATATCATATCATATCATATCATATCACATCGATAGAAGGCAATTCGGTTTTAGGAAAGGTTATTCCACTGAAGCTCAACTTGTAGGATTTCAGCAAGATATAGCAGATATCTTGGATTGAGGAGGTCAAATGGACTGTACCGCGATTGACCTGTCTAAAGCATTTGATAGGGTGGATCATGGGAGACTACCGGCAAAAATGAGTGCAATTGGACTAGACAAAAGAGTGACTGAATGGGTTGCTATATTTCTAGAAAATAGATCTCAGAGGACTAGAGTAGGTGAAGCTTTATCTGACCCTGTAATAATTAAGAGGGGAATTCCTCAAGGCAGTATTATCGGACCTTTATGTTTTCTCATATATATAAATGATATGAGGAAAGGAGTGGAATCGGAGGTAAGGCTTTTTGCGGATGATGTTATTCTCTATAGAGTGATAAATAAGTTACAAGATTGTGAGCAACTGCAACGTGACCTCGAAAATGTTGTGAGATGGACAGCAGGCAATGGTATGTTGATAAACGGGGTTAAAAGTCAGGTTGTGAGTTTCACAAGTAGGAAAAGTCCTCTCAGTTTTAATTACTGCGTTGATGGGGTGAAAGTTCCTTTTGGGGATCATTGTAAGTATCTAGGTGTTAATATAAGGAAAGATCCTCATTGGGGTAATCACATAAATGGGATTGTAAATAAAGGGTACAGATTTCTGCACATGGTTATGAGGGTGTTTAGGGGTTGTAGTAAGGATGTAAATCAGAGTGCATATATGTCTCTGGTAAGACCCCAACTAGAGTATGGTTCCAGTGTATGGGACCCTCACCAGGATTAGGCCTACCTGATTCAAGAACTGGAAAAAATCCAAAGAAAAGCAGCTCGATTTGTTCTGGGTGATTTCCGACAAAAGAGTAGCGTTACAAAAATGTTGCAATGTTTGGGTTGGGAAGAATTGAGAGAAAGAAGAAGAGCTGCTCGACTAAGTGGTATGTTCCGAGCTGTCAGCGGAGAGATGGCGTGGAATGACATTAGTAGACGAATAAGTTTGAATGGCGTTTATAAAAGTAGGAAAGATCACAATATGAAGATAAAGTTGGAATTCAAGAGGACAAACTGGGACAAATATTCATTTATAGGAAGGTGAGTTAGGGATTGGAATAACTTACCAAGGGAGATGTTCAGTAAATTCCAATTTCTTTGAAATCATTTAGGAAAAGGCTAGGAAAGCAACAGATAGGGAATCTGCCACCTGGGCGACTGCCCTAAATGCAGATCAGTATTGATTGATTGATTAATTGGTTGATCATATCATATCATATCATATCATATCATATCATATCATATCATATCATATCATATCATATCATATCATATCATATCATATCATATCATATCATATCTGGTTGTTTCTAATAGTTTCAATTACACAATTATTGACAGCCTAGTGCCTAAAATAAGAAACAAGTGACGTAGTGTAATGAAGAGGAACATTTGCAAGAGACATATATCTCACTAACATATTCCGCTGCAAGCACACTTAAAACTGCCCCCAAAATTCAATTCCTTAAAATAATCTCAAGCGAATTCCACCCAGTAATCAGAATACTTACCTGGCGTTTCAAACTCAAATGTAGTGATATCCTCTAATTCTGTATCGGAAATGAAATGTATAACTTACTGCATATTGAAATATTGAATAGTGGTGCACAGAAAACACAGAACACCTAATTTTAAACCGGAAACATGGGAATTTTTCACATAAATCTTAATGCAGACGTCCATAACCCTCAACGAAATACGACAAATACACTCCTACAATACATCTCAATGTATCAGAATTATCTATGAACATAAGAAATCAAATCCCATACACTATGCAAAAAATCGATTCAACAAAATCGCTCTAACCATCATGTTGGCAACTAAATTAAGTCAAAATGTCTTCCTGTCCCCTAATCGAATTATCAAAGGTGACCATTCCCAAATATCTGAAAGCACTACATTTAGGTATTGTGTTTACCGTTTAGACAGTAGGGAGGTGGACATAATTGGCTCCAAAAGAATTGCTTTATGCAACATTCAACCTGAAAGGAATGAAGGAGGGATATAAGAGAAACCGGTTTCTGCTTTGGTCAAATTGTCACCTCGTATCTTCTTAACAACCAAAGATAACAGAACATAAACCCATGGTTGAGTCACTGAGAATTCCAAGGAACATATTGACCGGCGCATCGAATAATCGACCGACAGACTGGTATGTGAACTGTATGGGGATATATTAAATATTCAAAAACTATTGCACTTGGGTGATGTGGAGTTAGGGTTTGTTTATTTCAGTTCGTATAAGTCAGCGAGAGAGAAGTGGACACATCAGTGGACCGAGTATAGTCATCATATATATCTCGCATTACCGACCAAACATGACGAATTTTAAATAAGTATATGCTATTAAAAATGTAAAACTAACAGGGTGAATTCGGAATGGAATTAGTGTTGATCGTTCGGGGGCTGATGACGACGGAGTGAATGGAACCACTGCTTCACCAAAGACTGGCCGACTAACTAACCAGTCATAGATTTAAAGTCTATTGTAGGTACTTGTGACATGACCGGATGATTGAGCACCGAGAGATGGCCAAGGCAAGTGTACAGCAAAGTGAAGACATTTTAAAATCACAGAATACAATTCCATTCATATTAAAACAAAGGTGAGAATGTGGAATATATTTCATTAGGTCTGACACAATTTAAATGTACTTTATAGGAAAATTTAATATATAGAACAGGAGACGGAAACTTAATTATGCCGTTGACAACGTTGTGTATCGGTTAAGGAGCAGTCACCAACAGGGTCAATAAGCATTAAACATAAAATTACTTATAAAATGAGTTGGCAAATTCTCATTTATTTATTTATTTATTTATTTATTTATTTATTTATTTATTTATTTATTTATTTATTTATTTATTTATTTATTTATTTATTTATTTATTTATTTGAATTTAGCAATGGCGAATTAAGGCCTCGTGGCCCTGTCTTACACTTAATCACGTGAATTACAATTTAATATATATATAAGAGATGTACTATTCAATTCTAAAATGAAGGATAACTAACCTAAATAACACATATGGAGAACATATAAAGAAGAAGGAAAGCAAAGCTCAGCAAATTAAACAAGATAACGAGTAATCGGGAGCATTAAAGAAAGAAAGAGTGAGGTATGTCATAATGAAAAGTTACATTCTAACTGAAAATCAAAAGCAGTGCATGAACAGAACACAATGATTAACAAATTAACATAAATATAAGTGTGGCAATAAACAGCGATCTATGTACACAAGTTAAAAGCTAAATATCACGTAGATTAACTCTATAACTATAGAAACATAATAACTACCTAATAATAATTAGAAAAACAACAGTGTTATTCAGCTGTACAATAAAATGCCAATGTTACTAACCTACGTAGCAGAATCACACAACCTACCAGACGTCACCAATCACACGAAACAATCAGCGGTATTGAACAGGAAAGCTCTGCATGCTATCTTCAATTTTGTTGTTGAGTTAGAGCTTCCAAAATCGTGATCCACCCACAACGAAGCATCTAGTGTTACAATTATGGAAGAGGATAATAAATGGAATTTTAAGAAACGTATTTGGGTAGATTTTCCTTCAGAATTCGATAAATCAACGTAAGTATGTGAACCGTCGCTTTTCGGGTTTCAGCCAGGAAAGTTCTGTATACCTAGGGGTTATGTGAGCATCATAACTTAAGTTAAAGGCAAATCGAAGACCAGAGTTCAATGCTCGTTTAAGTTCCGCAACTTTGTTCACGTATCGCATCTATGAGGACAATGTCGCAATAGTCAAGTATTGGTAGCATCAATGCTTGGAGAAGTTTTTTCTTTACGTCTTAAGGCAAAATGTTCTTATGTCATTTCAGAGGGTCAGCGTCGCGTAGAACTTTCTACATGTATTTCTTACGTGTGCAAACCAGTCAAGTGGGATTACTGTTGCATGTAATGTCACCGGAGGAATGGTGTAATATGTATACATGGCGTTGAATAAATTCTGAGAACTGATTATCATTGTTTGAGTTTTTTATTAAGGAGGAGAGAGTTTTCACTGGCGTACACACTGGGTTGTTGAAGGTCGGAGTTAATATCTCTTATTTCGTGCGAAATATATTTTGTATTAACGTGGCAGTATATTTTGCAGGTCGTTGGCAAAGAGGTCATATCTCTTATGCATTATTTTAGAGGATATGTCATTAATATAGAGGGCAAACAGGAGCGAATCAAGGACAGATCCCTGTGTAGCTCCAGCCTTCCTGACCCGCCACTGTGAAGTAATATCGTGAGCTATAACACGTTCCTTAAGATCTGTAAGGTAAGAGAGGAAATATTTTGAAGTTTAAGTACCAAAAATTGATTGAAGTTTTTATAAGAATATCTGAATATTGATCGTGTCACAAGCACTGCTGAAGTCGAGGAGTGTGAGTATTCCATTGCTTGTCTGATGTCGTCGGTTACTTTCAGTAAGGCAGTTGTTGTATTATGGCCCTTCTTGAATCCAGACTGCAGCGGATCCAGAAGGGAGTAAGCGTGCTGGCATTCCTGTATTTGAACATGTACCAGGGCAGGAAGAATAGAAATTTGACGGTAATCGGGTAAAAGTTTCGAACCTGGGTTCTTATCGCCATAATGTGCCAACTGATAAACCATATACCTTTCTTTCTTTAACGCATAAACAAACATACAATATTACAATATTATGAACCTGTATGTGATAGGCAATTTGCCAACCTCACTGACATTTATCGAAGTCACGTGAAAACCGTCTAATGATTGACAGATTTCTTCCATTCTCCAGTTTTATATCGAAAACAACATTCTGCATTTCACCGCCATACTAAATACATCTACTTGATTTTTTCAGCCAGTCTTTGAAATATTTGCCCTTTGTCATCTAATTTATTTCCAGCGCCAATCGCCATATCCATTTTAACGTCCTATTTTTCAGTTTGATTTTTCAGTACCCATTTCCTCCAAAAATAACACCAAGATACTTTGTTTGATTTATTTTCTGATTATGTTTTCCTTGAATCATAAACATTGTTTCTGAGTAGATAGCTATTTTTCTTACGAACCGCCGTTTATAAATATCAGAAAAAGTCAGATTTCACACCACTGATTTTATGCTAACTTCAATTAAATGTTCCCAACCAGTACTCGGGCCGATGACCTTCGATGTTAGGCCCCTTAAAACAACAAGCATCATCAGCATCATCAAGCCACCAGTACTTCCCCTCGTATTACTTATGATCAAAAGGCATCTGGATATATTTCTTCAAGAGTAAATTGCAATTTGTTTTTAATTCCCCTGTAATAAATCGCTAGGCCATGTCATTTTCTACCACTCTACCGAAACCTTTTATAAGTCAATAGCTAATATGTATCATACTTGTGTATTTCTTGCCTATTTGCTTTTTTAATGTTGAATTACTCTCCTAGTCGGACGGATTCAACTTAGAAGGTACGAAGAAGGAATCCAAAACGAAATGTGTTATTTCTGAACAGCCAATAAATACTTCTATATACAAGTGTGTTTACAAATTACTTTTATTTGATCTGATTTCAAGAAATCTAAACAGGCCTACACATGATTAGACTAAGCATTTTATTATGTGTTAAATATTGATAACGTGTTTGCTTCTGATTGTGTACATTTGCATTTATTTAATTCTTAAATTGTGTACCACCAATTGGAGTACTCTTCCCGAATTTTCACTGTTAAGAATTGGACATTGGAAGGCATGGATCATGTCCATTTATTTCCTGGGCAAGGGACCTGTACAGATATTTGCTCAAATAGTCCATGAATGTTGCAATATATGTCAGGACGAATTTTATCCACCTTTGACGTTTGTATCAGAGAGATTACTTCTGTCTGCCATGTGCTTCGAGACTCATCCTTATTTTTTTTTCTTTTTCCCCTCTTATTTGTTTTATGTTACACCGGCACGAACAGGTCTTACGGTGAAGATGGGATAGATCAGGGCTAGGATTAAGGATGAAGTGAAAGTTGCAATAATTAAGGTACAGCCTAGTGTGAAAATAGGAAACTAAGGAAAACCATCTGCAGGCCTAATGACAGTTGGTTTCGAACTCACAATATCCCCGATGCAAGCTAACAGCCAAGTGACAAGAACCGTAGGAAAGGGAAATGTAGAGTAGAGGATAGGAAAAGACAGGTGGAACGGGGTTGTGGGAAAGAGAGCAGGGAGGGGGAAGTAGCTTCTGCAGCTGTCAGGAAAGACAGGGCATACCAGGAAGGGAGACTCTGGTCACTGGGGATTCCATCGTTAGACATGTGGGGAAAGTGTGTGGAGAAAAGGGAAACAAGGTAGAGTGTTATCCAGGAATTAGGTTGAGGCAGAAGTTGAGGAAAGTAGGAGAGAGGGAGGAGGGAAAGGAGAAGGTGGTAGTGTTTCACGTTTGCACCAACAACGTAAGGCAAGCAACATAGTTGGGGATGTGAGGGATCTGGTAAATGCAGCACGGGTGTAGTTTAAAGAAGCGGAGAATTTTATCAGTGGAATACTGTGTAGGAGGGATAGTGACTGGAGGGTGATTGCGGATTTAAATGAGACTATGGAGTGGGTTTGTGGGAAACTGGGAGTGAAATTTCTAGATCCTAATGGGTGGGTAGGAGATAGGGGCCTGCCGTCAGATGGCCTTCATTTAAACTGCAGTCGTACGTATAAGTTATGAAATGTGTTTGGAAGGGTAATACGGAGGTGCATTCAGGGAAGACGAGGTTTTCTAGGGAGCGGTGATAAGGGTACAGAGATCTGGAAGTCAAGTAGGAATGGCATAAGAATGTTAGTGTTGAACTGTAGAAGTATTATAAATAAAGGAATAAAATTAATTTAATAGATATATATTTACCAGATATGGTAATAACAGTTGAATCGGCTGAGAAATGATATAATTAATGCAGAAATTTTCTCACGGAACTTGAGAGTGTATCGTAGATACAGGATAGGAATGGTGGGAGGGGGAGTATTCATTCTGGTGATAGAAGAATTCGTAAGCTACGAAAAAGCTAAAGATGAGAAACATGAAATTCTATGTGCAAGGCTCATTTCTAAGGATAATAGGCAACTTGATGTCTTTGGACTATACAGACCTGGAAAGGGTAGTGCTGACACGGATTCAGAATTATTTGATAAGATAATCAGCTATGTGGGAAACGACATTGAAAGAAATGTGATTTTAGCGGGAGATCTGAATTTACCAAATGTCAAATGGGAAGGAAATGCGAACGACAGGAAGCGTGACCAACAAGTGGCAAATTAGCTCATGTGGGAAGGACAGCTCATTCAGAATGTGGTGGAACCAACTAGAGGTAAAAATATCCTGGATGTGGTGCTGGTAGAACCAGATGAGGTCTAAAGAGAAATCGAAGTATATAGATGGCATTAGTGACCATGAAGCTGTTTTCGTCGTAGTTAAAAATAAATGTAGTAGAAAGGAAGATCTTAAAATTGGGACTATTAGGCAGTACCATATGGGTGATAAAGTAGGAATGAGGCAGTTTCTAAAAAGTAACCCTGATCGGTGGAAAACAGTAAATAAAAATGTAAACAGACTCTGGGGTGGGTTTAATGCAATTATTGAGGAATGTGAAAACAGGTTTGTACCTTTAAAGGTGGTAAGGAATGGTAAAGACCCACCTAATTATAGTAGATAAATAACGAGACTAAGATGGAGGTGCAGATTGGAAAGAAATAGAGTTAGAAATGGCTGTGGAAGTAAGGAGAAATTGGAGGAACTTACTAGGAAATTGAATCTAGCAAAGGAGGTAGCAAAGGATAACATGACGCAAAGCATATTTGGCAGTCATACACTTATTAGTGAAAAATGGAAGGGTATGTATAGGTATTTTAAGGCAGAAACAGGTTCCAAGAAGGACATTCCAGGTATAATTAATGAACAAGGGGAGTGTGTATGTGAGGATCTTCAAAAGGCAGAAGTATTCAGTCAGCAGTATGTAAAGATTGTTTGTTACAAGGATAATGTCCAGATAGAGGAGGAGACTAATGTTAAAGGAGTACTAAAATTTGCATATAATAACTATGATATTTACAATAAGGTACAAATTTGAAAACTTGGAAAGCGGCTGGAATTGGTAAGATTTCTGGGTATATACTAAAGACAATGGTTTGGGATATAGTACCATATCAGAAGAACTTATTTGATTATTGTTTGGTTTAAGGAGCTATGCCAAATTAATGGAGAGTTACTATAGTAGCCCCTGTGTATAAAGGAAAGGGTGATAGACATAAAGCCGAAAATTACAGGGCAGTAAGTATGACATGCGTTTCATGTAAGCTTTGGGAAGGCATTCTTTTTGTTTATATTAGAAATGTTTGCGAAATTAATAACTGGTTCGATGGAAGGCAGTTCGGTTTTAGGAAAGGTCACTCCACTGAAGCTCAAGTTGTAGGATTCCAGCAAGCTATAGCAGATATCTTGAATTCAGGAGGTCGAATGGGCTGTATCGCGATTGACTTGTCTAAAGCATTTGATAGGGTTGATCGAGAGAGACTACTGGCAAAAATGAGGACAATTATACTAGACAAAAGAGTGACTGAATGGGTTGCTGTATTTCTAGAAAGTAGATGTCAGAGAATTCGAGTAGGCGAAGCTTTATCTGGCCCTATAATAATTAAGAGGGGAATTCCTCTAGGCAGTATTATTGGACCTTTATGCTTTCTTACATATGTAGATGATATGAGTAAACAAGTGGAATCGAAGGTAAGGCTTTTTGCGGATGATGTTATTCTGTACAGAGTAACAAATAAGTTACAAGATTGTGAGCAACTACAACCTGACCTCGATAATGTTGTGAGATGGACAGCAGGCAATGGTATTTTAATAAACCAGGTTAAAAACGTCAGGTTGTGAGTTTCACAAATAGGAAAAGTACTCTCAGTTTTAATTACTGCGTTGATGGGTTGAAAGTTCCTTTTGGGAATCATTGTAAGTACTTAGGTGTTAATATCAGGAATGATTTACATTGGGGAAATCACATAAATGGGATTGTAAATAAAGGGTACAGATCTCTGCACATGGTTATGAGGGTGTTTAGGGTTTGTAGTAAGGATGTAAAAGAAAGGGCATATAAGTCTCTGGTAGGACCCCAACTAGAGTATAGTTCCAGTGTATTGGACCCTCACCAGGATCACTTGATTCAAGAACTGGAAAACATCCAAAGGAATGCAGCTGGATTTGTTCTGGGTGATTTCCTACAAAAGAGTAGCGTTGCAAAAATGTTGCAAAGTTTGGGCTGGGAAGAACTGAGAGAAAGAAGTGTGCTGCTCGAGTAATTGGGTATGTTCCGAGCTGTCAGCGTAAAGATGGCGTGGAATGACATTAGTAGACGAATACGTTTGAGTGGTGTCTTTCAATGTAGGGAAGATCACAATATGAAGGTAAAGTTTGAATTGAAGAGGACAAATTGGGGCAAACATTCATTTATAAGAAGGGGACTTAGGGACTGTAGTAACTTACGAAGGGAGATGCTCAGTAAATTTCAAATTTCTTTGAAATCAATTAAGAAAAGGCTAGGAAAACAACAGATAGATAATCTGCCACATGGGCGACAGCCGTAAATGCAGATCTGTACTGACTGATTGACCGTACTCTCAAATTGCTCGGTCTCAGCCTTACTGAATATTTTATTAATTTAGCAGTTATAGCTAATATCTCAGGTTACTTTACTGCGTCTTAACAATACTCAATTCATTATATTCGAAAAAAATATCATCAAATTTTCCTAGCGTGAAGAGAGGCATCCGGCTGACGTGACCACCCGGATGATTAAAATAAGGCAACTAACCTTACCGTCCATTCGACTCGTATAAGTTTCTTTGCTTATTTTAAACAATGTGTGCAATTTTTCTTGTTTTGTTAATTATGTCTCACTTCCAGTTAAGTAATTAGAAATATTTTTATTATTATGATTATGATTATTATTATTATCATAACGGTGGTTGATTACTAAGGTACATAAGTGTTTTATCACATTATAGTTATGATCAATTGCTTTCACCGGTGCCTGACTATGGAATTCCATGTCAGATCATGTCAGAGAAACTAGCCCTTTGTCACGATTTAAGTCACCTAGACTACCTGCTAAGGACAGCTGACTGAATGGTTTAAGTATGAATGTGTGCGTGCCTGAGGATTAGTAACTTTGAAGAGTTTTTAATATTAATTAGTTTTGATATTAATTTAGTAAATAATTTATTTAGTAATTTATTTAATTCATTTCTATTTACATTATATTTTTAGTTTTAACTATATTAAATATCTTAAAGTTTTCGTAAGATTTTCAGTAGAATGTAGTTAAGTGTAAGAGAGGGCCTCGAGACCTAACTTTGCTACTGTAAAAAGGCACTAAAAATAAATAAATAATTTAATTAATTATTTTTCATTATTTACGCATTAAGTTGGAGAAACTACGGATGACTATCTAGAGGGCTGCTGATGGTGTGGCTCCGACCCACAATATGCAAGCTTATTGCCACTCGAACCGTACAGCTTAGCCAATTCACTCGGCTCAGTCATGACAAACCGATATCGTTTATAATTAACCAACGTCGTTTTCTTCAGTGTGTGCTACACGTTTATCGCAATAGCTGAATTGTTCAAATGTGTTCATTGAAATGGGCAAATGTTACTTACATATTTCACTTTTTACATTTGTTATTTATGTGGTTGCTTTTACTTCAAAGATTATTTATAGTTTTCAGATTAGAGTTATCATCGTGGACCAGTTTATGGTATCCAGCACGTCTCCCAACAATTCCATTATTTATGGAACTTAATATTAAAAACTGTCACCGTAGCCTAGACTTTAATGTCCAGCGTCAAAATGAATATGGGAGAACTTTTCTGGAATTGTACGCCATGGTTTACTAGCTAGTTCGGATAACGTATTACAGTATATACACAACAGAAAATTGGATTTTATAAAGTGAATTCATGCTTTATATTGTTATGATCCAAAACGGTAGTCACAGAATCATCACATGAATCAGGAGCCTCTATATTCCCAAGCTCATTAACCAAGAGGTGTGTTTGCAATATTAGGCGCGAACGTAATTGTATGAAATGGGTGATAGTTAGACATACATTTGTATGACCACCAACCACCACTTATACTTTTATGAATAGTCCTACGTCGAAAAAATCGGAGGAGAGACATATCCTTGCGATTCTACAGTTCATTAATTTCCTTCAAAAGTATTCGATAGTGATGGGCTTTTCATATCCAGATTACCGTAAAACATTACTGCTCTGTATTCTTTGTCCAATAAATGATTTACCGCATCTCTAAGCTAAGGACTTTCAGTAAAATCATAGAGGAGCGCAACAAGAAGTGTGCGGATTAAATTTAACTCTGCCCCTTTTCATTTAAATATTTGTAATATTTATGGAGTAACCTAATGGTGCGGAGACATTTCTATCTGCCCCATTAACTGAATTAAAAGTATTGAAAGAAGGCAGATTCTTAAGTATTAAATTTAAAAGCATTAGACGACACTCAGATTTGAGCAGTGCAATTTCGCTTCCTTTAACTAATACGAATACATTTCTTGCAGCACCTCAACGAATTGCACTGTTTTATTGTTAGTTTATAATACGTTTTATTCTTTCGCCGAGCTTTTCCGAACTGTAGTTGTTATTTACTGGCCATTCATCCTTTTTAGTGCCACGTAGATTGGGCTCCATCGCTCTTCCAAACAGTGCTTAAATGGCCAGTAATAATAGTTAACCACCCAGCATGATAACACTGTACGGTTTCTACATGATCAGTTTCAGATATTCACATTTGAGGTCCACTACCATACTCAACTCCCGCACCATTCACATCACTCCCCCTGAGTTGCGTTTTTATGGTCGTCGTGTATTTCAATTTCAACACGGACCACGTATATGCAGATCTAATTAGAGTGACACCCTTTTATGATAGAGAGGGGTGAGGGAGAGAAACAGAGTGTGAGAGTGAGCTAGCTAGAGGGGCGGTACCAAAATCTCCAGGGCGTGTATGGTGCGTTATTGTGTCCTATGTCATTTGCTAGAACATAAAATTTGATGTTTTGTGTCTATGTTCCATGAAGCAATAGCTGATATACAATGTAGAGGGGATAACGAACAAGTGCAGTTGTTAAACAATTCAATGCACGACTATAAAAGAGGTATAATGTAACTGAACAAACTTGATATTCAAGAAAGTGTTGTAATATTTCGAAAGAATATGTTTTTTTATGCTTCACTGACCAAAGGATTTCTTTACTTTGTCAAGAATCATGTCTGGAATATCTGTAGATAATTTCAAGACATATTTATTGTATAGAGAAACATCACATGACCTCATTTCTAACCTAACTTTAATCGTATGTTTCACGTAAGTTACGCAAGGTGAGTTTCCTTTCTCTTGCCGTACTGATTTCCTGTACTGCGGTTATTATTACCTAATCCTGGTGGTACTTGAAGGAAATGGTCAATGTTTTATTAGCTGCGTTTTCTGCTTTTTAAACATGGTTCACAAATCATGCTCACAAAGAAGAAACATGATGCAACTTAGTTTTGAGATTCTCAGAAAGACTTCAGGATATTTTAAAAGCGAAGTGGTAAATAACTTCTGACATAACAAAGGTATAATAAAATGTGATAAATAATTTCTAGAATGATATCCTTAAATGTTGAGACGACATAACTTATGACAAGGGTCCGGAAATGCTTAATTAACGAATTCTCTGTCTTTCGGGTGTGATCCAAGTGAATATCAATTCTGTAACTTTCTAGAATTATAACAAAATTTATTGCTAAGTAATAGGTCCTAAGACCCACTCTCCCCACGTATTGTCTGCATACAGGCCTTAGTTCGTTCCCTCACTCGGTACTAGGCATCGCCAGCATTCTTGCATGATCGGCTGCATAGTTAATTAAAGAACCGTTCTGTAGTTACATACAAGTTGAAATTAAACAATGTATCGAATTTATCTTTTAAGAATTAAATCATTTGTCGTACATTAAGCCATTCCTTGGTAAGTGTGATGACTCAGAAATGTTAAGATAAACTACGTAAGTGAGGAAACTAATCCGAAAACTTTGCTCTAAATTTTGTTACACATCGTGTGGTTTGAAACGTAAAATTGGATTCAGTCACGGTACATTTATCACAGAGAAATATGAAGGTTATCAATTCTGACTCTTCGAAAATCCTAATAGAGTAATGAAGGAAATGTATACAGCTAATCTTAATGATACTGTAATGTTCTCTAAAGGTGAAAATCTCTCGAGTAAGCATTTTTACAACTGATGTAATTGATTCAATAGGCAATTAGTTGCCCAGGCGAAATTTTCCTCGTTTCCCTGAAACATTAAAAATCATCAAATTTTATCTGGAAATTACCTGCTTGTTTTGATGTTAGCTACCGTACTTCTGGAGATACGTTTTAGGTGTCTGCTACAGATAATCACGCCACTCGATTGACAAAAATATAGTGCACGCAAATTAATTTATTAATTTTATTTAATTTGACATATTTTGCTATGCGGCATTTCACCTTTTTGCTTATCCATTTTAAATATGGTTGTATGCTTGAATTCCACAGCACGTTCCAGGCTCTTAAATCCTTTTGACAGGCTCTTCATTCCTTTTGAAGATTGGATCATTGTATTTACCAGCATGTTGCAGTTCACTTTTCATTTCGAATGAAGAAAGCTCAAAACATCTTAAGATAAGATAATTTATGATATTGTTGATAAAAATCATAATCATCATAAAATTTAGGTGCATGCTTTATCTTTATTTCCCTAACAAGATCTTTGACGAGCAAGCAACGCTGGTCTGGAAACAGACCGGTGTAAAGATAGTTTCGTCTGGGAAAGGATTCTTTCTTACAGACTAATGTTGATCGCAACTGCAAGCTCAATGCATCAGCTTTGCTGCACATTGATTCAATCTCACTTACTATGCTGGCATCTCGGGAGAATACAAAACCCAAATAGTTGAAATGATCTACTCGTTCTAGTTTAGTATTCCCAACCTGACATTCAATTATCGCAGGTTTCATTACGTCTTTGTCTAACCCTACAAATATCTTGAATCAAAAACTATTCTAGCATCAGTTCACACTGCAGCCCAATTGCCAAATTGTCAACATATTCGACTGCTACCGCTTGTGAATTTAAACATTCTGATCATTGCACAATATTCAAATAGTGATTTCTCACATTTTAGGCCTGCTGAATCTGGATCTAAAGTCAACTTTTCTTCAACACGTCAAGTTTCTTTACGTTTTTGCTAATGGTTTAACGTCGCACGAATACATCGAATGATTTCGGTGACGCAAATATGGAAAAGGACTGGAATTGGGAAGGTAGCGGCCGTTTACGGCACAGCCACAGCGTTTGCATGGTGTTAAAACGTGCTGCCAACGGTGGGATTCGAACCCACAATCTCCCGACTGCAAGCTGACAAGCTACGCGACCCTTATAGCACGGCCAATTCGTTTCTTCAAAATGAATATAGAAGACCCTAACGTATATTTAGGATTAATACTCTGTATTATCACATGCAAGGAATGATTTTCCTTGTTATTTTCATTCATCTGAACACTCCATGCTGTTACATTCATGAAATGAACATAAAAATAAGTAATGTATTGTGTAAATAGGTTTGAGGAAAAACACTGATTGAGAGCATTTGTAAACACCGCTTTACCCTTGCTGTTTTATTGGTAACATGTTCTAGAATTACGATGTACTAGTTCAGTTTTGTGATATCTTGATTTATTAAAAAAATCTTTGCGTTGCTTTTCGTTTGTGAGCTGTTGTTGGATTTTCACCCTTCAGTAGCAAGCAGCAGTCTGCCCTCATGATCTTGTTCCATTTCTTTTGCTCCCTGAGTTCCATTTCCCTCAGATCCCGGTGGAACCTTTTCCCTTGCTCTTCCCTCAGTCTTAATCCAGATATGATTGAACGTGGGCACCTTTAAGATCTTACTGCGGCCGAAATCTTGGATGGGAAGAAAACATTCTCTTCAACATTTGCTTGTAATCTTGATCCTTTTTATTGGCAAGAAAGTTGTTTTTACTGCATCCTGAAATGCTTTCCCTGCCGATCGTTCTGCTGCGCATATAAAGATTTCAGAATTAACATTAGAAGTATTTTTTCTGATATCTGTACATGTGAGGAAACCCTCGTTCATTTTAGCAATACTGATGCCTGAAAATAGACGACACAGGTACTGCAAGTATCCACCTTTATTGCTTACAGCCTTAACGAATTGTCTTACAAGCCCTAGTTTGATATGAAGCGGACGTAACAGTATGATAATAGACTCGTCAACATGACTTCCTTGTTTTGTTTATTGAGTCTTCACTTTTCTGTCTACGTGGCCATTTCTCCTGGGTCCAATTATGTCACCTTGCTGGACTGTCCCACTCACAAAGAAAGCAGGGGTTCTTTATGTAACGCGCTTGTAGACCTAAAAGTATACCTATCACTTTAAAGTCACCAAATACTTGCCATTTGTATTACTGGTGATTTATTTTATACAATATCGTCTCAAAATCCCCGCATGTTTTCTCGCATAATAACTGAGAGTTAAACGGAAACTGCTGGAAGTTTGTTTTCGTTTTGAAGATGGACGCACTTCAGACTACGATTGAAGGCAGCAATAAAAAGTCTCCAGAGGTTAGAGTCATACTGTAGTACTCCTACTTTCAGTATGAACTCCGCAAAGCTGTTGCAGTAAACCAAATTTCCCATTTTATAAATGAAGGGTGCAAATTCTTCTTCGCGTTATCTGCAAGAATAGTACGCCGTCCGTGGTGCCAACATGTTCCTCTCACGGAATCTAGACCCAAGTATCTCAGCAGATTCCTTTGTAAGACCGAGATCTCTTACAAAGTTATTTAACGAACTTCTCTCGAAATTGTTGGGTTGATTTTAAATCGTTTTTGGAGAGAAGTCAGTCAGAGGTACCGCTGGATATTGGGATATCCCAATTGTATCGTCCTATGATATAGCTAACATAAACTATGTTGAATGCAATAGCAATCCTACCCACACTCTGCCCTACTCTTCATAACACCTGCTAAAAACACTTTATAATCGCCTATTTTTTCGTTGTTATCTTCCCATACCCGAACATCATTAACTCCAAACTTATCCAGAATCATCATTTTTATTTTCTTTCCTTGCAATTTTCGCTACGTCGCACCGACATATATCGGTCTTGCGGTGACGATGGGTTAGGTAAAGTTTAGGATTGGGAAGGAAGCTACCGTGACTTGATTGAAGATATAGCCCCAGCATTTGCCTGATGTGAAAATGGAAAACTACTTCTTCAGGTCTGCTGACAGCTGGGATGGAACACACTGTCTCCCGAATGCAAGCTGTTAGCTACGTGACCCAAACAGCTCAGCCACTTGTTCCGTGCATCCCCTTTGTTGAGTCAACAACTGCTATTTCCTTCCGTAAGCCACATTAGTATTGATAGCTCCCTTTCGAATTCCATTTCGTTCGCAAAGTTGTTTCCAAGGAGTCGCTATCCTGTCAAATGGAAGTGGGACTCTGTTACTCCCATAGGTCCGAGGCTTGCTTACAACTTTCCCAGCGTTTTCTGTAAAAGTTCTGTGAAGCAGGATGCTATCCTACTGAAATGTCGTATGACTTTTAGTGCCGGGATATCCCAGGACGGGTTCGGCTCGCCAGGTGCAGGTCTTTCTATTTGACTCCCATAGGCGACCTGCGCGTCGTGATGAGGATGAAATGATGATGAAGACAACACATACACCCAGCCCCCGTGCCATTTGAATTAACCAATTAAGGTTAAAATCCCCGACCCGGCCGGGAATCGAACCCGGGACCCTCTGAACCGAAGGCCAGTACGCTGACCGTTCAGCCAACGAGTCGGACGCTATCCTACTTACACGTAGTCTCAGTGAGAATCTCTCCTAGACCCAGCTTCCTAAGCCCAAGGAAGGCCATGACTCAGAATGTAGAATGCTATCCTACTTACACGTAGTCTCAGTGAGAATCTCTCCTAGACCCAGCTTCCTAAGCCCAAGGAAGGCCATGACTCAGAATATGATCTATATGGCCAGTCCTGTTCCATAGCAACTGGTACCCCAAATCTCAGGACTTACTAGGCCACACAACCGTTGCTCATGTTTCACGACCTAGGACGTTACTACAGTACTTCACGCCACGAACACTCACAAAACGAGGAAATTTCATATTTCGCCATGAATATTAGAATTATTGAAACAATTGAATTAGCGGTGTCGGGTAAAATATTTCCTCCTATCGTTTATGTTTTATGCACTTGTAACTTGTAAACAGCAACGGAGATAATAATATTATTAGCTCATTTTTCACGTATTTCCAAAAACCTGCGACAATTTTAATACTACCTAAACAAAGTAACTTACAGAGCAACAAGTACAGAAATCTATTTCTCACTCTTTTGTGTTTTACTTTTACCGTCCAAGCTAAAATGATGGAGATTTTAATTATTTCATATTTAATTCAAGGCCGTCAATAGCGGGCATCACTGATTTGGAAATGTTATCAATCGGCGTATTAAAGTACTAGCCGGCGATAGTGTTGCTGTGATTGTATTTTATAAGCTGCACACTGCGATGTTATTATCCCTTAGTAATCTTGAAGGTAACGATGAGAAAAACATGAAGGTACGATCAGCCGAGGAATCAGAGGGGAGAAAAGGAATAATATGGACGGGGTTAGAAGTCTAGGCCTTAAATGCTTTAAATATCACTGAAACACCAATCCATACTGCACGGCAGCTCCGAAGGTTACGCCGTCATTCTTGGCTTTCTAGAGCGGGCCCACTATCCCCACTGTTAATTAGCTCCTCAGTGCAATCACTCAGGCTCAATGGACCTCGAAACAGCACTCAGATCAATAACAGTTCATCAGAAGAATAATGGAGATATTCGTGATTATTATATTTTTCGCAAACTTCCAAATATCCCGGAAATATTTGTTTCATCCAATTATTTTTTCTCAAACATATGTTCTGCTGTGATAACAGAGGTATTCACGAATTTTGAATTTCAGTGCGAAGTCTGTCAATGGCAAACATAACTGACATGAAAATGTTCTTCAATCAATCAATCAATCAATCAATCA
Source organism: Anabrus simplex (assembly GCF_040414725.1). NCBI lineage: Eukaryota > Metazoa > Arthropoda > Insecta > Orthoptera > Tettigoniidae > Anabrus > Anabrus simplex. Next base: position 226,758,667 of record NC_090266.1, on the reverse strand, counting down.
ATCAATCAATCAATCAATCAATCAATCAATCAATCAATCAATCAATCAATCAATCAATCAATCAATCAATCAATCAATCACAACGGATCTGCATGTACGGCAGTCACCTAGGAGGCAGATTCCGTGTCAGTTGTTTGCCTAATCTTTCCTTTCAGAGAAGTTGGAAATCTATCCTCGCAGATCTGTACAATCCTTAATTTCCCTTCCTATAACGGAATATGGAATATTTTTCCCTATTTTTGCTCGTCAGTTCCAAATATAAGTTCATGTTATGACCCTTCCTGCATTTTAAAACTCCGTTGAAGCTTATTCGTCTACTAATATTCTACGCTATTTCTCCTCTGACTGCTGGAAGATACCTCTGAGTCGATCAGCTCATCTGCTTACCCTCAAGTCTGCCCACCCCAAAGTTAGAATTATTTTCGTAAAATTCCTTCTTTGTAGAAATATAAATCGTGCTGCTTTCCTATGGCATTTTTACTTCTTGAATCAAGTAATCCTGGTAAATGAATAAGTTAAATGATGATGATGGTCGTTATTGTCGTACTTTCTTTTATAAGTGTGTGATTATCAGATCGTATTGTCCTTCTTTTGGACACAAATAGTGCACTGGATTTTCATCAGTGGACAATTTATGAAAATAAATTGACCATACAATTCGTTTCATTGCCTTTAATTTGTTAGTATTTTCTCTTATGGCTTTCCCATAATACAGTTGAATAGTATATTTTTTAGTGTAAGTCTGCTTCTTCATCCTCAAGATTTTCCATCCACTTACCCTTCTTTCTGGATGTGACCAAGACATTCCAACTTTTCAACTCCAACTTCATACGGTTTGCTATCTACAACAGTTTTGAAAGCAGAAACGTTCCCATCTCCAAGATACTTTGTATATCTCACTCCATATTTGCTCTACAGATCTGCCAAACACCTTCACTACAGCTGCAGACTCCATAGCCCCACTTGAGCCAGTGTAATTGTTAGAACAATATGCTGCATGCTTTTCTTGCCACAATCTTTCATCTATTTCATTTTCACATTTCACTCTAGTTGCACAACTGTGGCAGTACTTAGGCATTATATTTACATCCATAACTTTACAAGAATCAACGCTGATTATTGATGCATCACCATATAAAGAGGTGTGTCCCCTCTTCATCCAAGTCCCATCTACAGAAACGCATATATCAGTGGCCATTTCAGTACGGTACTTGTACCAGCCTGCATTTCCATTCCAGCATCAATTTCCATCTGCCTTTCTTCTACAACTTGTTCTACTGCTTTAGCCATTGATTCTTTAGCAATGTCACACACAGAATCTGAAAGTTCTTGGTTTAACTTATCAAACCTTACACATCTTTGTGGCATATTGAGGAAACCACACAAGAGATTACGTCCTTCCCTACCCTGTCCTATGCTTCTCAGACCATATGCATATCTAAAATTACTTTCATAAGAACCAGAATCAGTTTTCTTTGAAGATAAAACTGAAAATTCATAGTCGCATAACCTACAAACAAATTTGAACTTACTGGCTATACCCACTTGTGTATCTTCCAACATATCTAAACACTCAATGTTTTTACATTTAGAACATGCACATGAACACTTTATAGCATAACACAAAAGTTCTAAGTCAATAAGGAGCATTTTTTGTATTTATTGTTCTGTATTTAATGTACAATTGTCTATACTCTTCTCCATAAGATCCAAGTCCCGTCCGATTTTTGATGCAGAGGCAGAGAAGTTAGATTCTTCAACCATTGCTGCTTGCCCTTCATTCTTCTTAAAACGATTTCCATGAATTTTTCGTTGCTTAAAAGCACGTTTACTACCACCCATGACATATTTCTGCTCATTTACACAACTTTCTTACTATTACACAGAAATCCTTCAGAAGGCCTACTAAATTAAAAGCAAGTGAGTTTGACTGACACCTAGCGGATTTTAGAGCAGTTAGTAGCATGGAGGAAGAAAAAATGACTACCACATTCATGGAGATAACAAGAAAGAATTAGTTCTAATCACAGAAATTCAATTGAGAAAATGCCAGAAAAAGGGGCGTGGTGAAATAGGTGAAAAATTTAACATTTAATATTTTAATGAGTGTCCATGCCTCCGATAACTATAAAAGTTATATAAAATGTGAATTACTCTATGTAGATTACAAATAACACATTTCCAAAAATCGATTTTTGACACAAAATTCATTTCATCCCCCCTTAAAGCTACAGAAACTCTCCTAGAAAACTGTTCCTCCAGTACAGCATCAGTTTATTGAAATGACTGTACGCTTTTGGTCGTGGAGAAGGCTTCAAAAGTTCCATATTATTTTTGTACGAATGTCCAACAGTATTAACAATTTTAACCTAATTTTGAGCTAAGGATTTCAAATAAAACCTACCTTTGTTTTTTAGATTTACGGTATTCAGTACTATAAGCTTAGACTGAAAAATTAGTTTAACTTTTAGTGGCTTTCTCTAAATACTTTCGAATGGTAATATTTTAAGTTCCTATCTTTTTCTCCACCGATCCCGTGGTCTAATGGTAGTGAGGCCGCCTCTTTCTCGGAGGCCCCGGGATTGATTTACGACCACGCCTGCCAAGCGACCACTGCTGAGCCCTATGATATGCAGATTACGAGGTGATCCGTACTCAGCTCAACGAATCATCTTGCTTTTACAGACCAGAACAGCTATCTCACCGTCAGATAGCTCCTCAGTTGTTCTGTCGTGGTCTAAGTTGACATCAATGCAGCGCTCTGATCAATGGTCTTGATCTACTTCTATTTCTCTTACTCTCCATGATCGAGCCCTTTATTTTCCTAGGTAAACTATCCTCCTCCATTCGTCGCACATATCCCCACCACCGAAGCCAGTTTATGCGTACAGATTCGTCAATCGAGTTCTACCCTACATTAGCCTTTATCTCCTCATTCTGCGTACCCTGCTGCTGTGTTATGCAGTTTAAAAATCATAAATATTGTTAAAATGATGACACTAGGAATCTTAGTGCTAGATATGGTGAAAGAGAAGTTCAGTAATTACATTAATTCTGAAGATTGACGAATCAAACAGCGGTACTACCACATTAAAGTCTGCGTAGTCTAAGACTGAGTTACAGAGTTACACACCTTTAGACCCCCATCCTATACTGGAGCTTGTTTCAGCATACTGATAATTAATTATTCTACTTTATCTCCAGGTCTTCCATATAATATGCTTAGCAAGGATAATACACTGACTGACAGAGAAAATGCAACACCAAGAAGGAGTGGTCAGAACTTTATGCCAATTGCAGGGTAGACTGACGTCACTGAGGTATGCTCATGATGTGAAATGCCCCGCTGTGCTGCGCACGTAGCGAACGATAAATGGGACACGGCGTTGGCGAATGGCCCACTTCGTACCGTGATTTCTCAGTCGACAGTCATTGTAGAACGTGTTGTCGTGTGCCGCAGGACACGTGTATAGCTAAGAATGCCAGGCCGCCGTCAACGGAGGCATTTCCAGCAGACAGACGACTTTACGAGGGGTATGGTGATCGGGCTGAGAAGGGCAGGTTGGTCGCTTCGTCAAATCGCAGCCGATAGTCATAGGGATGTGTCCACGGTGCAGCGCCTGTGGCGAAGATGGTTGGCGCAGGGACATGTGGCACGTGCGAGGGGTCCAGGCGCAGCCCGAGTGACGTCAGCACGCGAGGATCGGCGCATCCGCCGCCAAGCGGTGGCAGCCCCGCACGCCACGTCAACCGCCATTCTTCAGCATGTGCAAGACACCCTGGCTGTTCCAATATCGACCAGAACAATTTCCCGTCGATTGGTTGAAGGAGGCCTGCACTCCCGGCGTCCGCTCAGAAGACTACCATTGACTCCACAGCATAGACGTGCACGCCTGGCATGGTGCCGGGCTAGAGCGACTTGGATGAGGGAATGGCGGAACGTCGTGTTCTCCGATGAGTCACGCTTCTGTTCTGTCAGTGATAGTCACCGCAGACGAGTGTGGCGTCGGCGTGGGGAAAGGTCAAATCCGGCAGTAACTGTGGAGCGCCCTACCGCTAGACAACGCGGCATCATGGTTTGGGGCGCTATTGCGTATGATTCCACGTCACCTCTAGTGCGTATTCAAGGCACGTTAAATGCCCACCGCGACGTGCAGCATGTGCTGCGGCCGGTGGCACTCCCGTACCTTCAGGGGTTGCCCAATGCTCTGTTTCAGCAGGATAACGCCCGCCCACACACTGCTCGCATCTCCCAACAGGCTCTACGAGGTGTACAGATGCTTCCGTGGCCAGCGTACTCTCCGGATCTCTCACCAATCGAACACGTGTGGGATCTCATTGGACGCCGTTTGCAAACTCTGCCCCAGCCTCGTACGGACGACCAACTGTGGCAAATGGTTGACAGAGAATGGAGAACCATCCCTCAGGACACCATCAGCACTCTTATTGACTCTGTACCTCGACGTGTTTCTGCGTGCATCGCCGCTCGCGGTGGTCCTACATCCTACTGAGTCGATGCCGTGCGCATTGTGTAACCTGCATATCGGTTTGAAATAAACATCAATTATTCATCCGTGCCGTCTCTGTTTTTTCCCCAACTTTCATCCCTTTCGAACCACTCCTCCGTGGTGTTGCATTGTCACTGTCAGTCAGTGTATTTCCACTAAATGTTGCTTCCTTACACAATTCTCTGCTCAGTTCAGCTGCTTTACGTCATCGTATATGTCGAGGAAAGATCCTAGAAACTTCGGTTTCCTTTTGAACCGACGGGCTTTGTTACTCATAGTTACGGTGTGATAAGCGTTCTTACGAGTTTGTTCTTGTAATTAATTTTCTTTGTTATGCTCGAAAATGCTTGTTCTATTGTTCATTTATCCACTCCACTGATAACTCTTCAATATTCCACACGATGACACTCTACAGTGAAGGTCTTGAAACATCGCAAACTATCTTTCTGTGTTTCTGATAAACATTGAAGTGTTATGTAGGTGTCATTGATGCTTTCACGGCCCGTACTCATAGACATGATATAGTCTTTTGGGATTATGCCGTGTCCATAAAATAAGGTGAAATTTCTATTATGTAGGTGATTTTTATTGTTAAAAGTTATATGACCTGTGATTTATCCCAAAGTTGAAGCAAGGATCAAATCTTAATAGTGAAAGTTAATTTTGAATTCTCAACATATTTTCTTGTATCTCATAGTAAGAATATACTTTGATAAGTTGAGTTCCGTTGTATAGCATAGTTCAATGTTGTGGTATCGAAGCCCAGCACAGTCCGATGGTATTTGAGGGGACTTAAATTGGGATACATAAGCAAATAAATACCTATGTCTTAATTTCGCTTTTGAGCGTTGAGTCTGCAAAACCCCCGTGAATTAACATTGCACCTCTAGAAACCTCTATGTGCAACTAGCTCCGAGGCCTAAACCTCATCACTTAATCACTAAAAACTGAATTTAACTATCATAGTCTTGATGTTCTCTCTTACCCTCCATAGTTCAGTTCTCTTTTCCCGTAGGTAACCTAAATTCCTCCGGTCGTCTGGCATGACCTTACCAGTGAAAACGATGTATAAGTACAGCTTCATTCAAAGAATTCTTCATAATCCAGCCAAGAACAATCCTACCATTGTTTCCACCTGTTGACGTCAGTAATTACTTTCACTACCTTCACTCCTATTACCTGGAGATTATCAGTGAGGTATGTCGAGTCCATCAAGTTTTCCTTTCCATGCAACATAATCAGTCCGAAAACAGGCTGATGTAAAGATAATGTCATCCAAGAGCGCACTTCTTTCTTACAGAAAACTGTTGACCGCAACTGCGAATGCACTCTACTGCCTTTATTAATACTTTTTTTCGATTTTACTCACTACACTGTATTCATGGGAGAACGTAGACGGTAAATACCTCGAGTGATGCACCGTCCTTTACTGATTTTTTAAGGAATTTATTGTCAGGGAAAATTTTTGGCCGTATAATTAAACGACACCAAACTGTAAAATCGTTGTTTGAAGAGGGTGAAAGCTTTCAAAATTTACTGAGAACTTCTTCAAAAGAATGGCACGAACACTTTAAAAATTACAGTGATTTATATTCATGGTAATGAAGGATTCGTTAGCAATAGCACACAGCCCAGGCTAAATTTTTATCTGGTTAAGTACATGACTGTATACAGTATTTACAGTGAACTTTGTCCACTAATATTTCCGGAACAGGTCGACCTCAGTTGGTTTTTGATAACATGAAAGTGACTGAGGTATGAGCAGTAATTTTAAAACCATTTCCAATGATATCAGAAACTGTGTCGAAGAGTCTGAAGGTATAACTTCTATGACCGATTGTCGCGATAACTCTTAATGTTCATTGTAAGCTGATACGTACCAGCATCTATGTTGGAACTAGCTCATTCATTCACTTCTCTGGTCCAGCCCTTTAGTATATCCAGGCTTTCTATGACTGATGATCCTGGCACTGCTGCGAAAGGATCTGCCTTCGAGTTCAGAATTAATAATAATAATGTTATTTGCATTACTTCCCACTAACTACTTTAACGGTTTTTGGAGACGCCTAGGTGCCAGAATTTAGTCCCGAAGGTGTTCTTTAACCTACCAGTAGATCTACCGACACGAGGCTGACATATGTGATCACCTTCAAGTACCACTGGACTGAGCCAGGATCGAAACGGCCGACTTGGGATGAGGAGGCCAGCGCCTCAAGAGTCTGACTCACTCAGCCCGGCAGGTTGAGAATTCGAAGTACTGTAAGCACACATACAATGCACAACCATGTGCACAATTTTTCTGCACTAATAACTCGAGCTACAGTATGTGAATGAGCATAAGGAATGTATTCGTCTTTGCTAACAACGTCTACAGTTTTGCCAGAAAGTTTAGGGACACGCTATAATTTGTAACATAGGTAACTCTGCCGCTGTATTGTTAGGTTAAATAACAATGTTTTTAGCAGTTAATTAACAACGGGAAACGAGTATTTATTTTTCCCGAACTAGAAATTTCTACGACATTGGGTACTCCTTCTAGAAAATGTTATATATTTGTAAGCAAGCACAATTTTTCACGTCTTTGACAATAAAATTCAAAATTATTGAATAATTAATTGTGATTAAATTTTGATTTACTGATGGATTGTTTCTAACACAATGTATTTTAAAATATGATGGATGAAATATGCCTTGAAAAATGATTTTGCAAATGGCCGAGCATTTTCTGTGTTTTGTTTTTTATAGGCAAGGGTGGGGTATATCATGGTTGTTGTTTGATATAACGTTTGAATGGAAGCATCTAGCGCGCTGTGGTTTACACAGTAGTGTTTCTTGACATCCGCTCTGTAGGAGAGACATATTCTACGTGCGCTAGGTGCTTCCATTCGAAAGTTATGTCAAACAACTTACACCATGGTTTCCCCCATTCTTGTCTGGAAAAACAAAACTGAGAAAATGCTTTGCTTTTTGCGAAATAATTTTTCAAGGCATATTTCATACTTCATATTTCATCCATAGTGTGTTAGAAATAATCCAACAATAAATCAAAATTGCATCACAAATAGTTATTCAGTTATTTTGCGTCTTATTGAGAAAATGTCAAAATTTTTCGCTTGTTTAAAAGTCTATAAACTTTTTAGGTGTAACCATCGTCATAGAAACACCTTGTTTAGGTGAAACAAATACTCGGTTCCCTTTGTTAATTACCTGCTAAAACATTGTTACTTAACCTAACAACACAGCGACAGGGTCACTTATGTTCAAATTATACCGTGTCCCTAAACTTTCTGGCAAAACTGTACTAGGCCTTAGAGATAGGGATACATCTTTTGCTCAATCTAGTCAAATTATTTATCTGCCTCGCAATACACAGCTGCTTTAGTAAACATTTTTTGGAACAGAGAGGGAAGTTGTACAAAGAGAACCTAGAGGTCTAGAAACTCAACACTTTCGTAAGAAATTAGTTTCATAGATGATAATGTAAAGCAAACCATAAAAACTGAATGCATTTTATCAATCGTCTTCCATGCCATTGCCTTTATTAAATTCAGAGAAATAACATTCAATGTGCCGTACTGCATTAGAGGCTGCCTAGCTGAGAATGTGAAGATCCACTCGGTTCAAGAGAAAGAGTCAGGAAATCGAAAAAAGTACAAAACTCTCGCAGGGCATGTATTGTAGCCCCTAGGTTCATTCACGATACACCAAAACGAGTATCGTGTTAATTCAAGTTATAAAGATAGCCGGACGTATCACACTTAGAGCCGAGGTTACGAAAAGTCGAAACCTTTACTTTCAGCTCCTCCATGGACCGTCGTAGCATGGCTAGAGACAGCTTTGCTTTCTTCCTACTACACTATTTTAAAATGTTCTTAGGTAACAAATCAAGTGGATGTAAAGTTATTTGCAGATCTTTGTTTTGCAGTCGTGAGGGAAAGAGTACTTCTGGAAACTGATGGAGTCTACTGAAGAACTGAGATTGAGGATTGATTTAGTTCCGGATGATATTAAAAACACCTTCTGTACCCAGGGAAGTGAGCTCGTCGCACTAAACTTCCCTCGTGGAGCACGTAACATTTTGGTGAAGACAAGAACATTTGCAGAATTATCTCCTTTGCCGTAGATGTGGCTTACTAGGGAACGAAGACCTGCATGCTATTGATAAGCTTGTAATTGGCCTACCAGTTCATCCCTTTCGTATCCTGCCTTCCGTCGAAACAGCACCCGTTAGTAGTTACTGTTTTGAGGACAAAATTATAATGCCCCCTGTTTATGCAAGTTTACCTCCCTTGTTTGACTTAAGCTGTGTAGTTAGACTGTTAGTATTAGGATTATACCAGCTCCTGTCAAAATTCAAATCCCCTTACTCTGGGGTCTTGACTGACAAAACGAAGAGAATGGATAAACTCAGTCGACCAATTTTAGATGGATCAATCTGCATACAGAGAAGACGTAGCACGGGAGGGGAGCGTTATTGAATCATTTAAAATTACGTAGAGCGCAAGGTTTCAATCACATTTACTACCTGCTCCCACAACTCGTAATGAGATTAGAAAGTGAAACACAAGTTCCAATATACAACTTGTTATCTCTCAAACGTTGTGGGGTATGTTGTGTGTTAGAATATCATACATGAAAAACGTATATTAAGTCGTAAGTATACTGTAATATACACTCATTTCAACTGCAGTAATTGAAAATTTAATTTAGGTTTTTCATGATTTAGAACATAAAGGTCATATCAAAATAATACATTATCTATATATCTTGGTGTCGGCCCCCCGCTGTTGGAATAGCCTGTCTGCCTCTTACCCGGAGGCCCCGGGTTGGATTCTAGGCCAATTCAGGGATTTTTAACTGGATCTGAGGGTGGTTCGAGGTCGAATCAGTCTACGTGATTGCAATTGAGGAGACATCCGGCGATGAGATGGCGACGCCGGTCTAGAGAGCCAAGTATAACTGCTGAGACGACACAAAGATCAGACCACACGACATCCTATAACCGAGATCGATAGCTGTAGTCGCTTAAGTGCGGCCCGTATCCATTATTCGGGAGATAGTAGGTTCGAACCCCACTGTCGGCACCTCTGAAAATGGTTTTCCGTGGTTTCCCATTTTCACACCAGGCAAATGCTGGAGCTGTACCTTCATTAAGGCCACGGCCGCTTCCTTCCCACTCCTAGCCCTTCCCTGTCCCACCGTCGCCATAAGACCTATCAGTGTCGGTGCGACGTAAAGCAACTAGCAAAAAAAGAGACATCCTATAATCTTCAGGTCCTCGGGCTGAGCAGCGGTGGCTTGGTAGGCCATGGCCCTTCGGGTCTATTGCTCCATGTGGTTGTTTGTGGTTATTTATGTCATACTAACCAATTTTACGGTTTGCTGAAACGCGGTGTACAGAAATCGTTTCCCTTAGAAGTGCCGGTAAATTCATAGACAGGAAGCTGATGTATTTGAGCCCCTTTAAATACCACCGGACTGAACCGGGTTCGAATTTGCAAGCCTGAGCTCAAAAGGCCAATGCTCTACCATCTGAGCTACTCAGTACAACACAATAAAATTAACAATCCTATGTACAATGGTAACTTGCACTGCTGTCCGAGCTTTAAAATTATGTGTATTTGTGATTAACTGCAGCTGGAACTGGTAAAGGAGGGGCCCTGATTGATACATTAGAAACATTCCCAACATTCGTCTGGAGATTGTATATTGATGGCTTCCTTTCGAATCGTCGTATGTTTCAATGTTCTTAATATCCATTATATTTCTCAAGACTGGTTACGCCTCCCAGCGACAACTTTATACCGATGGTTTACTTCTATAACTTCGTATCTCCCAATGCACTTCCTATCCATTTTTTTCCTTAAGACTGGTCACGCCTCCCAGCCACATATGGATGTACACTCCATCGAAACAATTTTCGTTGTCTTCATTTTCCTATGGTTATGTGTAAGGGAAAATGAACATTAAATACATTAAACTGTAGGAGTGCTTAAATTCGCCATGAAAACAACATGCCTACGATACTGTATGGTAAGGTTCATTTTCCAACACTTTAGCATGGGAAAATGAACAGTACCAAAAAGGATCTGATGGATTGCATATAAATATGTGGCTGGGAGGCGTGACCAGTGTTAAGGAATATAATGGGTAAGAAGAACATTGTCACATACGAGGTATTAGAAGTAAACCGACGATATGCCGTCCATCAGAATAATTATTGTTGTATTCATGTTCCTATGCTAATGTGTAAAGGAAAATGAAACTTAAAAACGTTATGCTGTAGGAGTGGGTAAATTCACCATGAAAACAACATCCCTACAATACGATATTGCGCCGTTCCTGCGTCCAGGTAAGGACGCACAAGATCCAGGCTAGCTCAAATTATTATAATAATAATTGTCATTTCATCTTTTACGGACTATGAGTTCCGACTGAGAGGAAAGAACACCGATTTATACTCGTGGAAATGTCTAACTCACGCAGAAGGACGTCTCCTACTCGTTTTCTTAGCTAGAATTCCCTATACCTTATCAGATCGCCAAACATATAAGTGCCTACAGCTAAGGAAACACTTTAAAAGCCATTAAAAGAAGGGTTGATTTTTTACATATTTCATTTGTTATAAACTAAGTTCAATCAGTAGTAAGATCATCATAGTCTCTTTTTGGAATAAAAGGTAACGAGTGTCGAACTATGCATTTATCTTAGAGTTCATTTCTGGTAACATTAAGTTAAAGTCTTTAAAAAGAAATGAAATATCTAATTAGGATGCTCGAAAAACAAATAATCATGAACTTAAAAGATCTTAATTGAAGAATTATTTGTCTGGAAAATATCTAGTTGAAAAGAAAAGAAATAAGTTAAATAAAGGTATCAGATAATAAAAGTATTGGATAATAACAATATCAGATAATTAGAATATTAGATAACTAGAATATTAGATAATTAGATTATTAGATGCATCTAATGAAAGAAAATGAAAATTTGCATCACAACATACTATGTACAGTATTGTAGATTGAGGATTGTCCTAGAAAATTGTAGAACGCAGTTTCATATTTGGTAATAAATCTATTTTAAAAAATTGGAATCAAATCTTTCCTAACGGAAATCTCAAAACATTAAATTCAAATGTTCTGTTTCTCTCGTCTCATTTACGTTAATTTATGGACATGCTTTAACTTCTCTTGACCCACAATCTTTGTGTCACGATACACAACCAAATTAACCTGGGAAAATATCCTCATAACATTAATAATATTTGACAGATGTCGTATTTTCAAGTTATGCTCATGTTTCTTCACGCTTCTTCTTGCATCAGCATCGATAACCCCCTCTAAGCCAATGTATACTCTTGAAAAGATCATGATCAAACATTACATCTAGAAAATTAGGCAAATTATTCTCTTAACTTGAGATCATTCATAAATTCAAGTGCGTATCCGTGCTATGACACTGTATTATCAAGTGTATGTAATCATAATTCCATCAAAATATACGATAATTATGTGGTCTACCTTGTGAAAAGACTCTACTTCAAATTAATGACTCCTATTTGTGCAGTTAAGTCACCAGTGATATTGGGTACTGCCTTAGAATAAACTTCAAAGTCTGCCTAACATGTGAGAAAAATCTCATAATTAGAAGATATACACGGATGTCAGCTAATTTAATTTCATCCTCCTCATTGTGAATCATTTGGTGATCTTTAATATATAAATGTCAACATACGGACGGCATTTAGATCGCATTCTATCCTACTCATAGCTTACTCGTGGATAAATAGTCGACTGAAGACAGAATAAATTCACTAATTACTTCAAAAATACATAACTTGGAACATTATTTCCATAACAACACAACCATGACCATATTCACGAAGAACAATACCTATCACCAACATTAATTACCATATCTCATATCATTACTCACATTAAATAACCCTCACTTCAAATTTCAAATCAATATCACATTTCACTTTACAGTATATGCATTATCACATTCTAACTCGACGTATTTCTTACCGTCATCATGGTTCGTGAACTTATCTATTCCAAAAGATCTTACCACATCCTTATATATAGTAAGCACTTCCTACATACGATCTCCTTTCTACGATCATTCGGTAACATAAGTTCTCACGTATGCCTAACTTCTATCTCACCGTCGTATGAAACTCACCAATAAATTAAAAATTAACCTCCTCTCACATTACACTGACTGCGTTACGAACGAAGGCTTTATTATCACTGCACCCTATATGTGGATTTGACGTCTAGGCTCAATGAATACCTAACATCCTTCAACCTAACTTTGGTAACTATCTACTCGTATATAATTATCGCACTGACACTAACTAGAATAGCACTTTAATAAAAAGAGAATGAATAAATTCTTACTTGTACATTGGACTTAAAGTGAACTTATCTTTGCTCTGCAACTCCCATAGTCGTCTCATGTCCGGGTGGCTGGACATGCGGACATAGCTCCTTGCATTTCCCTTAGGTGTTTTGGAACATTCGGGCCGTCTCATCTGGTTACTGGTCATCATGGGCCGGCAACGTCATCCTGCGCTACTTTCATCTGGGCAGTCTCGCCTTCATCTTCTTACTGCATCATGGTAGTAGCTTGAGCAATTGGAACCGAATAATACATCGTTTCAGTCAATGTCGTCATCTTATGGCTATTTTCTGTTACTATTTGCCTATGATAAATAAACGTCCTTCTTCTATCAAAAATATTTTAACAGCCTGGGATAGGCAAAGGTAATTATTCCACTCAGAATGTGAGGATTGCTTCTTTATATATATTTCCTTTTCTCAATGTTCTTGCCGATTATACAATCCTTTAGCCGTTCTAAATTGGTGATATCGGCTAAAATACGTCGTCTAAGGAGTGTAGCGTGACGTATCACGGTGGAATCTTTTATATTTTCCAGAGCAATTTAATTTCGCGGAGTGAAATAATTTATACCGCTAATACTGTGGAGAACAGCCGCGAACAAATATTTCTTTCGGTCTTGGGAATAGAATTCCTACGTGATGATAATTTCTCCTTCTGGTAGTCGACTGTGACGTTCTTCTTATAAGCAAGTTCAGTGAATGTTAAAAATTTTCTATAATAATAACTCGTAACAATCTTCATACGTCATTCTTTTTATCACCGCCTTCCATGTTCCGTTCTTTCGCCGAGCGCTTGACAAAAATATTACTACCTCAGTTTGTGATAGTGTCAGACGTTTAAAAAAAATCGTCGTTTTGATAATTTAGACTCCATTTTTGTTCCGGTTGTATCTTTTGGAGAACAGTGAAATGGCACAATATGGGAAGGTCCATATTCACTTACACATTAGCATAGGAAAATGTACACCGGGCTCGATAGCTGCACTCGCTTAAGTGCGGCCAGTATCCAGTATTCGGGGGATAGTGGGTTCGAACCCCAATGTTGGCAGCCCTGAAGATGGTTTTCCGTGGTTTCCCACATACAGAACCAAACCAAACCAAACCCCTTGGCACGACAGCCCGTGAAGGGCCTTAGCCTGCCAAGCGACCGCTGCTCAGCCAGAAGGCCTGCAGATTACGCGGTAACGTGTGGTTAGCACGACGAATCCTCTCGGCCGTTATTCTTGGCTTTCTAGACCGGGGCCGCTATCTCACCATCAGATAGCTCCTCAATTATAATCACGTAGGCTGAGTGGACCTCGAACCAGCCCTCAGGTCCAGGTAAAAATCCCTGACCTGGCCGGGAATCGAACCCAGGGCCTCCGGGTAAGAGGCAGGCACGCTACCCCTACAGCCCGGTGCCGGCTCCCACATACAGAACGTTAAGGTATTACGAGGAGCCAACATAGACTCTGATCACTACCTTTCACTTGTCAAGATTAATATGCAACCCTTTAGGAAAGCACCAAATCTCCAAAGTAGTCATAAGATACCCAGGTTCAACACTCTGCGACTGCGCGATGAGGATTGTGATTTTCAGGATACCCTCAGGAAGAATACAGAGAAAGAAGGATGGCCTGCCTTACAAAAGGCCTTGCTGGATGCCGCTCAAGAAACTATCCCTGCCTCATCAACTAAAGGCAAACGTCCATGGTGTGATCAGGTTATAGAGGAAAAGCGTAAAGCCTGGACTAGGTGGAACCAACATAAAATTGAAGCCAATTATGAAGCCTTCCTCATGCAAAGAAAAGCTACAGCTAACACCATCCGCAGTGCCAAGAGAAATTACCTCAGGAGCCTAATGCAACAGACAGAAAATAATGTTCAGTGAAACAACTCAAGATACCTGTACAAAGGACTAAAGAAGCATACGACCCAGTACACAGCTCCTACCCTCATCCTCCACGGACCAGGTGGAAAACTTCGACTGAACACTAAAGACTGCATCAAAACTCTTGCAGATTATTTCCAGAAACTACTAAACGCGGAGGAACGTAAAGAAAAGATTATTTTCCACGAGCCTTCACACAGGAATCCTGATTCTCAACCACCTACGAGAGGAGAAATAATGGACATCATCGGTGGTCTCAAGAACAACAAGGCTCTAGGTGAAGACGGTATAGTTGCCAAGATGTGGAAACATGCGGATGATCAGTCCTTGCAGAGCATCCATCAAATCATAAAGGACATATGGATAACAGAGTGCCTATCCGAAGGATGGACGTCTGCCATAATTCATCCCCTCCACAAGAAGGGAAGTAAGACAGACCTCAAAAATTATATAGATATTTCCTTGTTACAAATTACCTACAAAATCCTCTCTGTAGCCCTACTCAATGGAGTCACCACACAGCTGAACAGATACACAATCTTAAGACAGTTCTCAATTACAAAAGCCGAGGTGGACATCTCTGGGTGGTGGTTCTAGTAGATTTTCAGAAAGCTTATGACTCCCTTTTCTCCATACTGTGGGACCTTGGTATGGATGAGAAGACCCTACGATTAGTTCAAGCCACTCTGAGGAACACGACGTCCAAGGTCAGGTTCAGAGGTGAACTGTCCGAAAACTTTCCAATCAGAACAGGAGTTAGACAGGGTCAACTCTGTCCTGGAAAGGATCATTAGGGAATGGAGAACGATGCTACCACCGGGAGCTGGACTGAAGCTTGACTACAAGAGAGACAACCTCATTGTCCCGTGCCTAGCCTTCGCCGATGACCTTATTCTACTGGCAAAGAATATAGAAGGGGCCTTCTACAACTTACAGAGTGTTTATAGCGTAGCGGTAAAGACTCTTCTGAAGAACAGCATCCAGAAGACTGAATTTACGACCAATATCAAGGAGGCCCCTTCTACAATTCCTCTCACAGACGCCACCATACGAAAAGTACCTGCAGTTAAGTACTTGGGAGAATGGATCTCTGCGAATCAGAGCGAGAACCTAGTCATAAGTGCCGGATGTACAAAGTTTGAAAGGGCTTCTCACTCGTGTCGTGGTATCTATTCATCTAAGTGTCTCTCCAAGAACCTCAAACTCAGACACTACAATTCGGTCGTCAAACAATCTGTTCTGTATGCTTCCGAGTGCCTTGTAATGGCCAGGAAGGGCCCACTCAGAAAGCTGGAGTTAAAAGAAAGGAAGATCCTGAGGAGGATATTAGGACCAATCGGAGAGGAAGGAGGCATTTACAGAATCCGCCATATTGATGAACTGTATGAACACCAGGAGGACATCGTCACGTCGATAAGGAAAAAGCCCATGACCTTTTAAGGACACATGGCCCGTCTGGATTCCGAAAGACTCACCAACACAATATTCACAGTAACAGGAAGAGGCAAGGCTTCTAAGAACAAATGGATCATGTCAGTTAAGTCGGATATGGAACAACTAGATATCCCACTGGGACAAACCCATGACCGAATACTGTTCCGTCAAGCCATCGGACACGGAGTTTTCCCAACGTCCCTTACAAGTAGGAAGACTACTGGAACTAAGTGGACAGAGGAGAGAAAGCTGGCTCATAGTCAGCAAATGAAAGGGTATTGGAAGAAGAAGAAAGCAACAACTTTACTAAAGTATAGATACGAGCCACGTGGTCCTCCGTAGGCCTAAACGACAAAGAAGAAGAAGAATTAAGGCCACGGCCGCTTCCTTCCCACCCCTACCCATCTCCTGTCCCATCGTCGTCATAAGACCTATCTGTGTCGGTGCGACGTAAAGCAACTTGTAAAGGAAGAAATGATCACAATGAAAATTATTCTGATATACTGCATATAAATATTTGGCTAAGAGGCGTGACCAGTCTTGAGAAATGTAATGGGTAGGAAGAGCAATGGTATTAAAGAAATCCATCGAAATGGAAATCACGAAAAAACACTTGTGGAAGGGTCTCAATTGTACTCCGAAGACTGAGTTAACCTCATTCAAGATCCTCAGTTGATTCTTAATTTATAACAAACATGATATGAATGTAGGAAATATCCCTCCTGATCCACATATAATTTTGCAATATCTTTTGAGGTAATGGTTTCTGCTTTCATGTGACAGTAAGTATCATTTGTGAGTATCCACAGCATTTCAGAACATAAGATTTATTCAGTAGGATAATGTGCTAATTATTGCTTAAATGTAAAACGCCAGGATACTCAATTGTACAAGTACTAGATCTTCGCCCCACAGAGTCCTCGGACTCAGTTCGAATATTACACGTCTCCAAGAGAGTGACTGCCTACTAAACCTTTGTGATACCAATGCAAGCCATCCTGTGATAAGCACAATGCAGTATGGAAGTATCTCCCCTTGCTATGTATGCTCTCCGTGGCTTTCATTATATATATTGTGTGGGGTACTTCAAAGACCATAATTCCAACCGTCATTCTTGAGCTATTTCTCCTTCTTTCTCACATCCCAATCTTAAACGTGAACTCCTCCGGGACAAAAATGACACCAGTCACTCATTTCGTACACATTTTCAAGAAAAATATAATGAAACACATTTGTGATGTCCAGTCTGACTTGCATAATTTGTTGCATGCAATACGTTATGGAACTAGCAACAATGGTGTCTATGTATTATCCCGTCCGTACACAGTTATCGTAGAACCTGAAGAGAGTCTTTCGAAAAGGTTTGATTAATTATATGAAAGCAGAAACCATTACCCCAAAATGTATTGTAAAATTATCTGTGGATCAGGAGAGTTATTACCTACATTCATATCATGGTTTGTTATAAATTAAGAATCAACTAAGGATCTTTTAATGCTTCGTTCTGGCGTTAATGACATTAGTAGACGAATAAGTTTGAGTGGCGCCTTTAGAAGTAGGAAATATCACAATGTGAAGATAAAGTTGGAATACAAGAAGACAAATTGGGGCAAACATTAATTTATGGGAAGGGGAGTTAGGGACTGGAATAACTTACCAAGGGAGATGTTCAATAAATTTCCAATATCATTTTAGAAAAGGCTAGAAAACAACAGATAGGGAATCTGCCACCTGGGCGACAGACCTAAATGCAGATCAGTATTGATTGATTGATTGATTGATTGATTGATTGATTGATTGATTGATTGATTGATTGATTGATTGATTGATTGATTGATTGATTGATTGATTGATTGATTGATTGATTGATTGATAATAAATAACAGTTCTTTACAGAATTTTAATAGCTGCAAAGGTACCGCCCACAGGAAGCGCAGTAGTAGTGTTCACGCGTGCATTTCGTGCATATGGCCTTGTCGTGCAGCAATACGAAGCCTGTTGAGAAAAGTCCACATCGTTTTCCGTGAATTTTTACTCGCAAAAATTTCTATGTATCAGAGTAACTGCCAGCATTAACTGTCGCTCACCTGATGATGAAATCAGCCATCTAGACTATACTCCATACAGCCACGACCAGGCACTCAAGTGATTTAAATCTCTTCGAAGCGTTGAAGAATCGCCTGGCTGGTAAGCGATTCAACGACAATACGGCCGTTCAGCATATCGCCATGACGTTGATTCAAGGACTGGACGCAGATTTATGCTACGCCTTGGTGTACCATCGGAACACTAATGTATAACAGTTCTTCACTGCCGCGTTCCCACATTTATGCCTGTAAAATAAAATTTACCCGTGTGAGCTCTACTTATCTTATATCTTGGAGGGCATTTTTATATTTCTGACATTCTACTACGACGATGGGAATGTAAGACGGCATATAAATTAATTGAATTCAGTAGATTAGAGATCTATATAATAATTTTCTTGTCCTTACAATTTTATGTTCTCTGGAGTAACATCTACATTAATTTCGTCATTCAAAACATACGTACATACATACTTACATACATACATACATACATACATACATACATACATACATACATACATACATACATACATACATACATACATACATACATACATACATACGTACATACATACATACATACATACTGCAACCATACCACCCACGCCATTTACCCGTAGAACCACATGACAGCATCATAGTCCTCACAATTTCTGGCTACCGCCGTATAGCACCATACGCTAAGGCGTTCGATGGTATGGGACCTTTTTAGTCTAGAGTTAAATACCACCTCATCTAGGAAAACGAAGAAAAAACTTCAAAGTGATGGGTGAGCAAACGCTCTTTCGACCGTGCAAGGATGAACTGCACTCCTCCGCTCCATAGAACCAAACTCACGGCCTCCCAGGGCCATGGTGCGTTCGCGACAAAAGATCATAATATAACACTTAACTAAGATAAAGGCATAAATAAACGGAGGGAAACTTAGGATGCAATGTTTTCCGGCAAAATGACAAGCAAAGGAAAGTTTAAAAACCAATTTATTATTCCTTGATAAAATCACGATTAATTGAAATTAAGCCAGAAAAATTCTACTATAATGAAAATAAAATATACAACGTCCAATGGACTAAATACAAATTTAGAGATGTCACTCCTTTCATAACAAAATTTTAATAATTCATATTGGTTAATATTTATCGATTAAATGTCGAAGTTGTTTGTTCCATTCCCTTTTTGACATGACAATAAGTATTGCATTAAATAATCGGTATAAAATCGTTTTTAAGAACAGAAATATCCTTATAAATGCGACGGTTCTCATTACACGGCTTCTTCACTATTAGAAGAAAAATTATCTATGCGAAAAATAGGAGAAAACTTGGAGCGGTCGCCTAATTAATTATACTACTAAATAAATAAAAAATAAGCGAACACTAGTGCATAAAATCATAATCATCAAAATAATATTTGACTGATGTTCGGTCAAGAAATCGAACCCACAACACAATGAATCCGATGACGAATAACGAGACGGAACCCGTTTTGGAATCCAAGAAATATTAAACACAACTCAAGGAACATATTTAAAAATATGTACACGTATTTTAAAACAACCTATAAACAAATATACGCATGCAACTGGCTGTGTAACGTAAAAGAAATATTTTGTGACACAGGAAATCCATGGTCTGCCTTGGAGTTCTAACCGATGATCAGCAAGATGCCATCGACAAACGGGTCTCCAAAAACTGCCTATCTCAATTATTCATCAGGTCAACAAATCAATAATAATACTGGCGTTCCAGTCATTTAATTTCCTTATAGAAATAAAGATGAACGAGTTAAAAGAATCCTTTAAATGTAATCGGGTGTATGTGAAACTCCTAGCATTCAGTCTTAGTAGACCGGCTTGAACAATAATATTGGCAGTGACCTTACTCACAAGGGAAGTGCTAACGCACGCTTTCTAAAATCATAAATCATACAACGTATAACCACACCAAATAACGGTCGGTCGCAGAATATTTCTTGCCAACAACTCAAGGTGAGACCAATCGTCTCCCTGAAAATACATCATGGTAAATAATATCATTTCAACTGATATCCTCATATCATATTCCAAAGCTCCACGGGCTTATTAATTCTCTGCCCTGTTACATTTCTTTAATTCAATATCAAGCCACTATTTATCTTTTCAATATCACATCCATGGGCTTAGAATGTCCAGGTTCCCATCCATCCGACTACATAGAATATCTCAGCCTACGTTTTCCAACAGTCTTAACTCAGACAAAAATCAAATATGGATTGAAACGTATCCATAATGTTATTCTCGTATTACAGAAAAGCAAATAGGCTATTTGATATAAAAGGAAAACATTTATCTAAAATGGTAGGACGTTTATTCATTGTCCAGGCTTCTCACAAGTTGCGCATATAATTAATACAGCCATATACATATTCTTATCATGCAAAATTACATTAAAACAAGAGTGTCTTCCTATCTTCATGATTATTATGCCGATAGTGCATTTTGAAGACACTGTCACAATGCATTACCAAAATAGGCTTGAATATTCCATAAAATAAAGTATACATATCAAAATGCAAAGCCAGGCCATGAAGACCCTTGGAGGAGTGGAAGGTAAATGCTTCCACCATTGTTAACCTCAGCACGTGATGGGGTAGAGTGGTTAGCTCTACGCCCGGCCACCTTTACCCCCAGGAATTAACCTGGTACTCATTTTTGGTGTAGGCTGAGTGAACCTCAGGGCCATATGCACCTCCGGAAGTGGAAATCTCGTTTCCTAAATTTTACGACTTCGTGACGGGGATTCGTACCCTCGTCCTTCCGGGCGAATCGAGCACAACTTTACCGCCTCGGCCAGGCAGCCCCTAAAAATATCCATATCACGGTTTGAAATCATCAATAATACAAATCTACGTTTTTCCCATCTAATCCAAAGCACTCTCAGACATATTTTTCCATTAAATCACGTACATGCATTACATTAAAATTATATTTTTCAGGCCCGAAATTTTAGCCCATATAATAGAATTTCAATTCCCATCTAGATGAATACATAAACAATATGAAGACCACGCACAAGTTCTCTCTCTCTCTAATTCAAGAATACATGCCATTTACATTACTAACCTAATTTATGTGATCGACATATTACATAACCATGCATCTATTTAGATAAATATTAATATTTTTAGTACTTATCATCATGTCGTGAAATCCATGGTTTTGGCCCAGAAAAAGGACTTTATCGTCGCTTAGCCTCTCATGGCGCTGACGTGGATCACAGGTTTGAATCCACTTCTATTCCTGCTGAGCACGATCATAATCCTAGGGTCCTCTTCTTAACTGTAACAACTCTAATGACGTTGGAATAAGTTGCGTCACTCAAAACACAATGTTTCAAAACTGGAACACAGTTCTCGCGGTCACGTTACTCAAATACTTTCAATACTATCACTTGGGCAAGGTTTTTCACACCGCGTATTTGAGAACTGTATATTATCACCCCTGAATATAGGTAAGGTCAGAACATCAGCGGACCGTGGTTCTCCCGTCAATCTTTCGCGTCAAGTGGATCTTGTGTCATCATGGCTGCCCCTTTTATAGCATTACCCCTACACACACAATAGACGGTGGTCAGTCACCAATTTATTTTTTTAAATTAGTGGCTCTACGTGTTGTATGACATCGGTAATGAGCTCAAATGTGTAACTCGGACTCTTAAGTACTCTTGTTATGTGCGGAAGACGCATCGATCGGTGGTTTATTTAAAATTTATTATCAAAATGTTGCCTTAACGGGGATCCTCCATACGGAGTCTGCGTACGCTACTAGTGGTTATATAATCAGATGGTAGCGTATATTTCCACATGTTAACATTTTATAAACAACTCGAATTTTGGCAGAGGTCCATTAAGAAACCATATGACATGCCGTCGTTTCCCTTACTAATTGTTATGCATATCTCGAAATCTTACCATACAAATCAAGCTTGCACGTTGGCATTGCCGTGTTTCGGCCATTTTTACTGGGCGGAGTTATTAGTATTGTTTTTCCTTCGTTGTCATTTTTCATATCTCTCTCTCTTTCTCTCTCTATCTGGAGATTCCTCGAGCTATGACGGACTCGTGTTTACCAAGTTAGAGGCGTTTTGCGAACAAATCCAACCTAGTGCAACTTTCTGTAATATGTACAAGGGAGTTTAACAAAAGTTTTCACCGCCTAAAATATCTATTAAATAAATATGTACATAACCGATACGGTCACAATACACTCCTTTGTTTTTTGCTAGTTGCTTTACGTCGCACCGACACATATAGGTCTTATGGCGACCATGGGACAGGGAAGGGCTAGGAGTGGGAAGGAAGCGGCCGTGGCCTTAATTAAGGTACAGCCCCAGCATTTGCCTGGTGTGAAAATGGGAAACCACGGAAAACCATTTTCAGGGCTGCCGACAGTGGGGTTCGAACCTACTATCTCCCGAATACTGGATACTGGCCGCACTTAAGCGACTGCAGCTATCGAGCTCGGTCAATACACTCTTATACTTTTCAGCATTTAATCTGCAAGCCTCCGTGAATTAGCTAAGTGCCTCCAAAACCCTATATTTGTAACTATTGTAGCTTAATGCCCTCGTTTATTTCAAAATCTCTTAACTTTACATCACTAAACATGGTGTCTATCTTGGCCTTAATCTCTCTCTGCTTATGTTACCTTGTGCGTCCAAGTCCACTATTATCCATTCATTTCACAAGACTCCACCACTGAATCCCCTTCAAATGCACTGCTTCACACGACAATTTTATACCTAACATGGACTTTATACCCTTAATCTGACTTTCGTCCTTCCATTGTTCCCATCTGTTTCTACCAGCAATCAATTTTGCTATCCTCATATCCTGCCTTGCTGGCCAGACCTAGTGTTTAGAGTGAACGCGTGAACTGTGTCTTCTAGTATGGGCCAGAATAAGTTTGTTGCTTTCATTGTCGTGTGCCATTCTCATATCTGGCTTTGACAATATGAAAGTGACCGAGGTATGAGCTATTCTAGTAATGTAATTCCTTACGCAGTCAGTTCCAGTAACAAACGGTGTGAGAGCGTTACTCGTATAGTCAGTTAGTGCATGCTTTTCAGTGGACTAGGCAGACTGATAAGTAATAGCAACTGCTGGCTTGGTGAGGAAACAAAAGAAACTACCTCGCCTGTCATTTCCCTTGCAGGAATATTCAGTGACTCCAAAGTTATCTGTAACAGCTGATGATGCAGTCGTTGAGGACAAAACCAGCCTTCGGGCTGAATACTTGGCAACTTTGTGTCTGTTATTTCCAGTTAATGAATAAGATGTCCTGAACCTTCCTGGTTATAACTCATAGCAAATATTATACGAAATGGGTTCAATGGGTTCCTTCGAGGTGGTCATCATTTTATATTTTTAAATGGTAATTTTGATGTCATAATCAAGTTAACCCTTTCATTTTCTAAGATATTTGTTTGCATGTTTCCAGCAAAATCTGGCATAAAGGACAAGTCGCTGGCAGAGGCCAATCTGATTATTACGTTTCCACCAAACTGAAATCATCCTCGCAATTGTATATCTCAGTAAATGCTCCAGATATACTATTACTCTATAGAGCCGTAAACGTTCAACGAAATAAGTGATGGCTGACAGTTGAGTGGTTAACGTGCTAGCTTCTGGCCTCATTGTACGCAAGATCGTCGGCCAGTTCTTGATCAGAATAATGGTTGATGGAAGATGAGACATTTCATACCATACTTAGATTTTCATGTCGTCCTGCAAAGGAACCCTGACTGTACCTCATAGCGAAAAGGGAATGATGAATTGGACACCCAGGCCACCTAGATTTTCTCAATCAAATTAACTGAGTTTCGGAAGTCGAGAACTTTAAAAATAATCCCGATAATTTTAAATATTTTTATATTGGTACTACAAGATAATTATTAGAAAAATGTTGTCACGTGCCCATGCAACTGCCAGCCCCCTTGAATCCCACTATGGTATTTCCGGGAAGGGTACCGATTAGGTCTCGAATCACAAGTGGCTACGACTGGTCCGTAGTCCGACAGCTCTTCATTCTGACTGGCCAAACCAGCAGAGGGCGTGGAGGGGGGCGGCTGGCCAGGGCCCAACCGTAGCTCTACGCCTCTGAATTTGTGAGAAGGTGAGGGGCTTGTCCGTATCCTTGGCTGTCCTGAGAATGATTTTCTGTAGTTTTCTATTTTCCTGTTCTAAGGACAGTTCCTAGCATAGGCCACGGCCGCCAAACCTCTCACTTTCTCCGTACATCTCCTTCTCCAATATGAATCACCTAGACTGAGAGACGAAGTCGCCGTCTAGGAGACCCGTCCCCCTTTCAGTGGAGGAGTGAAAACATATAACTTAGTAATAGTAGTAGTGGTCGTAGTAGGAATGAGTGAGGCCAGAGAACTCCCAGCGGGTCCGAGGGCATGTCATGGCCTCTCCGTGTATTGTGCCTTTCACCTGGTGTCTCCGTGGACTTTGTGGAAGGCGAAATTAAAATGTTAGTCTTTCGGCCGCACTTCGAACCTTCTAGTTCTTCATCAC
Source organism: Anabrus simplex (assembly GCF_040414725.1). Classification (NCBI taxonomy): domain Eukaryota; kingdom Metazoa; phylum Arthropoda; class Insecta; order Orthoptera; family Tettigoniidae; genus Anabrus; species Anabrus simplex. The sequence goes on along the minus strand of NC_090266.1, from coordinate 226,733,805 downwards.
CAGGGATATAAAATCAGGTACGCCTCGAATGGGAGTAGTGTTGTTGGAGCAGAGCTGTGAGCGTTGAGATAGTGTCGTCATGTTGAAGTGTTGCAGAATTTGTGGTTGTTGTTGTTGTTGTTGAGTGTGTCGTAGTGTTGTTGAAGAGTAGTATTGGAGAGTAGCTGAACTGGTGTCTTGTTTTTGTCGAGTGATACGCATTGTGTAGAGCAGTTGTCGGACTGGTCTGGAGTCGAGCCAAGTGTACAGCCGTCATTTTCAACAGACTTGTGTTCGAACCTATGTGCATGTAGTTGCGGTGCGTGCCAAATAAAAGATGAGAGCTGTCACTGAAGATTGCGGAAGGTCGCCGTTCCAGTTACATATCAGCAACCTATGGAATTACTGTGAGGACTATACACTTTGCAAATAGCAACGAATTAAAGAACTGCTGTCATTCGTTCTTCAAGTGCAATTGCGTGCCTTTATACGTGTGTGCGTTGATTGGGTAATACCGAAATAAATTTGATCACGAAATCAGTAAGTGTTTTATTCTTAATAAGACTGTATAAGGAAATTAAGAGGAAATTGGGCTTGATACTGTGTGAAACTTTCATTGGCTTCTAACCAAAGTGGCCAAAATTCTTCAGTTCATCGAAGTTCTTCCCTACGTTCGGGTTCGACGAAGAAGAGCAAACTCGTGGCTAATGATCAAAAGATTGTTAACTTATAGCATGACATTTCAACCTTACTTGCTTCTATGATTATACCTCTCTATTATTTCAGTTTTGATTGAAATATAATGGTGTAGAGGAGCATGGCTCTCTCTTACCTCGAAAATTCGGATTCTATTCCCAGCCAGTCAGAGCATTTTAATTATAGATTGATGTCTGAAATGGGGTTCTATCATCATATTAGACCAACTTAGGAGCTGTTTGATACAGCAAGCAGCGGACTCAGTCATGAAATCCAAGCAATACGGCTGAGGACGTCGTCACACTGAACAGCGGTACTCCCGTATCTGAAGGTCAAATTGTTGTGCAACAGTCGTTTTGGCAGGCTTGGCCCTGATGGGCTATTGCAACACGGCTTTTTGTTTTTTATATGAAAGTGTAAAGAAGCATGGTCGATAATTATGTCGAAATTTTAATTACAGTCATACACTTCAGCGCACCCAATCTTGCTTAACTCGGACATCTCAATGCATCCGTGTTTCTACATGCCGTTGGCCACATGTCAATACGGATAAATTTGTCACTGGTCATCACACGGAAAACACAGGTGTAATATTCAAACGAGATTGTGGATTCTACATTGAAACAACAACGCAGGGGATAAAATGCTTCATCTGCTCATGTCTCTGTTCGAAATGGCTTAATCAGACCTCATATAAATTTTCAAGGCAGATTTATACTAGTGCAGCGTGCAGAATAGTTTATGTTTTGTTGCTGAAATTGTCAGATACTCAAGAAAATATCGTGGTTTACAATATAATCCATAGTTTGATACCATATAGACGTGATTTTTAAAATTGTGAATGAGTTTTGTTTTCTAAAATGAGTAATTTCCGGTCTTGGATCATGTGCCAAGCGAGAACTACAAAGTCTTCAAAATTTCATATTAATGTAGACAAACTTGTAGTTTAACGTGACGCTTCATATCATGATCAGGATGTTCCATTGTATGTGGATTTTGAAACACAAGGACGTGGCATTATTTGTATGATATCCCAACTGAATTGAACGGGATTAGAACCACTGCCAAATTGGTAAAAGACCAGTGTTTGTGCCATTCACATATTGTACTTCACAAATTTCCTATTTATGTTAATTAAATGTTCATGATAATGTTACGTTTCTCTAGGTCTGTACACCCTTTCCTCCGTTCTGAAGCCTTGCTGTTATAGGAAGTTCGTGAACAGAGTACAAAATATGTAAACGTACATTTTGTTTGAAATTGCAAGGATGATGACATAGAAGGACTACTGAACCGCAGATTACGTTTATAGACGAATTTTCACTTAGAATACCGCTCCTTGTACATAAACTGTTTAAAGTGACGGGAGATTTTAAACTCACAAAAGCCATTCAACATCTTTTGCAGAATAAAACATTCCAGGTGATATTTAAAGATAAAGAGATTCGTTGGAAGGTCAGACATGTAGCCTCCCGCAGGGCAGTGTCCTTGCATCAATCCTTATCAATCGTTTTCAAAGTGTACATGAACGACCAATCCAACGGTGAGGACAAAAAACAATTTTTGCATGCTGATGATCTTTGTGTTGGAGCACAGTTCAAGTAATTTCAGGAAATAGAATCCATGCTACAGACCTGCCTCAGCGATCTGTTCAAGTAAGACAAGGACACATTTGTAAAACGAATCCTAACAAAGCACAGGTCACATTGTTCCATCTTTGCAGTCGTGCTCTAAATCATAACATGTTGGAAGGAAGACAACTTGAGTTCTCCTCAGCCATCAAGTACCTTGCAGGTCATCTTGATCGTTCGCTCACATATTAAGAAGACTGCCATTCTGTTAGGATGAAGGTTTTTTGTTTTTTCAATTATGCATTACGTCGCACCGACACAGATAGGTCTTATGGCGACGCTTGGATAGGAGATGCCTAAGATTGGGGAAAAGTGGCCGTGGCCTTAATTGAGGTACAGCCCTAGCATTTACCTGGTGTGAAAATGGGAAACCACGGAAAACTATCTTCAGGGCTTCAAGCTCACAGTTGCGCGCCCCTAACCGCACGACCAACTCTCCCGGTGATTAAGGTTGGAGCAAGGATGTTAGGATGTTAACAGGGTCTACTTAGGGAACACATCCAGCAAGTATGAGAGATACATCTTTGACACTCTGTTTATGTGCAGCTGAGTATGATTTTTATGTACAGGCCAACTCTGTGCATCCCAAGAAAGTTGATCCTGCCTTACGTGAAGCGTGTCATATCGTATCTGGATGCCTCAGACCAATAATATCGGTATAGCACTACTCCGTGTTCGACGGCAAGTAGCTGCTGAAACTGAGAAACTGAAAGTGGAGGTGGGCAATCGCCCCCTCTTCACGGTCACCTAGCAGTAAAACGTCTCAGACATCTCATGAACAGCATCAAGGCTGTAACAGATTAACCAAGCTCTCTGAGAAACCAGTAACAGTCGACACTAGCGGACTCGAACAATGCAACAGAGGATATGCCAACGTTTGCCCTACAACCATGGCTGGTAAATGGCCGGGAATGGTCAATCGTCGTTGCCGGGACAAAACCTCGTTTGTGATAATATTTATGGAGTTATACTGACCCTCAGCACCAACATAATGAAGAGCGAGAATGCCTTGCCTACATCCACAAAATATTGCACCTTACCGGCCAAAGTCCTAAGTTGAATTATTTCACATAGGAGGCCTTGTCCCGGCAGCGACGAAATGCCAAATGCTATTTGACACCCCATACCTTTCTATGCCAGAATATAAAAGATCTCTGGTGACACATTTGGCATTTAACAAAAAAGAAAAGCAAACAAATATGGCTTAGATCGCCCAAAAGAGATCCGCTTCTTAGTCATCTCGTAGAGTAAAACGGATCGTCAAAATTAACGTGAAGGTAGCATATATGGTGCCAAATCATAATGCTCGCACGCGGCAGTAGTAGTATTAGTAGAAGTGGTAACAATGCAAGATAATGCCATTATGTAACTGTCGTATCCGCTTGAAGAAACATTCAGTGGATGATTTCTCGATCTTGTTCTTACTTTCTTTGAAGCCATACTCTTCAGGTTCTTATAGAAGATGGAAGGTGTTCGTTACACCATTATATTATTGTACAGTATGCATAATTCTAATGTCAGTCCGGTGGTATTTGAGGGTGCTCAAATACGTTAGTCTCCTGTCGGTAGACGTACTGGCAGGTTAATGAACTACTGTGGGACTAAATTTCGGCACTCCAGGCTCTCCGGGAGCCGTAAAAGTAGTTAGTGGAACGTAATAATTTTTTTTTGCTATTTGGTTTACGTCGCACCGACACAGATATGTCCTATGGCGACGATGGGATGGGAAAGGCCTAGGAAGTGGAAGGAAGTGGCCGTGGCCTTAATTAAGGTACAGCCCCGGCATTTGCCTGGTGTGAAAAATTATTATTATTATTATTATTATTATTATTATTATTATTCCAATGTATAGTGATTTCAAACTGGATAAATAGTTCACGGAAAAAGAGTCAAGGTGAAATTTAAGCATTTTTTCTGGAAATAGAATATACCGAATACATTTGCAATTGCTTGCATTTGGCGTACATTGTTCGTTTTTGTACATTTAACCAGTTCGTTTCAGTCAGGGAATAGCTGGTATGACAAAGGACAGATTGTGGTAGAAGAGTTAATTTAAACGCTGTTCGTTTTGTTTCTATTCAGGCAGGTATTAAAGTAGTAAAATAATAGGCTAATGTGGAGTTGAAAATGATTGCACCGAAAATCATGCAATGATAGGCAGCTTAGTTATATTTTACAAGCGCATCAATTAAATCCTAACCATTCACTCCACTCAGGATATCCTATCCTAGTATTGTAATTTTTAGGAAAACTTGGTAAAACGTGAAATTTATTATAAGATTGAATGATTACGTTCGTAAGGAAAGTAGTTTCTCCCTGATTCAAGTATGGAGAAAGAACGTGAGATTGAGTGCAAGTATGGGTGGTCTTATTATGATAAGTTTAAGAGAATCTCTACCTCAACCGAGTACGTGGCTGCGTGGTTTGGGTCACGTACCTGTCAGCTTGCATTCGGGAGATAGTGGTTCCGAACCCCACTGTCGGCAGCTATGAAAACGCTTTTCCGTGGTTTCCCATTTTCACAACAGGCAAATGCGGGGCTATACCTCAGTTAAGGCCGGAGTCGCTTCCTTTAAACTCTAAACAATTTCCTTCCCCATCGTTTCTATGAAATCTTATCCGTATAAAAATAGTATGTATCCATTTTTACAATACTGTTTTGTAGCTGCGTTAATAATATCACTTTAAGCAATTACAACTCTGAAAATTTGTTGTGTGGTGAAATGAAAACGCGAAGGCACATACGTGACTTCTATGTGCAGCTTATACTTGTCCATTGCATATAAACGTACAATGTCACATATAACACTAAAACAATGCAGGGTTCTGGAGAATTGAAAGATAATGGCTTCACTAATCTCAATCCTCGGCACTACGTAGGAATATTGATTAGCGCTGCGGTAAGTCACTATTGTCCCTAAGATTTAATTTGATAAGGACCGTATGCCTCCTAAGGTTTTGTAGATTTGTTCATACATTTCTTGAATTCGAAGTAAGGATTTGTATTCACATTCCCCTAGGTAAATCAAGTCCTTATTGCCTGCCTCGACAATAAACAATCTCATGTGCAGTATTTCTGACTGATAAATGTTTGTTTTGATGTGTCAAGTCATGAAGATTCAATTTTTACATAATTAATTAATTCTAGTTTATATCGGCTTCCAGAATGTAATTTCCCTTTGAAATTTTCAAAATTGTTCAAAAAGAGAATTTTAATACAGCAGTACTGCGTGTCACGGTACCATTGACAATTAATGTCAGTGCACAAATAAGTTTAAATTCAGAATCATTGAGATTAAGTTTTCCTTCACTCATATCGTCGTTGCCGGGACAAAACCTCCTATGTGAAATATTTTAGCTTAGAACTTTGTCCGGGAAGGTTCTGTCATTTAAGGGCCAATATTGTGTGACAATTGTCAAGGCATTCTCGCTCTTCACAATGTATGTGCTGCGGGTCAGTATATCTCCAAAAATATTAACACATAGGATGTTTCGTCCCGGCAACGACGATATGCAGAAAGTGCCAGAGATGATTACATTAGATGGCAGAGGTAATTTTAACTACTCAGGATATATTACATCAATGAACTCTTTTGCTTTCGAATCGCAGTACACGGTCAGTTGCGCTGTAAAACTTCATTACTCATACTGTAAACAACGTACCCGTATACCGTGCTGTTTACTGTACAAAATCCACGACAAGCGTTCGCCCTCTAATGGAAAAATGTGCTTAGTTTGTTCTTGGCTGGGTAAAGCAGCGGGAGAGTGTGCATAGGCACGGTTCTCTAATAAAATCACTTTCCCGTTGCCATGCATCTCATTTAGAAAGTAAATAATACAAACTTTTTTAACAACCACACTTACACGTTTTCAAACATTTTTGTACAAATTGTAAATAAACCAAGAAAATATGTTTGAAAAATTTGAGTGTCCTGATGAATAGTTGTTTATCTTGCACAAGATAGAGTAGCTCCGCTCGCCCCAGCTTCCGAACCTAATTAACGTAATTAATTAAGCGAAAGTAACCCAAAATGCCGATTTAGTGAGCATGTTGATTGGATAACTTGGAAGCTCGGTAAACACTCATTTATAATTTTTCTCCATTTGCCTGTGCGTGCGTACGCGTGTGATGGGCTGTATAGTTCATAAAACAGTGGTAATTACTACACCAATTAAAAAGGCTTCTATAACATCACCATAGTGATATATGCCACATACGAAAAGTTCCAAAAACCTCCATGTCGGTTTAGTTTCACGCTAGACGTGCAGGAAATCATCATCACAGGAAGTTACGGACGCCTGCAAAGCGTCCCCCCAAAATGTATATACATCCGCGATGACTTTTTATTGGTCTGATTCACATGCACGGATATGTCCAATGTACCATAATAATGCCGCAATACGTGGATAGTAATTCAGATTATCCGTCAGAGCATTAAACCTCGGTGGCTTACCTCACTCGTTCCAAGTGAATATTGAAGCGATCTCCGGCGCAAAGGCAATGCAGAGGGTGGCACAGGATTCGGTTTGAAAAACTTCGTGAGGTACAGTAGGATGGATCTATATTTCATGTCTTGAAAAATAGGCTACTTCACAGAAAAATGCGTACATATGTTCAATCACTTATTTTGAAATTTAAGTTTCCTTTAATGCGTTTCTTACATCTTCTCTAAAAATTTTGAAAATCCACTGAAATTATTTAAATGAGTGTAGTATTTAAGTGCCAACTACCCAGATATTTCACCAAGACGACCACAGTTCGAACCCTAGGCAAAACATGTGGGACTTTTGAGATGAAATATCGCGTAGCAGTCGTTAGAATGCTACGTAAATCTGAAGTTTTCGTGGTCATAATTTCAACAGTAACGTAAAGTACGAGCTAACCTGCTTTTTATATATTAGTTTACTTGTAGTTTATTCATGAGTAGACAGTGGACTTGTATGCAAATATATATTTTGTTTGCCGATTTGTAGACCTCCGAAACAGGCAAGAAAGTGCGTTGAAAGTTAAACTGGACGAATTATTAGGTTTGATAGTGCATATATATCTGCATGTATTTGAGATTATTGCATACATATCAAATTTATGATTTACTAGCTGACGTGTCCGTGCTTCGCTACGAAATGAGCAGGCCGCAGACAGCCGTGAACACTCCTCTGCCGTATTCAGTTATGTTTGCACACTGCTCATTCCAATCAGCGTCTCAGGGTGTGGAAAAATAGCTGGAATACTCTGATGAACCCGTGTGTTACGTAGGGGTATTTAACAGACAATTAATGAACCAGAGGAATGGCATGCTAGAATAAAACCAAAAAAAATATCTAACTCCCCAGCTACTTCCCGCCAAACCGGGCGAGTTTAGCCATGCGGTTAGGAGCGTGCAGCTATGAGTTTGCATCCGAGAGATAGTGCGTTCGAGCCCCACTCTCGGAAGCCCTGAAAATGGTATTCCGTGGTTTCCCATTTTCACACCAGACAAATGCTAGGGATGTACCTTAATTGAGGCCACGGCCGCTTCCTTCCCATTGCTAGGCCTCTCCTACCCCTCGTCACCACAAGACCTATCTGTGTCGGTGCGACGTAAAGCCAATTAAGAAAACTTCCCGCCAATATTCAGGCAGGCTGTTTTACTCGGCACGCAGCAGTAACCCCATCTATCGGAGATGATTGGCAGCGGAAGAGACAAAGCTCATCACAACATATAATGGTCAATGCAATGTTATTTTTGATTAATTTTAAGAGCTTTCCATATTGTACGTCTTCATATTTAGCTTTCCTCCGACTCTGATATTAGAGTATTTAATGTAAAGAGATTTCTTCCTTATTTCATGACTCCCTCTTGTGTTATTATCCAAGCGATCGTTATTCTTACAGCTTTACAACTTTTTCTCATTTTTAGAAATCATCTTCACAATTTTTCTTGTCGATGTGGACCAATGACCACGCAGTTCTACAACTCAAGACAATCATGACATAAATCACCGCCAGTTAACACAATTGGACAATTATTTCCATTTTAGCTATGCTCGGCATTGATATGGATTAAGCAACAAAAGTGTAAATTTATGAATTTTCTTATCAAAGTAGGTACGGTAAAATGACCGGAAGTTGTGTTCTTTATAACTTTCCTTATGTCGTGCTTTTCGATAGGACCTATGTTAGGTATTTAAAATTAAAGTTTAGGCCTCTTCCCCTAAACTACCATTTATGCAGCTTGTATAAAATTATTCATAACCTAGGCTGTAGAGCCTTATTCCCCGACTTATATAGATTTTCATTAAATTCTGTTCACCCATTTCTTCGTGCCTGGGCGGTGATAAGGACTTAGCAACTGGCATTGAAATGTATGAATTTCTCAGTTACCATAGCCTCTGCGGTAAAATGTATAAGGCATAAATGATCGGAAATTTAATTATATATAACTTTCGTTATGTTTCAATTTTCAATAGGACCACTAATCATATAGATAGACCTATTTGATAATAAACTTTAAGGCCTTCCCCTAAACTACAGTTTCACTGAGTGGGAATACAATTATTTATAGCCTAGATTGTAGTGGCTTCACATACCGATTTTCATAAAATTCTGTTCGGTAATTTTTTCTTGATGCCCGTACATCAATACATAACAGACAGAGACACAGAAATTACGGAAGATTAAAAAGTGCATTTCCCTGTTACCGTGGGCACGACCGATACAAAAATACCACCTTTTTTAAATTCTGGGCAATGTACAGACAAAGCTCTTATTATATACATAGAGAGAGGGAGAGAGGGAGAGAGAGCTTTTGCAAGTTTTCGACTTTCATTATGCATACTTTTATATATTTCTAGATCAATCTTTAACAACGTTTTTAGCAATTAATGCCGTGAACACTTTCGGCAATGAAACGGTTGAAAGGAGAGTGGCATATGTTAAAACACACCTCCAATCATAACAAAAAACTTTCAGAGAACTGTTGTAGTGCACTGAAAAGCAAATTATGGACAGGAAAAGAAGGGTCTGCAGTGAAAAATGACAGAGGAATGTGTATTAAAATGTGTATCTTCACGTTTATGGTTTTGAAACGGTTTTCATGTAAGCTTATTAAGTGATTTATCACTGTGTCTTATCTAGGAGACGTGTGCATATTGTTTTACAATGGACACTGATAGATTGATAAGTCACACAAACTATGCACGGATTGTTAGTACTAGTGAAACAGCAGTAGTTATAAGTACGGTGATTTTTTTGTTTTCATTCACTTGTTCATTCATGATCACGACTTTATGTATTGGTGTTGGTGAATCGCGTGTCTCTAGTAAAGGAATGTTACGTTTGCATTCCATACACATAATTTAATAGCATGAAAAGAAGAGCATACTTAAATGCATATTTCACTACAATATGCAGCATAGTTTCATGCTTTTATTGGTGGTTTATACATCATGTGTATGTGGTGTCTATTCCTGAGTATTATTTTAAGGCTCCCATACAGAATATGGCTCATGGATAGCAACGACAAAGGAAGCGTACTAATTATACTTAGTGGTACGATCTTCCCAATCATTAATGAGACTCATTTTACAATTTCATTCACAACTATTTTACTATCTTCATCCTCCAGATATAACCTCCTAGAATCAGTACTTCCATTACATCGATGGGTTACTTCTAAAACCTGGTATGTCCCAATGCTCTTCCCATGCATTACATTCCTTAAGACTGGTCACGCCTCCCAGCCACGTATGGATATGCAGCCTATCAGATCGTTGTTCGTTGTGATCATTTGCCTATGGATACGTGTAAAGGAAAATGCACCTTAAATACATTAAACTTCAGGAGTGCGCAAATTCACTTGCAAACATGATCTCTACAATACTGTACGGTAAGGTCTAGTTTCCTTTACACACTAGCACAGGCAAAGTAACACTACGAAAATTATTCTGAATGACTGCATATGAATATGTGGCTGGCAGGTGTGACCAGACTTAAGGAATATAATGGGTAGGAAGAGCACTCCGACATGCGAGGTCTTAGAAGTAAGCCGTCGATATTGAATTGGCTGAAGCCTGTTCAGAGCAATGTTTATATTCGAAATAAGATCAGTAGCTTGAGCATTGGCAAAATGAGGCCTTATCAGCCGTCAAGAGGAACGCCATTATTTTATCAGGAATATATTAAAACAGTTACTAAATTTTGAGCCTGCAAATACTTGATCAGGTGATACAGAAAATTCTTTACTTTGAGATAACAATGGCGCCCATGTTTATGAACTAAAACAGGTAAAAATATCAATCACTTACTGTGTGATCTCGTATAGTGTGGACATATTACGATAATATGGCCTAACAACTGATTTATCTGAAACATATTTCCTTGAAAGTTGTAAACTTGTTCAAAGGTTCCCCTTCATTTAAAATGAAAATCTGTTCAATAATTAATATTTAAATTTACAGTTATTGAAAATAGCTGTTTGATGCATACAGGGATGAAATGAAGTATGTTGACTTCGAAATCATGCAGAAAAAAGAAGGCTCAAATACGTAAAATAGTACAATTGAGCATATAGACACATCAATAGGTACTTACAATGTATTTTTCCAAGTATAAAAAAATAGTGAGGGAAACATAATTAAATAGTGTACAAGATATACACAGTGAATCACCAATGGTGATTTGTAAGAACACATCGTTCTTGAGGATCAAATCAGAGTCCCTATATGGGTCAAAGTTTATTTGACATGGATGGCTAGGTTCTTCTCACTACTCCAGCAGCCAATAGCATGTGGTTTTATATCCAAGTATTACCCTATCTAATATCCCTTAATGTATAAATTCAGCGTTAAGGCAAATGCAGTTAGGCTAGAAACAAATGGTAATATCCAATGAACTTATTTGCAATAATCATGTCAACTCATTGTACTGCAAATCTCGGAGGAGTGCTGGATAGATCTAGACGATAAGTTCGAAACATCACTTATCAACGCCAGCAGTGAAAAGGATTTTTTTTAAATTATTGATATGAATATGGCGCCAATGTTCTTGATCTAAAAAGTTAGAAAAGTCAAGCACATACTGTACGGCCTCAAATACTGTTGAAATATAACCATAATATGGCCTAAAAATAATTTTTCTGAAACGCTTTCGTTTATAGCCCTTCACTTTAAAATTAAATTTTACTCAATACTTAAGGTTTTTAAAGTTAATCTGCACATTTAATGTGCAGATATCTAACTCACGATATAACAGGTAAAAAAAAATCGCTGTACAAATTAAAGAAATGTCGCAGATAATTGCAGCGGCAAATTACATAAATTTCAAGGTTTTCAAATAAAATAATATTCTATTCTTACTCTTCATAGCTTCATAACTTTAAAAGATTAGCTCAACATTGCAGGATGTTATTAGGACATACTTGAAAATAGTCAAATCATTGATGATGAATTCAGACTCACCTTCATTATTTCGGTAATTTTTATTACATAAAGTGACTAATATTAATTTTCATTTAACATTTTAAACGTATTCAGTTATTAAATGAACGCTCATTACAAAGTTAGCTCTGGGTAATTTATACAACACAAAATTCGTACAAATTTAAAGTCATATCGATACAAATTAAGAAAAGATTCGTTAAAGTATGTATTACAATCATCGTAGACTTTTTAAGTATCAAAACATTTATTCACCTCTTTATGCACTCACATTTGTGTCAAAGTTCTTAACGGTGTTTTTCTTTTCTTAACTTAAAAGTCAACACTTTAAATAACTGGAAGCTATCTAAGTGCCACACAATTTACATTCCAGAAAATGTGAACTGAACATGCTTGATTATGTTGAAAGAACTTCCATATATATTAACAGAAATGTAAAAAGAAAAAAAGAACATCGGCGTGATCCATATTAGTACTAATAAATTGTCCAAAATAAACAGCCGTGAGCTAGTGGGGTCGTTCCTGGTCAACACCATGTTGCTTCCTTCACTCGTTTCACACGCTTAAGAGCTCGTGAAGATCAAAACATTGACAGCCATGTCTGTACAATGCCCCTTAGCTTTTAATTCATTTACCGGAAGGGAATGCACTGCGAATGCCTTTAGGATTGCTGTAGAAGTTTGCACGCTGCATATGGATATTTCACGTATTTTCGTGCAGGTTGTATATCTGTTGTGCTGCATACCACTCTTCCACATATCGTCCATAGGGCTGATTGCAAGATGTCGTGGAGACGTTTCTTTTGTTCTGTCACCATTATCTCGTTGACTAATATATAGGCACTTACTTTCCATTCCATAAGTGCGAATGGTGTCTTCAACAGATTCCTAATGTTATTACAGTTTCTATTCGGAAACCTTGCCATTTTATAGAATATACATGGATTTCTTTCTTTTAGTATATCCTACTACATATGGCTTTGGTTGCTTGCTGAGACTGTGGGCCTGAATAATGGATCTGATCGACTGAATGAAGTGGTACCACCCCCTACTGCGAAAGTTGCTCCAGATGAAAGTGCCTTGTTCGTCAATTAATCCGTTTAAGGCCAATAGGATTGACTTGATGAGAAGGTCTTTACACTTTTCGGATACTACGATTAGACCTAGCTCTCCTTGTTCCTGCGGTCCATGGACTACATTCTTTATGACACGCTGTGCAATGACGTTGTGTATTGAGGGTCCAAACAACGTTTTCCGTTTCCATTCGTATTTGTAGCAAAGAAGAAACGTCGTTTTCGTTGCGTGTTTTTAATTGAATATGTAGGCGCATCATAGAGGAATAAGGCTATTGTGGTGGGTTCCACCATTTTATCGTAGGACCGTGGAAGGAGCAAGTCATCCTAGATTTGGCTGCGAGTGACATAACTGAGTTAGAGCCTGGCCACTCACCACACAGCGAACCAAACAGGTGAGAGAGCTGGGCTAAAAAGGCCAGACTTTCAGCCGTGACTGTGGTCGTCGCCTTGTTAGCCATTGGAGGTCTCCCGGCCTCCTGAGAGGGATCTGGACGGTGCACCCGAGCATTCACTTTCAAGAGGATTTTGGGGGCTTCTTCTTTCTCGAAGAATCTGAAAAGATTGGCCCACTGTGTAAAGGCAGGTCGGACTGGCTTCAGCAGTTACGAGGAGCAAGTTAGCAGAGATAGCGGACGGAGGGATGTGCTTTCCGCTTAGTCACTCTCCTCACCAGGCTTTCCCGTACTTCTGTACTGTACTTACCAGTACTTTTCCAAAAGAGCTCTTGTTAGCGAAGATCGGCGTGGACGGCGACATCCCCGAGCGTCGAGCCGGAGCGACACAGGTCGTTCTGCCCTGCTTCTCGAAGTGGACGCAGACACCCAAGCCTCAAGGCGTGATCGCCAGCATCCAACGCGCGTCAGCCAGGGCTGGCCCACCACCAGGTCGTAAACCATGAACGCGCCCAGGCTGCGGACAGCAGAACGGCAGTGGAGAACGAAGCCCCCTGGCGTTCCAAGGCTGCTACCCAGGCTTTACGGCCCGAAAGCACCCGCTTTACGATGCGAACATCCTTGTGTGCCCCACAGGACAGGGCAAATATTAAAGTGCCAGCATCCACCGAAGCTGAAGCTGCCGACAACCAGGAAGGAGAAGCCGGCATTGCAGCTTGGCCACTAGCTACACCACGGTCCACAGCCAGAACGAGGTCTCCTCCCCCACCGAGAAGAGACCGACGCCGGCCATGAAGTATAGGGCCAAAGAGCTGTAACCCACGACTGCACGCCGATTGCACCTTCTTCCATATCTTCCGGACCCATATTCTCCCTACTGTCTCTTTTTGTTCTTAGAATTAATAGCATGTTGGTGGAGCCATTGCCTAGAAGGACTGACCCCCTAAATAACTGGATAGCGTGTAACGGGATAAGGAATTGAGTATGTTACCTGTTCCCAAGTGACAATATCTGGATCTTTCAGGACGACATCCTTGCACCCTGACATCCTGCAATTTGTCAGGTTATACATGTAAGCATTTTTCTATTTCTGCCTATGTGGTTTTGTCCTGACCATTATTACCCGGTTACACCGCTATTACACCTTATCACCATATAGGGCCTGGTAGCATGCAGAGCAGATACTTCCTTTAGTACCACTTACTCCGTATTATCCCTACTGTCTCTTTCTCTTCTTAGAATTAATAGCAAGTTGGAGGCGATGTAGATTGTGCTGATCACCACGGACGGGTAGCGTACTACACCCTACCAATTTCGCCCGAAGAAGTAATACTTCATCAGCTCAATTGGAGCTGTTGTCGCTGTCGCCGGAGTTGTCGAGCTTCTAGTTCCACCTTCTATCAAGAAACAACGTGTCTGATGCAGAGTGGAAGAGTTCTGCGTAGGGACAGCAAGGATCAGTAAACGGAGACTGTTGAAGTGAGGCGAGAATAATTGTAAACAGATTTAGACTCTCAGTGCCAGTTCTGGAAGAGTGAATTAGTGTGACCGAACAGTGAAAACCGAGAGAGAGGGAGAGAGAGAGAGAGTATTGTGTAATTGTGCGTACTGTGTAATCCTGATGTACCTGTGTAGTTGTATAAGAATTAGTATTAGTTAATCCGTCTTATCCGCCAACACGTTACTATATAAAGCAGTGACCAAACTTCGTCGTTAAGCAGTAAACGTGTATGATGATGGTATGAGTTTTCATTGCAATGGACAACATCTCCACGTAATGGACTTAACATTTAAAGTAACAGATCACTGAGTACAATGTCTGGACCTTCCTCCATATCTTCCGGACCCATATTCTCCCTACTGTATCTTTCTGTTCTTAGAATTAATAGCATGTTGGGGCGATGTAGCTTGTGCTGATCTCCACGCTGTCGCTGTACTTCAGAGGCATCTCTAAAACGGAGCAAGCAATGAGACAATGAGTCATGTATTAAATTTTTTCTATTGTTCATCATTTGTAAAACAACAGTTCAAACTTTATCAGAGGTGAAATAGTTAAGTGAGCCTTCTTATTCATACAGTGGAAGTTACTAGGTCCATGACCTTTGTGCCTTAAGAATTTTAAGTATGAAAGTAACTACTTGAGGCCCCATGTCAATTGTGATGAAGACCTTGAACATTTCTTGATATCACGGAAGTGACACGTGGCAAGGAGATGGCTACCTTCATTCCCACGCTATGATACTTGACGTCACCCGCACGTGTCGAACGTGGAAGGATACAGAAGGTTTATGTTGAATAAATATATTTAAATGAAAGAATTAGTGGTGAACGCAGTATAATGAGGGTCCTGTGTTTATCTATAAGACAATTGGTCTTTAGTAAGACGGATTTGAGACTGCTAAGCCGTTTTTGTGGATCATTTCAGAGGGACGCGCGTGTCTATTTCACCCACGCTAAGTCGACAGAAAGTAGTGCCTATCAAATGAAGTCATTTAACCGGTTAATTTAATGAGAATAAATTTTAAATGTTCTTGAATACTACCGAAAGCAAGTTAATAAGTATATGGTTACATCAAAAACTCTTTTAAATACAGTTCATTTAAGTCGGAAAAGTGGCGCAAGTTTTCTTGGCGGCAAAGGAAAAATGCCTGGAGAGAGGGGGTGGCGTCTATAAATAAGGGACGCCGTGTTGAAATCCCGGCATTTGCATCATTGAGGCTTGAGACAGAGGGTTGAACTGTTCTGTAAAACGATCTACAAAAAATTGACTAAGTCCAACAAACAGATTTTTGGCCGATGTGGCTGGGGACTTGAATCCATGTGGCGATAGTATTGTTCGACCGGAAGTAATTTTATAAAAAGGACGGTCAAGATACCGAACAAGTATTTATAAAGTTGTTTTATGTTGTAAAGAAAGTAATTCGTGTGCGGATAATAAATACAATCAGTCGAGTGCGATCAACGAAGACGCCGAGTGAAAGGGTATATCTTTTTTATGCTTTATTTCCAGGAAATATGAAGAAAAATCTATGTACAGCCAGAAATGTAAAAAAAGGCTAAATAAATGGCAGAGGGTCAGAGGTGAACCCAAAGATGGACGCTGACGTAACATAAGGTAGGTGACATGCCATATTACCGCCAACTATATCTTGTTTTATGATGTCAAACTTATATGTGTTTGAATAGGTATTTTTGACACAGTAGGTCACCCATACGTTTTTGTGAGTGTTAGAAATATGACGAAAGGAAATTTGTTTAATTTTCTGCTTGGATAAATTTTTATAGTATTGCGAGTGGCGTGTAATGTTGTAAAAAATCATTAGTGAGGGTTTCGAAGTGATATCACGTCCAGAGTAGATCGTCCTTTCCGTGAATTTATTGCCTATATTTTATAATGACAAATTAAGATGTTTTATCTGACGTAAAACTTTCTGTTGGAATTTTGATGGAATTGGTGCAAAAAGGATCCGTGGTTACCCATTTCCAATCGGATGGAAGCGCTGTATGTAGTGTTCAGTAATGCAGATCGGTGAATTTTGTCACGAAGTGTAACGTTATTTTACGTTCGTTTAAACTGGGTCTATGTGACAATAAATAACAGTAAATTTTGCCATTTTTCTGAAAATCCAAGTTTTAAAATACGAGATCATTTAATTTGAAGTTGTTCATTATGAAAGTATTTGTGCGTTATTATGCGTCGTGGATTCTAGTAAGGGTTTTTATTCCAGTTCTTTTGTCAGTGAGAGTCATCGAGTTGAAGACAAGAGGTTAGATTTGTCGTATGAGTTGAGATGGGATTTGTCAATCAGGTGATTGGAAGCCTGTTACTTGTGCCGGGATTTGTGTGAGCCTAAGGAAGATTTGTATAATATTTGGGATAGAAAGTAGAGTGAGAGAATCCGCGCAAGTATTAATTGGCGACGTGCACAATTATTGTAGGATATTTAAAAGTAAAATCTATATGCATATTTGTTGGTCAGAAAAATCGTATTTTATTCTATTTTGCGAAGTCAAAGGTTTCATTCTTAGAGGCCATTCGAGCCTGACGAAAGACATGTGTTTCATGTCGAAACTGACGGCAGGAGGGTCGTCTGTTTCAATGCCTCCAGCTGATGGTTAGGGGACAGTTTAAAATAACGGAAGTTATGTAGTGTGTTACGTATTGAAGTGAGATGGCATTCTTCGCAACGGAGATCATTATTTGCGAGAACTAATTGAAAATATTATCCGGAAATAACTCGTAGGTTATTAGATACTGTGAATTTGTTTAATTGTGATCGTAATGTATATCTGAAACCCTGAAGTTAGAGTATAATGAGTGACGTTAGCCAATTTAGGGTTGTCCAAAATATAGAGTGATGGTAATGAAGATTGATTTGTTTGTGAGGTGTGCACAAAGCTTTATGGAATGTTATGACACGATATGACATCGTAAAAGGCTTACATTGTACGGCGAGTTATTTATGGTTTTGTACTTAATTGTTAGGGTTATCCAAGTATTAATAATGGTTAGTATCAGATTAGATTAAAGTGTGGTGTCATGAAACAAGATATAATACTGGGAATAAATGATGTAATTTTTTTCCAGCTGCACGATGAAATAAAATGTCGTATGGCTTTTAGTGTCGGGATATCCCAGGAAGGGTTCGGCTCGCCAGGTGCAGGTCTTTCTATTTGACTCCCGTAGGCGACCTGCGCATCGTAATGAGGATGAAATGATGATGAAGACAACACATACACATGCACCCAGCCCCAGCCACGGTTAATATTCCCGACCCGGCCGGGAATCGAACCCGGGACCCTCTGAACCGAAGACCAGTACGCTGACCGTTCAGCCAACGAGTCGAACAGCTGCACGATAACAACAGATGATAAACATGAGTGAATTAAAGTTTAATTCCATCAAAATTTGAGTAGGGACTTGTGAAAGGAACCATTCGTCCGTGGAGATAGAATTTGTTGTTCATTAAGATTTCATTAAATCATTAAAATTTATTTATTTATTAAATTCAGTGGAAACTGTATTTGTGCAATAACTTTAAACTAAGCGAAGAACTTGAAGATGCATTCTGGAAAACTTGCTTATTTTTCTGGGAATATTTAAATGCTAACGTAACGATCCGAAGTTAACGGATTTTAGTGCCACAAAGTATTGTGAGCGTTGTTGTTGTTGTTGCTGCATTATTTGACTTTGATTGATTGAGCAGTAAATGTGCTGGGGTTAGTAAAGTGGAAACTTTGGTCATCAACCGATGTAGCTAAATTATGTTTAGCCTTCAGCTTACAAACTTGGATGGTCATGGGGTCATCAACTCCAGGGACTTAGATTAGGGACATATGCCGCTGTAGTATGATTTTACTTGCGGTCATCATCCACAATGACTTTAAAGTAACTTAAGTTTAAAGGTCGGTCCATGACATAGTCGCAGGTCACATCGATTCAATTAAGGGTCCATGCCGTATAACCACTGTGTGGCACACACCGACTGGACTGCCTTAATTATACCTAGAGTCCAGAGTTCGTGTTTTGAGTGCTGGACCATCAAGAATCTTTATGATGGTACATGTAGTCTCACATGGAAGCCGAATTGAAGGATTTCCAGACTTTCTTTCTTTATTTAATAATTGAGACAATGGTTTCTAGTAAGGATGCCCATCAGGCAGTTAAGTCAAAGGCTCAAACCAGCGTTCGGCTCATCTCTGTAAAAATGATTGTGGTATCAAGTGGACAATATTTGAGTCCAAAATATATTGACTATAAATTATTATTCCTTCAGAAGTTACATGAATAAATATGAACATTTTTAAACATACCTTTCATTTGAGAAGATTAAGATTACAGAACCCTACCTTTTACCTCAGTAAGTGATGAAGAACCCTAAAAGACCCAAGAGACAGATCTCATGAAATTTGCTGATAGGTAAGGAAGTTAGGTATCCTTCAAGAGGGACGCAAGGGTTAAGTAAATTGTTCTGAATGTTTTTGCTTTTTTACAGTTTGTTTTGGACTGCACCGACACAGATAGGTCTTATGGCGACGCAGGGACAGGAAAGCCATAGGAGTAGGAATGAAGCGGGCGTGGCCTTAATTAACGTACAGTCCCAGCATTTGCTTGGTGTGAAAATAGGAAAATATTGGAAGCCATCTTCAAGGCTGCCAACAGTGGGGCTAGAACCCACTATCTCCCGGATGCAAACTCACAGCTGCCCTCTCCTAAATGCACGGCCAACTCGCCCGGTGTTCTGAATGTATGTGGCCAAAGACGCATATTACGTGTGCGCTACATGGCAGCATTTAAAATTAAAACCTTATTGGTCAATGTACAATTTCGGGAAGTATGTGGTATATTTCCTTCACGCACCCTCAATTTTAGTCAATCCACTACGCTAAGATTATCACGTACATATGCTGAGTGTTCCCGAAGATGTGGGGATTAATTGGGCGTGGAAAGCACACATCAAAACCATATATAATGTCCCTATGAACATGCGATCTACAATCGATAATTTACGACTTATACCTGTTTGACTTATCAGCTGTAATGGAAGGGCTATTTCGTATTAAGTATGAATTCTGTCTTAAGGTTTCGTATCTTTTAATTTACCATCTATCACTGCGAGTTCAATGAATTCTTTACTTTCTCCATGGCCAAATTAAAGTGAGATTCTTTCATCGATAACGTAATGTAAGATTCCGTACAGCATTCATAAAACGCTATTGAGCACAGAAATGTTGAGTGTTTCTTGTAGAGTGACATATCGCTGTTGATACATGAACATGGGAATGCTGGATGTGTAAGGTAGGGCTATTGCCAAAAAATCCAGCAACATTTTGGAATGTATGCAACTCGTAAACGATAGGCCACGTGGCGTATGTACTTTGAGAAATATTGGGTTGTTTAGGATGTACTACTCATACCCCGATTACTTCCCATATATTTGGGAATATTCTGTATAACATACTTGTGCCTTCAGAATCTCTCCAGCATGAAGCTTGAATGGCTATATACATATCTACTTTAAAGTTAACTTTCCATTATTATTGTTTACGTTCAATTGGACTTTTAAACGAAGGTTTAACACCTCCTTAGCTATTTACAGTTTTTAATGGACTCCTGATTTTCGGAATTTTGCCCTCAGAAGAAGTAGTTTAAGGCACTTGTAAACGTATTGAAATGTAACTCTAACATATGGACACGCTAACATGAACCCGCAAATTAACCCCACCAATCGTGGGTGAACGAAATAATCATTGTTAATATGCACGTTGAGAAGACTGCATAAGTATTCCCCTTTTCGCCGTATTTAGGTTGAATGAGAAATACCCATCGCAATTGCAGTTCCGTTGAAATAACAGATGAAATTGAATTACTGTAGACTCTTCTATACCATTTGGAATACTCTTTGAAGGTTTGATAAAAGTAGATGCTTACAGACTTCGTAAATTTACATTTTTGTTGGTATGATCTGTTCTGCTACTCATGAATATCAACTATATAAAATGTTATTTTCATATCATTTAATGAGGTAATCTGTTTCAGTCCATCTCAGTGCAGTCATCATATGGGTGTGTTGAAGTCAAGAAATTGTTGATCAGTAACTTTTGATTCCGCAATATATCTGGAAAATCAATTCAATTTCAAAACTTTCTTTAAAAATCGAGGAATTATTTAATAATTACTTATAGGCAATGGGATCTGGAGTTGATTTTGCAGTAAAATAGGAGCCATTTTACCAACATTTGTAATTCTACACGACAACAGAGAGAAATGTTACTAAAGAGAAATTAATTTCCATCAGTTATAAATCGATCAGATAAATTTTGAATTTTTGGGTGAGTCAATACATCTAGTGTACCAAAACTACTCCTGGTGTCAGTATTACAGTTGCACATTATTCCTTTAATAACGGCTATCCTAATAAGCTATTTATTCAATATTTCATTCGTCTTCCATTCGATATTGCTTAGGACCAATTTTGATACATTTTGTAGGCCTTTGCCTGGATGTACCCACTTCGATTGTTTTATTTTACTTTTGATTAATATTGAAGTTACATTTGCCTGAAGTTTTTACAAATATTTTGAGCATTCTATACAATTTCAGAGGATAAGAATTGTTATACAGAGAGAAGCGTGTAGAGTTTTTTTACTGAATGCAAAGGAGCTAAAAATGGCAAATATATTCTATTATAAGCAGCCTTGTCATCGCAGCAATTGTTATCTATTTCGAAGTAAATTTTCTAACTCAGCGAAGGGACTGAAGTTCAATCTCAGAAGCAGTTTCTTGGAGTCAGACACTCTGGGTCGTTTCCTTCCTTTTTTCCCCTCGATCTTCTTTCCATGTTATTTTACAGAATTCATCTTCTCTCAGAATTTTATCAATACCCTCCGTAGAGCGAGTAAAAATATGAAGACATTTTTACCAAAATGTGAAATAAAATGTGTGAAAATGTGAAAAATATGAAGTTTAAAATGACGAAATATGGAATTATGTGAAGATGTTCGTCCTCGGTTTAATTTGGATACTTGGTAGTAATTCATTCAAAAATTCAATATAATAAAAGTATTATATTGAATTTTTACTTTAAAATTATTAAATAATAAATTTCTTTTAAGACTGTGTTTATTTAATTAGCTCCCAGTAATTTACAATTTTCAATACGACATAGCATATAAAGCTGTTTTTACTTGTACACAAAATCATGTTATTCTCAAGTTAATACGAAATCAAGGAAAACACTGACGTTACATTAATTTTAATACGTTCATTTAAAAAAATGGATACTAAAGCGTATTAAATTTTCAGTATGCTGTAATACGCTTTCAGCTGCTGGAATCTGTATTGAAATAGGGTAGGCTATTTTTATGTATACTATGTCATACGATTTTATACGCGAAATTATTTTCAGAACAGATAACATGAATATTTAATTGTGACGTAAGTTTTAATATGACATGGCATATAACATTTTATTGACATATGTACGAAATTGTGTTATCCGTGTTAACAGATATAATAAGTATTCCTTCAATTCTATATTTCGTAAATAATTAATTTCATTGGATTTATTACTGAATTAATACAAATTAACTTCGTTTTGTAATTTATTTTCGTATTTATTGCTTATAAAATCGCGAGTGAAAGGAAATGCCTTTTCTGTTTCTAATTTGTTTGAATAACTACTTAATTTATAATTATACATAGTTGCATAAATGCCAGAATATGAATAAATATGAAAATGTTCTTAAAATATGAAGATTTTATCAAAACATTGTGAAATATCAAATTTTTTATTGGTAGATTTTTATTGCTGACTATAAAACGTACAGATATCTGGTTCCGACTTGAATATTATTTATAGTTTGGAATATGAAATTTCATATATTTACTCGCTCTAGTGATCAATAGCCAACGGCCGTAGCCGTGTTGAAACACCGGATCCCGTGAGATCTCCGAAGTTAAACAACATTGGGCGCGGTCAGGAGTTGGATGGGTTGCCACGCGCGGTTGGTGGGGGGTAAGGGAATGGAGGAGCGGAAGGGAACTGGCCACCCTACCGCACGTAAACTCCGGCTCAGGAACACCTCTGCGGAGGTTCGGACCTGCCTTCGGACGGAACAACCCTTACCTTACTTTAGTGATCAATATACCTTATTTTCCTTTTTTTCGATTTCAGGGACCAGGCACCTTTCTTCTCATGTCTCCCTGAGGACTTCGGTTTTGCCCTTCATTTCAGTCCTATTATCCCCTGCATTCTTTTCCAGGTCCATAGTTCAACTGCCTCTAACCACTTTGTTTCATATCTTCCTAAAGTCGAGATTTCACAACTGTCCAGAAGTAAGCGCCACAAAAATTATTATCTGAATTTGAATACTGTATCTACGCGTTTCTTGCCCATCAGGTGCATTATTTCTTGGGAGCCTTTCTTCTCAACTGCTGTCCTTTTTCTGACTTCTGGTGGACACCGGCACGTGATGAGGGTTCTAGGGGAGCAAAATCAAGTTTCAATTTAAATTAAGACCAATTTGGATGCATTTTGTAGGCCTTTGACTGGATTTACAAACTTAGGTAGCTTGATTTTCGGTTTGATTAATATTCAGGTTCTATTTGTATGAAGTTTTTGCAAGTATGTTGAGCATTCTATACTTTTTCATTGGATAAGAATTGTTATTTAATTACTTGGGAAATGGCAAATAACTTGATTATTTCGAATACCTTAACACTACTATTCAGAGTATCTACATTGATAAAATAAAATTTAAAAAATCCACAGTTTCGATTCAACCTTAGTTCAAAACGACATAATTTATTGTATACATGAGCCGAAGAACCCATCATCGTATCCAAATAATTAAATAATATCTGCAACGGGGAACTTACAGTGCTTTCAGGTTTTTGAATCATGGCGTGACAGCATCAAGTTTGTGTGCTCCTTTAATCAGAAATTTTCCACATGTTCCCCGAGAAATGCGCAAAATATCCATGACATACATGAATTACACTTTACAGCGTACATCGGACAATAGGAGACGTTCTCGTTAACATTCTACATACACACACATTCTTGGCTAATGACTTCTTGGCAAGTTGATGGTCTCCTTCAAGAGAAAATGTCGACATCCCAATTTAAATGAAATATATTGGTAGTTAATCGGAATTAAACGCATTAGTAGTAGTATTCGTAGTAGTAGTAGTAGTAGTAGTAGTAGCAGTAGTAGTAGTAGTATTAGTAGTATCGTTATTAGTTCAATGCCACTTCAAATGCAATAAATGTTAAGAAACACCAGACTGGTGGAGTTTTGTTCCATAGGAGTTCTCACACGTTCCGTAAGCCGACGGCACAGAATTGTTGTACGTTAACACCCCAGCTGCCTACAACCTGAAACCAAATCTATGCTACTAATTTATGAACGGAATGACAACGGCTAACTCACCTCGACAATCACATCACCTAGCCTATTATTATTATTATTATTATTATTATTATTATTATTATTATTATTATTATTATTATTATTATTATTATCATCACTGGCATTTGTACCCGTTCTTCGCACGGGAATTTACAGTGGATTACATGTTGCCTTCAGGAATTTATGAGGCTGCTCTACTCACACGTTTAATGAGACGTGTTAAAATTATATTTTTTAAAGGAAGCGGGTGGCGGTATCGTGAAATATGATGAAGCTGAACAAAGTTGAGATAGAATGATGGCGATTACCGAATTTATTGGACGGTGCAGTTCCTGGTCCGATGTTGTGCGATTCTCTCTATGGTTCTCAGGTTATGTAGTGTATCTCTACCACCGGCGTGGCGCTCTAACAACGTTATTAAATCCCTTAATATACTATCGAAAAGAGTAAAATGGCTCTTTAGTTTTCCCGTTGCCCATCTTGAAGTGACATGCACGACATTTCCCACGGGACTTGGAGTAAAAATCCATTTTTCGTAACCATCCGCGTTATTATCCACCGTACGATAAGTACGTACATGACATACAAGAACGGAAACAACACATTCTTAAACGTTTGTTGTATACAGCCTTTTGATTAACGAAAATATTTGAGAAAAATCTTCCTATGAATACCAACTCCATGTGATTACCATGACATCATATGCACCTGATTGCACAATGCTGAGTGAGTAGAATCCAAATACGTAATTTGGTTGAAATATGTCCAGCAGTTTTGCACTTTTAGGGATATACAAACTGTTAGATAATCAGACAGACAAGCAGACGGACAGACAGACAGACAGACGGATACACAGACACCAAAGGGAAAACTTCTACCTCATGTTACCTCGGTGTTCAGATATATTAAAACCGAGAGAAGTATTATGCCTCTTCTGATTTTCTCCTGTTATTGATCCTTCAAATAACTGTAGGTCTACGAGGGTGTCCGTCACTGGCTGAGGAGCAGGACGCCTGTAGAAAATAGTAACTTTCTCCATAATTTGAAGAGTAAGCAAAATTATGCAAATAACAAAATATATTTCAAATGAAGGAGCGATTCACATATAGTCTACAGATTTTACATTTAATCAATAGTGTAAGAGACCATTGAAAAATCTCTTCTGGTCTTCTTAAAAACGCCCAATATATTCAATCATTTTAAAATGATATGCAAATCGAAAACTGCTCCTGGATGAGTAGACTCTCGACATAGAGTTTGGCCAAGATAAGAGTGTAAGAGAAAATTGAAAAAAAACTTTTCTGGTCTTCTTTGAACCCCCAAACCATTCAGTGATTTTTAAATGATACCCAAAATCTGCTCCTGGATGTGTAGACTCTAAATTTGAAGTTTTGTTGAGATCAATTGAGCCGTTTACCCGTGATGGTGGAACAAACAAGAAAACAGACAACAAACATGTAAACAGACACCGAAGCTAAAACGTATTGATACTATCTTGAATTGACCTTGTTACTTTCCTAACTCACTTACTAATTTTACAAATATTATAAAACTGCATTTTACTTGAAAAATCTGAAATATCTGCATTTAAAATTGAAAATCTGAAAATTAATATTCATTAAATAAAATACACACCCGTCGGACCTTATACTCACACTTACTTGTTACCTGCTTACTTACACATACGTTATTTGAAGGGCGCCAGCTACCACTCAGTGCAGCAATAATAGAATGAGACTCTTGACTATCTCTAGGGTGTGGGGTAATAAGCTTACTTTTGACAACATACCATATAAGTTCTGGGAAAAGGAGATTGGCGTTCGGTTTCCCGATTAATTTTGAGGTTAAGATATTTTACTGTCAATGAAATAAAACTATGAATTCGTTTGATAGAACAATATATATTCTTTAAATAATATATCAAAAAATAGTGAGTCTTGTTGCGATAACACAGATGAGAATATGAAATTATGATATTGCAACTGAAAGAAACTAGGCATGAATGTGAATTCTTCTTGACCGGACATTTAACAATTTATACGAAATATTTCCCTCACTGATTCACTTGACTGTACCTTCAACACTTTTAGTGTAATTACGACGTATTCCTTTGATCTGGTGTTTACTGTAGATGTGTCACGCCTGACTTGGTGATACATCCTTGTGACTGCTTCTTCTCCATATTATCTGACTTCTTTGTAAGTCAATATGGTATTACCTCTTGGCAGGTCCAGGGTTGCCCTCTCTGACGCCATGGTAAGCCCTTGCGTCCCTGTCTTCCACTAAGTGACGGACCAACTTTGGCCTCACTCTCTCAATGACCAATAATTAATGGCTCACTGAGTCTTCTCCATCTCTCGTTCACACTCGTTGACTGACCGACTGAGGCCTCTTCATCTAGTAGACTTGTTCACTGTACTGCTTCCGTTTAAATAATGACTGACGCTACAATATGCACCCACCTTTTATAGACGTTGGTTGACACAGCTACGTAATCTCCAGAAATAACAATGACATACTCCCACAACGCGGCAAATATTACATACAGTTGTGAAACCGCCGCCGGCTCGTTGGGTTTCTCAAAGAAAGTGACCTCAGTGCTAACTAAATACGATGACGTAGCCATGGCGTAGCAATGACTTGGCAGAATCGCCAGTAGTATAACAATGTACCAACGTCACATCCAATCTCTGATATATACAACAATTCTCACTGTACAGGTATTGAGTGTTATTCTACACATACGTATATATGCATACATCTAATTACAATCTTGCAAGCAACAGGCATTGCAAAATCGAATTGAATAAGACTGATGATTGCAATAATAATAACAATATCACAGATAACATAATAATAATAATACTGACATAATAATAAAAATAATAATAATAATATTAATAATAATAATAATAATAATAATAAAATACAGATAAAATCATACAATAATAAAAATACAGATATCATCTTGTAATGGGATTTGAACCGTTACAACCTGAAACGGATAAATATATCGAAATTTGGCGCATAAAATGATGTTACGGACAACGGACTCCCTAGAATTTTATTCATAAAAGTACAATTTATTATAATATAGAAACATGTATCACTCATTTTGAGCTTGAATATCTTGTGATATTAACATTTTACGTTTTATTCTCAATAGTTATTTAAAAAATCCACAGCCTAATTCAGGTCATTTGACCGGTTCAGGAATGCCGACAGGGAAAACCGGACTACACGAAAAGAAAATCCTGTCCCATCTCCGCTTTGTCCAGCACAAATCTCACACTGAGTGACCGGGATTTGAACCGCGGAAACCAGCGGTGAGAGACCGGCGCATTGCCACCTGAGTCACGGAGGCTCTCTTCTCACTAATTAATATCACCATAGTTTCACATCCACTGTAAATTTGAAATTTCAAACTGTTCTTCCAGCTCTTGTGTATGGCTCATTAACATGCAGTTACAATAGACAAGTATCCTTCGAGATGTTCTTTAGGCTTGTGAAATCTGCGAACTGTGTAACAGTTTAGACACGATATTGCATTTTTATTGGGAAGAAAAGCGTTAATGAGGAACGAAATGATGAAATGAACTGAATGAAAGAGATTTATTGAAATGATAACGAGGTTAGGGGAATATGCAGTACTGTTTTCGAGTGGCGTAGCACGAGCTCAGGTCTATGCTCACCAAGGCTTCCGTTCCCCTACAGTTCTATCGGAAGATAAGTGGACAGTGGTAATAATTTGTAACGCGAATCCAGGAATTGTGCATCAGCGCTCTTTGAGGGATATATTGGCTATTCCTCTTGTTCATTTCATCAATTGTACCCACTTGGGATGGTCATTAGCATGAGTAACATCTGCCCGTCACTCTGTGTGTGTTTACCGTTCCCTTTTTGGATTAGCGTGAATAATACAACCTCTGAACTCGCCCTCAACTAACATTTATACTGAATAATTATGTATTAAAATATTCACCAATATCCCTGAAGGGGAGTACAAATATTGACGATTCCCCAACAATCTGCTCAGCACAAAGAGTGGAAATCAAGCTACTTGGCGCATAATCGCTGATTACGGTAACCATGTGAGTGTTTTCAACACCATATGGTAGTTCTGATTTACGGAATAACGTGAACACAACTTTTAGCAAGATTAGATTTCAACCCCCACCAATGTGGCACACTCTCTTCACCCCTACCCCCACTTGCTCCCTGTCTCTCTCCCCTTTACTTCCCAGACAGGAATCTGTTTCCACATCCCTCCGCCCCTTCACCCCCACCTTCCACCGATCGCTTTGTGGATGTAGCACTCTCTATTTGTTTACTTGGTTGGAATAGGAAGAGTAATAGGAAAGTTCAGTTGAAATGCACCCACCAAGGGAAATCACGCCAAGTGTAAAATAGCACATCGAGTTAATGATCCGTGGTATGCAGATGCGAATTATAGGTTACACTTTGAGAAAAGATTGAAACGAGAATCGTTTCTTCGCCTATTAAGTAAAAGCCTTCTGCATGCTGTCCTTAACCCCCAACTCACCCCATAGCAAGCTCTCTTTCGGTCCTCACCCCTCTCTTTTTCATCAGATGACTGGGTCCAAGAGCTTTCTGATTTCTTCTCCGGATATTAAAGTCCCCTACAGGCCTAGATTGGCAATGGGCGTGGTCAGACGAGCACAAAGGGAGAAAAATGGACAAACAGTAAAAAGATTAGCTGCTGACAAGTGCAAAAAGAGTATACAACGCAGGAGTCTATTTCGAATAAGTAACTTCCGCCTAGCGGCAAATATAATGTCAGTGCGCTCGATTTCCGTTTATTATTTATAACAAGAAATGCGTGATTAATGTTCAGGAAATTTTAAATCCCCAGAGTCACGAATTAATACGGTTGATGTAATTGTGTGACTTCAGGAGAACAAAGAAATCTAAATTAAAATAGTGAAAATACCAGTAAAATAATTTAAAACTAGAACACTCCAGTGTCCAGTTCAAAGCCGTAGACAAGCTAATTATAAAATGAAGCAGTACAAATTTTTTTTATAATTCATTATAATTACTGTGAATACAGATAATTGTAAAACAGTTATAAATAATTAAAATATTTTCAGTCGAAATATTCATTTCAATTAAGGCAACACGTTCGCCGTACATTGTATATAGTACCTATCTTTTGGTTTTCATTGCGGAGTGAGATACAAATGAATTTTAGATATTGATGCGGAGGATCAAGCCAAGACAGCTTCATAACACCGAGGTGCTGAAAGTCACTGTATATCTTTGTAATCACAAGTGTGGTCCTTATAACACGGACACAAAAATCATCACGATAACAAGTAGATTCGACTAGGGAATAGAAGATCATTGGAGAGGTTTCAAGCCATGACTTTTGGATAGCTTCTCACAGTTCTCTGACATTTTTTGAGTAAGTATGGGTCTCCTGACAATGCATCTTAAATGTTCGAATGCCGGGCTGAGTGGCTCAGACGGTTGAGGCGCTGGCTTTCTGACCCCAGCTTGGCAGGTTCGATCCTGGCTCAGTCCGGTGGTATTTGAAGGTGCTCAAATACGTCAGCCTCGTGTCGGTAGATTTACTGGCACGTAAAAGAACTCCCGTGGGACTAAATTCCGGCACCTCGGCGTCTCCGAAGAGCTTAAAATAGTAGTTAGTGGGACGTAAAGCAAATATTATTATTATTATTATTATTATTATTATTATTATTATTATTATTATTATTATTATTATTATTATTATTATTATTATTATTAAATGTTCGACTGCATTCATATCGAGCAAATGTTTCGGCCCTACAATTTCTGTAATTTTTCAGCATCTTTAACTAGCGAATGTGTAAAAGAGATAAATTATTTTAAATTTTTGGCATGATTTCAATCCCTGTGGGTCACACATCTCAAGGCAAATTTTCAAATTTGTAGGTGTTAGTGAAGGGCTGCAATGAACCCTTGCACTTTGACGAATATATTCTTCTTTCTCAAGTGGCTATTATATTTGAGCGAATATGCTATATTCGTTAATTTGTGTTTCTATTCTAATTCTACTCTGCACTTACGACGTGTGAAATAGTAACGAATACGCCATGTTCGCGTGTCTTCCATACCTGATTTGCTTCTGATTACGATGGTCTTAAGGAAAACCAATCAAGATGCAACATTCGACACTTTGCGATGAGAGCAATTAGCCAATTGGTGCTCCTTACTGAAAACTAGCGAACGTTTCATTGGATGTCTTGCAAATTTTACCTGCTGGTGAATCTTATTTTCTAAATCTCTACAATAAATGTTCAGTGGATTGTTTATTGAAAATCCTCGGGAATTATCGAAGAATAATTCATACAGAAGAAATCAGATTCACGAATTCCTTTCGTTATATTTGGCAATGTGAACATTTCAATCTGTCGACATCAGGCATATCTCTTTAAAGAGAGCAAAGGGTCTTCATGTACTGAATATTTCTTGAAATATCCAATTAAATATATCAGTATATACAGTAACAGCTCAGAGAGCAGAAGAGTATTACGGTACGGTACTGGAATTTAATGAAAATGAAATGGCGTATGGCTTTTAGTGCCGGGAGTGTCTAAGGACAAGTTCGGCTCGCCAGATGCAGGTCATTGGATTTGACCCCCGTAGACGACCTGCGCGTCGTGATGAGGATGAAATGATGAAGACGACGTATACACTCAGCCCCCGTGGCAGAGAAATTAACCAATTATGGTTAAAATTCCCGACCCTTCCGGGAATCGAACCCGGGACCCCTGTGACCAAAGGGCAGCATGTTAACCATTTACCTATGGAGACGGAAACTGGAATTTAATGAAAAGTTAACATAGAAAATTTTATAGAATTGAAAACAGTTTTTCAAAAAGGCCACTAGAAAATTAAAGCTTACAAAATTAAACATCTAACCAAACCTGTAACTGTCCCACACCATCCAATAGAAAACATACTTGAAATGAAAAGGGAAGGTGACTGGATAAGAAACCGATATATTAGCATTAATTTTTATATTTCACCATGTGAAGAGAATTAATTGTGATGGTAATTATTGTTTAAAGGGACAGAACTAGAGAATTACCAGAGACCCAAAGAAACTCAAATTATAAAAACCCACGTCGCCCATTAGTAACAACTCAGAGTTTGAAATTTTGCAGGCGGGACTTTTGATCTCCCAAGTTTATCTTAGAGTGAAAATCATACGTTTCGGCATTCGCTAGAAACTACGTGCGAGTCACTCTCCGAGCTATGTTCAAGCCTCTGGACTGTTCTCGAAGTTGTTTAGGTGACTCTAAGTCATACCTCTTATACATTGCCTGTGTGAGTTCAAGTGCCTTTTATTGGCGTATGCCTCTCTGATTGATACCGACCTTTTGACACGCTCAAAATCTTACGCACATAATAAGGTCACGATCTCACTGATTTACTGTCGCCTTACGACGAACTACGAGACAGTGGTAGAGATATAGGCACAATTCTTCATTGCTAAGGTAAGCATTATTCATTTTACGTCCTTCTGTGTGACTCAAATTTATCTGCTTGGACTCGGGACAATATCTACTACTACTAGAAATGTCTTCATTCTGTACCCTGAAGTGATACGGCGGGCCTCCCAAAGGGTTACGCCCTCTCCCAGGCCAACGAGATTGAAGCGGAGATTTTAGGTGAGTAGAAGGTGAGGGGGTGGGTGCTGTGGCCTATAAAACGACCTGTATAGGAATTTTCCTTAGACCAGGGGTACTGAAAACCACAGAAAACCATTGTAAGGACAGTCGACGGTGGGGACCAGCCCTTCCGCCTCCATGCAGAACTTCAAGGCTAGGAAAGCGTACCGCTGTGAGCCGAAGCCACCTCTGCTAGGTAGGAGTGTTTTTGTCAACAAGCATTCACTCAGTAGACTGAGCAGATCCGTCTTCGAAAATCCCATTACCTATACGGGGTTTGAATCCGTTGTCTAGGGATATGGACGCCGTCACTCTACGACTGATCCAGAGAGGCAGCTTGATTCGGTGATGTAATTTGCGCATTACTTCATACCTTTCCACTTTGTTAAATATTTTAATCTACATCTGAGGAGTTTCTGTTCAAAAAGCGCTATTTCCACCCTAAGAAACCCTGGAAAAACGCAAGGAAACGTATAGTAAAAGGCACATGGAACGCTATCTGCTTGCTGCTTTTTTGTTTTGTTTTTTTACATTTGGATTTACGTCCCCCGAAACAGATAGATCTTATAACGAGGATGGGATAGGAAAGGGCTAGGAGTGGGAAGGAAGCAGCCGTGGCCTTAACTAAGGTGCAGCACCAGCAACTGTCTCGTGGGAAAATGGGAAACCACGCAAAACCATCTTCAGGGCTGCCGACAGTGGGGTTTGAGCCCAATGTCTCCCGAATACAAGCTCACAAAAACGCGATTATAACCGCACGGCCACT
This sequence comes from Anabrus simplex, assembly GCF_040414725.1. NCBI lineage: Eukaryota > Metazoa > Arthropoda > Insecta > Orthoptera > Tettigoniidae > Anabrus > Anabrus simplex. The sequence continues at coordinate 226,701,256 of NC_090266.1, read as the reverse complement.
TGCTCGGTCACATGGAACGTACCCATGACCTGGTGTTGTACAGCTTTTAAGAAATTAAATCTTTCTGGTCTAGGTTGCTCATGATATACGATAATATTCAACTAGAACAATGCATGAAGACGAAATTCTAAACATTACTTTGAAGTTAAAACAACGCCTTTGAAAAGTACACTCCTTGTTTATCTGACTGTGGTTGTTCAATTTTTCTATCTCACCTTGCATTTTTGCCGTTGTTCGTTTATGTATTCCTCCTATAATTTCTTTAGACTTCTAAATATTTCCACCGAGCTCGATAGCTGTAGTCGCTGAAGTGCGGCCAGTATCCAGTATTCGGGATATAGCCCTTCCCTGCCACATCGTCGCCATAAGACCTATATGTGTCGGTGCGACGTAAAGCCAATAGCAAAAAAAACATATTTCCAGCGCCATTTTTCCTCATTACCTTTATGTTTCTCTCTGTTTTATGGACTCTTCAACATCTCCGTATCCCTTCCAGTCAAACTGGAATCACATTTCTTTCAGGATGGTGTACTAGATGTTGATACATGATCGATGACGTTAGCACCAGTATCGTCGACGCGTGGTTTACGTTACTGTCCGATGAACTGTCCTCTTGCGATATATGTGTGGAATCACCAATTAAATTTTCAGTTTTCAGATGTTCATTCACTGCAGTTACTATTACTGCCTAAAGTCGTAGACATGGATGATAATGATGTTGACGTTCAGGAGGTGGAGGATGGAAGGAAATGACACTACCTGACGTCAGAAAATTTTTAGACACCCATAAGCCGAATTTCTCTATTTCCATGATGAATTATGTCATCATAATTTCCTGGCGAAAATCTGCAAAATTTGCCAAAATTGTGTGAAATTCAATTGCAATACGTACAACATACACTGTCCGGCTCCATGGCAAAATGTTCAGCGTGCTGGCCTTTGGTCACAGGGGTCCCGGGTTCGATTCCCGGCAGGGTCGGGAATTTTAACCATCATTTCATCCTCATAATGACGCGCAGGTAACCGACGGGAGTCAAATCAAAAGACCTGCACCTGGCGAGCCGAACATGTCCTCGGACACTCCCGGCACTAAAAGCCATACGCCATTTCATTTCAACATACACTGATCAGCCAGAACATTATGACCACCTATCTAATAGCTGGTATGTCCACTTTTGGCACGGATAACAGCGGTGACGCGTCTTGGCATGGAAGCAAAGAGGCCGTGTGTCTTACTAGCAGTCATTCCTCTCCAGGTGACACTAATATCGCCTGGTCCGGTTTATATCGATAGTAGGCAGGTGGTCATTATATTCTGGCCGATCAGTGTACATCCTACACACTAAGTGGAATAAACTTACCATCATGGTTGTTTCGAAGACGGTCAGTAATTCTTAGGACATGTCATTCCAGGTGCCTTGCACCTCTTTACGTCCCTGAAATGCCTTTCGAATTCTGACCTAAAAATTGGGTCTGTCATTTCATCAGCACAAACAGTTCCTTCTTGTTCCAGGACCATACCGTCTTCTTCTTTCCTTTGAATGCAATTGTTAGATATGTTCCTGCCATCTTTCTACTTTCTCTTCTTTCCGTACAAGTGGCTTCCCCCCTGAGCTCTTAATATTAGGATACCTACTTTTCAGCCTCCAAAGGTTTCCTTGATTTTCCCGTATGCAGCATCTACCTTTCCCACAAATATACAAACTTCAGCATATTTGGACTTCTCTTTCAGCCATTCTTCCTTAGCTGTCCTGCAATTTTACCTACTTTATTCTTAAATCACCTATTTTCTTTCTTTGCCCTCCCACTTTGTTTGCATCTCACTGTTCATCAATCTGGTCTAGTATCACCCGAGTTATCCACCGACCTTACTTGATGTTACCATTCTTCCTAACGTTTCTTTACCAGACCTAGTTATCTCAGTCTTTAAGACAGACCACTCTCCATCTACTGTGTTTCCTTCAGCCTTCTCATTAATTTCTTGGGGAATATGTTCTTTGAAACAATCCCTTACCTACTTTTCCCAACTTATCTACTTTCCATTCCATTTGCATTCTTTTCCTTTCTTCAATTTCTTCAACTTCAGATGTCATTTCGTGACCAACAATTTGTGGTCAGACTCCACGTCCGCACCTCGGAAGGTCTTCAAATCCAAAACCTGAATCTCCGCCTAATCATAATGAAGGTTAATTCATACATCTCAATGTCTCCAGGTCTGCTGCACGTATACAGCCGTCATTTGTACTGAATGAACGGAGTATTAGCAAGGAATAATGCATTATTATTGCTGAAATCAACCAGCCGACTTACAATGTCTTTCCTTTGTCCAAGCTCACAGCCGCGCGCCTCTAGCCGCACGGCCAACTTGCCAGGTTCTCCACTTATTATCCTGTCTTTATTATGTCCCTATTTTAGTATTGTATCAGGGAAAAGTAAAGGGAATTAAGTCCATTATCACGTACAACCAATTTTAAGATTATAAGATAATATGAAAGACAGAAGAAAACAAATGAGATGTTCCTCGTAATGGACACGAGGTATGGATGAGTTAATTTCTTGGTTCAAACCAAAGCTTTACCCCTTATCCCAGACCATAGAACTGGACCAATGAAGACTTGTCACGTGGTGTTCACACCTGCCTGAACGTACGTGATACTTGAATCAAAGGCCACAGCATTCGGAAAGGCTTGGACATATGCTAACGCGCGCGTGTCACCAAACATGAGAATAACAATTCCGTCTTAATTTGAAGTCAAGTTTATATTTTATTAACACTTGTATTATAGGGTATAAGTTCAGTTCACCGATTTACAAGATAAATGTGTTAAAAAATTACGTGTGTTGAGCTTAATATTCGTCATTTTTAAGACAACGTAATTGTCAAGTTGAAGAACAACAACAACAACCGTTCCGTGTGTCAAACTGATTTCTATTGGAACTGCAGGCATTATCATTTAAAAAATCAAGTTAAATTTCCTTCTATCGCGATTCTATACAGGCCAAATTTGAGAGAAATACCATTAATTACAAATATACTGAAAACATTGATATCAATTCACAATAATCCTAGTGGCGCATAAGCTACGTAAACCCATTTAATTAAGGGCTACACGTTCCATTTATATTACCTTTTTAAAAAGTACATTCAATATTTCTGTTCTTTAAAATAATTCCATCCATCCATCCATCCATCCATCCATCCATCCATCCATCCATCCATCCATCCATCCATCCATCTCAAGTATAGACTTTTACTCCTTTCAGCGTTCAGTCTGCAAGCCTCTGTGAATTTACTTATCGCCGCCACAATCCTCTATTTGTAACCAGTTCTGGGGCCTCGTTTACTTCTATATCTCACATATTTAAGTCTTTGGAATCTGAGTCTAACCATCTTCGTCATGGTCTCCCTCTACATCTTTTATCCTTCATAACAGAGTACATTTTCTCCTAGGTAACCCAACCTAATCCATTCACCCTACATGACCCCACCCCTGAAAACGGTTTGTGCGTACAGCTTCATCCAGTGAGTTTTCTCCTAACTTATCCTTTCAGTCTTTATACCGAGTACCCTCCTGCCATTGCTTCCACCTGTTTTTTCCAGCAATCATTCACGCTACTTTTATATCTGTTACTTCTAGCTTATGAACAAGATACATATCCTGAGTCCACCCAGCTTTCACTGCCATAAAGCAAAGTTGGTCTGAAAACAAAAGTCAGGGAGCTGACTTCATTCTTACAGAATACTGTTGATAGTAACTGCGAACTTAATTCAATCTGACTTACTACGCAACCATCCGGGGATTCATTTTCTGATGTAACTTTGATTGACCGTGAGAGATTCAGGATCTAGTTCGGTCGCCTACTTGTGTAGACTATCAGCCGTCCTGCATAAACAGTCCGTTGCCCATGGTACACCACAAGGGGGTTATCTACACGTCGCACCCCGTTGTCATCAGTGTAGCTAAGTGAAACATCCCCCGGGGATTCAGGAAGCAGTATATTCCATGCTTGGATATAACTACCCAAAGACTGTATGAAAGTTATCAGAAAACTGGTGATCCTGAAAGGGGAAAAAGGATATTATAATATCTGAGTAAAGGAAGAAAAGGGAAATGGAGAGATCTAACCTCTCAGCTGAGCTTCACTCACTCCAGCAGAAAAGCATGGACCCTCCTTAGGAAACGTGGCGCTGCCGCAAACATACGCAAAGGGGAGCCAGGAATAGCACCAAATGAAATGACACTGCATATGAAATAAATAGCTGACAAAATTCCAATGGACCCCATTACGATAAAACAGATAGATAGACAGAAAGATGAAGAAATTGGACAACAGCCTCCGAAAAGACTCTACTCTTGCTAATTCTTTCAGCCAAGAAGAAATTGAGAAATCCACCAACATGCTAAAAATGAGAAAGGTCGCAGGTTCAGATGGTATTTTCCCTGAATTCATAAGAAGTCTTGGGAAGCATGGGAAAACATGGCTCAAGAACTTCTTCAGTGACGTATTAAAGAATGGAATCGTTCCTGCGGAGTTCAAGACCGTTCACACCATGGCAATCCTCAAACCAGGAAAACCAGCAGATGATCCTCAAGCTACCGTCCTATTGCACTACTGAGTGTTTGCTATACATTTTTGGAGCGCCTCATCCTCACCCGAATCTAGGAAATAATAAATAACATAACACCAACATACCAGGCAGGTTTCAGAATCAAACGAAGATGCTGTGAACATGTATTAGCATTAACATCATATAATGAGGCCGGATTCCAGAAAGAGCTAAAGACATCCGTCGCATTTGTTGACCTGACAGCGGCATATGATACAGTTTGGCTGGATGGACTACTACTCAAAATTGAAAAGCATACACGCTGCCGAAAACTTACAGCCCTTCTGATGAACATGCTGACAAATCGGTACTTCAAGGTCACCATAGGGCAAAAGACAAGCAAGTTTTTTACAGTAAAAATGGAATACCATAATGATCTCTGTTAGTCCCACTACCTTTCAACTTGCACACCAGTGACATGCCTGACACCATCAGCAAGAAATTCTGCTGTGCTAACGACTTAGCCATCGCTGTCCAAACTGTCACTTTAGAAGAGGGGGAAAGCATTCTCTCCAATGACTTTTAAACCTTCAATGCATACTACACAATGTGGAGACTTTGCTAAGACAGAAGTATGCCCATTCCATCTGTGTAACCAAACAGCTCACTAAAAGCTCAATGTTGTGTTCTGTCAACAAATAATTAAACATAATATCAACCCCAAGTACCTTGGTATCACCTTAGACCGTTCTTTAACATACAAAACACACCTGGAAAATACAAGTCAGAAACTTAAGTCATGAATTAACATCATGAAGAAACTAGCTAGTACGACATGGGGGGCTGGTGCATTCTCACTGCGCACTACTGCCCTCACCATGGTTGGTCCAGTGGCTCAATAGTGTGCTCCGGTATGGCAACGTAGCGGTCATACCAGGAAGATCAACGGTCATATGAACGAATGTGTGAGAACCAAAACAGGCACACTAAAATCCACCCAAATACCGTGGCTACGTACTATCAGTAACATACCACCTCCGTAACTGAGACGACAGGAAGAAACTATACACGAGTGGAAAAAATTACACCACCCTGATCATCCACAGAATCTCCCAATCCACGAGGTCCTAACTGGCCTATCTGCTTCTCGTCTTAAGTAGAGGATCCCAATGTGACATGACGTAACTGGCTTCAATATCCAGGAAAAATGGCGTCAAAGCTCGAGCATTGCACATGTGAAACACCAAGGCATTCATGACCCCACAACTGGACTCCCAGGGTTTCTCCTGAAGAGGCGCCAATGGTCAAAACTCAACCGTTTAAGAACAGGGCACGCTAGATGTAATGCCATGATACATACCTGGGGACTTCGAGAATCCCCTGCCTGTGACTGCGGAGCCCCTTTCCAGTCAGCGAATCACATTATTGAGGAGTGCCCTCTGAGGAACTATGATGGACCAGCCCGAGATGTCATCAGTGTTACACCTCCCTTATTAGAATGGCTACAGCAACTGGACATTTATTTGTAAATGTGAACGCTACCAACATTCTTGTCCTTTTATATATAGTAAATTGTATTTTTCTTTTGTATACTTGCCATACGATAAATAAATATATAACCATACTGGGAGAACACACATTCTAAATACCTGAAATTATCTACCTGTTCCATCTTTGTATTCCCAATCTGATTTTCATTTATCTTGGATTTCTTACCTACTGACAACCACTTAGACTAAGAAAGACTAATTTTCAAGGCTAATTTCCAAGATATTAGACTACAGGTTTTCGGCACAATCTGCCATTAAGACCAGGTCGTGAGCATAGGTCAGACTACTTACTAAATTTTCAACTAACTGAATCCCTCTCTGCCACTTAATACATTTCAACAGATGATCCATATACTATGAACAATAAAGCTGACACATTACAGACTTGTATAACCACTGTAAGTACCTTGAACCAAAAACTCATTCTGCTATTAATTATCACCGCATCCCAATTGTCAACATAAATGCTTTTCATTGATTTTAATAATCTGCCCTTAATTCCATAGTCCCCCTGTACAGCGAACATCTTTTCCCTTGCTACTCTACCATATGCCTTCTCTAGTTCTACGAAACATAAACATGACTGTCTATTGTTTTCATAGCAATTTCAGTAACCCGCCCCATACTGAAAATCTGATCCTGACGGCCCCTCTGTGGTCTGAAACCACACTGGTTTTCATCCAACTTCCTCTCATCCACTGATAGTTGTTGCAATCCTTCTTGTTCCCTTGCTTATAGATTGCTGCAAGTACTGCTTTTGTCCAATATGAAGGTACGTTACTAAATCTCCACGCAAATCTTATGAATCTCTGAAGCCATTTTATCCTTGCCTTCCCACTCTAGTTCACCATTTCAGGCCTAATTTCATCTATCCCTTCTTCTTTATGACAATGGAATTCATTTACTGCCCTTTCCACTTAATCAAGTGTAATTTCACCAACATAATTTTCCTCCTCCCCATGGACTCGGTTGGTTGCGACAGCACTAGGCAGACACCCATTTACGTTGAGAGGACTTTCAAAATATCCCTTCCACTCCTCCAGCTATTCCCTGTGATCTATTATGAGTTCACCTGAATTATCCAAAACATTAATCATTTCCTTTTTCCCTCCCTTCCTAAGATTATTTATTACTGTCCAGAAAGGTTTCCCTGCTGCTTGACCTAGATTTTCCAAGTTACATCAAAACTCTTTCCACGACTTCTTCTTGGATTCAACAACTATTTGTTTCGCTCTGTTTTCTCCTCTACATACAGCTCGCTGTTCTGCATTATTCCTTGTCTGAAGCCATTTTAGTCATGCCTTCTTTTCACGTTTACAAGCTGCTCTTACTTTATGATTCCACAAAGATGTTCGTTTCTTCCTATACTTACGCACAGTTTCGTATCCTTCAGTTCGATTTCCAACTCTGGCATTGACATCACCTATTAGCACTATTCTATCTCTGCTGTTGATCCGGACTAGGATATCACTCAATACTTCATAACACTTGTCAACTTCAGTCTCATGTGCACCCTCACATGGTGAATTCACTGACATAAATATCGTCCTAATTTCTCCAACCACCAAATCTACCCACATCATTCGCTCATTTATGTGCCTAATAAAAACTAAGCTGTGTGCAATAGTATTATTGATTAACAGTCCTACCCCACACTCTGCCCTTCACGTTTTAACATCCATCAAGTTTATTTTATAATCTCCTATCTCATCCACCTTTTCTCCACTTACCCGAATATCATTAACTAATAACACATCCAGACGCATCCTCTTAGCGGACTCAGACAGTTCTATTGTATTTATTCCACAAGCCCTATTAATGTTGATACCTCAGTATCGAATTCCATTGCGTTCGCCAAGTTGTTTTGAAGGAGTCCCACGCCTGTCAAATGGGAGTGGGACTCCGTTACTCTCATAGGTTCGAGGCTTGCTTAAAACTTTCTGAGCGTGCTCGATGAAAAATTCTGTGAAGCAAGATGCTACCATTACTTACACATTGTCCAAGTGAGGTGACTTCCATTTTGAATTTAATTTGGATGTTCACGTGCTTGGCACAAACCATCTGCATTATAGTTTCGTAAGGGCAAATGCTGGAGTGTATTATACCTTAAAAACACATAGATATCGTTCCTTGCGGATGAGTTATTGTTATACTTTTCTTGTACCCCTGGAAGACCGATTCCTCGAACCACATTATGTTTTAAATAGCAGTGTCATTTAAATGACTGAGTGAGCAGACACAATATAATACACAGGTCATCAAAACCATCCGTGTATTATCAAAGTGTGCCTTTCCATGAAAAGGAAATTGGTGCTTAGTGTGCAGTATTAATACTATGATGATGATGATGATGATGGGTTCCGAACGCATTCAATTAATTAATGTAATGGAAACATGCCTCTAGTCTAATTAGTAAGCCTCATATATCCCAATGCTCTTCCTGTCCACTATTTCCCTTAAGGTTAGTCACGCCTCGAAGCCACATATTTTTATGTAGTCGACCAGAATAATTTCCGTTAGGTTAATTTCCCTATGCCGATGTGTAAAGAAAAAATGAACTTAGCAATACTGTACTAAAGGAATGTATGTTTGCATGACGTATTTACGCATCCCTACAGTATAATGTATTTAAGGTTCTTTTTCCTTTACATGTTAACATAGTAAAATGAACACGACGAAAACTGTTCTGGTGGACTATATATCCGTGTGTGGCTGGGAGGAGTGACTAGACGCAAGGAATAGTGGAAAGGAAGAGCATTGCGAGATACGAGGTTTTCTCATTAGGCCATCGATATTGATATTAATTTTGACTTACTTCTCAAAATACTAACAGGTCAACAAAATCAGTTTGATCTGTTGCAAAAATACCTTTCTACGTTAAATACAGCTACTGAATCACTTAAATACAATGAATTATGGCTCCTAAGACAGAGTTTTACTAGTTCGTTTCTGATCTCGTCCTTCACCCTTTTATGAGTTTACAATAATTCTTTGTGGAGTCTTAGAAAAACTCATCCTAACAGTTTGTAGGAACTGGTATTACGCCCACGTGTCGGCACGAGCACTCTACACTCATGGTCTTTGACAGGTTCTTCTCGTTATGGGGCTACTTCCATTAATTACGACGCCACAGCTAGCTAGGGTGATTGGTTAGTGTATAATTATGTTTGTTTACACCCCCAATATTGAATAATGATGAAACACATCGATTAGGAGATTTTGAGCTCGGAATCCATTTGGGCGATCAAAGTTTCAGGTCGAAAATATGTTAAATCAATTAAAGAAATTGCTTATGTTATACGGCTTCAAGTCCATCGATATACTATTAATATTCCCTATAACTTCAAATCATCTGATATTTTCGGTGAAGTTTATCATGTTACTAAAATTGGCATTACCTTATAACTTACTTTGAAACTAAGGTTGGAACGAATTCACAAATATGGTTAATTATATCTAAATAATATTCATAAGAACTGAGATATTCTGGTTTGGAACACGTTTATTCAAAATGACGTCCCTAACGAAATTAAGACGAAACCTACGCGTATCTTGACATCCCAAATATACAAATGTTGAAATCTCAACCAGTCATTTATCGAAATTCAAATCAATGTAACGCAGTGATAGCGTTGCGTAATTTTCATATTTCAAGAGACTAATCGTTGATACGAACACCAGTTCACACTGATAATTAATATTATCCTAAATAATGTTAAAAATATTATGCGGCTTCATTGAGTATAATCTGCCTGAGTACAATGACCTGCGTTATAATAATCATTGTCTGTTTGCATTATCGTTCAACTGTATATATCGGACTTAATATTCCTTATGTCACATATTTTGATGATTTACGTTCATTTTCGTAGATCTCGTCCTGACAATAATGCTTTTCCATGGTTCAAATGAAGTAAAATGAAATCAAATATTGACGACTATGCCCTAAATAAACTAAATTGTCCTGAAGACGCTCGCATAAACACGAAAATAAACATATAACAATCCTCAGACACACGGTACCTTCGACGATCTGTCTAACCAAACAAAACGATGGGTGATATGAATGATGAAATGACATGACACACTATCAACATAACATAATCACATTCAAATAGCAAAGTCAAAATATCACATGATATCTAATCTACATACTGAATAACTACTATGTCCATGAAGTGCTACTCTTAACCAATATAAGATATCATGGTCCACATCCTCGTAGCTATGTGCGTGGTGAATAACACAAATATCGCAAGTATACCGCTTCAAGATTAGTCATAAAGCATAAAAGAAAAGTGGTGTGGACCTCAGATACGGTAATCATGACGTCGTGATAGTAAATCATTCCAAAATAGCTGACGTTTCTTCGTAAACCATAATCATCATCATTATAAACCGATATTAACGCCTACATATGTGACATATATACTTTAGGCCCGCCTGACGTCTAAGGCACGCACAACAAACATGAACACTAAATATTTCGTGGTGGACTATTTTGTGAAATGCCATCAAACCTCAAGCGAATTTCAATAATCTTAATGCACAGCACGTCTCAATACCAGTACCAATTAGTTACACTCAAACTCATCAGAAGTTTCGGTCGCATATCACAGTGTAATTCAACACCGTCCTATCATCTACCACAACTGATGCCAACATCACCATCACTTAATATTCACTCATCACACATATTACCATTGTACATTAAATCATACAACATCGTTTCACATATCCATTATCAATCAAAAATTCACATCAAGTACATTACTTACCGGCGTTTTATCCTTTTGTAACACCACAATATGCCATATTTGCCTAACTATCATTAGAAACCATGCCGTGATCAATACTCAACCGATAATTCAACATTCGTTTCGCAACGTTCATCTACGACATTACTCATAGCAAACCACATCACCATTTCCTGTGTGTAGTTAACATTCCCTTAGCAGTACCGATTTGCATCATTTATAAGCCGATATATGTCACACATATTCACATCGCATTATTAACCAAGCAGTAATAACGATATAGATTGACATAAACATCATCGAGGTAGACTTGCTTCAATAAATGATCACACACTCACATATTACCGTACAAATTTCAATATTTCATCTTCAAACGTATATATATGGATCGCAAAATACCAAAATAATCCAATACACCAAATTAATTATTATGTGCATAACCCACGTTCCAGCGAATTACTTCAGGACATCAATTACTACCACAAAATTACATCTTACTACTAAGAAAAGAAATAAAATCTGCTAGAAAAAGCATTATCATCAATAATTAATTTACTGACTTGGGGACCAGGGTTTGGGGAAGCGCATGGTCCCGAAATTCCTCCCCGCAACTGCGCTATTACCGCGGCCAGAGCTCACTCTCACACCTTAGCCTCTCATATCGTTAGTGCAATACATGTTCCAAACCGTCATATATTCTTTTCAAGCAGATCAAACCTGAAACAGACTAGTGTTGGATTAACAAGTTCACACAGTGACATATTACACTGAACAACAACATATACTCCTTGCTATAAATAACTCTTTACAAGATACCGACTTGGAATCCTTATACTCGTAGTTGATTTCAATATAATGGCTTGGATTCCATACAACTTTCAATATCTTCACAACATTGGTCAGCAATAATACAGTTTTGAGAGACCTGTCGTGTGTTACAATTCCTTCTCGAGACTATACCAGTGTCCTCTCAATTCCCTCCTAATACTTTCGTGATAACTTCTCAAGTCAATTACAATCTTCACAAGATTCACACAACAACAATAATCTGCATTCTGATTTCTCATTATAACAAAGACATGTAACGGAATATTCTAAATTACATATAAAATTTCGTCTTAAAGAGTATACCACTGATAATCGACACACAGGTGTCGTCACTGTTATACTTATAAATTATCGATATTTCATCCTACGTAATACTAATCTATTTGCATTTACCTTTGGTTTCGTCTTATACAATACATGTTATAAACTACAGAATACTTAAAATTAATCTTATGTGACTGGAATTATACATTCTCAATTCTAAAATGTGCGTAAAGTCCATTTCTTCACTTTCACCATTTTACACTCGCGATATGTATAGATGAACATATGTCTAGACCACACCGGCGCCATGTTCTCGGGTCGCGACAAGCCTCAATTACTGCATCGGCACACGTGCTGTCGCCCTCATACCATATGGAAACGGCACAGTATATAACGCAGAGTAAGTAATGAGAAAAAATGTCGTTGTTGAAGGCAGATGTGTAAGTAAGAATGTACACTCACAATAAGTTGATTGCTTAAGAAAGGAAAGCCGAGACATCCAGCAGTTTCTTTGCGGTAGTTATCTAAATTCAACTTCAATATCTATTAATTTTACCGGGCTACATTTATATAAGCTACAGTGCTTTTGTGTCGTCATTTCTCTGGCTGCCCGTAAATAGTGACTCACTTTGCTGGTTGGGCCGTTGACCTAGATGTTAGGTCCCTTAAGACAACACTCATCAAAAATCAAATAATTACTTTCCTGGCAGTAGATGACTGTCACACTAAGCTGCCGGTGACTACACTGCTAAAGATGAACACGCTAGGAAGAAGGATAATGCATTGAATGAGGTCCCAAATAATACCAGAGCTTAATGCTCTTAAGTATTGCAAATTCGTATATTGTTATAATAATTTCCCCTTCATGATTAGGATTTCTGAATTTGGTGTTTAACATGTGTTTTAACATTCTTCCACTGGCATATGAAGAATCACTTTATAAGTACGAGAATTAAATTAATAATATATAAAATAACACTTCCTGAATGATTGATTCACCACCGCCGAGCCAAATATACTGGACATACATAAACGAAACTTTGGGGAAACATATATATTACAGTGTAGGTGCCCACTAAGGGTGGATTTTTGGATATTCCGTCACTACGGGATAAAAGGAGGGTGAATTTTAAAACTGAGTATATACCTCAAAAACTTAGCATTTTAAGGACGTGAAAATTGGTACCTAGAATCTCTTTTAAAAATAAATAATCCCATATTTTTTGTTTTCTTCTTTGGACTGTTTCCAGCATGAACATTTCCGTGTCGCATATTCCGGAGTTAGGTCTGCCACAAGCCTGGTCATATTAGCAGCAAAAGGCAATACCACAAACGTGTTGTACAAAGGGGTTCTGGGGTAAATTAAACTGAAAATTCCGGTGAGTTTTTATAATGTCTCATTGCAGTACCGGGGAACGATTACTTCTATCAAATTACGAAATCAACGCAAGCGAAGCCATGGGTAACAGCTAGTAATAATATATATAAGGTGTATAGCCTCAGCTTTTCAGTATCCTTTCAGAGAGCTACTCTTCATTGGGTCTAAAATTTACTGGTTTAATTTTACCGAAGTCAAAGTGGACTTAATTATGCTGGTAAATAATGGAATATTTTAACAGATTTTCAATGAACATTTTATAAATTCCTACGCATTTGATAGTAATTTTCATGTTACATTAGTAGTAGGTAGTTTTGAAATCTCGTGTGATTTTTAATTTTCTTATTTTAAGTGTTTATTTTTCATTCTTCTTTAATTATCATCAGATTTCTAGTATTTTATGAGATGTCTTCTGATGTCTTTTTTCTTACGACTGTTTTCTGTAATGCAATTTGGGTGTTCATTTAATTTTCGTGATTCTTTACTATAGAAGGCTGATATTTCCACTCGGATATCTCCCTATCGCAATGTATCTGTTAACCAAAACGCGAAACATATATTCTTCATTTTTGCTTTACCCATTCGTGGAAGAATTGAGTGAATTATGAGTTTCCAGTTTAAAAAATCTCAAAATAATGAGAATGGAATTAACATATTCTACCAATCAGCCACCGCTTACTGGAAGGTTATTGATATATGATTCACTCACGGCAACTGCCGTAGTACTGAACCCTTAAACTTACCGTTCCATCGCTGGTCGTCTGCCACAGCTGCTGCAATAGAGGAATATCGAACTCTTAGATCTTGGGGTCGTAGCGGGTATATTTCGGTCACGATATTGACCAAACGATGGGGTCTCAGAAGAGAGCCTAATTACTTTAAATGTATCGTCGCCGTAAGACCTATCTGTGTCGGTGCGACGTAAAGCCCCTAGCAAAAAAATTACTTTAAGTGAGGAGCAAATATGTGCTTACTAAATTTTATTAAACTGCCAATCCAAAAAATATGTTTATAAAAATCATCCATCAAATAGTTTAATTTTTTAAAATATTTAAACGCAGTCACATTGTAATGCGCGAATATTATCTTCTGATTATTGTTTAAGACTTTCTTCAGAGGAAAGTAAGAATATCATAAAATTAGTGGACTGAAAAATCTAGGAAACGAAAATAAACTTTAAAATCGGGCACCATTTGATCCAAATGATAACTGAGAATTAATCCACACGATCCGTGGGAAATCTTACCTTCAACAAGTAGAATACCAGATTTACATTTAATTAAGGTTATCCACCAGTCTGATACCCTATAGGATATGGGAACACCCGCCGAACGGACCCTTAATCGAACCAAATTGACTATCAGTTGCTTCGGATATTTGTGAAATATTACTGGAAAGCATGGTTTTTCACTACAAGTTAACAGCAATAGCCACAATAAAAAATAAAATTCCACCACGTATTGTCATCTCGTGACACCCTTAAGTTACTGAATAATCCCGATGCTGAAATATACATCTACCAAACAGCTGTTCAGAACGAACCAACAACAACTCGAACCGAGAGGATCTTACGTTACGTCGTTGTGAAGGAACAAAACTGCGAAATGCAGGCAACACTTATTCAGCATGCATTTTTGAAGAAATGCTAAACACTGAAGTTAAAGAAAACGTGGTAAGTCACTTGAAAATATTCTTATAAAATCAGCTTTCAGGTTATAAACGTTTATGTTAAGTTTAATAAATTTACAAGTCCACACGATTAAACAAAATTCAAAGGAATTCTTTCCATTCTCAAGTTTCGACTACCATTACAATCTGTCTACCTATGTTTGTCCCAATAAACTAACTACATGTTATTGGTAGACCAATGTCTCACCTAATATAAAGTCAAAAAACCAAAACTGAAAATAAAATGCATTAACAGCTAACGAATCGAAACCGCATTCGTAGCGTAAGTCATACATGAATCAGCTACGTGTCAACCTACGGCACTATCAAGGTATATCTGATATCTGAACGATAAAATAATTAAGTCGAGAAAAAAAATTAAAAATAAAGTTCATTGAACCCGAACGTGCGTGGCAAACACCAGTAATCAAACTCCGTTAGCTAAGTATCCACGCTGGACAATCCTCACATTCATGCCACTAGTGGTTACATGCTCTTATGCAAACACCTTCTGGCCAGTAAGGATTAAGCCGAAACGTGGCCTGGATAATACTTTGCTAACAATCTCCGCATTTACATTCATTACTGCAGACACTAACATCGTCCAGTCAATTCGCAAAACACCTAACCTAAGACTTGAATATATACAGACGACACTCTAATCCTGTCGTCGAGCCTACGTAGTGTCTACACATTCTAACAATAAATTCTATAACACACGCAGCATCCAAATTCTACCGTTGAGCGGGAACTGAGACGTCTACTCATCCGTATATTCGTATGATACGCGCAACGTACTAAATCTATCGCTGAGCGGAAATGTCATGCGAAATCCTAACTTCAAACACAATCGCAGACATTACGTTTGAACCTTGTCGAAACTCTAGCAAAATAAATTGAAGCTTGTCACAGAATGAACTCAAGTCTGAAAATATAAGTATGTCCAACCCTGCCAATAAAAACGTGAAATTGAAATTAACAACGCGTGGCTACTTTAATCTATGACTTAAACACGATCTCAACACACGCAGTGAAGTTCGGAAAATTAAGTATAAATTCAACACTCGTTTAACTTCACGTAAATATTGCCAAAAGTAATTACCATCATTACGACATTCAATGTAATCCAGGCATGAGATATCCGAACGGCCTACCATTTTCAACATTCGAAAAATTCTATCCATGAAGTATCCAGTGAAGCAAATTTTCCATCGATCTACACAGCCAAACTATCACTTTAATAACGTCCAATATTCCATCCCACAATGTTTCCAATTAAATGATAATTTCGTCTCGTAATAAATAAATGTACTGAATGGAAATTTGTTAAATAATTAAATAACACCACAACAGTGTTTCAGAATGCCCTTTGTTCCTGAGGTCACATCATAAAATGCACTATGCTGGCTTTACATAGAATTGTCCTTTGGACTTAAGTGCCAAGAAATACAATCTTCCATAGAAATTGTTTATCATGGGAAATTCTCGACTTGAAATCATAATAGGCGTTACAACACGCTCACTTACAATCTGACCACCATTAAATCAGTCAGCTGTTCCGGACTGCTAACAGCCTATCTCAGAAATATCACATTTTTTAACATACAGCCTGTCTCAAAAATTATTCTCCAACGAAAAAACATAGCCTACATCGCGGCTACGCCTTCATTACTCATAAAATACAGGCTTCCTCTGCCTTCAACATTCTCATAACTATACTCATAACATTTCATTTCCAACACAATCCCTTTCTTCCTGTCCAAAACTTTGAAATAGTAATATTCCCATGACGAACAACGTTACGAGAACATTTTAACTTACTTCATCACAACTTTCCGACCTCAAAAACAAAGATAACATACCGTGATTTTCTGTATCACAAAATACACTGTGTTACAAAATTTATGCTTCCCAAAATAAATGTCACTTCATCAGACTTCACTGGATTTCGGTAAAAACGCAAACCTCATTCGACATTGCTGTTAAATACATGTTTTAAAATAGAAAATTTTATCCTGATATTATTATTATTATTATTATTATTATTATTATTATTATTATTATTATTATTATTATTATCTGAACTCATGTGATTTTTGAAATTATCATGTTGAGCATGACTATATTATCGTTATCACATTTTTGACTTTTATCAGCTTGAAAAATATTTCACAAATTCTCAGCACAATATTTAAACTTCGTATTTTTACAGTTTCTCAACGTGATTTTTACCACACTGAGGAGTTTCGCACACCAGCAAGAACAATAAACACTTCGCCTGAACATTTAAAATACTTATTCGACACATGCATTGGAAAATTTAATTATGACAAACAAATTACACTCTATCTACAACATTAATACAAAATAGACAGACCTGCTATTGGAGTTATCTTGGAGTCCTGGTTACATATTAGTTTGCCTCAGATTTAGCCGCACATGACTGGAGAATACATTTTTTTCTCATAAATTATAATTACACAGATTTTACACTCTTTATTAATAAAAAAGCACAAATGATGCACTATTCTCGCCCGTTATCGCGCGTACGTATCTTCTCTCCGCTGGACAACAGCAAACTGTTTGCGGGAGCTATATTCTCAAACCCCGGTTAGGCAAAGTGTTCAAGAGATATCAGACTCGACCCTGTTTCTTGCTAGTCTCCAAACTTCCTTTGATAATTTCCCACACACAATACAATAAATGAATCTAGGTACTTATTTTAGTTAAATACCTATGCCTTCACGGATTTTGTCGGCGGAAATTCAGGAAATTTTATATCACTTTCAACTAAAGACTCTAACTAGAGCCACCTATATGAATGTATAACACAAGTTATTCTGAGGAATCAAATACCGCACTTTTCTCGGAGACAAGCAACGTGGATTCCTCCGTCCTAACTTCCAGGTCGAGAGTGTGTGAGTATTCAAGGGGGGCCTATATAAAAGCTCCGAGATGACGCTACCCTGATCATGAAGTCTTGTGGTGCAATCCTCTGATTTCATAACCGCTGGACCCATCTTCCTGAAATTTACTCCGAAATTTCAAACAAAATTACAATTCACAATGGTGTTGTTTTTATATTTTCCCATATTTGCAACGGGCGTAATTTATTAATTTCTAACATATAACTTCCCGCGCTTTATAAGGGTTCGACCTTCGCACGTGTCGTTAATCTGCCGATACATTAATTCTCACGCTGTCGATTCTGTCTTTATTTAATATTTATTACTAATTTCAATTCTTTGTTCCTGGATTAACTATATTGCCAAAATCTCTCGCTGTGAAGGTTATCTATAGATTGTTAAATTAGTCAGTGCTCGAAATCAGCCGAAGTGTCCCGGCATTTCACGAGCGGGTGGCTCACTCGCCACGGGGAGTTCTGTCCGACGGTCTTGGAGGGTGAGATAATCTCGCAAAAAAAACATGGCTGCGTCAAAAGTTATTTGTTGCTGCAATATTTATCTGGAATATATATCATCGTAGAATTATGGATTCGGTACTAGTAGAGCGAAAGCGGTTCAGAAACAATAGGTGCAGAATCAACACTTTCACACGAGATCATTGACCCATAGTAGTGAACCAATGCGGTTCCTGACCCGAGGTCATTGATCCGTAGTATAGTAGCAGTGCTATGACGATTCCGGGATTTTGCATAAGAGAGCATGCCTCACCTCACAGGCGCCATCTTGGAGGCGCCTAAGCTCACTGCCACGGCCAGATGCGCTTCTCACGTGGACTTTGCATAAGAGAGCAAGCGTAAACTCACAGCCTCCAACTTGGCGGAGACTCAACCTCACAGGGCATAGTTTTACCAGCAGATGTCCTTCCCGACGGCAACAGTCGCAACCCTAGAGGGACCTAACCTCACATTTGCCGCTAGATGCCCTTCCCGACGCCATCAGTAGTAGTAGGGAAATGGGGATTCTCGCGACGCCATCTTGAGTAGTAAGGCAATGTGGATTAGTGTAAGAGAGCCATCCTAACCTCATGAAGGGCCTAACCTCACTTTTACGGTTACATGCCCATCCCAACGCAATCTTGTGTAGTAGGGCAATGAGGATTCGCGGATTTTGCCGACGCCACCTTGAGTAGTGGGTCAATGGGGAATTCGCATAACAGAGCATGCTTAACCTCATGGAGGGACCCAACTACACAGGGCCAAGTTTTACGGTCAGATGCCCTTATCTCCTCACAGAGGACATTTCGGTGGTAAATACACCGTTGCCATCTTGGGCGCATTTTTACGGATAGATGCCCTTCTCGTTGCCATTTTTGGAGGGCCTAACTACACAGTCGCCATTTTGCCCACTTTTAGATAAATATGCCTTTCCCTCCTTACGGATGTCATTTTGGAGGGGCCTAACTAACTATCCTTCTCATCTGGAACACGACCACGTGCTCTTGTTTGACTGGCGTGAGGCACGGAATTTGAATAAGGGTGCGCATCATAAGCATGTGTAAAGCAGGGATTTTTTTAATAAGAGAACAAGTCTAACCTCACAGGGTGTAACCTCACTCCACGTATTTTTGTTAACTATCAAGACAACGTTAACTTGTTTGACAGGCGTGAGGCGCGGAATTTGAATAAGAGAACAAACCTAACCTCACAGACATCACCTTGGAGGAGGTGTGTACCTCACTCCACGTGCTTTTTGTTTACTAACAAGACCACGTGCTCTAGTTTTACTAACATAAGTACGTGTCAAACGTAGATATTGAATAAAAGAGCAAGCCTAACCACACAGTCACTATCAATTAAAACAGACAGCTCCCGAGCCAGGAGAAATAATCACATACGAATAAAATCCCTCTCTACTATCTAAACCGGTATCCAACCCGAGATTGTCTAAACCTAAGGCTTAAACGTTCACCAATCAGATAATGCGATGAACAGTAATTGACATCTACTTTTACGGTTATCGAACAAGCGAAATCATAATTTTACTATTAATTATCAATACAATTGAAGAGATATCTAGTGTCGATCTCGGTCTAGATTGCAAAGGATAACGGTTGAGAGGAACTGCCGACTACACGTCAGCACGTAATTTGTCGACATGGTTATGCATGTTTAGACTTGTTCATTATCAAGGTCACACTCTAGTAAAATCAAGCCTTTATAGATGATATGAGTGTAAATAATTTCGACAGGTCTGAGGAGGCAAAGGTCTTGCAATAAGTAGAACATTTTCAACTTAATGAAATATTCGTTGTGTAATTATTTTCAAAATTAAACAACCTACTACCGATTATACAAGAGTCTTGGTTCTGCTGCCAACAAATTTGCTGTACTACTTATCAGCTTACTGCGAAGAGGTAGCATGCTTCCAGAATTGTAATGCCTCCCTGCAACATTCAAATTAAACAAACCATTTATTGATTATGAATTTTTGAAATATGCTTTACAAAGAAGTAAATGCAGTTATTGCCTTGTTGTTATTCATGTGTTTTGTTCCTTTCGGAATTATTAACTGGTACTGTAATAAATAGAAAAAATTCATCCATACACTGTGTAAAGTTTAAAATCTTCGGATTAAGTCCATCCCAATCTTCCGAAACATTTTTACCTCGTTGCTTGTAATGTCGTCGACAGGGTCTGCATAAAGCTACATCGATTGACATCTTACTGTGTAGAGGAAGGATGTCCCAGAACGCATCTACGAAAGGAGCAGCGAACGTAGATAAAACTCCTGGCGGTAAACATTGAATCAGATGTTTTGGCATCTGATTTAAGGTTCTATGTTTATACAACATCTGAATAGCCACAACTGTGTGAGGAAAATAAGATGTTGCGTGTTAGTTACGCGGAGGGGGGGGGGGGGCGTGAACAGGATGCACATAAACAGTACTGTTTGTTATCAAGACTATTGTCTCTAACAGTGTAGTTTTTTCTTCTTTCTGTTCCATAGTGTACGATGTAGAAGCACACACAAATGTTGATGATAAAGGGCTATCAATATTTTTAGTCTTGTATCAATATTCGTTAGCAGGTGGTAAGTGACATCACTCGTATGAATAATAAGACAATAGGCTGTTGTGTTAGCAGGAATATTTTCAGATGTTTCAAATTCTGAACGAATATCGACAGGAGAATCTTCTATAGATTCTTCATGATAAGAGCAGTCTATAAATACAAACGGTGCTTTAATTTTAAAATTCTTCAGGCGAAAATAGTAGACCATCATCTTTCCGATAATTAGATGATTGGAATTTACAAAATATGTCATAGAGTAACCCAAATTTATTTTTCTGAAAATTAATATCTATGTTTACGTATGGATACGTAGTTCCGTTGAGATATAGGTTAATATTTATTAACTTACAGTGACCAAACTGTGAGCTATCTTTATCATGGTTGAATTTACAATGGGTTTGAAATCCAAAAATTATACAAAGGCTTTTCAGTAAAGCGTGACATTTTAGCAGCCCAGCTATGCTTGTTTGTAGGTTGTAGCAATGTATATTCATGCAGCTCCCAACTTCGAAAACGTATAGGTAATGATGTATCATTTTTTACAATCTTGAGCAATCGAAGTTTTTATCCAGCAGATAATGTTACACGTGGAATCCTTCACAGTGCACGATGAAGTGTAATTTTCGAGTCTACTGGTGTTTCTTCTGCTTTAAGAGAATTGTAATCACTTCGATCACGGATCAAAATTAGCTCTTGTTTGCGTTGATTATAATGCTTCTAAAGTCTTCTGTGAAGCCAAGAATATGTTTCATTGGTAACATACCTGTAAAATCTCGGTCCTCATTAATCATCCAGTTGTTAGTGGCTTTTGGACACCATCTTGCCATGCGTAAATATTACTTTCTTCAACACTAGAAGACGGGTAGAATTTCATTGCACTTGTAAGACCAACACTCTTCGATCTATTTATTTCCACATTATTTACTTGATATCACGATTCGGAAGAGAGAAAAGCTAGACCGTGGTTGCTTATTTGAGATGTGTGCGGTCCACTTCCATCTGACTTATCCAGTCGTCCCTCACTACAGAAGTAGCATTCGTGTGGTAGGGTGTATACATCTTGCTGATTAATGATAAGGCGAATTTCATCATTGTTATTCTGTCCAAAATATGAAAGGTTGATACGAATGAAGCTCACTTCGTACTACACCTTCATGAGTTTTTTACTGTGTTCAAAATGTCTAGCACTTCTTCCATTTTTTGTAGTAGCACGTAACTTGAATCTTGGAGTATGTCGTTGTTAACCCGTTGAGTCTTCGCCAATATGTAGTGTGTCTCCGGAATGTACACCGTGTTTTATAGATTATTTTCATTCTAGTTTTAGTTGAAGTTTGTAAGCTACGTACGTGTGCCGATCTAAATCAATAAGCTGATTATGTTTATTTACAAGCCTAAGAGTGATGTTACTGTTGAGTTTTACAGACACAGGATGATAAAGAACTACCGAGGGTTTCTCACGAATAGTATACCACTTTCCTCTGTAGTAAGAAAGTCGTGCAGGACGTGGGAATGTTTTTGAGTACTATTCGAGTCTGTAATAATATTACAGGCAATGTTTACATGATGATCATCCAAGAGTGTTATAGGTTGATCAGACTCGTAACGTACGCTCGGTATGAGCTCTCTTGGTAAACATCCAAGCAATGGTCCAATCGATTCGGACTGTAATTTGAAATCAATCTTTAATAATGACTCAATAACACTTTGTATGTGTGATGTTGCTCACAGTAATTGAGAACTTGTAATTATGGTTACTAAAACTCACTTTCCTAAAATATTCAATTAACGTACATTTAACGTAGTAATAAATATTGTCTACTGAATAACTTCCTGACGGTAGCGTTAGTACATACTCATCGTAATAGAACTTCACTTGCTTACGCCATCACGCACATTATAGATTTTATTGTAGCTCTCAAACGACACAAGTCCAAGACTATGTAGCTGTTGACGGAGTTCGATCGGTGGATTAAAGTAGACGGTTGTTTCAGGTACAGCGAACGTTGTTTCACCGTTAGTCATCACGTGCACACTGTTGCTATTTATCTACTGTCTGGGTTTTGTGTAAGAACGTATTACGTAATGGCTCGCACATGCGTGTGTTGATATTTTCCACACGATTTTTATTTTAAACAATGTCTGCACTGTTTCCGAAATAACGTATTAGCTCGAATGGAGGAGGTAAGTCTCCATAGCTATCGAAATACCATACTTTAGATTTAAGTTTTACATAGGCAATGTAATGAGTTCCAGGACCGCGACTGATGTCCAAGTTAATCACAGCGCTCTCACGTTCACGTGGACATGCTGGTAGTTGATCGCGCATGTACACATCTCGAAAATAATAAATTCCTATTTGTTTAGCAAACGCAAAAACTTCGTGGGTTAGAGGTCAATATCGCAGTGCATTCAATAGACGTTTTTTGGAGATATATAGTTGCCAAGCCCATCTTTGTATGGCGCTAGCTTCATCTGTACGCCTTTGCCTTGTAATGCAATTGTCTCCATTGTCTTGTTATGACGTTCACTCTTTTCCAACTGTTGCTTAGCTTCTTCTACAGCCTTAACAGATCTTGCTAAAGCACTAGCACCACCCAGCAAAGACCATAAACTGCTAGTCCAGCAATGAGCGCAGGAAGAAATCCTCCTCGTTTTAGTACAGAGATAATTCGTGCACGTTTGCAAAACATTGCTCTGCACTTTGGAGGAATTCTCGCTCTTGCTGCGCGTAGTGCCTTAGTATTGTATTGTACTCCCCACGAGTAGATTCATGTGCAGCCTTTACAACATCTTTCCATCCAACAGTTTTAGTTTTCTTCTTCATACCGTTTGGATATCGTTGTTTCACCATTCTGTAAACGACTTTACTCGTGAAGAGCAAATTATGAACTGACAGTTATCTGTTGTTCTTTGATATACATATTACTATTGCCTAATTTATTATTCAGTTACCATGAAGATTATGAAGCAACAATACGCACTACCTGTTAATGACATAATGCCATTTCTCTTACCTACTTCTAGTACAACTACAAAACGAGGACATGGAACGTTGTTTCCTTTTACTATTCCATGTATTATATTTGGCACATCGGGATGTGGGAAGACAAATCATTTACACACACTCATTACCCCTTTGAATGGCATAAGTTTCCAGAATATTTAAGTTTTCGCAAAGTCACTCTATCAACCACTATAGACTATTCTGCAAAGTGTAATGCACGATCTCGTTCCAAGATGGATTGAAATATTTTGAATTTAATTCACATGAGCAAGTACCATCATCGGATTATGTCCTTCCCAATTCTCTTATGATCTTTGACGATGTCGCCTCATAACGGCGAAAAGTTATTCGTGCATACTTTAGTATGGGGTAACAAATATGTAGATTGCATCTATTTATGTCAAACCTATTTTCGGATGCCTAAGTAGTTGATACGCGACAGCACGAAATATTTTTGTGCTTTTTCGGCTAGATGAGCGCAACATGCGGAATGTGTATGATGATCATGTTAACACTGATATGACATTCAATGATTTTAAACGTATGTGTGTTACATGTTGGTCATCACATCGTTAAGGCTTTTTAGTTATTGATAAAGAAAGTGATGTTCAGTATGGACGATATCGCATGGGTTTTGACCATTTTATGTGCATCAACACGGAGTTACAGTAACCACTTGATTAAAAACCACCATCATGTCAACATCAAGCAAAGAGTTTACAAAACATATAATCCGTGTTCGGAACAACATTCGACGGAAATTTAAAGAGCTCAAACGTATTCAAGCAGACACTGATTTATTTTTGAAAACGCAAGTACGTACATCACTGAAATAAATTTTTAATTCTACTTCATTGCCCCAGTTTACTACAATTACGTTTTCTATGCAAACACCATATGATAAAGAAAAGCATGAACAAGAAAAACATACAGAAGAAGAGAATCATGTACAAGAAAAGGATAAAGAAGAAGAGAAGCGGAATGTGGAATAGGAGAAGCAGGATAGGGATGACGAAGAAGATAATGAAGAAGAGGGTGAGGAAGAAGAACTTAACGATACTTCAACATCTAAGCGCGTTAAGTTTTTTAATACAGATGTTATTGCTGAAACACATACTACATCATCACATGATCTACCTCCTTTGACTGAGTTTATGATCACGCCAGAGTATCGTAATCAGTTTAAGAATTTTATTCGAAATAAATATGGATCTCTCTTTGCTCCTGATATAGAAAGACTCTTTACAGGACTAACTGACACAACCGACGGTATTCGCTGTGAGGACGACGGTTTCTGGATAGGTAATGCAAATGTTAAGATTAATAGCAACAGACTTATAAACATACGAAAGGACTCTTAGAACTCTTAGAACTTCTTTTCACACGAATACCTGGCAAGGATATAATGTTACAAGATGATCTCAAAATATATATAGCAATCCTTTTTCCTGCTGACGCAACACGACGTAATTGCATGAAGACGGAAGCTGTAAATGCATAAAAGATTCAGAAGTATCGAGAGTTTTGTTTCTAAGCTGTTCCCGTCAGATCAAACAATTGCACGTAGACTTAATATTATCTACAAGCCTTTTTGACGAAAGTAGATGTAAGATATTGGAATGACCCTAACTTACTCGTTGAACGATTACAACTTCCAAGAGCTTCGAAAGATGTTGGTCACACAGGTCAGGAATTGAAATTCTAGAAATAGAGGGAGAAGTACGACATGCGGGTATTATTCAGAAATGGCTCGTCAAGGTAAGACCTCGCCTGTAAAGATAAGCATTGCACAAGTGTTACATAAACCAGCACGTTGCACCTAATATAGCAGACGCGTTATTACACGCGGAAAAGGTGATCTCTGGCAATCAGACTTAGTAGAAAAGATTTAATATGCCTCTAGCAATATGGAGTATAAGTATCTACTTACGATGTGTACTCTATGTTTGCTTTTGCACAACATGTGCGTTCTAAGACAACAGCTCAAGTCAAAGATGCACTTAGATGTATTGTTGGACAATCGAAACGCTGCCCAAGGCTTCTTCGGACAGATCAAGGTAAAGAGTTTTACAACAAGGAATTTTTTTCTTACCTCAAGTTACTTGGCATTCATCACTACTCTACGTACAGCAATCTCAAGGCAAGTGTTGTAGAACGCTTTAATCGGACACTCAAAACAATGATGTGGGGTGAACGTACAGCTCAATGTTCATATCGTTGGTCGGAACTCCTAGGTAGATTCGTGTCTGCCTACAACGATACACCTCTCCGCACTATCGGGACAAAGCCACGTCTTGTTACAAAGAATGCAACCCGCTTAGATTCTATTCATATTGTATTCAAAATGACTGATTCGCACCGCCAAAGCTTTAAATGGGGGATTTAGATCGCATCAGCAAACACAAGGCTATATTTGCAAAAGGATACACCTCTAACTGGAGCACATAAAAGTTTTAAAATCCGCAGTGTTAACCTTACTACTCCAGTTACATTTTTCTTCGCGATCTCAGAGGACAGCCTATTGAAGGAGGATTATACATCGAAGAACTGCACAATAAATATCCTGATCACTATTTAATCGAACGTGTTATTCGACGTTGGGGAAATAAACTGTATGCCAAATGGCTTGGTTTTAATATCATCTTCAATTCATGGATTAAGAAAGAAGATATACTTTATTCTTGTGTTTACCTCTACCTCTCCTTTCTTCTACGTCATAAGACCAGATTACTCTTGCAATTCAACAATTTTACACTAGTTAATTTGCGGCATGCTATAGGGTAGGATTAATATTAAAAAATACGCAACACCTGCAATAATTTTCAGAAATCGTATTTATTTTTGAAAATATACATTTTTCTTTCTTCAATAAATCTGTTCTGTTCTCTCTTACACAAGTTATTTCGACTTTCTTCGCTGTTTAATGCCACTACCTAGTAACAATTTTCCTTTAATTGCCCGGCAACGAAAAGTGTTGCTATCTTCTCAGCAATTGAAGCATTAGGTGACGACACACGCTGCATAGCTTTACGAAGCAGATTTTCATCAGCTACACGTCTTAGTTCAGGATTGTTTTGATGATTAGCAATGTCACCCTCTTTGCAGGTGGCATCTAACTTATTAATATCAGGATCACCACGTGCCGAGCGGACATCAATTCGTGTTCGAGGTTCGCAGTACTGGTACCTAGGAAGATGAAGCTCAAAAGAAAGAATATCAATCATCTTATTGATGAGCCCATGCCCAACATGCTTCGTCACCTTTCTCCCAGTACGTTTCTTCACCTTTATCTTCGACAACTTGCTTACTCTTTTCACAGCAATGATAAGTGTTTATAAGCGAAGACAACTCGTATGTTGTAGGTGCGTGATACAGTTTAATGAGTTGACATGTACGGCACTGTCTCACTAAAGGTCTCCTAGCCAAACTCATTTGTTCATGATGTAAACTACACGTTTGAAGCTCTGACAAAGCAGGATCTTGTGTCCACTCGCGAGGCACCTTATCCCAGATCTTCTTTACAGCATTCGCATCTACATTGACTAAAAATGCCTTTGGTAATGATTTCAATACTTCTTCCGTGAGAGTGTTCATTTTTTGCAAGCATAAAATTTTACGATTGCCTTTTCAACTGTGTTACACTTATTATCAGATAGAAATGACATGATATCTTGATGTCTGATGGCCATGCAGGCACAAATTGTTGGTAATCTCACAAAGCCTCTCATGGTGCATTGGCACTGCCGGTGGATCCAAGTAGCCTACGCAGTTGCCTCCACGGCATGCAATTGCCATGCTTCTTGGTGGGTGTGCTCGGTACCAACTGATGAGCCCAACTTAGCACACGGGGACGAAACGCTGGCAACCAGGATTGAGTTAGCTGGAAAATTTATAATGTCAAATAACGGACCATTTACATTAGTATTATATCTTTACTCTACAAATGTTTCTTTCACACTGACGTCATTTCCACACTGTAATTTACATATGTTGTCCACCTCCCGGCTTGCACTGCAACACAGCCAATCAAGGAGCATGCACACATGTCGTAAAGACTGTTTGATTGTTTCTCCAATATGCTCCATTGTGAAGAGTTTTAAATGATGGACATCCTAATTCAGGCATGCCGATAATTTCACACGTTGATGGTAGATACTCAGGCAACCATTCCTTCTTTTCACAACCTTTAAAAAAAAAAAAGATATGCTCTTGACAAATGAGCGTTCATGATCATAGATAGAAAGCGATAAGGAATTCCTTTTCCATTCCACTGTAGAACTATTCTTTTTCTGTCTATTGTGTCTGCGTTTTGTCTTCATCTGTTTGAAAACAGTAAGAGAAAGGTGGTCTGAACGCTAAACTAAGAAGTTTTGGCACCCACAACACACTGCAATTCAACGCAGCCACCTCCTTGAACACAAATTTGTTGCCGTTTACTTTAAAGCCTTGTACATCAACTATTAATGTTTTTGTCATGGTGAAATAAAGCGCTCCACTCTCTATGACCGTATCTCAGAGACTAAAGAAAAACTCACATTTATACAATCTATGAAAGCTTGAGTTTACTAGAGAGTACCATTGATAACGAACAAGTCTAATCATAAATGACCATGTCGACATAATCGCTCCATGTTAAAACGGAATTTTTATATCGCCCGCGCTTAGTAAGTTACAGCTCTATTACTACTCCAAGGGGGAACAGGCCAGATGAGGAGCAAGAGAGAAAGACACCTGACCGTAAAACTGTAGTTAGGCCCCCAAACTGGCATCTGTAAGGAGCCAAGGGCATCTGTCCATAAAACTGGCTCAAAGATGGCGACTTTGTAGTTAAGCCCCTCCTAAAATGGTGATAGGGAAGGGTATATATCCGGAAAACTGCGCCCAAGATGGCGACAGTGTAGTTAAGCCTTCCAAACTGTAGTCTGTGAGGAGAGAAATGCATCTGGTCGGAAAACTGAGCCCAAGATGGCGACTGTGTAGTCATGCTCCTCCAAAATGGCTACGAGAATGGCATCTGTCCGTAAAAGTGAGCCAAGGTGGCGACGGTGTAGTCAGGCCCCTCCAAAATTGTGACGGGAAGGGCATTTTTCAGTAAAACTGGGCCCTGTGTAGTTATATCCCTCCAAGATGACGTCGGGAACGGCATCTGCCCTTATAACTAGGTTGGGCCATATGTGTCCCTCTGTTGGGAAAATCAAAATGGTGACGGGAAGGTCATCTGACCGTAAAACTGTGCCCTGTGTAGTTAAGTCCCTCCAAAGTTGCGACGGGAAGGGCATCTGATCGTAAAACTAGGCCGCGTGTAGTTAGGACTCTTCATGAGGTTAGGCATGATCTGTTAAGCGAATCCCTCATGCTCCTACTACTCAAGATGGCGTCGGAAAAATCCGCGAATCCCCATTGCCCTACCACAGAAGATGGCGTCGGAAAGAGCATCTAGTCGTAAAGTGAGGTTAGGCCCCTGCAAATTGGCGAATGTTGCCGTCGGGAAGGGAATCTTCTCGTAAAACTAGGCTCTGTGAGTTTAAGCCCCTCCAAGATGGCGCTTATGAGTTTACGCTTGCTCTCTTTTCCAAAATCCTTGACAGGAAGGGCATCTGCCCGTAAAAGTGAAGTTAGGCCCTCCAAGATGGAGACTGTGAGGTTAGGCATGCTCTCTTATGCAGAATGCGCGAATCGGCATTTTACTACTGCTATACTATAGGTCAATGACCTCGGTGATAACCCGCATAGGTACATTACTAGGGGTCAGTGGCATCGTGGGAAAATGCTGATTCAGCACCCATTGTCTCTGCACCGCTGTTGCTATACTGCTCATAGTTATTACGAGGTAGTGACTTACATATCTCAAAACTTCGGAGTTTTTGATGATACTATTTTCGTATATAAGGCCTCAGTATGATATACTTGGTTTCTTAAGTAGACACTGAACCAGCCAACAAGCTAACAAGAGAAGATGGCATGTATGTAAGTACTGCATGGGGAAATTAAGATTTAATAGCATAGGCAACATACTGCAAGCACTTGCAAACTTTCACACTTAAGACCGCTCTATAGAGTTTTGGAACACACTCGCTCTTCGCTTTATCTACACAGGCGGTACATGTGTGCGTTAATGCATCACATTATGAATAAAGCTCTCACTTGACGTCACTTAATTGATTGGTCCTATGCAACAGAAAGACGTGTTCCATCTGTTCGGAGCAATACGAGATGAGGGCAGGTTCAGAGAGAAGGGTGAATATTAAATTGGAACACGTAGGAAGGAGTGACTGGAGGATATTTTGCAGATCTACTTTGTATGTGAGCCTATCGTAAAAGTCCATGATACCAATAATAAATCAGTCAAGATATTCTAAAGTTTGTGTTTGTAAAAGACTTTGTCGTATTTCATTTCACAGGGACTACAAGGCAAATATTCAATTATGAATGTGAAACGATTATTCAAT
Source organism: Anabrus simplex (assembly GCF_040414725.1). Lineage (NCBI taxonomy): Eukaryota > Metazoa > Arthropoda > Insecta > Orthoptera > Tettigoniidae > Anabrus > Anabrus simplex. The sequence continues at coordinate 226,670,832 of NC_090266.1, read as the reverse complement.
CCAGTCTTGTATTTTCCAAATTGTAAGTATTTTCTAATAGTCGATCTTCCAGTGATTTAAGTAATCATGAAGTATGAAGAAGAGGAGTAAATTAAAGCTTCTTATTAACATAATAATGACCGTTATATACACAATCTACCAGCGCACGAGCAATGTTTCTTTTTTTCTAGCAATGACACTCGTACGAAAGTCACAGTACCAGTTATGAAGTGTTTGACATATTCTCGGAAGATACGAAATATTTCCTTAACAACTTGTGTAATATGAACTCAAATAGACTGTATAAAAGTGTGCTGTTAAATAGGGGACCTGAAGCCGACTTCCTGACTGGCATCTCTTCCCCTGCTAGATTCTGTAACTCCCTCAGATTGCATGTTGTGTGACCTAATATATACAAATGGTTTCTGTTGACGTAACATTACTATTTGATGCTCAAAGCTTATTTCTAATTGCAGTAGGTACCGTTCATTTCGCCGCATACTCTAGGCTATTAAACTACCTCATCCATTCCAATTTTCCATTTCCCTAATTTAAAGGAATACGTTTCGTAAGTTGATTTCCTGCGGTTTCCATTAAACTTGAGGCAAATCTTTGGAAGAGTTTGCTGATTAATTAATCCTTCAGGCCTGCAATAAGAGTCGGAATGTATGATGCAGATCAAAGAGTTCTCATTATCAGGGGACGAGTGTGATATATTTCAACGGGCTTTTATTCCTAGAAGTATATCCGCTGACAGAGGAGATAACAGGCTCGGTTACTTACCTCAAGCATACAGCACTTGTTTCAGCCACGATGTTCAATTTCACGAACGAAACTAAAAGTCATACAAAATCATAAAAGACATGGAAAAATATTGATGAAAATTGTTTTCGACAACTACTATTTTTACATAAAGCATGCGAAATTCTCCTTTACGTTTTCTTTAGAATTTTGTGCAACGAAAACCGTCAATGGATCCGAATTTTGATTTCCTTTTCACCTTCATGCCAAAAATTAGTGTTATTTTTATTGAACTGTTTGCTGAAAGAAGCTGTGGCGTGTTTTTGTGAAAACGGCTTATGCCACACTGGAGGATGGAGCGTGCCAGCTTAGATCGACACGTCACGACTAACATGAATAGGAGGGTTAATCATCAAAGTACGGCACATATAACCTAAAATGCACTTACTTCGACCAGGGCCCCGTGAGAAGTGGTAATTTAGTAAGCTGATGCCTTACAACTTAGAAATTCCCTCGACTTTAGAAAATATAGGAAGCGAAATAAAGGATTTGAATCATTGCTTGTGTGTGCTTCTGCAGATTTCTTCGTAAACAATCAGGTTCTTTAAATATTGTTGAGCAATTAGTTAAGCCTCCGTTCTGTATAAACTGCCGCCTATTTGCTACTGTGCTGTTATCTATTCAGAACGTACTGAACTATCACATTGCAGAAGTTTCATCCGTTGGGACCAGATGAACCTAGTATAATTTTCTAAAGCTACTTAGTGTTCAGAAACCTTAACTACCATCGAGAATGTTTGTATTTTGAATTTTGGTATTTAGTCAACATTCAGTAATTAATTTGGAATTTTGGAGTTTCCATCACTGTAATTTCATCGATTCCACAATGTTATCACTTAATATGAAGATCATATTTACCTATCAAAATTGGCTTTATTAAATTCCTTCTGGAAATCTCTACCAGTCTCCTATAAAACAAGTGAATCTTTTGAGTCTAGTGTTTTGCTACAGTAGTATAAAGAGTGTGCTACGTGACTGAAAGATCTCCTTGCAGGAGATTCTGGGGGCGAGACCCGGCAGACAGGCATGAAAAGGCGGCCATAGGAAGGTATGACAGAATTTTAAACATATGTAATCTCTGCTAGGGCTGGGCATACCGGAAGAGTTAGTTGTTCCGGAACATTAGGAGCTTCAGGTGGAGTGTTTCGGTACAGTGTGCCGGTTCACGGCACACGGGACTGTAATTGCGCAGTTGAGAGAACTTCGTGAGACAACAAGACATGCTCCGCGTCAGCGCTAAAGTGCTGCTTTACCGGACGTGCTGTGTGTAGTTTTGGCTGGCATAAAGTTGCACGGAACGTGAAGGAACAGTCGGAACACTGAAATTGGTGTCCATTAATAACATTTAAATGATGCTTTTAGGTTAAGATTTTTTCCGTCAATATGAAATACACATAACAGGTCACAATGGCAGTACAGGTGTTTAAAAGTAACTAATCCAACGATATTTTCACCTGTTGTATGTACCGGCCTGTATTGTGAGTAATTAGAGCCAGGATAATACTTCACCGCACGTGGAAAAGCAGTCGGATATCTGAAATACGCACCCAGAAAATCATGTCGAAAAGCTTTTAGGATGAGAATGTTTTCATTCATTCCGAAATACACTGCCACAATTGCACTGGCAGTAGATGTATTTACAAATGACATAATGTTATTTTCACCAATTAAAAGTATACTGGCACAGTTGAAGAAACATTCGTCAGTACTCTATTTACGTACAAAATATACAAGCGGAACATGAAAATAAAAATTAACCCATACAAGGAAAACAAGAAGATAAAAATTAACACTATATACAAGCGGAACAGGAGATTAAAAGTAAAACTGTACAAGCAGAACATGAAAAATCTTAAACACAATATACAAGCAGAACACGAAAATAACACGAAAATAAGTGTGAAATGTCTTGTCATTGTGCCGGTTGAAGATCCCTTTTGCAGACAAAATATAAGAACATAAATTGCATTTCACTCTGTCCGGTTTTACTCTAGTAAGAAAGTCCTAAGCAGGACTCCGATGCGACATTATGCAAAGTTTACACTCCTTCGTACGGTTATATTAATAGGCTCCAATGAAAACATTGTTACAAAACAGTTGTAAACAAAACAGGACATATTTCGTTATTCGCATATACTGAAGGCCAGTTGCCGGTGCAACGGAACTCACAAAACTAAGAGGATGTGACAGAACACGGAACGCGGAAAACTCCAGCCAGTGGCGCCACACAGCCGGTATCGACAGTAAGTTAGTAGGCGAAGGGAAGTGCATTGTGGCGCTTCTGACGGGACAGTGATTCACTGTCTCGGTGTCGCTTGAGAATATTTCGGAACAGTTGACACTCGGTGTTCCGGAACAGCGGAACATAAGCGTGCGCTGGCACAATGTGCAGAAACAGGGACATACTGCGCATGAAAATAGAGTAGATTCCAGCGTTCCCCTTTAGCACGTAACTTTTAGGTCGTCCGTCTTTTTCTCACGTTACATATAGGGTTTTCGCTTTCAACTTAAATTTAATGTAGGTTCCTCTAGCCAGTCTTAGGAATTCAATGTTTATCCCCTTACGGGGACTTAATGAAATGTAACGAAGCACGAGTTTCCTTTCTTCCAATTTCATGTCAGGTGCCTCCGTTTTTCAGTTTTTAATTTATGATAATCTTTTCGGCTTGTAACTTTTTCTCACTTAGTCACCTTGCAGCACGGGTTAGGCTCTGTGTAAACGGGCCTTATGCACAGTTAAGTGTCAACGGTTGAACTTTAACTTTGGAGCGCTTGGTGTTTCAATCTCCATCCTCATTTTGTTCTCGGCCTTTTTTCGCGTCCGTGTATTGTGGACCTTCTTTCGCTATTTACTTCTGGATTTTTCCTTAATAAAGACAAAAATATAAAAATTAACAGGAATTTACTGTTCGAGACTCGTGTAATGTAATGTTGGATGTTACGACATTCTTTATCAATTTTGTATTGTCTATACATTTTGAAATAATATACAGGAAAGACTTTCCTCCAAGTGTAATGTTTTACGGGTCAGAATGTATGAGTAAATATTCCGAAAACCGAATTCTCCTCCCCAAAATTGTAAGGTTTCTGAGTATACGAGCTCCTCTCATGCAAGGTTTTCTGAGCTTAAGAGCTCCTTGGTTTTTACTTTCCGGGCTTCTAAGGTCTTTTGTTGAAGCGTTCCTTGTAATTCTGTTGATTTTACGGTTGTTGTTGTTTAAAGAATCCTAATACAAGAAAATAAATAATGGAAACATTTTCACGCATTTTGTTTGCAATAACTAAACTTTGGTTTAACTTTGTCCAACCATACACACCTCATGCTTCTTTCCCTCTGTGGTCCACTAGAAACATCCTAAAAATTATGTTAATAATTACTGAGACACAATCACACATATATGAATTGTTCTATCAAACACCGTATTTTAACTCACTTTATAAGCCTATAGAATGAAGTTGTTTAAATCGTGGAGCAGAGGTAGGCTATGTAACTATGTTGTTACTAGCGAGCCAACCGCACGTTGGCCTTGAAATATCGAAATATATGTATTTTGAGCCAACCGGCCGCAGCCGTGTCGACACAGCGGATCACATTAAATCTTCGAAGTTAAGCAACATTTGGCGTGGTAAAGATGTAGATGGGTTGCCACGCGCTGTTGGTGGGGGTTAAGGGAATGTAGGAACGAGAGAAACTGGCGACCCTACCGTTCGTACTCAGGCACACCTCTGCGGAGGTTCGGACCTGCCTTCGGGCAGGATACAACCTTACATGAAATATTTTGTAGGTGCTTGTATTATGGCAGCATGTGCCAGATGAGTAGGATATTTCGTTCTTGAAGTTGCGAAGGCATTCACTATTCTTTAATCCACGGTATGTTGAGTAATTCGAAATTATCTCAATCAAGGCATTAAAATCCATTATGATTAGAACAGTGGCCAACTATTGTTGGTTAATACTTATGACCAGGAGTATTATGGCTGGAATTGGTCGCGCTAACAGAGTAGCAGCACTGGTTCAAGTAACACGTTTGATCAATGCAGGAGGCATCAGAGGAATACCCAGCAGAGCAGCGCAGTGTTTCTATCCTTCTATGGCTCATCAAAGTGGCAGAAACACCCGAATGCTCTCAAAAATAGAGGGAAATCTGATAAAGTACCCCTCCTGGTCTGAAAGTATTTGAAATAATCAGATAGGTGAAGACATAGGTTGATTTGAACTCATAGTAGAATTCGTGTTTCACAGAGACTCATGAGGTCACGTTTCCCAGTCATCTACAAAACACCGTGCAGGCTGTTAGTGGTTCCACACTGGTGTGGGGTGCGTTGACGTGCAGGGAACTGGTTCCACTGCTCTATCGAACTATGTCAGTCAGTGGTTCCCTCTAGAAGGCCCTACATTGGGACCATCTGCATCAAAGTACGGAATTTCATATTTCCTACCAAAGAAAATGTGGCTGGACACTGTTGCGTCCTACAACGGCACAGTTGTCCAGTACGTCTTCACCATGTTAATAAATGTGAAATTCCCAACTGTTCAGAAGTACAAATAACAGTTTCAGTGCGATATTATAAATCTGCCCTTCTCAGCAGTGTCCTCCGTAAAAGTTATTTCGACTAACCCTGGCTTATATTTTAGCCGTTAGTCCTACAATTATCATACTAGTTTAATCAATTTAGAATGAAGAAATTGAAGCTCTTTAGACATTTTCAAACTTGAAATTACCAGCGTTTCTCCTCAGTGCAGCAGTGAACTCATCAGTTGGATTGCTACATCTTACCAAGACGGTGGCTAGTGAGCTTTTCAGACACCAATACAAGCTCTTTATGTAGTTCCACTTGGTGACGGTGCACTAGGGGAAGCATGTGCCTCCACTTGTAAGCCCTTTCAGTCCGTGTACGCACAATTGTGCGGATTCGTATTTTATTTTTGTCTTAGCTTATTTGACGTTTTTTTGGTGCTAGACCGGACTGCAGTGCTTGTGCGGGACACATCGTTCGTAATACCATGAGCTTTTGAATGTTGATACGCACAAGTGTGCGGACTAGGTTTCCCTGCAGGCAATGCATGCGAGAGTGCTGGGTGCTGCCACCAAAGGGACTGTGAAAGCAGAACTCATACTCTACGTGAGAAATGTAATGTAATATAAGATTTTAATTGTTTAAAATGCATTGTTCCGCACTGTAAAATAGAACATTTGATCATGTACATGTTTATATTCACATGTACTGAGCTGAATTTTTTTATTTTTTATTTTTTGTAAGTAGTGAAGTAAGTCCTGACACGCACAATTGTGCGGGTGCTTTTTCTCAGATGTTAATTTTTATTTTGTAGAATAAACTAAAAATATATGTATTTAAGATGATTTTAGTCAGTTTTTTACGTACAAACAAAAATTCACATCGCCAATTTTCTTTCAGGTCTGAAAGGGATAAATGCCTGCCTTTGGCCTTTATGTCAAAAAATACTTTCCCAGAACGAAACCACAATTTATTCACATCGATTGCAAATGTTAAAAACATTTTAGCTTTTTAGTTCTTTTCAATCGCGAAATTACCAGCGTTTTACAATAAGTTTTGAAATATTCGCTACTTTATACTCCACACTGATTTTCAGCTAGCTACCAATGGCGAAGTGGCAAACTCGCTAATATGCAATTGTTGCTTTCTTTGTTTCAAAGAAGTCACATTCAACAGGTTATTCTCATTTAATTTCATGGGCAAGTGGTAGTAACTGATGATTAAATTCACAAGACTTGAAACAAGCACAATATAGCTAATTCCTTACTTTCCTGTTATTAACAAATACAGTAAGATTCAGGAGAAGTGCCATCCGACTTTAGACAGAATGTTATTGTACATGTTCCCAAGAAAGTAGGTCCTCACAACTGCGAAAACTGTTGCACAATTAGTTTAGTATTTCACGCTTGCTAAATGTTAACACGCGTTATTTACAGAAAAATGGAAAGACAGTTTGCAGTTGAGTTGGTGAATGGCCAGTTTGGTTTCAGAGGGAATGTAGGAACACGTGAAGGAATCCAAAATTTACGTCTGAATTTAAATATACTAGAAAATGCAGCTTTGTAGTGATTAAACAGTAAAAAAAAAGTTTTTAAATATCATGGATGTATTTTTCCATTAGTTAAATTCGTAAGCTTATTTATTTATCGCCAGTATACATAAAACTTGTTATTTCTTTTCCACTCACTTTTTCAATTTTAGACAAAGCTGACTGAAGAATATTGCATACCACCCATTGTTTTTATTAAATCTTGTGGTTTTATTGTTTTTATAAGAAACTTTGTTTTCAAAATCTGAATTTCAGAAATTTATTTTGTAAAAAATAATTTCTCATTGTAAGTTTTATCACAAGTTTTCAAATACCGAAGCCTGTGAATTCTATAGCGGCAGGTGGGGGGGGGGTAGGGTCGTGCTTTATGGTTGAAAATGGGGGGGGGGGAAATGTGTCGGTATGCGTTTCGGCACGTAACATTTTTGAAATGCACTGTTCACAGGCACTTGCAGACTGAACGCTGAAAGGCAAAGCATTCAGTAATGAAGATACATGTTACCTGTCTGTGTTGCAATACAAAGATTAAAGAGTTTTTCTCTGAGGTATTCTTAATATATCCCATGAGATTCGTCCCATTTACGTACAATAGTCCTGTTCTTATCATTTTGCCAAAGAACCTTTTCTTGTAAAACAAATATTTTCTGTATTTTGCCAATATTTGCTTTGCCTGTAAATTTATATCCAAACACCGAACATGATCTTCTATGAACTACACTATATTTCTTCGTCATTGTATACAGGATGGTTGGAAACAACGTGAACTGAGTTAATAAACGTTACAACGTTGGTCATACTGAGAAGTAATTTGGAAAAAAATTACGTCGATATCTCTCACCATTTTCATGATATCAGCTGCTGAATTTAGCCAATCTGATCGTTTTGCGGGGGAATACAAATGGGCTGTGCGAGGCGGTGTTGTTAAATCTGCACGTGGCTTTGTCGGGCTTGAGAGCCATGACGAGAAATGAGCATCAAACACTAACACACCGTGGGTTTCAGCCAGTACCATCGCAGAGGGCCTTGTTAAGACCCCCCCCCCCTCCCAGAGAAGTTTCTTTCTTCATTTGGCGTTATCAAGCCGGTCATAAGCCATGTGCAGTTTTAGCAACACTACCCCGCATAGTCCATCGGAAGTTTCCCGCGAAGCTATCTGACTGGCTAAATTCAGCAGCTGATAGAATGACAATGGGGAGAGATGTCTAATTATTTATTCCAATTACTGTATTTATCAGTATGACCAGTCCTCTAACGCTCGTACAAGCGGTTCACGTTGTTTTGCACCACCTTGAATTTAGTCTCTGTAAGTCACGCAACTTGGTTTTCTCTTTGGGATGTAAAATGTTATTGGAACCTGATACTCCAAAACATGCTTTTTGACGTAATATTTTGTTTCAGTCCAGCAGTGAGTTTATAAACGTAACGTTCGGTGTGGTGGCGAGCAAAACCGTTAGAATGTAGGATACGTTAATTCATACAGCCTTATTTCATCTGTCTATGTACGTAGGAGATAACGGTGGAGGTATTCATCCCTAATAACATGACCCAAACTTCCGCTCACTCGTTGGGAAGGATGCCTTTTCACTTTAAACGAGTGAATAGAAATTAATATGCCTCTTCGTCACCCTTTTCCACACAGTCATTTCTCAATAGACAATAACAGAGTAATTCAAGGTTCTGTAAAATAATGTTATGTAACTCAAGTGCCTAAAAAATCACCTTTAATTCAAGCTTGGAATATTTTAAAAGTGTACCATATAGAAGATACAAGCTTTGACCGTTCTTTAACGCTGACCACAGAATTGATGTCGTTAACAAAATGACCAATGTGGTAATAGAGTGGCAAGTAACTAGCTTCTTTCTTTTGACTGGGACAGAACGACGTATTGGGAAATTACTTGATTTGCTCTTAATGATCACATATTGGAGAATTACGACAACGAAATCACCAAGAACTCATGAAGTATTATAATGTGGATTTGAATACATAGTAAGTACTAGTCAAGCTATATGAATCGGGACAAATTTTATCAAAAATACAAATAAGTATCAGGGACAAGTAAACAGAAAAATATACGGAGCAAATAGACAAAGGCATTACTGTGTGCTATTTACAAAAGTGCAATAGGTGACATTTACTTTAATTTTGGGATATGGAGGTATATATATAAATAGAGAATCAGTTAGTTCACAGAATGATAAAATGATGGGTAAATAGGTAGAGAAAAAGGTAGATAATAACGTGTTAATTCCATTACTGGTTTAGGAGGGCATTAAAGGAATGGAATTATTATTATTATTATTATTATTATTATTATTATTATTATTATTATTATTATTATTATTATTATTATTATTATTATTATTATTATTATTATTATTATTATTATTATTATTATTATTATTATTATTATTATTATTATTATTATTCCTAGATGGTAGATGCCAGGACCAACGCACATAAAGATAAGGAAAATAAACGTATTTGATACGGATAATTGGTAGATAACTTTTAATTTGGCATTACTACTGGGGTTGTTCGTAGCCGAAACAAAAAAGTCAAGTCCCAGGAAACATCCGTGTATTGTGCATTTGTGAACTGTACGATTTTTTGTTAAGTCCAATTCTAACTCCATCGGGCTTCCTAACCAAGATAACCGGATAACCTGAGAATCTGCTAAATTTGAACAACTGTACTGGTAGCTTATCCCCACACAAACTTCCAAGGAGCGTAAAATTTATTTACTGTCAGTGGAAACTAATGTTGTCAAACCAATTAACACAGTAGTTGAGCGCTCCATTATATAGTTCGCCGAATATTACACCAGTTAAGACCCTTAAACTTACAGGTGTATCAGTTCTTGTAACAAAACTTTCGATTGTAAATCTGAATGAATGTCCAGCGGGCGAATATGGAGATAAATACATTCAAAAGTATCTGAGTTTGTATCATAAAAACATGAACCTAATGTTACACCTTCTATGAGTTACTATGACGAAGTAATCACTACTGTGTACGTAAAAGAAACTCTTCCAGAGAAGAACACACATATATTTTTTAATTTATTACCGAAAATACTTCAAATTACAGTTAGTAATAATTCCAAAGGATTATTATTTTTACGGTGATATCACTGTTTCATGTACATACAAAGATACGAATTCTTGTCAATCAGCCTTTGCCGGGCTGAGTGGCTAAGACGGTTAAGGCGCTGGTCTTCTAACCCCAACTTGGTAGGTTCGATCCTGGCTCAGTCCGGTGGTATTTGAAGGTGCTCAAGTACGACAGCCTCGTGTCGGTAGATTTACTGGCACGTAAACGAACTCCTGCGGGACTAAATTCCGGCACCTCGGCGTCTCCGAAGACCGTAAAAGTAGTTATTGGGACGTAAAGCAAATTACATTAATTAATAACAATCAGCCTTTCATTCTTGAATCAGATTGAGTGAAGAAAAGTATACAGCAAATATCAATATGTGACCGCCTCTGTGGTGTAGTGGCTAGCATCAGAAGCTGCCATTCCCGGAGGCTCGGGTTCAATTCCCGGCTCTGCCACGAAATTTGAAAAGTAGTACGAGGGCTGGACAGGGTCCCCTCAGCCTCTGCAGGTCAACTGAGTACAGGGTGTATTGGATTCCCACCTCAGCCATCTTCGAAGCAGATATTCATGGTTTCCCGCTTCTCCTCCAGGCAAATGCCGGGATGGCACCTATGTTAAGGCCACGGCCACTTCCTTCCCTCTTCCTTGTCTATCCCTTACAATATTCCCATCCCCCTATAAGGCCGTTTTCAGCATAGCGGGTGAGGCCACCTGGGCGAGGTACTGGTCATTCTTCCCAGTTGTATCCCCGACCAAACGTCTCACGCTCCAAGGCACTGCCCTTGAGGCGGTAGAGGTGCTATCCCTCGCTGAGACCGAGGTAAAAATCAACCCTAGATGGTAAACAGATTGAGAAAGAAAGAAAGAAAGAAAGAAAGAAAGAAAGAAAGAAAGAAAGAAAGAAAGCAATATGAATATGCATATATTCAAAAGTACTTGAGAGTAGTTCATAAAGAGAGCAACCCAAATTTACAATTCTATTATAATTGCATGGAGATTTAAGCACTTCTGAGTGTCGTAGGGGGTATATTGAAAATTCTATGCCAGAAAGTAGAAAAGTTTTCGTAGCTTAAATAAGGAATATACGAATATGAGTACCAAACAAAATGATTAGCGTATTTTTGTCCAACCACGGAAATTACAAGGACTGATATCAACATTACCCAGAATCAATTGACGCAGATATGTTATGTACTATTTTCTTGATAACAAAATATTTCTTTTATTATATACGTAACTGAGAATATTAAGTGAAATTCTCAGCAGATTCCAGCAAATTAGAGATATTTACAAGTGTAAAGCTGTAGGATCTACCTTATTCCTTGTTCTACATTCAAAATCGAATGTTATTATATTTGTTAGTGTGAAGGCCTAGCTCAAACACAAGTCAGTAGCCATATACGTAAGTTGCACTAGGACTGAAATGAATTAACTAAGTTCGAGGATGTCCCTCTGTCCACGCACACGACATGGTTTGGACCCGGATCACTCAACATCTGTGACCACACCACATCATCTTGTTCGTGGGGTTAGCTCGCAGTTTTTCTCGTCTCCCCTTCTGCCCTAACTCCTCTCGCAGACAAAACAATACATCCCCCAACAGATGTTACGTCACACACTCGCAATTTGGCAAGTCATTGTTCTACAATTAATCAATCCGTTAATCGGCAGCAAATTGGAGGACGAACGAGATGGTTATGTTATTGTATTGTTGAGTAATCGCTGCTGAAACCATATTTTTCTGGTTGTTTTTAGGGCATTCAAATGATCCTTTCATTATTTCGCCATTTCGCTCTCTGCTGGCACAGTTGTCGTACTTCTTTCCTCAAATGAGGGGACTGAAAACACAATTCATTAAAGTGGTCAAGGCCTAATGTCCAGTCTGTGTCTCCCACTCATTTCAAATTACTCATGCCTTCATGATGGATGATATATTACAACTTTATATGGAAGTAGCTGGAACGATACTCGGTTTCCGATGTAATATTATTCAAACTAGCCGTTACTTACGTTGTGATCTTGTCTGCAAAATTGCGTTATCTAGTGAAAATTTTAAACATGCAGTTTGATACATAAGTCCATAACTGATCACAAACATCACTACACCATGATATACCATGAACTAAGATTACAGTGAACCAGGGCGGGGTCAGTTTGTGACCTGTATAATTATCCATATAATTAGCCCGTCATTAATTTACTGTACAATATAATGTTCAGTTTTCCACTGTGTGTTGACAGTTTTATAAACCAGTAAGGCAGGTTCTGGAATATTATAACTTTCTGCCAAGTCGCTCACCTTGTCACATGGTTTGCAGTACGTCGGAATTTCAGAGTGAAAGTTTACTATTCAGTATCAATGACGCTGAGCGCCCACTGGTCCAACTATTATGGCTCAAGTATGAAATTGTGCTCTCATTGACCCAGGTACTGTCCTATGGCTCAACACCTATCGGATAGTGCAGCACCTAATTTATCAAGACAGATTTCGAATCATGGTCATTATACACGAAATTTTAGAAGTTGGCTGTCAGTATTTCACAGTTCGTATTCCATGTAAAGGTATAGTCCTTTCACTTGTTATTAACATGCCTACAGTCCACAAAATGTCAAGCTTCTTATATTGTTTAGAAGATGTTAATTAACTCACTGAGATCACCGTTTCCAACAACGCAGTTAATTGCAGGAAGCATTTCTCATTCATTGCTTCTGAAGCATATTAGCTTCCCCAGGGCTCTCAAGTTGGGTACGTAGATTGGTTATCATGGTATCTAGCTGCGTCCGACATCATACCTCCACTTACCTTTCGTATATGACCATATCTGGCCATTTATTGTTCTGTTTAGATTAGGTTGGTGAGGCCTAGAGAGTTGTTAATCTCGTACTCCATGGCCTTTCCGTTCTTTCCCCGTAACCTCCATTCACTGAAGTGCCATGTCTCCTTCTCTTTCTTTTAAGACTAGCTTTCTGAGAAGACAATCGTCGCGTTGCACTTGTCCTTCATTAAAGTAATAATCACAACCACCAAAGTTAATTCAAATGAGACGTTAAAGGTGGGGTTTACTTTACACATACCTTGTGGAGAACGCAAGTTACACCTTTGGCGACTAATCGATTTCAAGCATAAGAAAGACAGTCTTTTGTTCTATGTTGTTATGTAGTTTCCTTGCATATAGTTTTGAAGATGGTGTTGAATTGTATGAATAAATTGTGTTAAAGTAAATTATTTGTTATTGCATAGAACATTTGGCGACCGTGACAGGACAAGAGGCAATTTCAACATCAATATAAATTAGAAGAACGATGATCGAACGACGAGTATTACGCGGCGTGTTTACTCGCGAAGTGAATCAGCTTGAAGAACTACTGAATCTTGCTGATTGTGACCACATAGAAATTCGTAGCAGGTATGCTTCACTTGTGGAAAGATACGAGAATTTAAAACGTATTGATGATGAAGTCTACAATGAACTGCTGCAAAGAGAAAATCTAGAAGACATCGTGCTTGAAACAGAGATCGACAATTGCAGTGAGTACGAACTGAAATGTTTTAAGGTTATAGAGAAGGTACAGGCCTTACAAGTTGCAGATCAAGCTGTTTCGGGAGTCAATAGTAACTGTTCACGTTCTTCCAAACAGAGATTATTAAGACTACCAAAACTAGAGCTCAAAAGGTTTGATGGGGATGTGAAAGGTTGGATTGGGTTTTGGACGCAATTTACTAAAATACATGAAGATAGTGGCCTTAAAGATGAAAACAAATTTGTTTATTTGATTCAGTGTATGGAACCTGGTTCACCTGCTCAGAAACTGGTAGAAAATTTTCCTCCTTCCAAGGAAAATTATAAAAAGGCTATAGATTTTTTGAAGTCTAGGTATGGGAAGGATGAGTTACTTATTGAATACTATGTTAGGGAACTTTTATCCTTGGTGTTAAAGAAAGACAGCTTAAGATCCATAGCACAACTGTATGACAGTCTGGAAGGACAGTTGAGGGCGCTTGACTCATTAGGAGTGACAAAGGAGAAATACGCAGCAATGTTATTTCCCCTTGTGGAGAGTGCCTTACCAGAGGTTATGTTTAAAACCTGGGACAGGTACCGTGTATCGAAAGAAACGTCTACCAATGAACCTGACTGTTGCTTGACAGAACTGTTAGCCTTCTTAAAGACTGAGGTTGAAGGGGATGAACGACTTAAGCTAAGACAAGGATCTTTTGAAGCTAATAAGAGGGTAGATCGTGTTAAGCAAGATGATAAAATCAAGATTAAGAAGAAGGAAATGCCTTCAGCAGCTGCTTTAGTTTCAGTAGAGGATGTTTCCGTTAGTAAGGGAAGTAAGAACAACAAAGAACTAGCATGCGTGTTTTGTAGCAGAACCACACATCCCTCCCAAGACTGTGCTGTAGCTATCGATTGTTCTCAAGAGGAACGCCAAGGGACGTTAAAGAAAAAGGAAGCTTGTTTTAGGTGTCTACGGCAGGGACATGTCAGTGCTAAATGTAAAATGTTCGTGAAGTGCCCGTTTTGCAGAGGGAAACATTACGCTTTGATGTGTGCGAAGACAGCCTCAGATGAACCTAAAGATGATTCATTTTCAAATACAGTTAGCATGATAGCAGGTAGTAACGAAAGACAAGTGACCTATCTGCAGACTTTAGTTGCTAAGGTAGTTGTTGGTGGGTCCACTCACAGAGTGAGAGTTCTTTGCGACAGTGGATCGCAGAAAAGCTACATTAAGAAGTCTTGTGCTAAGAAATTAGAGTTCAAACAAACCGGAAAGGTAACCCTAAGTCAAGAATTATTTGGAGGTAGGAAAACAACACCTGTTAGCTTCGAATCCTATCAGATAACCCTGTTGGGTATGAACGAGGAAAGGAGATGTGAGGCTACTGTGTTAGGTTCTGATTGTATTTGTGATAGTGCTCCCCTAGTTGACTCTGACATGTTTAATTTACTGAAGGATAAGGGAGTTGAACTTACTGATGTTAGACAGTGTGATGATAACAATGCTAGTGAAATACAGGTATTGTTAGGAGCTGATGTCTGGGCTCAGATAATCACGCCAGACTTTGTGCACGTATACAATAATCTGGTGGCTGTGAGAACTTGTTTGGGGTGGACACTTATGGGCCCTTCTGAGACCACCTCACCAACTGCCTCGTCTTACACTTTACTTACACTGACTCAATCAACAAGACTAGCGGATTTGTGGTAAATTGAAGCTATGGGTATAAAATATCCTGGCGAGCAGATCAAAAAAGGAGAGAGGGAACAACAGGTCAAGGTGTTCTTCGATAAGACTGTGAAGAGAGAAGAAGCATCTGGACGCTACATTGTTAAACTGCCTTGGATTGACGGTTGTGCTTCTCTGGAATCAAATCGTGAAGTTACTGAGAAACGATTGTTGAACACTTCAAGAAAGTTACGACGAATGCAGAAATTTCAGGATTATGATGAAATGCTTCAAGAATGGGAAAGTAAGGGGATCATTGAAGGCGTTGCAAACGAGGTTTCGAATGGACCTAAGCATTATCTGCCTCACCGAGCTGTGCTCAAAGACAGTGGTACTACAAAGATTAGGCCAGTGTTTGATGCTTCCAACAAGGACAGAAATGGTAATTCTTTAAATAAGTGCCTCGAACCCGGACCAAACCTCATTGACCTTGTTCCATACGTACTCACCAATTTCCGATCCTACCCTATAGGTCTAATTGCTGATATAGAGAAGGCCTTCCTGCAGATTATAATTGATCCTGAAGATAGAGATATGCTTCGTTTTCTTTGGTGGGATAAGGGAAAGGTCGCCACCTTTAGACATTGTAGGGTGGTTTTTGGGGTCTGTTCCAGTCCCTTTTTATTGGTTTCAGTACTGAACCACCTTCTGGATGGTGCCCCAACTCATTTAGCTAATACACTGAAACATGCATTTTATGTGGACAACTGTCTTACTGGAGTTGTTTCAAAAGAAGAGATTGGACCATTTATTTTAAAGGCACAAGAGTTGATGTCCTCTGCAGGTTTCAATTTGAGGGGATGGGTGAATTCCTCAGATTGTAATGTTGGCACAACTGAAAATGTCCTAGGACAACGATGGTATTGTGACGTAGATGAACTTGGATGCAACTTCAAGCCAACTACAGGTTTGGTAACCCGAAGGGTGGTACTCTCCAGTGTGCAGAAAATATTTGATCCGGTTGGATTTTTGGCCCCAGTAACCCTTATTTCCAAACTCATTGTACAGAAGACGTGGCAAAAGAAGATGGGATGGGATGAGGTTTTACCAGAAGATATTTGTGAAGAATTCCATCAATTGAACCAACAGCTACAATACCTACATGACTGCCGGATACCTAGAAGGATTTTCCTGCATGACAAATGCTCATTGCATGTATTTGTTGACGCCAGCAAACGGGCGTTTGGTTGTTGTATATTTCTGAGGACAGAAGATGAAAATGAAATCAAACTGAGCCTTCTGATGGCTAAATCGAGAGTGGCACCTCTCAAGGAACTAACACTACCTCGTCTCGAACTGATGGGAGTTAGGATGTCTCGGTTGAGCCTGCGATGCCTACATAGGGATAGTATACACACAGTGTTTTGGTCCGATTCAACAGTAGTCTTATCCTGGATAGAAAACAAAGGACATTGGTCTGTGTTTGTAGAGAATCGGGTAAAGGAGATTCACGAGTACAGTAAGGCTGATTCATGGAGGCACGTTCCGGGCGGTCTCAACCCAGCAGACCTGCTGTCTAAAGGATGTTCACCTGCACAACTTTGGAGATCCCGATGGTGGGAGGGCCCCTCTTAGCTTAAAAGTAAAGAGGAAGAATGGGTCTCTAACCGTCCTGAACCAGTATGGGAAGAAGTCAACAGGGAAAGAAGAAAAACAGTTGTAACTGCCAAGATCACTGTTGTGAGAACGATCTTACTGCAACTAAGCTCACGATTCTCTGGATACACTAAAATCGTTAGAACTATTGCTTGGATTTTGAGATTCAGGCAGTGTAATCAAAGGGATCATGTATGTAAAGAAATTGGTAGTGAAGAATTTCTCTATGCTGAGAAGAAGCTGTTCTTCCTTATCCAGAATGAAACTCTTTATGAAGAAGAAAGAAAGGAGCAATTGAAGAATCTGCAGGTGTTCACAGATAACGAAGGAATTCTTCACATGAAATAAAGAGTTGTTGATTCTGACGACACTCCAGAATATACCTATCCAATTGTACTTCCATCAAGACATGTAATGGTTGAAAGGATGATTGGACAGTTTCATTATTTTCATAATCATGCTGGCACACATACGCTACTTGTTTTGTTGCGCCAAAGGTTTTGGATTCTTAGAGGAAGAAGAACGGTGGCAACAGTTGTACGGAGATGTGTGATCTGTCGTCGTAACTCTGCTAAAGCTTTGGAAGTACCTTTTCCTCCATTACCAGAGGATCGAATTAAAGCATCGAGTACTTTCCAGATCACTGGTACAGACCTAGCAGGCCCTTTATTTCTACGAGGTGCAGAAAAGGGATGGATTGTTATTTTCACTTGTGCGGTTTATCGGGCTGTGCATCTAGAGTTGATCACTTCACTTAGTACGGTAGCTTATGTCCAAGCTCTATGCAGATTTGTGGCAAGAAGAGGAAGAGTGAATACCATTTATTCTGACAATGGGACGAATTTCACAGGACTGCGTAAGGCGCTGGAACAATTGGACTGGACTGAAATAGAGAAGACATGTGGTCTTCTGAAAATTACCTGGAAGCTGAATCCTCCCACGGCAGCCTGGTGGGGAGGATTCTGGGAAAAACTTATTCGGATTTTAAAGGATTTGCTACGCCGTAATTTGGGCAAGGCTTGTCTAAATTATGAAGAAATGTGCACTCTTTTGTGCGATTGTGAGAATTTGATGAACAACCGACCTCTAACTTATGTTTCTGAAAAAGATGAATTGAAGCCACTACGCCCTTCCATGTTCCTACAGAATCTAGAGGGTAATGATGAAACCGACTTGGACCAAGTTCAATCTTGCAGTTTGAATGACAGATGGCGTTATCTACAAGCTGTTCGGGAGAGCCTTAGAAAGCGCTTCAAAAACGAATACTTGGAATTTCTTCAATCACGGAGCCAAAAGCAACGGGGATCCCTCCAAGTTGGAGACATCGTGTTGGTGGAGAGCAACGACAAGAAGCGAATCAACTGGTCCTTAGGAAGAGTGGTGGAGCTGTTACCTGGAAGAGACAATGTGACTCGTCTGGGCAGGATTAAGACAGTAACTGGTGTCTTGCTTCGTCCAGTACAAAGACTTCATCTTCTAGAGATAAATTGTCTTGAGAAGAAAGATTTTACCAATGCTTCACAATACCGAACAGGAGAAACAGTAAACAACGATGATGTTGCCAGTAGTGACTCCAGGAGTGAAAACAGGAGTGAATTCAAGACTCGCTGTGGTAGAGCTGTTCGACCACTCATTAAACTAGACTTATAGTGGTTCACATCTATGAGTGAAGTGTAAGAGTATAAATTTTTAGTTGTCGATGTGTTGCAAAACTGCTTTTGCAAGGTGGGAGAATGTGGACAACGCAAGTTACACCTTTGGCGACTAATCGATTTCAAGCATAAGAAAGACAGTCTTTTGTTCTATGTTGTTATGTAGTTTCCTTGCATATAGTTTTGAAGATGGTGTTGAATTGTATGAATAAATTGTGTAAAAGTAAATTATTTGTTATTGCATAGAACATACCTCTGTCAGATCCTGCCCACATGTATAAGTAGGTCAGGAGCATACTTCTTTCTGGCCTTGTATTTAGTGCATGACATCATCAACATTTATGACACTTCGTTTAGTCTGCAATGTTTCTGTTTCACATAATTAAAACAATCGCCAAGGAGCTGCTGCAATTCATTGTGAAATATTGGTGTGCATCTGTCCCTATCCATGGATCCAAATATTTTGGAAAGTTTTCATCAAATGGAGTATCCAATATAGCATGCAACTGTCGAGAAACTATATAATTAGAGTGTATTTGAGCGTAATAATAATAATAATAATAATAATAATAATAATAATAATAATAATAATAATAATATGTGTGTTGATTATTCAGCCCGAATCAATCAATCAATCAATCAATCAATCAATCAATCAATCAATCAATCAATCAATCAATCAATCAATCAATCAATCAATCAATCAATCAATCAATCAATCAATCAATCAATCAATCAATCAATCAATCCCCACCAGATCCACCATCAACTGTCATGGATGGCCTAGGCATCACTGAAGAAGCGTAATAGGGAAATGAGGAGCGAGATCGTTTCTCGTTGCTTTCCTCACCGAGCCAGAAGTTGTTCTTACATATCAGTCTGCCAAGCCCAGTGAAATGCATACAACAACCGACCTTATGAGCAACATTTTCACACAATTCATAACAGGGACTGGCTGCATAAGGAGTGGCATTTCTAGCATCTCTCATACCTCAGTCACTTTCGCATTGTAAAAGCCAAGGTTAAGACTTACAGATCAATGAAAGTAACAAAATTGCTCTAGCCTATCCCAGAGGACTCTGTGCACTGTAAACACTAGGTCGCACCAGAAAAAGCCAATAATAATAATAATAATAATAATAATAATAATAATAATAATAATAATAATAATGGCGTGCGGCCTCCAGAGAGGCCTTGTGCAGGTCTTTTGAGTTGAAGCCTGAAAGGCTGACTGCGCTTCTGTGAGAATGAGGCCCTACCGATGACGAATTCTAATGCTGAAGACGGGACACACACCCATGAGCAATGAGATATAATATCCCCGATCCAGCCGGGAATCGAGCCCGGGAGCCTTTGGAATATAGGCCAGCATGCCAACCATTTAGCCATGGAGCTGGATATTATAGTAAAAATGAAAACTGTTTGGAAAGTCTCATGAAATCAATCAATCAATCAATCAATCAATCAATCAATCAATCAATCAATCAATCAATCAATCAATCAATCAATCAATCAATCAATCAATCAATCAATCAATCAATCAATCAATCAATCAATCAATCAATCAATGATCTGCATTTAAGGTAGTCGCCCAAGTGGCATAGTCCCTACTCTTTTCTTACATAATTGCAAAGAATTCTGAAATATATTGAACATTTGTATGTTCAGTCCGTCAGCGATGCCGCTGGTTTGCTGGCAGGACCTAGTGTTTTCAGTGCATTATGTCTTCTTGTATGGGCTAGAGCAATTTTGTTACTTTCATTGATCTGTCTCAGCTTTATCCTTGGTTTTGACAAAATGAAAGTGACTGAGGTATAAGTGATGCTAGTAATGCCATTCCTTCTGCAGCCAGTCCCTGTTATGAATGGTGTGAAAATATTGCTCATAGGGTCAGTTGGTGCATGCATTTCAGTAGGCTTGGCAGACTGATATGTAATAGCAACTTCTGGCTCGGTGAGGAAAGCAACGGGAAACTACCTCACTCCTCATTTCCCTAGTACGCCTCTTCAGTGATGCCTAGGCTGTCTATGACTGCTGATGGCGGAACTGTTGAGGATCCAACCAGCCTTCTGGCTGAGGACTAAACAACATTGAACATTTCCCTTGGTAAATTATTCCAATCTCTAACTCCTCGTCAATTTGAATGGAGCGCCCGGAAGTAAAAAAGTAACCTCGCAAAGGAAACTTTTCTCCACCAATTCGATTGACCCATCGTTCTTAACATAACACAAAGAGCATCCCCGATCATTTTCTAAGGTATTGTTATGATACACCCTGTATATATATAAGATAACAGAAGGGACCAATAATACTGCCTTGAGGTATTATCCTCTTGTTGGTTACAGGATCAAATAGCACTTCACCTATTCTAATTCTCTGAGTTCTAGTTTTCTAGAAATACAGCCACCCATTCAATCACAGTTTTGTCTAGTCCAGTTACACTCACTTTTGCCAGTAGTCTCCCATGATCTATCATTTCAAACGGAGAAAATGACGTGTCTGAAATAGAAACTGTAATTAAATCTGAATGTTCTGGGTGTTAAAAAATAAGCTTTGTATAATAATTCATTTCTAAATATCAATATTCAAATATAATTATTTTCAGGACGGTTTCTATGCAAGTACAGCATTGCTCAGAAATCTGATAAGTGTCTTAGGTCTCTTAACACAGAGGTTACTCGTATTTTAGATATGGATTACATCAGATTTTGTTTCTGAATTTATATTAAATCAGCTTTCAATAAATGTTCCAGTAACTTACGCAATACACTGACTGACAGAGCAAATGCAACACCAAGAAGGAGTGGTCAGAACTTTATGCCAATTGCAGGGTAGACTGACGTCACTGAGGTATGCTCATGATGTGAAATGCGCCGCTGTGCTGCGCACGTACCGAACGATAAATGGGACACGGCGTTGGCGAATGGCCCAATTCGTACCGTGATTTCTCAGCCGACAGTCATTGTAGAACGTGTTGTCGTGTGCCACAGGACACGTGTATAGCTAAGAATGCCAGGTTGCCGTCAACGGAGGCATTTCCAGCAGACAGACGATTTTACGAGGGGTATGGTGATCGGGCTGAGAAGGGCAGGTTGGTCGCTTCGTCAAATCGCAGCCGATACCCATAGGGATGTGTCCACGGTGCAGCGCCTGTGGCGAAGATGGTTGGCGCAGGGACATGTGGCACGTGCGAGGGGTCCAGGCGCAGCCCGAGTGACGTCAGCAAGCGAGGATCGGCGCATCCGCCGCCAAGCGGTGGCAGCCCCGCACGCCACGTCAACCGCCATTCTTCAGCATGTGCAAGACACCCTGGCTGTTCCAATATCGACCAGAACAAATTCCCGTCGATTGGTTGAAGAAGGCGTGCACTCCCGGCGTCCGCTCAGAAGACTACCATTGACTCCACAGCATAGACGTGCACGCCAGGCATGGTGCCGGGCTAGAGCGACTTGGATGAGGGAATGGCGGAACGTCGTGTTCTCCGATGAGTCACGCTTCTGTTCTGTCAGTGATAGTCACCGCAGATGAGTGTGGCGTCGGCGTGGAGAAAGGTCAAATCCAGCGGTAACTGTGGAGCGCCCTACCGCTAGACAACGCGGCATCATGGTTTGGGGCGCTATTGCGTATGATTCCACGTCACCTCTAGTGCGTATTCAAGGCACGTTAAATGCCCACCGCTACGTGCAGCATGTGCTGCGGCCGGTGGCACTCCCGTACCTTCAGGGGCTGCCCAATGCTCTGTTTCAGCAGGATAATGCCCGCCCATACACTGCTCGCATCTCCCAACAGGCTCTACGAGGTGTACAGATGCTTCCGTGGCCAGCGTACTCTCCGGATCTCTCACCAAACGAACACGTGTGCGATCTCATTGGACGCCGTTAGCAAACTCTGCCCCAGCCTCGTACGGACGACCAACTGTGGCAAATGGTTGACAGAGAATGGAGAACCATCCCTCAGGACACCATCCGCACTCTTATTGACTCTGTACCTCGACGTGTTTCTGCGTGCATCGCCGCTCGCGGTGGTCCTACATCCTACTGAGTCGATGCCGTGCGCATTGTGTAACCTGCATATCGGTTTGAAATAAACATCAATTATTCGTCCGTGCCGTCTCTGTTTTCTCCCCAACTTTCATCCCTTTCGAACCACTCCTTCTTGGTGTTGCATTTGCTCTGTCAGTCAGTGTATTTCATTTCAAAACTTCAGACTCTGTTTCCTCAAAACTTATTTTCAGCTATAACACTGGTATTGCACCCAGCCCCTCAACTATTAAGTAGCACTGACATGATAATCAGTCGCTAACGTGTCACTCGAAGATAAAATTTCACTTTTAGCAGTTTTCTCTTCCGACATCACGACTGTCTTCAACCATTGCTTAGGGGCCACATACTACCAGTGCGATTGCAGGTGCTAAGAACAAACTGATGGAGCAGCATCAGCCCGGCCAGCGCCCATTTTTATATGGAAAAATTCAAGAAGTCTGCACTGGAGGTGGCGATAATCAAGCCCACCAAGTGGTACCAAAATGTTGACGACACTTTCGTCTTATAGCCCAGAGTGAAAATAAACTACTCGAGTTTCTCTAGCATCTCAACAGTGTCCAAGCAAAAAAAGGAATAGTTCACGATGGAGAGAGGATACGAAGGAGAAATCTACTATTTGAACGTACTTGAGAAGAGGGAAGGCCGCCATGTAACCCACACAGCGTACAGAAATCCTACACATACCAACCGCTATCCCAATAAGAACTCCAACCATCATCCTAAATCTAACTGGGCAATGCTGAGGATGCTGTTTGAGTGAGCCAAGAGATTGTGCCAACCAGATCTCTACCAAAGCGAAGTGAAGCACCTTTCCTTGGCTTTACAAACTAACGGATACAGTAAAACTGAGATCAAGAGGGCTATTTAGACTCTTACTCAATCTAAAGTGGAACAAGAAGAGAGAAAGGCATTTGTTCTTTACATCCCAGTGATTGGTAATAGTACTGGCTAGGTTTTAAAGTATCACATCAAGACTGTCTGTACAACTACAAAGAAAACATCCCAGCAGTTTGCTCAGCTAAGGACCCTCACGAACCTCTATCCAGCGCAGGCATGTACCATATTCCCTGTCCATGCAAGAAGGTTTGTATCGGTAAGACTGAACGCAGGATGAAGGAACATACGCGTTTTCTTGTCGTCCCATCCAACCTGAAAGGTCTGCAGTGGCGGCGCATGCTCTGCTTTCCCACATCCTGAAATGAAATTTGAGGACCCAAGGTTCTGGCTATTACCTATCAGTATTATTCTCGTCCCTTCTGAGAAGCTGTGGAGGTAATGAAGTATGACGACTCTCTCAACAAGAAAGAATAGGGCCAAGGATTTGAAACCAATACTTCCTGCCAGACAGGAGTTTATACGCATTGGGAAAGACTGCGCAAGCCTTAGTAATAACAATAAGAGACAGAGGAGAGTTGATAGTGGTGCCACCACATAGCGTTAAGGTACCATAAAGGACGGGTGCACACAGGCTGTGCCATTTCATCCTGAAAAAGGTGACCGCAGTAAAGCTGAAATCCCGGCATTCCAAAGTGTCTACACTGCCCAGTGTCATGAAAAGCAAAATAAGCTTGTCGATATAATGCGGCTGTTGGTGGGTAGTTAGTGTGCAATAGGGCAATCAAATTTATGCATTACGCGGCTGTAAATTGGATGGTCTTATGCAACACCTGACCAAACAACAAATATAGATTTCGAGATATTTACGCAAACGCAAAGTCCTTTGTATTAATTCATCTTTCCTGAGAAATGTAAAGTATTATATAGACGGCTTACTTATAAGACCTCGTATGTCCCAACGCTCTTCCTACCCATTATATTCCTTAAAACTGGTCACGCCTACCACCCCACGTTTGCATGCAGTCCATCAGAATAATTTTCGTAGTGTTCATTTCCATGTGCTGAGGTGTAAAGAAAACTAGACCTTACAATACCGTACTGTAGGGATGTTGTTTGCAAACGAATATCCGCACTCCTGCAGTATAAGGCATTTAAGGCTCATTTTCCTTTACACTTCACAATAGGAAAATGAACACAACGAACATTGTTCTGATAGGCAGCATATCCATATGGGGGCTTGTCATGTCTTAACGAATAGGAAGAGCATTGGGACATACGAGGTTTTAGAAGTAAGCCGTCGATATACCAAAAGAAAGATAAAAACGTGAATTTTCGAGTTAATATATCACTATTAGTGATATCTTATATATATTGTTGTGATGATTTTTTTGCGGTCATATTCTGTTTTGCATCACCTGACTTAACGAACAAAATTGTCATTTAGTGATTTGACATGACTTTTAAAATTCAGTTCATTGTACAGGATGCTACGTTATACGACATAATATTGCTTATTTATGTACAGGATTGTATTATCTCAAATACCATATCGCGTGTTTCATTGATCACATTCTACATATCTCTTTCACAAATGCCTGCAATTTTACAACTAAATGGAACGGAAGGGTGAAAGGATTAGAAGTACGCCATACATTTCTCACATTAGATATTTCAAAACTATACTCTATACAATTACAGCATGCAACATGAAATACCAAAATCAAGAATTATAGAAATTCGTATTTATGGTATCATATAGGCGTAGAATCTCTAAGTGTAATATAACTCAGGATGTTAAGAATTATCTAGTTCAAAATCTATATTTTTCCACAATAAAACGAATCAATACCATCGTCTATTCCAGGACCACTAAACAAACTTTAGTCAAACTGAGTTTTGATGAAAATGTTGCATGGTTCATCTTTGTTCAACTTTATTTCTCTCACATGCAGCCAGATTACCTGCTCACTGTTCGTGCCTGTCTTCCTATTTACAATATGCTTCTCCGTAGTAACTGTACTGTGAAAATCTGCTCCAAAATTCTGTGAACAAAGTGGTTTCTTCCTTCGGCATATTTTCATTATATTTTTGTAGTCTTCGGCGGTATAGACGCACTGCTGAAATTTTAAAGCAGGTTCTATATACAGGCTATAAGAACTCGTTGTTATTAAGGAATAAACTATGCCCTGAAAAATGGATCTTTGTATAATCATTCAAATGGCAGGGCGTTGTTCCAAAACTGTTTCGAGAAGTAAAACAATCTAAATATTACAATTCTGGCCTCCACAAGTATATGACCACAGTATGACTTCTTTGGATTTGTGCCCATTTAACATCAGATGCTTGTGCAAACAGGACACAACCTCCTGAGCCCCCCGTCCAGCTTTTCCTTCCAACCGGACATAATAACGACCTTCATCATCCTTCCCGGTATGAATCCCTAAGTTGTATTACGATACCTGGTGCTTGTAAAAAACATTTGTGCGAATACGAGGCAATAGCAATATTTTTTCAAGGTAGAAACAGAAAGTTTCCAGATATTCCTTCAACGAATCTTTTCATGTCAGAGGATTTTAGGTTCTGGGCGTATGTTGCATCTATGAAATGCTTTTTTCATCTGTCCTCAAAGGTTTGATTTTCGCTGCCAGAGGAATTAGTAACCGAAAGCTTTAAAATATCACAGAGCTTGCACGTATCCTTCTTGACGCTCTTTTCTTGCAAATTGAATTTAGTCCCGAATATCATTTTAAGTCCGCCTCAGTGGTGTAGTGCTGGGTGTGATTAGCTGCCACTCCCGCAGCCCCAAGTTCGATTCCCGGCTTGGCCACGAAATTTGAAAAGTGGTACGATGGAAGGGGGTCCACGCAGCCTCGGGACGTCAACTGAATGTTCGATTCCCTCCTCAGCCATCCTCGACGAGGTTTTCCGTGGTTTACTATATCTTCTCCAGACAAATGCCTGGGTGGTACCTTACTTAAAGTCACGGCCGCTTCCTTCTCTCTTCCTTGTCTATTCCTTCCAATCGTCCTCCTCCCTCCACAAGGCCAATGTTCAGCATAGCAAGTGAGGCCGTCTGGGCGAGGTATTGGTAGTCGTGCGCAGTTGTATCTCCGACCCAATGTCTCATTCTCCAGGACACTCGCCCTGAGGTTATAGAGGTGGGATAACTCGCTGAGTCCAAGGGAGAAACCAACCCTGGAGTATAAACAGATTCAAAAGGAAAGAAAGGAAAGAAAGATACCCTTTTGCACAAAGAAGGTGACACAGGATTTTCATACTCCTTCTTATATAAGTCGTACATCGCATCCATTATAGAATCTGCTGACAGAAATTCTCTCTGTGTTTGTTCTCTGGTATAATGCGATTTGTGTTTTGGAAATCTTTTTACGTGGTCAACTACTTCTTGAAGCTTATTCTTCGGATATTTATTCTTTCCACCAGCGATTCCTCGTTGATCCCCTTAAGCCCTTCGTGGATTTTATCTCCTTTACAGGCAGATGAACTGTGCCAGTAGAAATCATAAAAGTCTGCAGAAAGAAAGTCTTGCAAACCTGAATTCCACATACGGCGTATCTCCTTTTCACTGTTTTTCTATTTGACTCATTCACTCGTTTCCTTTCTCCCTCGTGCTCGGTCACCATGGCGCAAATGAGCGTCCTGCGAATCTGTGTCATAGAGTTTTTGAAATCCCTTTCGAGCATTTTCAGTGTCTAAATTGGAGAGACATTTGCAAGGGCACACATATTCGTGAAACTCATTAGATACCTTCCGTTTCCATCTCTGAGTAATATTTTTCATTTCTTATATATTTAATTTTTATTGCCTCCCTATTTTTGTTGGGGTACTTCCCTTTCCGTCCTTCACTTGATCAGCCACAACACAGCTCACTTTCATCATGCGTTTCTGTCCCACGATCTCTAATGGAATTCATTTACATACTCCTTTCTTAACATATTTCAAAGAATTTGGAAATGTATCGAAGACTAGAACATTTTTTTTCAATTTTCTCTTACGCCACTGAAGTTGAAAAAAATAAGGGTTATGACGCACATCACACAAAGCGAACGTCGTAAACGTGTGTGAAATAATAATGTTAAACATTTATTTTTATCCTGTAAATTGTCGTACTTTTCCAGCAAGAAAGTAATGTAGAACCATTTTTTAATGTAATAATTGAAGAGAACTCGAAATGCGTACGAGGTCTTTGCAGGTCGTAAAAGTCAACACTGAAATGCACCCAGCGGTTTCTAGAGGTATACTTGAAATCCATCCATTGAGTCATTAGACATCTTTAACTATCGCGACTGAAGATGTCTATGAAACACATTCTTTACATTCGTCAACAACCATCTACTTCGTCATTTTAAATAAACTTATTAGATTTAAGTACCTAAGGAAACGTATTGTAATTAGGTGCATTCAACCAATGGTCGACTGAATAAGGGAATCAGCTTTAACTACCACGATGAGTGAGAAAACAGGAAACTACGTTCTTGCCTTTGATCCTTTTAAATTGTAATTCCAAAGGACACTATCTAATAATAAGAAAAAGGTTGGTGTGCTACAAGAGATTCCCTAAATCGTGTATGAAATTTAATAAACAATGTGTTGTAATAGAGCGAATGTTGAACCACAATCGTGAAAAGAACGAGGAGCACCTAACACACATGCAGATAATGAACCGTACCATATCACGGTCCAACTGAACTGATTTAACACTGTGGACTATTCAGAATTTAGCGCCAAATAAGCAGCTTAGGAACGCTGAGTGTTCGTGAGTATAAACGTATCGAAAATGTAGCAAGTAGGGTGCGACATTCTCCCTCAAATGAACCAAGGCAGGATGCCATAATAATTACACTGGTGTAGACCCCGTCATCGGCGTGAGCACGCTGGCGGCCGGCAAAGAGAGCAAGGAATTTGAAATCGGGGGACCACCTGCGGATGACCCCAAACATGAGAAAACCAGGCCTGGAATCACCTGCATATGATCCATTATTTAAAGCGTGGGATCATTTCCTTAAATTATACAACCACAACAATTCCTGTTGATATTTTTGGAGTAGAACGAGCCATTCAAACTATGTAACGGTACCTGCTTTGTTTATTCCCAACTTATTTTAAACTAGCATTTGTACCCATTCTGCGCACGGGTACTTGCAGTGAAATACTTGTTTCCTTCAGGAATTTATGCGAAGTAACATGGATCTATTCACACGTTTTATGCGACATGTTAAAATGGTATTTTCGCAGGAAAGCGCGTGTTAGTAACGTAAAATATGATGAAGCTGAACAAAGTCGAGAGAGAATGATGACGATCCGAAGTTGTGCGAAATTCTCCATGGTTCTCAGGTTGTATATTGCACCTCTGACGACTGGCGTCGCGCTCTGACAATGATGGTACCTCCCTTAATATCTGCCCTATCGAAAAGAGCTAAATGGCTCTTTAGATTTTTCCCGTTACCCACCTTGAAGTGACATGCACGACGTGTCCCACGGAATTAGGAATAAAAGTCCATTTTTCGTAATTATCTGCGTTATTATCCGTCGTACGAAAAATACGTACATGTCGGGCTGAGCGGCTCAAACGTCTGACCCCATCTTGGCAGGTTGGATCCTGGCTCAGTCCGGTGATATTTGAAGGTACTCAAATATGCCAGACTCGTGTCGGTAGTTTTACTGGGAAGTGAAGGAATTACTGCGGGACTAAATTCCGGCACCTCGGCGTCTCCGAAAACCGTAAAGAGTAGTTATTGGGACGTAAAGCAAATAATATTATTATTATTACTAAATACGTACATGATATAAATGAACGGAAAAGACATATTCATAAGCATTTATTGTATACAGTCTTTTGATGGGCTTAATGTTAACGAAAATATTTGCTATAAACACCAAATCCGTGTGATTACCCTGACATCATATGCTCTTGATAACACAATTCTGAGTGAGTAGAATCCAAATACTTAATTTGGTTGAAATACGTCCAGCAATTATTCGCTTTTAGGAATATACAAACAAATAGAAAACTAGACAGACAGACAGACAGACAGACAGACAGACAGACAGACAGACAGACAGACACCAAACGAAAAAGTTCTACCTCATGTTACCTCGGTGTCGTCCACTGGCTGCAGAGCATGAAGCTCGCAGAAAGTAGCAATTTACTACGTCATTTGAAGAGTAAACGCAATGATGTACCTAACAAAATTATTTGGAATGAAGGGGCGTTTCACATATAGTCTACATATTTTATATATAATCATTAGTGTAAGAGACGATTGAAAAGAACTCTTCTGGTGTTGCTATAATCTTCGAGTCTATTCAGCGATTTTTAAATGATATGCATATCGAAACCTGCTCTTGGATGAGTGGACTCTAGATATGAAGTTTGGCCGAGATATAATCAATTGTGTAAGAGAAAATGGAAAATTATCTTCAGGTCTTCGTACAATCCCCCAGGCCATCTGAATAATCAATCTCAACAAAGAATAAAACAGTCTATATAAAAGCTGTGGTCGACATGCGCGCTTTCTACTGGGATAAAACAGTCTCCCATGCTTATTTTGAAGAAGAGAATTTGGTGATCATTTATGTAACATAGTGATTAAGGTACTGCGGTGGATGGCGTGTCCTACCTGGCCGACAGGTTAGGTTTGCGGGTGGAGGTCCGTTTTCTTCTGCCTCAAGTCTTCGATTTCGCATGTCTTCTGCCTCGAGTCCTTGATTACTCCCAGGGATTGGCTCATTCATCCGGTCAGTGAAGATGAAAGGTTGTTTATATTCAGGACGTTCTTCTTGTTGACTTGGGGCTAGTTTCTGATCAGTCTTCTTCGGAACCTCCATCCTAAGTATTTGGTCAATATGTCTAGCTGAATCTGGTAATGTAAATGACCAAACTTTTCAATGACTACTCCATACTTCCATGACATTTTATTCCCTTCAGAGAATTTCACCTGGACTCTGTCCCCCACTCTTAGATTGCGATGTCCATGAGTCTCCTCTTGATTTCTTTCCTGTTTGATTGGTCTGATAACGTCTAATTTGATCCGAAATGGTGTGTTCAGTTACAATTCAGCTGGCGATTTTCCACAATCTAGAAGGGTGGCACGATATTTCAGAAGGATCTCTTGCACTTTTCTGGATATAGACAAGGGCTTATTCGACGTAGCTTTTAGTCGACGTTTTAGCGTCTCGATGTTTCGTTCAGCCATTCCGTTAGTTGCTGGATGTCCAGGAGCTGTGAAGTTTTGGAATATACCGTGTTCCCTACAGAAGGATTTGAATAGGTCACTTACAAATGTTGTAACGTTATCAGAGACTATCACTATTGGGAATCCATGAAATGAAAATATTTCTCTTAATAGCTCAATTGTCTTCGCAGATGTCGGAGCTTCTCGAATCACTTTGATTTCTGCACACCTGGATTTTGCATCAACAATTAGAAGGAAGTAGAAACCTTGAAATGGACCTGCATAATCCATGTGGACGCGGCTCCAGTTTTCTGTAGGGACTTCCCAATGGTGAATCGGTGCCTTCGCTGGAATGGATCGAATGTCAGCGCAGGCCTGACAAGATTTTACCATTTTCTCAATATCTTTATGGATATTCTTCCAGTAGCAATACCGCCTTGCTAATTGTTTCATTTTTGTAAACCCTATGTGTGTGCTATATAATTGCTTCCGGACTAATGGCTGGAGCTCTGAAGGAATGATGACTCTTTGACCCTTGAATAAGATTCCATCATCTAGTGTGAATTCATTGTCTATGGATTCAGAGGGCATGAGCTCTGCTTTGATTTTTTATAACAATTCATCGTTTTCAGTTGAAATTCGAATACTGTCAGGATTTAATTCCGTGGTTGCTATTTCAGCGAGAGTTGAATAACAGAGTTTATGAACTTCTTCATTGAACACTGTATCTTTTTAAATGTGTGACTGATTGATCGCTGCTCTTGACAAGCAGTCAACGTTGGTATGTTCTGAACCTTTCTTATACTCAAATTCATAGTCAAATCCCGAAAGAAATGATGCATATCTTAGCAATCTAGCAGTTGTCATAGCTGGTAATTTTGAATTCTGATCGAAGATTATGGTAAGTGGGCTATTGTCTGTTATCAACTTAAACTTACGTCCAAATAGATACATATAAAAATGGTTGACAGAGAACACAATTGCTAGGGCCTCACGATTCAGCTGGCTGTAGTTACGTTCGGCTGAAGACAATGACCCTGAAGCAAATGCGATAGGTTTTTCAACATCATCAACAATGTGTGACAGGACTCCGGCAATAACTGTAGGACTGGAGTCACAAGCTAGAACCAGTTGTAGATCTGCATTACAAGGTGTCAGCACTCGATCATTTGCAATCTCGAGACAATCATCTAGCGAAAGGCTGTAGGACTGATTTTAACAATCTGAAATGCACTTCATGTGGAAAACTGGGCCACATTAAGAAAGTGTGCATACGTACTTTGTTAGCAACGAGAAGGAATTCCAAAATCGACTCTCATTTTCTTCAGGAAGAAGTTTGAACATTTGGCGTTAGCCATATAATAGACATCCTTCAATATCACGACTATCCACATGCGAAGAAATTTTACGCTACAGTTCTTACAGAAGGAATACCCCAGAGATATGAGGTAGATTCTGGGTCGGGTTTTACCTTGCTATCACGTTCTAGGTTCAAAGCTCCTGACTTACGTGTACAACTCCAGAAATCAGAGGTTGCATTTCGTTCTTATACTAAGAATGTGTTTTTACCTGATGGCAAGGTTAACGTTACTGTTTCTTATCAGAATAGAACTTCATCTGAAGAGTTATATCTAGTACCACTTCTGGGGCGTGTATGGATCCGTCACCTTGGTATTAATCTTCAAGAAATTGACCGTGAAGTGGAAACAAATGCTAGTCATATAGATATCCAGTCAGTCAGTAGTATTACGGAGATAATCAAGATATTTCCAGAAATTTTCGACCCTAGCTTTTCGCACATGTTTGTGCTATTTTATGCTTATTGTGATAATTCTATATACACGCATCATGTTTTGAAACAGTACCACCAGAGGAAATTCGGATATTTTGAAGGTCGTCCAGGTAGCTTTTAAAATCTCGTCACGAATTCGAATAATTTGAGATCCGGATGTTTTGTGACTCGGATATTTTAAGACGACACGAACTGTCCTTATCTATGACCCCTCCACCGAAACTGCTTTCCGCGTGCCGCTTCATCCCTCGAGGTCATTCCTATCTTAGCCTCTATCTCATTATTAAGGAAACTACTGCTACTGCTACTGTCCCCTTCTGCTTGATTTTGCGATTATTCTCACAGCTTTCATGACTGTTACTTCTAACTTATGAAAAATATATGTCAAGTCCACCCAGATTTTACTCTCCTACAGCAAGGTCGGCCTGAAAACTACCAAGAACTGACTTCTTTCTTTCATAATTCTGTTGATAGCAGCTGCGAACACATTGCATTTACTGTACCTTGATTCATTCTCATTTACTATATACCATACTATCATACTATACTATAGAAGAACCTCATTTAACAGAAACAATTTTGGAGGTGTGGAGTGGAACAGGGTTTCGGAAAATCAAAATTTCGGATAATAATTGAGTGTAATTTTGAGAGGTTAAGAATCATTTTTTGAGGGTTTAGACGAAAGTCAATGAAGACAAATAGGCTGCATATACAGTACATTTTTACAAAGTATTTTGATACTGGAAACTCGAACTACTCAACTGTATTTACAAAACAAAACGGTGTTCAATAGTGCAAATATACAATATGCCCTACTGTTTTCTTCCAAAAAATTTCTATTTTATTTTGTTCGTTTCTTTTCTCATCGTTTGCTAGCCTCCATGGCATGCTACCTTCTCATTAGCAGAACGTCAGAATGACATCACGAATTCTGTTTCATTAATTCGTTTTTTGTAATTTAAGCAACATATTTTCCGATCGTTTCGGTGAAATGGTATTTCGGTTAAACGTTTATCTACCTGTTGCTGTTTTGTATTCCCGACCCAAAATTCAGTTCTATTGTGTTTCTTCCCTACTGAGATCAATTTAGTCTTGGTAATTATTATTCTCATATCATACTCACTACACGTATTTTTAAGTTCGAGGACATTATATTTCATGATTTCAGCACAGTGTGCCACTAATGCCATAGCCCACCTAACTTCATCACTCTCTGCCACTTCATACATGTCAGTTGATGAAACAACGTCAACTAAGTCCAGGAATGGTGAGTGATTATAGCCTTATTTAACCCCTGTAAGCACCTTGAACCAAGAACTCATTCTACCATCAATTCAAACAGCAACCCAATTGGCAACAGAAATACCTTTGATTGCTTTTAATAAGCTATTCTTAATCGCATTACCCATTAGTACGGCTAAAATCCTTCCCTCAATACTGTGTCATATGCTCTCTAGATCTACGAAACGTATGCGTAAGTGTCTATTATTCTCGTAAAATGTTTCAGTTAATTATCGCACATTACCTTTGTAACATCTATTTCTGACAGACCCTCTGTGTTCTACAACCACAGTGGTTTTCATCCAAAAAACCCGCAACCTTCCAAATTGCTAGTGAACACCTCGCCCGGTATATGTATCAAATGATGTACCTCGATGGTTATTGGGATACTTCCTGTTGCTTGCTTATAAATAAGTGTTATTCCTGATTTCGTGCAATAAGAATGTACCTTGCTAGCATCCCTTGCTAATATTGTTACTCTCTGAAGCCATTTCAACACTGCCTTTCCATTATTCTTGACTATTTCAGGTCTAATTTAATCTGCTTATTTATCCTAAATTCAAATTCATCAAGCGTAATTACACTAGCACCATTGTCCTCCACTCCATAAGATTGGTTGTTCGCGAGGTCAACAGAAAGATTTCCTTTTTTTCCATGAGAAAATGTTCAAACTACTCCTACCCTCCAGTGACTCTCTAATATTATTTCACCTGTTTTTACTCAAGAAGACTGTTCATTTTCCTCCTCTTCTCCCATTCTAGTGTTATTTATTATTGCACAAGAAAGATTTCCCTACCGCATGACCAAGTTATTGCCGAAATCCCTCCATGACTTCTTCTTGGATTCAACTAGTATTAGTTTTGCTCCGTTTAGTTTTCCTACGTATAATTGCATGCCTGAAACAGTCCTTGATTGGAGACATTTTTGATACACTTTCTCTTTACGTTTACAAGCCATCCTCATTTTACCATCTGCATGCGACCCTTCAACTCACAAGCACAGTATTGTTTGTGTTTTTCCCTTGGGCACAGCCAGACGTATTCAGTAGATCTACGGAACAAAGGAGCAAACGTTCAATCCCCTCAAAGTATATGTCGTTGGGTGCGGTACTTCATTACCAAATATCGTCGCTCCTATGCCGAAACCGTGAATGTGACAATGCCCTACCTGTTCATTATTTCCCTTGAGACTGGTCACGCCTCCAGCCACATAATGATATGCAGTCCATCAAAACAATTTTCGTATAGTTAATTTTTCTATACGGGTGTGTAAAGGAGAATTAACCTTAA
This sequence comes from Anabrus simplex, assembly GCF_040414725.1. NCBI lineage: Eukaryota > Metazoa > Arthropoda > Insecta > Orthoptera > Tettigoniidae > Anabrus > Anabrus simplex. The sequence goes on along the minus strand of NC_090266.1, from coordinate 226,635,967 downwards.
ATACTGTACATCATACTCAAGGAATGGGTAAATATCCACGGTTGATCGTAATCTGCTTTACGGAAATCCCCGTAAATACTTTGTCTGGACTAATAATCAAATAATAAATCTTCTCATAAATTTACATTGGTGAAATTCCTTCATTCACCCACTGAGAAGGTGCCATACCGAAATCCCTGCAATGTGATTACTCTATGAAGCCATTTTGTTTCTAACTTGCCACAATATTACACCATATTTGATCGAATATCGTACACTTTTGGTGCTGTACGATGCTGCTGCGTATTCATCTGTCTCTACACGTCCAAAGAGTGACTTTTTAAACATCTTCATTCTTCTTACAATGACCATTTTGGATCTGCGCTGTGTTTTCCTCTCTTTTCTAATTTGCTGCTCGTTTTCCATTTTCATTCCTCACCAGGACTATTAAACTCCAGGAACGCTTCCCCTCAGTCTGGCGCATTTTCTCCTTTTTATTCCCGCAATTCTCCTATAATTTCGCCTTGGGCTTTTCAGTTATTTGTTCGACGTTTTATCCTTATTGATCCTACCCATCAATAAGAGTTCCATTTGTCAGCCATTTTTGATATATCTCCTTTTTTAATAAGCAGCCTTGACTGCAGCATTATATCAATATGCCTCCTTTCTTCCGTCTGTACACACTCTAGTTCCAAGACGTTTCCTTGTCACTCTTAGTATATCATGGGTGTAGTATTAAGGAAGCGGTAACTCATAAATCTAAGGCAGAAACTACACGATTGTGACTACGTTCACGAGATTCGAGAAAAATGTCACGAAATGCCACTGAACTTTTATTTCAAGTTCTTCGATTATTGATCACCTTAATAAGGATTTACTGAAACGGCTTCAAAATGCTTGCACCTGCTTCCCTTAAGCGAGCAATTAATCGATTCCTAACCAGACTAGCTCGTATAATCTTACACAAACACGACTGGGTATTACCGGCAACATTTCCCCTCGCCAAGCAAAGTGAATAATCCAGCCATTAATAACCCGGGCTCACTAGTGATTGACGACCACAAAAAACTGACAAGAAAACAATTACCCACTCTAACACCACCACCCTCATCCGCTTTATGGAATTGGCAGCATGTATGTAAACGAAGTAGGATGGGACGAAACAAAAAACCCTCAGTGGTCAGTTCTTGCTCTGCCATGACTTCACGTTCTCGTTCTGGGTCAAAGATCATATAGATGAAGCGTAGGGTAAAAGTTGGTTCTAAAGAAAGTTTTGATGAACCATCAGAAACATTGCTTATTATGGTCGCAAATAATGCTCCTGGAATATTCTTCAAGAAAGAAGACAAAACATTATGTAATGAATCATTCTATAACAAATTTCCAAAACAGTTCACTTATTCACTTGAGAGGTACAAATGCTGTAAATGATATGTTTAACCATAAAATGTATACATAGTTTAATTAAAGCAAAGCAATGTAGTCTTTGTAAAGGCCATGATAGCACTTAGAGGTAAGGAAAGTAAAGGCTTCCACTAATTCAAACCTCGGCACCTGTTGTGGTAGAGTGGTTAGGCTTGCACCCAGCCGCCTTTGCTTCCACGAGTCAACCTGGCAGTCATTTTTAGTGTAGGTTGATTGAACCCCAGGGCCATGTTTACCTACGGGATTGGGAATCTCGTTTCCTTCATTTTTCGAACTCCTGACGGGGAATCGAACCCACGTCCTTCCGGGTGAACCTAGAACGCTTTTACCGCCTCGGCCAGGCAAACCCTAGTTCAATTAAATGATTTACTGTATTCACATATTCGTCATTAATGCTAGAAAAACGGACTATATATTTACAAATACAATTTTAAATATTTACAACTGCGGGATGTATATTTATATTAACATTATCTTCAGTTATAGGCTGTGTGCCAGTCTCATCCTATTGCATCGTTATCTTCTATTATTATTTACACATTTTATGGTTGAGTATTCTATTAAACTAGAAGCTTCTTATGAATTGTGTAAGAAAGCGTGTGTCCACACATTTCAGCCCAGAACAATACGGTGAGTATCCGAGTTCCCTTGATATAAGTAGAATTATTCTGTACTTGAAGAGAATCCCAAATCATCGAGCTCAATGTAAATACTCCCACGATACCGCAATAACGATAATCCTCGATAGGTGCTAACACACGTAGTGACTAAAGCATACATCATTGTTATAAAACTAAATTAAGAATGTTTGACATTCGGTGGGCCATTGATCAAACTACTGAAAGCCACTAACTGATGCAACAACTATTCACGTTATGATTCGGCATCCTGAATATAAATAAAGTTTGTATCACAGTACAGAAACAAGCACAGTTTCAAATATGTTCCACACATTGATTGCTTAAGCGATTCTTCAGTAGAAAAGAAACAATCAATACGTAATACGGTGCACTTCAGTAGTTCATGTATCCGCACACAATAAGACAGTTATGATGACTGTAGGATTTTTTCAATATTACTTTATTACACACTATTAAAATAATTAACACAACACGGTCATACACATAAGATGTGCAGAGTATATCAGTAAGGAATGTATGTCCCTCCACACTCCCTGCTTTTTCTATCTGCCAGACTCATCTGAGTACTCAATAGAATAACTTTACTTTTATTTTTCCCTGAGAAAGAGAGTCCAAAAAACGGTTCACCGGTACTAAAAGGTCATTAAAATGAGCTCTCAACTGTTGTAGCACAGCATCCGTTATTTGATTCATTCTGGATAACTTCTAAGGGTGTCAAATATAGCGATCTGACTGTCCGCAGTAGAAGTAGGATGTTGTCCCTTGAAGGTGCATAGTTGTCACTGATTCATGTAGCATAACACTGCTTTTATGAAATATAACCTCGGATTAGACTAGGAGTAACGGAAGCCTTACTGATCGCAGATTCACACAAGACACTCCACATCAATGTACGATCTTATACACCATGGAGTTTTGAAAAAATATACCCATGATGGCCATTGATGTGAGCAACATCTTCGGCCAAAATACTGGTAAATGGTATGTTGAGAAGGATACAAGGATGTATAACAGAAAGAGAACGAGTTACTGGACAATGATGTTGCTAATGTTGAAGTGTACAGTACAAAATGGCAAGCTAACCCTCTGTTATTGAAAAATATTCGTTTATTTCTCTGTTGCTGGGAATAACTTATTTTGGGAATGGCATATTTATATATCTCACGCTCAATTTTTTGTTGAATATCATGAACTATTTTGTACATATGGAGTGAAAAATGTGCTCCGTCGACAAATTATATTACAGCACGTCATTTTCTTATTCATAGAGTTTAATTTTGTAAAAATAGCAGTATGTTTTGGACATTCAAATGGATATTATAGTAATTGTCTTTTAAGAAATTTATTTCCGGTAGATTTTTTCCATACCATACAGAAATAATATTTATAACAACATGTAGTACAAAATACTCGAGAATATAAATAAAATACTACCTTTTCCTACGTCCATTGTTATTCAAACAGATGCCAGTTCTTCAGCTAAACATTTGAATAAAATGAACCATAGCACCAGTCCTAGTAATTTGTGGAGTAACTTTCAGCTTTAATGTCACGTTGACACCTACGCTGCATGCAATTTACTAGCCTCGCACACGTTTCATGGCTGTTCTTGGGTCACCACTCGTTTCAACTCATCATTGGATGAAACGTTTCTACTGTGAAACCTAGACTTAAAAAACGCCCGTAAATGTGTTATAGGGTTTAAGTCCGCAGACTGGGGAGGTACTTCTACTGTATTTGGTTTGGAATGTTACAAATTAACCACTCTTTGTTCAGAGCAGCGGTATTTTTGGGGTCATTATCCTGTTGAAACACGTAGGTCGGCAGCATTCCCAATTTTTCACAACTTGGTTTAAAATTGTTCTTCAAAATATTATTGTACACTACTTTGTCCATCGTGCCTTCAAAAAACTGAATATTCAGTACACCTTGTGCCGATATACACCCCCACATCATAACCTTTCCACCTCCGTGTTTCACTGTGGGAATTGTATTGGCCACATCGTTGTCCGCATTGGTCTTCCTCAACACCCTGCGGGAACCATCGGAACCAAACATTCGATTTTAGTTTCATCGGACCAGATGACATTATTCCAAAACTCGTGGCCCTTGTATACGTGTTCCTTCGCAAATAGCAGTCTTGCAGCACGGTTCTTCTCACTAAGATAGGGCCTTTTCCATGCTATACGGCCATGGTAACCGTGTCGTTATAAAACTCGCTGGACCGTCCGAGTACACATTTTCTTCCCAGTAGCAGCTTCCAGCTCTGTCAACAGCTTCGGAGCACTTATTAGAGGGTTGAATTTCCCTCGCCTCACAATAAATCTTTCTGCTTGTGGAATTGGTTTATTTTGTTTGGGTTTTCTTGGCACATTCTTCACTGACTCTTCGTACTTCAACTGACTCACAACATATTGGACAGTGGCATGACTTTCCTTCACCATGAGTCCTAATTTTCGCAGGGAGTACCCTCTAAGTGCTAGATTGACAATTATCTGTTTCAGCTCATTGCCAAGCTCTTTACCCTTGCCCATTTCTACCAGCACTTTCACAGGTCTAGGACGAACACAACGAGCAACACCTCTCCTCGCAACTCACCTACTTAGTATGCCCCGTTCAGTGTTGTCGTATGACGTTATCTATACTAGTGTATGAATAAAAAAGTGACTAGAAGTATTGGAGTGTATGCAGTTTTTATTTGTGTAAACACTAATTAATATTTTGCACTCACAAACCATTGTGCATTGACTTGTTATTACATTCACGACACACAACTCTAAATCAATAATTTCCATAATTATACAGGCACATAGAACTCTTTGGAACGAAATGGGCTGTGTATGAATAGGATAGTGGCATACTGTACATTGTTGGTAAACGGAGTCACTTTTGCTGAGCCCGATTGAGCTGATTGCAACTGAATTATTTGTTACACATACCTTTGGTCATTTCCTTCTACACTACAAGTAATATGGCGAAATTGGCCAGTGAAGGCCCACGTTATTTTGACCCAACCAGAAATAATGGAAAGTGGATCAGTCACCCTTATCATGATGCATGAAGTGAAATGGCGTATGGCTTTAATGCTGGGAGTGCCCGAGGACAAGTTCGACTCGCCAGATGCAGGTCTTTTGATTTGACACCCGTACGCGACCTGCGCGTCGTGATGAGGGTGAAATGATGGTATAGACGACACATAAACCCAGCCCCAGTGTCAGCGAAATTAACCAATTATGGTTAAAATTCCCGACCCCGCAGGGAATCGAACCCGGGACTCCTGTGACCAAAGGCCAGCACGCTAACCATATATCCATGGAGCCGGACATCATGATGCGTAAGGTCATGAAATGTATTCTGTTCAAATATCGACAACAATGGCATCCTAAAACTGGAATAGAGAGTTGAGGAAATCTCCACGCGATTAATTATGTTGGAAGAAGGAAAAGATAAAGGCGTAATATTCCTGTGATAATTCTAGGTATAGTAACATAATTTCTGATAATATTGCTGCTGATGAAGAATTAAATATTTAATATCGTAATCTGTTTAGTAATGTGAGCATTGTGGTGAAACCTGACAGTACAGATCACACCCACTTGCAAGCATACCGTTTAGAAACTCAGGATATAATGATAATTATACAGCTGATTTGGGAGTTCCTTACAATATTATTATAAATGTACTGAAATTGGGACTTATAACTATTATGAGATAAGAGCGCTAGATTTTGCCAATTTTAAATGTGCAAGAGGCTGCAAATTAAATACTATAGGCTCATTACTATAACATCCATTGTGTGTATGCGGGTATTTGACCTTGCACGTGCGGAAAATATGGTACACATCACTACGGATTAATTGAAAACAACATTATTTTAGGAAAGATTTCTTGTACGAGATTCGTACGTTGCCGTTCCTTCATATAATTAGATGTTAGACAGAGGAGGTCATATTGTCACATGGTCTACTGATGTCTCTCTTTATAATATATCGGCCGTAAAAATTACTAAAATCCAAAACAAAGTGAATAGACTTTGTGAAGGTAATCGACTTTGTGGGATCAAGAGTTCTTGGTCGGTTGCATAAAGAGTGCAAATGTAACCAATAATAGTCCGATGAAGTTGCTATAATGTTGGGTGTCATTGTAAGTGGAGTCGTCGCTCCAGTTTTGTCTGTAACAAACGAAATCTTACATAACTGAATATAAACGTGTAATATACAGAAAGAACATAGCCCTGCATAGTAAGATATTACAGGACGATTTATATATGTATACTGCATAAGTGTGAGACAATTAAGTAGAAATAAATAATATAAATATATTTTTGTTGGGCTGAGTGGCTCAGACGGTTGAGGCGCTGGCCTTCTGACCCCACCTTGGCAGGTTCCATCCTGGCTCAGTCCGGTAGTATTTGAATGTGCTCGAATACGTCAGCCTCGTGTCGGCAGATTTACTGACAATTAACTCCTGTGGGTTAAATTCCGGCATCTCAGAGTCTCCGAAAACCGAAAAAGAGTTAGTGGGATGTAAAGTCAATAACATTTTTAATGAATTGTAAGCATTAAAAGATTGTTACCAGAACTGGAAGAGCTGCACTTGTGGAGAATCGCTCGTGAAAATTACCACAAAATTCAAATCAAAATTATCTAAAGTGCGGCACCCGTGTAGGAACTTTCGTTTCTACACTGTACAAACCATTTTAATTTGATGTGAAGTTCTAGTAGAACCAAAGCGAGAGAACTGGGTTATCTATTAGCTCGTTTGCACGCAAGATTCAAATCGATTTGAGTACACATTCCGTACTGGAAACGGTATGTATACGAGGACTCAGTTCGGATTGAGTCTCAAGGTCGATACGGTAATATATGGGATCGTATCGTACTCAGTTCCAATTGAGTTCCGTATAAACGTCTTGATATCGTATCATAAACGAATGTGAGAACACTCCATGTTTTTTCTGTCGAAAATTATTTTCAACATCGAATCTGTGCTCTTCATCTTTATTCACAATCGGCCGATTGAATACTTACAGGTAACAGATTCACGAGAAAATGAATTATTACCCACACAGATACTTTTAATACATCCATAACTAACATACTAAGCTACTTCACTTCACTAGGCTATTTTTAGAAACGCGTATGAATAATCATTACAGTTCATTACGTCGCGATAGGTTATAGGTTGATAAAAGAATATAAGTGATATTCATATTACCGCGATCCTGAATATTTATTTATGTCGATACTGCTTGTCGTATTCAATCCGACACTCAGCACATGCAAACGGCGATCGTATTCAATACGGTAAATGTACTCAGTTCGATTTCAATCCCCATGTAAACCTAGTCTATGTCTAGCGAAGCCAGTTCTAGATTAAGGGTCACAAGTAACAAATTAAATGCTTAATGATTTCAATTTCATAATTACATTGATACGAATGACTAGAATTACGGAATCACGTCAGTGTTTCATGTACAATCCCTTTCGGAACATAACATCATGATACGAGCAAAGTGGTTGGCTGTATAGGCTTTGTAATAGGTAGGGCTGATTATTCATACAAACTAAACGGAAGACTATTGACACTTAACAGCGGAATATGTTCAGGAATTAAGATTAGGAATTCATTACTACTGCTCATACCGAGCGAGATGGCCGGGCGGTTAGAGACACTCAGCAGTGACCTTGTATTCGGGATATAATGGGGTTCGAACCCCACTGTCGGCAGCCCTGAATATGATTTTCCGTGGTTTCCCATTTACAGCAGGTAAATACTGGAGCGTCCGCCTCTATGGTGCAGTGGTTAGTATGATGAGCTGCCACCCCCGGATCCCCGGGTACGATTTCCGGCTCTGCCAAGAAATTTGAAAAGTGGTACAAGGGCTGGCACGGGGTCAACTGAGTAGAGGGGCTTCGATTCCCATCTCGACCATCCTCGAAGTGGTTTTCAGTGGTTTCCCACTTCTCCTCCAGGAAAATGCCGGCTTGATATATAACTTAAGGTCATGGCCGCTTCCTTCCCTCTTCCTTGTCTGTCCCTTCTAAACTTCCCATCCCCAACAAGGCCTCTGTTGAGCATAGCAGGTGAGGCCAAGTGGGCGAAGTACTGGTCCTCATCTCCAATTGTACCCCACGTTCCCAAAGTCTTACACTCCAGGACACGGCCCTTGAGGCGGTAGAGATGGGATTCGCCGCAGTGTCCGAGGGAAAAACCAAATCTGGACGGTAAACGGATTAATGATAATTTCGTGTGGCTATTTCTAGCCGGGTGCAGTCCTTGAAAGGCAGACCCACCGATGAGGGTGGGCGGTATCTGCCATGCGTATGCAACTGTGTGTTATTGCGGGGGAGGATAGTGTTATGTGTTGTGTGAGAGTTGCAGGGATGTTGGGGACAGCACAAACTCCAGCCCCTGAGCCATAGGAATTAACCAATGAATGTTAAAATCCCCGACCCGGCCGGGAATCGAACCCGGGACCCTCTGAACCGAAGGCCAGTACGCTGACCATTCAGCCAACAAGTCGGACGGTAAACGGATTAAGAAATGAAGAAAGAAAGAAACATACTGGGGCTGTACCTTAATTAAGCCCATTCATTCCCATTCCTATTCCATCGTTGCCATAAGACCTAGCCTTCCTGCAGTGGTGCGACGTAATGGAACAAAAAAATACTATTGCTGATTTTGATCTCTTTTGCTGATAATCAAGTAGGCTAGTTCAGGAACAGACTACAATATTCTATGTAGGACCTATAGGGTTATTCAACATGATATCGATGCTTTCAATTGATTGTAAATATATATCTGTACTGGCGTCAAGTACTATATCAGAATATGAATGGGAACAGTAATTGAAGAAGTTTTTTTTGTGTCATGTTCACAAATGTGCAATATGTGTACTGGTAGTCATAGGGCACGCATCCAGTCTACAGTCCAATTCGCCTGACACTCACCCGTAATTGTCTGCATCGATATCAGATTGAGCAGCCCTGTTACGTCCACGCAAGTCAGCGATGTTGTGAGGAGGTGGAGGTATGAAAACAGTCTCTTTGATGTAAACCCAATGGTAAAAATCACACGGTGTCTAGTCCGGTGAACGTGGTGGCCACGTACTGCAGATTGCCAGCTGATGTACGACCGTTTTGTCGTCTTAAGGAAATAAATGTGCTCACTTCGAAAATTAATATGGCAATTAGAAAAAAAAGTTTTTGAATTCTTACGTCTAGAGCGTGACATTGTATGCAAGTGAAACATGGACAATCACGAGCTCAGAAAGAAAGGGCAGCATTTTAAATAAAGCGTTACAGATTTATTTCCGAAGGTGAGATGGGTAGATCGAATCCCTAATGATGATATACTGAATCAAATTGATGAAAGGAGGACGAGTTGGTGAAATTTGACCAGAAGAAGAGGTAGTTAGCGCACGTCGGACAGTGATATAACAATCTTAAGACGCCCGGTACTAGAGAAGTAAGCGGTAAGAACGGTAGGAGTAGACTAAGGCATAAATATGACACAGATTAGTGTAGATGTAGTATTTACGTAGAAATGAAAAGTTTAGTACATGAAATAGTAGCATGGAGCGCTGCATCAAACAACTGTATGGATTGATGACCGAAACAATATCCGGCTAAACCTCGTTTAGATATATCAGAGGCTGCCGTATGAGAACGACAAAACTCAAGTTTAGATGCAACGTTTCGGAATGTAATCGGGACTGCTGTGAGTAAAATATTTGTAAATCTTCAAGCATTGCTGAAAGTGATGACTTCGAAGTTGTATAGAGGTCATATGTACCGGGGCTTCCTCTTAGAGTAATGAATAGGATGTTCATTTAATCGATTCCCGGTAATCAGGAATCGATTCCATCCGGGAGGATTTTGTTTTAGAATACTCCGTAAAATTGTTCCATAAAATAATAGAATAACCTTCAAAATAAAATAGCGATTTAAAACTATTTCTGATTAGTAATGTCAAGAAAGTCACAATTTACACATTATGAGGAAGAACCTATAGGTATGAAGACGATCATAATGCGTGTGAATAAATTTTATTTAATTTTGTAATCCGAAAGTTGCTGTAAAAGGTATAGTCGTTTGTCATGTTATTTTAATTCCGATTTTAGAACAAGCAAACTCGAAATGACGTGGTACTGATTATACTCACTGAATAATGCCTTAAAATACCTCCTGTAAATTTCAAACAAATTTCCGTTTGTTGATTGAACAAATGAACACTTGCGTCGACTTTGGTGATGATTTCGGTTCAATTACATTTGTATTATGTTTGAATCAAGAAGAATACTATCTTAAACAACTTAAAATTAGTGAGCATTTCGTGGAGCAGATTATTATTAATGTATCTATAATACAGCATAACGTCGGTAACTCAAGTAACTCAAGCCGATATGCATTTAGTACTGAAGGAGGTTTTCATTCCTCTTGAATTTACTTATACAAAAGCACAGCTAATACCTTGAGAGAAGATACAGAATCTGCGAATGTTTGTAGCCATACATGTCTTGTATGTAGACATGGTACAGTAAGTAAACTGGAGAATGTGAAATAATGTTTGCTGGAAATTTACTCCAAGAGGAAGAGACAATCCTCAAGTGATTGTTGCCCCTTGCTAAAGATTGCCATCAGGTACATCCAAATATTTAGTTCCAGGGTAAACTGAAAGTTTTGGTAATTTTGAGCGAGATATACAAAGGCAATTATCAAGTGGATATTGTGCTTTGGCTTTTTCGAAGGAACTCTACAGATGATGTTTGAGAAAGTTTTGAACTCAGTTCACTGCGTGAATTTATTGTATAAATTAATCTTACAGTGTTACTGTGTAATGATCTTGAATTAGCATATAGATTTTTCAAATCTCGCTGCACGATATGGCCTAACAACGATATCGTACCATAGAAAAGTGATCTTTCATCCTCATTTGTACCAGCCACCACTATCATGATCCCTATGGATATTCTTCACAAGATATATAAATGATATTGTCATTGCGGAGTAAGCATTTGATCAAAGAGAGAAACAGTACGACTCGTTAACTGAACGGTCAGCGTACTGGCTTTCGGTTCAGAGGGTCCCAGGTTCGATTCCCGGCCGGGTCGGGGATTTTAACCTTAATTGGTTAATTCCAATGGCACGGGGGCTGGGTGAATGTGTTGTGATCATCATCATTTCATCCTCATCACGACGCGCAGGTCGCTTACGGGAGTCAAATAGAAAGACCTGCACCTGGCGAGCCGAACCCGTCCTTGGATATTCCGGCACTAAGAGCCATACGACATTTCAAAGAGAGAAACAAAGTTAAAGCTACGTATTCAATGAAGGATAGTGGGTGAACCACCCTCCGTTGTATAGCCAAATAAACATATACTAGTCCACATTACGTTCGTCAACATGCATGATCCCCTTTGTTAATATGCATCTCTCCTCTTCTATAAATAACACAATTGCTGCATCAATTTTCCACCTGTGCACGACCCATCGATCCACTGCTGTACGGTGCGTTCTACCTTACACTGAATTGAAACCACATGCTCTCCCGTTCATTGGAAACATTAACCTGTGACCTATTGTGTGTTTAGCTGCATCCTATTCAAACATTTACTATTTTTTACTAGTTGATATCGAAACCCTCCGCAGCGATTATGGAGCGAATTTCCCCAGTGTTCAAATCTTAGACTAACTAACTACCGTAGAAATAATTTCTTCTTTGTGGCTAAGCTTATTGGAGCACGTACATATGCATTATACACCTCACGTTTCGTGATGTACACAGTAACCACTTCATTATGAAGGGTAAGTAAAGTTAAGCAGCGAAATAAATGACAGGGGCAATATTATAATTTTCACCAATGCAGAATGAAAAGTGTCTTCCTACAAGATTCTTATATTCTAGTATATTCACAGAGCGGCAAATATGTGTTCTATTCACCCTAAAGGACATGGGTTAAATTCACCGAAAGGTAGTTGCAAAATTTATAGACGGGCCTTGAATATAAACACATGAGCTCGGGATTCAATCAGCCTATAGAACAAATGAGTACAATTTTAAATCGTGTGTGCGAAAGTGACCGGACTTTATCTAGATTTTCTGTGAAAGTATTAATCGCACGAACGTAAATTTATGTTACTTCTCAGTCTCTAGGCATCCTTAAAGGCATTCTGCACGTTAGCCGCTATCCCTTTCATACTTTCCAGTATAATATTACCATAGAATCACTTGTTGAGTTCTGTCCTGTATTCTCGTCAATAAACTGTTGCCATGAAAGTTTGTTACAGAACTGCTATTTCTTAGAGCCGCCTCGAAGTATTTTTTTATCTTCCTCAAGTGTACTACGAGTAATTGTTATCCGTCTTTCAACGATAGATGAAATTAGACCTCAAATGGTGAAAAATAGACGGAAGGCAGGGATGAAATGGCTTCATAAAGTAATGAAGTTAGCATGTGGGGTTGGTAAGGTATCACTTGATTGGAGGGAATCATTAATTGCACTTACCCATAAGCAAGTGAACGAGAAGGATTGCAACAACTATCGAGGTATTTCATTTACCAGTATACGAGGCAAGGTGTTCACTGACATCCTGGAGGGAAGGGTGCGATCAGTGGTTGAGACGAAGTTGGATGAAATACAGTGTGGTTTTAGAGCACAGAAGTGCTGTCAGGATCAGATGTTCATTATATGCCACGTCATTGAAAAATACTGCAAGAGGAATAGACAGTTATGCTAATTTCGTAGATCTAGAGAAGGCATATCCCAGAGTATCGAGGGAAAAGATGTTAGCCTACTACAAGATTATGAGATTAAGTGTTGATTATTAAAAAACAATCAAAGGCATTTATATTGACAGTTGGTCAGTAGTGAGAATTTATGGTAGAAAGAGTTCTTAATTCAGAGTACTCACAGGCTGTAATCTTTTACCTTTCATTTTCGCATTTTACAGGATCAACTACTGAAAGGTACAAAATGGAAGGGAGGGATTCAGGTAGATGCAAATGTGGTAAGCAGTCTGGCCTATGCCGACGACTTAGTCTTAATGACAGACTGTGCAGAAAGCCTGCAGTATAATGTCTTGGAACATGAAAATAGGTGCAATGAGTATGATAAGAAAATTAGCCTCTCCAAGACTAAAGTGATGTCGGTAGGTAAGAAACCTAAGAGAACTGAATTTCAAGTTAGGAATACAGAACAGGTTGATCATTTCAAGTATTTACAATGAGTATTCTCCAAGGATGGTAGTATAATAATTGAGATTGAATCAAGGTGCAACACAGCTAATGCAGTTAGTTTGCAGTTACGATCGATAGTATTCTGCAAGATGGAAAACAACTCCCGGACGAAACTGTAATTTTACCAGTCTGTTTTTACACCAAATTTTCTTTACGGGTGTGAAAACTGGGTGGACTCATGATATGATAAGTTAGATGTAAGAGATATGAGAGTATCGAGAATGATCGCTGGTACAAGCAGGTGAGAACTATGACAGGAGGGTACTCAGATAAAAGCTATGTTAAGAATGATCTCTGTCGATGAAGCTGTACGCACAAACCGGTTTTGGTGATGGGGTCATGGGAGACGAACTGATTAGGTTATCTAGGATAATGATGGACTCTGCCATGGAGAGTAAAGGAAAGGAAGGGGCCCAAAAATGGCGAAGTTTAGACTCAGTTTCCAGTGATTTAAAGATAAGGGGTATGGAAATGAACGAAGTTTAGTAAAGTCCCAGTGACCTGCAGACTGAACTCTGAAATGGACCTTAAATACATCATACTCTAAGAGTGGTTAAATACGTCGTGTAAACATACATTCCTACGGGAGGATACAGTAAGTTTCATTTTTCTTTATATGCGCGCATAGGAAAATGAACTAAACTAACATTGATCTGATGGACTGAATATCAATTTGTATGTGTCTGGGAGGCTTGACCTGTCTTAAGGGAAACAATGGGTGGGAAGAGCATAATCACATTCACGGTTTTGGCACAGCAGCGACAATGTAGGAGCCACGAAACTTCAAATACAGTAAAACACCATCGCAGCCTTTTAGTGGAGGGAGAGGACGAAGTTAGTTGACAGGAATTACGCTAAGATAAACTGACGTAAATAAGCCTATTATAGATTCATCGCTAACATTTGGATTCCCTTGTCCTCTGATGGCATATTTTGTAGTTACAACGGTTAACATACAGGTGAAATGTCGCATGGCTTTTAGTGCCGGGATATCCCAGGACGGGTTCGGCTCGCCAGGTGCAGGTCTTTCTATTTGACACCTGTAGGCGACCTGCGCGTCGTGATGAGGATGGAATGACGATGAAGAAAACACATACACCCAGCCCCCGTGCCATTGGAATTAACCAATTAAGTTTAAAATCGTCGACCCGGCCGGGAATCGAACCCGGAACCCTCTGAACCGAAGGCCAGTACGCTGACCGTTCAGCCAGCGAGTCGGACAACATGCAGGTAATTTAACGTTATGAACTTCATCACTATCAGCATCATCATAACGGCATCGTGTGATTTGATTTGAACCTATGAATTGGGTCTTCAGACTCATAATATGTCAGGAATGAATAATTCTTTTTTTTTTTTGCTAGTGGCTTTAAGTCGGACCGACACCGATTGGTCTTATGGCGACGATGGTATAGGGAAGGCCTAGGAGTTGGAAGGAAGCGGCCGTGGCCTTAATTAAGGTACATCCCCAGCATTTGCCTGGTGTGAAAATGGGAAACAACGGAAAACCACCTTCAGGGCTGCCGACATTGGGATTCGAACCCACTATCTCCCGGATGCAAGCTCATAGCCGCGCGCCCCTAAGCGCATGGCGAATTAATCTTTAATTCGATGACAAATAGTGCACTGTTTCCTTATAACTTTTCAGAGAAAGCATTATTATGTGTATTTTAGGATGGAGGAAAAGTATGGGTACAATTCCTCAAGGTATCTTCTCGATAACCCGCCAGAGGTGATTGGTAATAATTAATTGTTGCTCGCTGAAACAAAATATAACTACTACAGGACATGCTCATTTATTTGTGAGGATATTACCATTAATCAGCTTACCAAATATTATTAATTATTTTAATATTCATTTCCGTCATGATTCAGATGATATTGATCATGATTTCTTCTTCTTTGAAAAAGCTGCAGGTAAGACTGCCGGAGTAACTGACGGGGCAGAATCAATTTCACGCGTTGCCGCAGCGGTGTTAAGGAAAGGTCAAAAGAAAGAAACAAGCACTCCCTCAGGGAGATTCTCTCACAGCAGTGAAAAAAAAAAAAAAAAAAAAAACACAAGTGAAGAAAATGACATCACCAAATTACACCTGAGCAAATAAATGAGTAGAAACCATTTTGTAATGCTATAAATACTCCCGATATTCTTCTTCTTGTAGGAACACGTCGTGTTGTGGTATTGCAGCTTATAATCAAGTTATCAAATAGAAGTATTGAATTAGTTGTAATGGTGTCAAGTCGAGTCATACGGCGATACATATTACAAATCAAAAAGTAATTTTGAATTGAAAATAGTTGGTTTCATAATTTCACAAAAAGGTAAAATTAAATAATTTAAAGATAATTTAGCATAATGAGTGGAAAGTGCTGTGACCTAAAGCCACGATCACATGATCAAACATTAATAATCGTCGCTGCCGGGACAAAACCTCCTATGTGAAATATTTTAGCTTAGAAATTTGGCCGGCAAGGTTCTGTCATCTAAGGTGCAATATTGTGCGCATATTGTCAAGGCATTCTCGCTCTTCATAATGTATGTGCTGCGGGTTAGTATATCTCCAAAAATATTATCACATAGGAGGTTTTGTCCCGGCAACGACATAATATCGTCCCTTCGGTGCCATACCGTGGATTTGACAAAGCTCTTTCTATCAATTAGTTACCTTAAAACTGGCCACGCCTCCCATCCACATGTTGATATGCAGTCCATCAGAACAATTTTCGTTGAGTTCATTTTCCTATGGCCGTGTGTAAAGGAAAATTAACCTACATCTATCATACGTGCAGTGGGTAAATACGCCAAATGGTTCGAACCCCACTGTACGCAGCCCTGAAGATGATTTTCCGTGGTGTCCCATTTTCACACCAGGCAAATGCTGGGGTTGTACCTTAATTAAGGCCACGGCCACTTCCTTAACATTCCTAGGCCTTTCATGTCCCATCGTCGCCATAAGACCTATCTGTGTTAGTGTGACGTAAAGCAAATAGCAAAAAAAAAATGACATACACACATGCATTCCTACAGTACGGTACAGTAAGGTTAATTTACCTTTACACTTACACATAGTGTAACGGTTCAAATCCCGTTACAAGATGATATCTGTATTTTTATTATTTTATCTGTATTATTATTATTATTATTATTATTATTATTATTATTATTATTATTATTATTATTATTATTATTATTATTATTATGATTATTAATATTGTTATTATTATGTCCATATTATTATTATTTTATCTGTGATATTACTATTATTTTGTTATAATTATTATTCAATTCCAGTACGCAAAGCTTGTCGCATGCGTATTTGTAATTGAGTGTATGCATGTATACGTATATGTAGATTACATTAAATACCTGTACAGTGAGAGTTTCGATATATCAGATGTTGAGTGTGACATCCTTACATTGTGCAATATGGCTGGCATTTCTGCCAAGTCATTGCCAAGTCATGGCTACATCATCGTATTCAGTGAGCACTGAGCTCACTTTCTTTGAGAAACCCAGCGAGCCGGAGGGCATTTCACCATTACATGCAACGGTTTGAGGCGTTGCGGGAGTATGTCATTGTTATTTCTGGAGATTACGTAGCTGTGTCAACCAACGTCTATAAAAGGTGGATGCATATTGTAGCGTCAGTCATTACTTAAACGGAAGCAGTACAGTGAAGAAATCTACGGGAAGGAGAGGCCTCAGTCGGTCATAAGTCATTATTTAAACGGAAGCAGTACAGTGAACAAGTCTACTAGATGAAGAGGCCTCAGTCGGTCAGTCAACCAGTGTGAACGAGAGATGGAGAAGACTCAGTTAGCCATTAATTATTGGTCATTGAGAGAGTGAGGCCAAAGTTGGTCCGTCACTTAGTGGAAGACACGGACGCAAGGGCTTACCATGGAGTCAGAGAGGGCAACCCTGGACCTGCCAAGAGGTAATACCATATTGACTTACAAAGAAGTCAGATGATATGGAGAAGAAGCAGTCACAAGGATGTATCACCAAGTTAGGCGTGACACATCGACAGTAAACACCAGATCAAAGGAATACGTCGTAATTACACTCAAAGTGTTGAAGGTACAGTCAAGTGAATCAGTGAGGGAAATATTTCGTATAAATTGTTAAATGTCCGGTCAAGAAGAATTGAAATTCATGCCTAGTTTCTCTCAGTTGCAATGTCATAATTTCATATTCTCATCTGTTTTATCGCAACAAGACTCACTATTTTTGATATATTATTTAAAGAATATATATTGTTCTATCAAACGAATTCATAGTTTCATTTCATTGACAGTAAAATATCTTAACCTCAAAATTAATGGGGAAACCGAACGCCAATCTCCTTTTCCCAGAACTTATATGGCATGTTGTCAAAAGTAAGCTTATTACCCCACACCCTAGAGATAGTCAAGAGTCTCATTCTATTATTGCTGCACTGAGTGGCAGCTGGCGCCCTTCAAATAACAGGTAACAAGTAAGTGTGAGTACAAGGTTCGACGATTGTGTATTTTATTTAATGGATGTTAATTTTCATAATTTTCATTTTAAATGCAGATATTCAGATTTTTCAAGTTAAATGCAGATTTAAATGTTTGTAAAATTAGTCAGCAATTTAGGAAAGTTTCAATAGGAAAATTTAACACAACGAAGGAAATTGTTCTAATAGACTGCATATCCATATGTGACTGGGAGGCGTGAGCATTCTTAAAAAAACCATTGATAGGAAGTGCATTGTAAGATACACGTTATTGCTCGGTCAAGGACGAAATGATGTCCAAATTTGTGATTGTCCGAACGTGTTATCTAAAGACAGCAGGTGTGTTTTTTTGTTGAGAGATCCAGTTCAGTTCTCGAGGGGACGGAGAATTCCAGTTGTAGGTATTTGTGTGTAAATATGTTGTGTCTAGTACTGATTCAGTATGCTAACAGAAAATTATTTTTGTGTGTTTACATTCGCGAGTCCTCAGTTCAGCGTTATATTTAAAGAGATGCAGCGTTGTTAATGAACGTTCATTATGTACTACAGGCTTCTGTTGTATTTATAACTTCAAGCGATCCCATAATTATTATCACTTTGCGTACCTTACAGATGGGATCTCAGTTCGATACCAGATGGTAACAGTGCGTCTTGTATTCTAAATTGTAACATGTCGTCACTTTTATCAGTTTATTGGTGATAATTGAAGAAGTATAGATTTTCAATGATAGGGATATTGAGGTATTTCGAACATAGAAAATGCCCTCGGTGGTGTCTGCAGGAACATCGGAAGGTATCAGTTATATTCAGGGTAGAATTATTCAGGGAATTTATGTCTAAATTCGTGATTTACAAGCGTGAGGTAGGATCGTTCCTATACGTGTTTTTGTTATGGTAAATCGAAGTTTTCCTTGATATATTCGATATATTGAGGTATGGGTTACTGTAGTCACGTCCTAGTTCGTGAAGCATGGGCAATGTTTGAGTGGCCTAGTAAGTCGTCCTGAGTGTCGGAATACCACTCGCTTTGGAATGGGATTGGGCATCTGGGACATATTCTGAGCCATGGCCCTCCTTGTGCTGGGGCGGCTAGGGCTATATAATCCACCGATGGTCTCTACGCGTTACGGGAAAGATCTTTTCCTACAATGTACTTTGCGTCGCACCGACAATGACAGATCTTGTGGTGACGATGGGATAGGAAAGGGCTAGGATTGGGAAAGGAGCGACCGGGACCTTAATTAAGGTAGAGCCTAGAATTTCACTGGTGTGAAAATGGGAAACCACGGAAACCCATATTTAGGGCTGGAGACAGTGGCGTTCGAACCCACTATCTCCCGAATACGAGCTGAGAACTGGGCGCACCTAACCGCATGGCGAACTCTCTCGGAAGACAGGGACAAGGTGTAAGCAAGGGTAGAATCCTGCTTCACAGAATTTTCACCGACCACTCTCAGAACTATTTAAGCAAGTCTCGGACCTATGGCAATAACGGATTCCCACTCCTATTTGACAATCGTGGGACTTCCTCGAAACAACTCGGCGAACGAAATGAAATTCGATGGGAAGCTATCAATTTAACGGAGCCTATGGAAGAAATAAAGAATAACTGGCTGAGTCAACAATGAGGATGCATCTGGAAGTGTTAGGAGTTAATGATATTCGGGTAAGGTGAGATAACGAGAAAGATATTATAAAGAGAACTTGACGGGTGTTGAAAATGGAAGCACAGGCTATGGGGTAGGACTCTTCATCGGCAACGCTATAGCACGCAACGGAGTTTCTGTTAGGCACGTAAATGAGCGAACAATGTGGGTAGATTTGGCAGTTGAAGGAATTACGGTACAGATGAGGATAAAGTTGATAAGTTTTATGAAGCACTGGGCGAGATCCAAAACAGGATCAAAAAGAAGAATAGGAGAGTGCAAGTGGGCGATTTCAATGCGAGGTTTACCGGGCAAGTTGGTCGTGCAGTTAGGGACACTCGGCTGTGAGCTTGCATCCGGGAGATGGAGGGTTCGAATTCCGCCTTCGGCAACCCTGAAAATGGTTTTCCATGGATTCACATTTTCGCACCAGGCAAATGCTGGCGCTGTACCCTAATTAAGGCTACGGCCGCTTCTTTCCAACTCCTTGGCCTTTCCTATCCCATCGTTGCCATAAGACCTATATGTCTCGGTGCGAAGTAAAGCCACCTAGCAAAAAAAAAAAAAGAAAACAATGCGTGGTTTGGAAGTATAACTGAAGGACACGAAAGGTTGGTTGGTAAATGTGTGGAAGACAAATAAGATAACAGTATGAGATTGGCAGTTACGAATGCATTCTTCAAGCATAGTGCTATTCATCACTACACATGAGAGGGTAAATCACCGGATCCATTATAGACTATATCTTAACCGAATTTTAATTCAGAAAATCTGTTAGGAATGTGCGGGTTCTCTCGGGGATTTTTCCGATGATACGGATCATTATCTGATCTGCAGTGAACTAAGTATCTCTAGGCATACGATAGAAAAAGTGTAATTTTCCTGCAGGCGAATAAGAGTAGAAAATCTCTAGGACGACGAAATTATGCAGAAGTACATGGATATGATTAGTGAAAACTACCAAAGAATGGACAATAAGCCGGTTCAGGATATAAAAGGGGGAATGTGTGTCATACAGGGATGCCATAGTTGAAACAGCAAGGGAATGGCTACAAGCGACTGTGTGTAAGGATGGGAATGAACGAACATCTTGGTGGAATGATAAAGTAAGAGCAGCTTTTAAACGTAGAAAGGTGGCGTACCAGAAATGGCTCCAAACGAGGACTGATGCAGACAGGGAATTGTATGCAGATATTAGAAGCAGAGCAAAACAAATAGTTGTTGACTCGAAGAATAAGTCCTGGGAAGATTTTGGTAATAACATGGAAAGACTACGGCATGCAGCAGGAAAATCTTCCTGGCAGTAATAAAATATCTTTGGAAGGGTGGGAAAACAAAGTGAATAGTGTTTTGGGTAAATCAGGTGAACTCAGATCTCAGGGAATCACTGGACAAGTAGAAGGATTATTTTGAAATATTTTTGAAAATATCAAAAATCTTCTTGGTGACGTTGTGAGCAACCCAGCTCATGGGAAGGGGGCCAATGGTAATGGTGGAATTACGCTTGAGGTAGTGGACACGGTAAATAAACTTCATTATCTTAAGGCAGCAGGAATACATTAATTTAGACCTGAAATGGTGAACTATAGAGGGAAAGCTGGGATGATATGGCTTCATAGAGTAATAAAGTTAGCATGAAGAGTTTGTAAGGTACCTTCTGATTGGACAAAAACTAGTAACTGCACCCAACGGTAAGAAGTGACTATGACTAATTACAACAACTATCGAGATATCTCATTGATCAGGTCTAAATCTAGTAGAACTAGGGAAGGCATATGACAGTGTACCGAGAGAGAGGTCATTCGCCGTACTGTGGGATTTTGGTACTAAGTGTAGATTACAAAAATCAATCAAAGGCATTTATACTAACAATGGACAGTGAGAATTGATCGTAGAATGACTTCTTGTTTCATGATACATAGAGGAGTTTGCCAGGGCTGTAATATTTCACCTTAGTTTTTCCTAGTTTACATTGATGATGTGGTGAAAGGTATTAGGTAGCATGGAGGGATTCAGTTAGGTGAAAATATAGCATGCAGTCTGGCCTATTCTGACGATTTGGTCTTATTGGCAGATTGTGCCGAACACCTGCAGTCCAATAACTCGGAACATGAAAAGAGTTTCAATGGGTATTGTGCGAAAATTAGCACTTTCAAGACTAAATTAACGGCAGTATGTTAGAAATCCTAGAAAATTGAATGTCAGAATAGTCAGAATGAGGATGCAAATTTGCAACTGGTAGATAATGTCATGTATTTAGGATGTGTGTCCTCCCATAATAGTGGTATAGTGAGTGAGATTAAATCAAGGAGCATCAAGCAGCAAAGCTCATGCAGTGGACTCGTAGTTGCGATCAACAGTATTTTGGTGTACGAGAAGGAAGTCAGTTCCCGGTCGAAATTGTCTCTTCATTGGTATGTTTTCAGGCCAATATTTTTTTTACGGGACTGTAAGATGGGTGGACTTAGGATATCTTATTCAAAAGTTAGAAGTAACGGACGTGAAATTAGCAAAAATGATTGCTGATACAAACATGTGAGAACAATGGCAGGAGGGTACTCGGAATTAGGAGAAAAATGCTAAGTTAAAAAGTAACACGATGGATGAATCTGTACTTATAAACCGGCTTCTGTGGTGGAGTCATTTGAGACTAATGGAAGAGGATTTTTGACCTAGGAATAATGGATTCTATTATGGAGGGTAAGAGAAGTAGGGTTATAAAATACGACGAAGGTTAGAATCAGTTACTAATAATAATAATAATAATAATAATAATAATAATAATAATAATATGTTTCATTTATTCTGCTAAAATTAGGGATGTACTCCCTTTCTTACACTTCACCAGTCTTAACCTAGAACACAGTTAATAATAACTACTGATGACAATAATATGATAACAATATTAACAATAATAACAGTAATGGTATTAATAAAAGTAATCACACGTAAAAAGCAAATCATACCATTTATATAATATACATCGTACGTAGAGTACATTAAAACATAATTATGAATAATGAGTACAATAACTACTACTTAAGGAAAAGTTCAGAAATGACATACATTTCTACAGTATACCGAGACATCCCCTTCAATTGAGAGGTGGGGGGAAGGATTAGGAAGAAGAAGAAGAAGAAGAAGAAGAATAGCAATAGGAGAAGACGAAGATCTGTGAAAGGAATAGGGAAGTAATGATGAAGAGGCGGTAGGAGGAGGTGTTTTCTGGTCATAACTTGATGAATCATGCATGTTTACCTAGTATTTCGACACAGACATGTTTAAAAGCTGAGTTGATGGACATGCTTCTGACGTTCACTGGTAAGATATTCCATTATCGGGCTGCAGTAACGGTGAATACATCCATGTAGATCGCTGTTCTGTGTACAGGAAGGTATAAACGCTCGGTGCTGCAGGATCGGGTACTTTTTATGGTCTGTGGAGAGGAACTTGATGCGATCACGGGGATGGTTGAGAAGTTTTACGAATATTATGCTAAAAGCAAAGAGTATGAAGTGTGCGTCGTTCTTGCAGGCGAAGCTACGCGAGCCGTGTGTACAACGGTGTGACATGGTCAGCGTAACGAAGTCCACGCATAAATCTTACACTAGCATTCTGAGTACACTCTAATTTCCTTCCCCAGTATACTCCTATGTTGTTGTGAACTATATAACAAAAATCAAAATGAGGTAATGGGAGTGATTCAACAAGAATTTTCTTTACTTTAAAAGGGAAAGTGAATTAGAATTTACTGAGACAGTGAAGCGTTCCGTATATGTTACTACACACAGATATAGCTTTCTCTGAACAGGACAGATGGTCGTCAAATATTATACCAATATTTTCTACATATTGGCTATACTGTATGGGAGTACCACTTATGGACAACTGTGGTTGTAAAGTGTGCAAAGTAATTTAGGGTAACCAAAAATTATTGCCTGAGATTTTAATGGGTTTAATTTTAATTCGTGTTTCTGGACCATACATCTATGGCCATCAAATCTTCATTCAGGTGAAGTCTTTCTGAGTGTAGGTTTTCGGGTTTGCTGTGTATATTGAACCATACTATTCATGATGAATACGGTGATATTTAACGCAATTATAATGTTGCGCAATAGGACGCTATGATAATTGGCGCTTGGGCACTGTCCTCTACTACGGGTGTGTGTGAGACAGAAGATGTATCAGAGTAAGATAGATATGTATGTGGAGATTGTTTGGGGAACCACCATGCCACATTAACAAACCTTAAAGCTTCAAGAAACAGGCTTATCACTTCGCAAGAATAGAGTGATATCTACTCTCCCTGAAGACTTTTAGAGGAAATAAAAGATGACAAAAATCCTCAGAATTTTAGGAACATTATGATGTGTCTCATGCCATTAACTCATTGTGGACTCTGGACTGCGTAAGACGTTTCAGCTTGCTCCTATGCTGCGGACCGTGAACGGCGTAAGACGTTTAATGTTCCGCGCGAAGCAATGCTGTTTATATTCATCATCTATGCATTCTTACACCTTAGTCAGCGTTACTGGTTGTAGCAAGAAGTTGGATGACGTTTTTGAGATAACTATCGCGTTGAGTGGGCTTATGTTTATCTTAACTGTTTTAGCGGGAATATCTCAGCACTTCCTCGCGCGTCAAGTCGGTACTTGAGATTCCAATGCATTGCGTGTTATTCTTACCGAATGTAGTATAATGGCTTATAAAACGGAGTTTCTTACGGAAGACAAAGTATTAAGTATTGTTCACAATGATGATTCTGGTGATAAACTTATTCCTGACATAGACTCAGATAGTGAAAGTGAGAGTGACGAGGAAATTCAGATTCCCGAATCCTATAGGTCAATAGAAGAAAGAGAAGTGCCTGGTACATATCATTCACAGAGAATTCAAGTACAGTATAAACATTCAAATAGAAAGTGAGCAGGATATTTTGGGTTACGTGAGTATTTTGATGAATGACAAATTTTATCAGTATAGTATGTGTGAGCAGACCAATCTATACGCGAGTCAAGTGATAAGTGCGGCGCCGCGGCCTTTCACAAAGAATTCGATCATGCAATCGTGGAAACCGATTAGTCCAAAATCCTGATATAAAAATGTACTGGACCGAAGACCCTGTTTTTCATACTCCGATATTTTATAAAACAATGTCCCGAGTACGCTTCCTTCATATTCTTTAATTTCTTCACTTCGGTTACAGTAATCATTATGCCGAAAATACAGATAGGCTGTATAAAATTAGACGAAATTTGGAATCTGTGACACCAGGTATCACACCCTAAATATTGATTAGAGGTAAGCACAAATTATTAGGTTTATAACATTTTTGGTTCAGGAGTAATGGTAAATTTTATTAAGTGATGCACGTTAAGAGGGCCGGGCATGTAAATTGCTGGTCCAGGGATTCAAGTGTCCCGCTCAGAAGCAGGTACTGAACGTGTTAATATGCAACGAATTCGACAATTCTGAATTACCGCGCGCCACCGTGTGAACCTTTCAAGTATCTGCATACCAATATGAAGAGTGTATCACGGGTTGACCCCTAGCGTGGCTTGGCTAGAGGCTCCCTATAAGTACTGGCTGATTTGGGGGTAGGTATGGTATTCTGCAGCAAGATTTTCTCCTGTGCGTTTCGTAAGTACGTCCGTCAGTTTAGTAATTGCGCCAACAACTTTGCTTAGGGCAAAGACTATGATTACTCTAGTGCGGGTGCGCTAATACTTATTCAGCGGATCGGTAATCTATGAAATTTATTGTAACTGTTCACTCTTATGATTGTATTTAGATGCTTTACAGTGCGGTCGCGAGTGTCTAATTATCCGACCGTAGACAATGCCGTACAAATAGACTTCTTCACGAAGCGGTACGGGTAACCGCATAAATAGATGATTAAGTGCGGAGGAAGTGCAAGTATAAACTAAAGCCATTTGTGTTATTCCCACCAGACTTACGTGTCTAAATCAATTGAGCATGTGATGATGACAATTTGTTCGACAGATTAGGCTGCTGATTTCAGGTCGCAGATAATATTAGCCTACACACATTCGTGCGCGGTAAAACTGTTAAAGGAGAACAATGCTTTTTTACGTTGCAGGTCGCCAGTAAAAGATTTATGCCTGTGGAAGTAAATAGAAGTGACGGTAGTGCCGTGCTGTTAAATAATTGGGCATTTCAATCCAGTGAAGACCTGCACCGTGTTTCTAGAGCCGTGTGGCAAGAGATATTCCGACCATAACCTGAAGAAAATGGCCTCATGAACGAGCCATACCTCAAGAAGACGACCTCATGAATGAGTCATATCCCAAAAGGACGGCCTCGTGAAAGAGCCACCCATGGAGACTGGACCAAGAGGATCGACCCAGGACAAACAGCTTCACGATGATGGTCTAAGAAGGAGTAGCCGTAGTCCGAAGGCGGAAACGAAGGGGTCAACAGTAATGAGCTAAGTCGACAAGTGTTTTGGCATGTGTTAATGATAGTAATGTTTTCGCAGATAGTTATTTATTTGATTATGTATATAAGATTCAGTTTTGCCCTTTTGGCAATAGTGTAATAAAGTTAAGATGATAGTTAATCCCTTCAGGCAGCTGTGTAATACAGTTAGGATGTTAAGTAAGCCCATCAGGCAACCTGATGATATAATCATGAGTTTGAGTAAGCCCTTAAGGCAAGTAAGTAATTTCCGCGGGACATTTGCATGGTTAGTTATAATTTATGGGAACTGTGGGAGCTAGTTTTAACATAGGTTTTTTTCTAGTGATATCTTCCAGTTATACTTTATGCATGTTACACAATCTGTTGCAATGTAAATGTCTTCAGAAGGAAAGATCTGATAATCTAAGACGGTGCCGGGGAAGATAGTAATGTGTTAGTTAAATTTATGTCAGAATCTTCATGTTTTATCTGCATGATTTTCAGTGATTTGTGTGAGGCTATGTATGAGCTGCAGCAACATCGTAACAGTAAGATTATCTAAATTTCCGACAGAGTTTCTTTCACTATGGACTTGACTTTAATGTGGGACTCAAGGATGAGATGTTGCGCCATATGAAAGATGCGTACTAGCGTTTGTGATGAATTAGTACATGATAGTACTCATATTAAATGAAGTAGACCCACGATGTGGTCAGGCGAGTGAGCCTTTTGTATTTGCGAAAGGAAATGATCCCCTGTATTTGTCAGGGAATGGCCGAAAGAGCCTATGTGCCTGCTTTGTAAGAGCGTAAGACTAAGAATCCTTGTCCCGTCAAATTTGCATCAGCTGAGAGGAAACTAGGTTGAGGAGGCGTGTTTGTTTACGATTCTTTCTGCTAGTATGAGTGAGATACTCACACCACCCTGCAGGTCAACGACATAACCAACACCCATTCAAGGGAACATTTCGTCTTGGGTGTCTGCATGTGAATTCTTATTTTGGTTCTATTTCTGTTGTGTTTTATTCCAGGTGTTTAATTTGATGTCTATTGTTGCATCCGTGTCTATGTTTATTCGGGTTGTTCATGTGTGTCAGATTGTCCTATACTTAAAGTTAAGAAGTGATGTTACACCCAAGTTACGAGAGGTCGAGAGTTCGTTACTTTTACGTGTTTCTGGAACTGCGTCCACATTAATTTCTGTGTTTTGGTAGGTGTAAACTAGTCCTGTGTTTTTGTACAGCAGTATATCATTCCCGTATGTAAGGGAAATTTCTAGTATTAATCATTGATCTTCGAAGCGTTACTAGTGCTAAAACTACAATTTCTATTTTCTATGCCATGGTCTTGTACATCAAGTGCTTTTCTACGATCAGCTTAAATTGAAATGAGGTAGTAACATTATGAAGACTCATTGTTTTGTATAATCAAAGATTCTACGTTTTGTTTAATCACAAAGAATTATGTTTTGTTGAATATAAAGAAGATTCAATGCTTTGTTTATGTCTTTGCCACTTCGTGGCGTTTATTCGCACTGGCTTTTAGTGCATTTTGTTATATTCTATTGAGACTTTAATATTTCCATTGTGCTTTCGTTCATTAAAATGATTGATTTTATGTTGTTCCTCATTTACGCAAATACAACGCAGAATTCCTGTCTATTTAGATCTATAAGGTCGTTTTAGTTATTCATTGGAGGCCACCGAACCATTCCCCAAGTTCTACGGCAGCTAGGCCGTGCATTCTAGACAGGAATAACCGGTACGTTATGAAACCCCTTATATTTATTCGACTTATCCATTCACTTACGCCCTTATAGGGCATAATATATATCTCTAAGTCATCTGCCTGTATTTACAGTGTTTTAATTCGGTAGCTATGCCATTTACATATAAAGAGAAATATATGGGACCCAGTACAGATCCTTGTTGTATTACTTCGTCAACCGTACGCCAATTTGAATATTCATTGTTGTTCTTAAGTACACACTGCCGACAACCGGTAAGATAGGAACTGATCCACTGGAGTGCATTCACGGAGAAATTTCAACTTTTAATTTGGATATAAGTATGTCTATGTCAACAGCGTCGAAAGCCTTACTAAAGCCCAATAACGCTAGAACTGCCAGTTGTTTGTTGTCCATAGCTTGCCTTATGTCATCAGTCTCATGTGTTATTGCACTGAAAGTGCTGTGTCTCGGCCTAAATCAGGACTGGTGGATATCGAGGAGATTGCTTTGAATAAGATAGTTGGTAATCTGCTTGACAACTATGAATTCTAAAGGTTTTGACAATATGCATAGTATGCTAATCGGCCGATTGTCACTGACGTCCTTTGCCAGCCTTATTTTCGGAATCAGGCAAACTATAGCCACTTTCCATATTTCGAGATAAGTCCCCTGTTGCAGTGAATAATTAAAGATATTCACCAACGGATAAATGATGTGTTGGAGAATTTTCATGAGTATTTCTTGGCCTAAATTATTTACTCCCCTAACGTTGGTCTTGATGCGTTTTGTTGAGTCAATCACTTCTTGCGGTGTGACGTGACTGAAGTAAAATGGTGCATTATCATATGTATTAATTGTTTCCTCTTTCACGACCAGATTAATCCCCGTTGGCGAGGTGAGATGGTAGTTTAAAGATAAGAGGTATAGTACTACAGTAAACTAGGCCACATAACTATTTACAAATAGAGGATTGGAGCGGTTGTTATTAAATTCACAGAAGATTTCAGATAGAAGTTGAAAGGCCTAAGAGTCTATAATGAAAATATTGAAATATTGTTGTAGGAATTGTTTAATTTGTCGACGAAACTTTGTAGATGATTTAGGAATTAGCAGGCTACTAATGACCCATTGTCAAATTAGGACATAGGGTTGAATAGACCACTGTTTTATCTATATTTTAGTGACGCAGTTATGGAGGAGCGTGAGGTCTCCCTATATTGAGTTTCTCTGTCGAGGTGTTTCCCAACGTGTAGTGCTGGCAAGTAGTGTCGCATTGTTATCATCCGCGTCCATAACTATTATTTGTGTATGTACGATTTTCATCTTAAAACATCCCTACTGCAATGGAATGATTCTTTTCATATATAAGTGTGTGACATTTTCTTGTAGTCAGGTTTACAGAGGAGAGATAACGTATTGTAATTTTAGATTTTCATAATTTGGATTGTAATCACAATGTTGATAGCAGTTTTAATTTTAGAGTTATGTTAGGGTTAGAGTTGGGTTTCAAAAAATCATCCAAGAGTGTTTGTTATTATCCAGAAGGCTTACATTTATATTTTAGGGTTTGATATCGAGATCATGTTCCTTGATTTGATATCATTTTAACAGCTATCAACCGTTCTGATATCTCTTTATTCTCAGCATAAAGTGTACCTATTTTGTTACATGTTCCAGCAATTGTTTTTGTTTAAGGATTTAAGGGTTTTCAGATGTGTTTCAATTAAAGTTTAAAATGAGTATTTCGAATCCATCCGTGCTATATTTGAATGTTAATTAGGTGATTCATCACTTGTAGTGTGTTAAATTTGATACGAAGCATAGTAGTAGGTAATCCCCTAGGTGTGTAAGCACGCATGGTTAGTATCGCACTGTTACGTTAAACGGAAATTGGATGGAATAATCCTCCGATTTAACTTAGAATAACCACCAATTCGGCAGTTAGCTGAATATCGTATCACTTGCATACTTTCTTTTCTAGTTCAAGGTGCTTACCTTAGATCAATAAATGTTTATGTGTTAAATCTTTGGGTCAGAGTTTATTTGTAGCTGTTATTTCTCACCATGCTCTTTTGCCGTTTCTTTAGTTACATTTTCCCTAATTTCTGCATGTTAATTTGAGCATGACTGAGTTCTGAGCTAGACCGGATCAATATTGGCTCTTAGAGATAAACGGGGTCAGCACAAAAATGTACGAGTGTCAACACATTCATTAACGAATTGTGGCAAATTATTTTTTAATAATTAAGAGTAAAATCTATTCTAAATGTAACCATATGAAAAGAAAAACTTTGAAAGGGAAAATTTTTTAATAAGTAATATAGCCCTGATAAATAATTCAATAAACTGTGCCAATGTCAAATAACACAGGTAAATTTTATTGTCAACAAAATAAGGAAATCAGTGAAGTTCATTCTCTCAATCTGATCTATTATATTATTGCACCTGTTAACTTTCTCATCGAGTGTAGTTATATACTTACATATTACACCCTACCGGGCTTCGAATGGATGACCCACGCATAAAAATGCCTCCACGTAACGGGGTAAACACCCACGGATGAGATTTGGATTGAAGAGCGGGTCGAATTGCTTAACGAGCTTCGAACCGCTCCCCTTCCTACTTTCTGTGCCGGCCCGGCAGCCTGAGCACTTGGGGAAGTGGTACGTTCAAGAAAAACAAAAAAACAACAACTACTTAAGATGGAGTCTTAGGTCTATAATATGAAAGTAGGACCTCTGGGTTCAAATGCCTATTGGATACTGCTTGACACTGCTACAAATGACAAGAATCATAAAATAGGGGTACGAATGCAAATTTATTCAAAAATGACAATTTTAAAAAGGGTTGATACAGCTCTATACAATGACTCCCCACATATGGGAGGAAAAGAAAATAATAATCATTTTAAAATACGAATCGCCCATGGGCGTCGTCTGCATAACGGTATGATTGAGGTTTTGCGACTTGCTATCGTTCATTTTTTTTCTCATTAATTCATACCGTTCATGACATTTGTACATTATTCTGTCTATCACACCGTGGGATGACCTGATGTCCTTATACACAAATATTACTAGCTGTTCTAAGCACGAACATAACCGGGGCCTACACTACCTAATATCATATTAAAAGACACATTTGCATAATGCACAGACAAACACAAATACCCTTTTGCTAAACCCCGGACTCCTCATCTATTACCAAAACCAAACAACGTGCACATAGGTTCTGTTTGAACTCAAAAATATGTGCACATCATTACGAAACCTACACAAAACATATGGATATATACACTTCATGCACTCAGGAGAACCATTCCTAGAAAGAAACAACATGGTTATCACTGTCTCCGGCCCAAAGCGCAAGCGTGAATCAGCTCGCTCATGGGCGCCACCATAATCCGGCGTCGAACTGGCAGACTCCCGACCGAGAGGTACTGTGGGTTTCTGTAGATACCGAGAATAGCGACAATCTCATCTCGCCGGATATCTGGGGGAATCCCCATTCATTTATTAAATACCTTTTAAAAGAAGTTACCGTGATATTATCATTATACAAGTATTCTTAGCTAAGCCATATAACCCAAACAAAAGAACGTGAGCAGACCAGGCTCCAAGCCCTAACACAATGCGAGACGGGACCCTTTTGTCCCGATGGCGAGAGCTAGACCTTCACAAAAAATAAAGGAGGCCGGTCATTCACTTCGCACGGCCATTCAGATTCTTCTCTCCCTCAAACGTCACCTTCTCGTCTCAGGGACACATCCACGGCCCATTTTATTTGTTTATTCATATTATTGTGGAATTCCCATGAAATACTCTTTTATTCTCTCTCATTATTATCGCTGAGCGCCGGCTATGGGCACAATCATTTCTAACTCATTTCATCGTAAATTACTCGGGCATTCAGCCGTCCCACTATGTCTCATATCGCGTATCTTATTCCCTTGGGCCTAGGGCTCTCATGGCTCCTCGTTCATACCACATAAATACACTTATATTTAAACCTTCTGACCAAAGATTAGGGATGGGCCTCACCCCGGCTATAGATTAAAAGAAAACTCTCCAAACCATTATGGCCAATTAATCAAAATCACGGGAGACTTGCACATGGTCCCTCACACCTATCTAGATCACACAGTATGTACCTCTCCCGGTCGGGATTTTCTTCATTCTTGATGTACATGCACGGATTATATCTGTAAGCTAGGCATGCATTATCTGACTGACCCATGAGTTTCCCTGGCATATTTGACAACCTCGTGGGACAGTGACTACCAATATTTCGACATGTTTCCCTGCTTGCCAACACTATTTTTCCAACCGCCCCTACGGGAAACTCGAATATTCTCCTAACCTTGTTCCCATATTTGCTAGGACATTCTACATCTTACTAAAAATATAACCCTCACGATAAGCTAATCATTAAGAAAGAAATATGAGTCGTCCGGGAATTTAGCCCCTTGAATTTTACTTCAACATTATAAAAATCAATAAAAATTCCATATAGGACATGCATTAACTTACAACATTTGATATTTACAAAAGAACGCTAATCCTATCCCCGGGTTATGTCATGCTTAGAAATTAAATTTGGACATCACTCATCTGTTTGGTGGCCGTTGTCTCTTCCGCCACGGGAGACCCATGGTGAAGTTCTTAGTACTCCATGACCACTCGGCAGGTGGCGGGCGTGCAGTCCTTCATCCCTGGTCCATTCAAGTCCGACATCCTGGGGAACTCGTCACAGCTGAAATCTTACAGTAATCCAATTGGGTAACACTTTTACACTCGTCACACGTCCTCTATTTCAGAGCTTACACCCGCGTTCACAGTAAGAATCGGGTAGCTCACGAGACTCGAGCCCCTGATTCGAAGTAACACTTTGGGTGACACCTAATTATGAATTTCACTGACTCATTAAACCGGCAGTTTCTCAGCCGAATTCTAATACTTGTTCGAAAATTATGCTCGCGGTTTTTACTAGTTTGACACGCAGCACAGAAACGATTCACCTAGGCTCGTTTGGCCTCCCGTTCACTACACAAAGGCTTTTGTACACGGGTTTCTGACTGTAACTGGAGCACCGCGGGACGCAGTGTCCGTCTCACGACCCGTGAAAGAACAACTGTCTCTACAATGGCCTGCCCGGCTTATATTATCTTACCCGCCGGAAGCTCGGGGGCGTCAACGTTCACGGTTCATTAAGAACAAGAGCTCCTTTCGTACCAAGAATTGACGATATTTGAATAGTGCATCTTGTAGCCCTCTGTCTCCTCTTTCATTTGAGCCAGGCGTGCCGGATCTCCGATCAGCAGTTTTTATGTAATTTGCTTCCCGCCTTTGATTAATTCATAGCGTCCTCTGGGGGGTGGAGCTATCTCCTAAGCGCGATTCTTGGCGTGGGTGACGCCGCTATGTCCACATGTGTTAGCGATATGTTACATCTTGACAGCTGGTGACCTCATTTCTTCCCCTGCATAAGTTATTACATATTTTTAGTCTGGAGAACGCAGAAAATTCCGCTCTATTCAATGGTGTGTCTCACATAATTTTCCTATGTCTGGATTAAAATATCGCCCCGTTTTACGCGACGTTGGCACCCGTGACATGTGCATAAAAAACCGGAAGTTCCTTATGTTCGTTTGGAACTCTGGGAAGCTAGGCCCCACCTCGGGGCGTATCTGACTACTCCAGCATCGCGTCCCCTTTCTATCTCTCTCTGCACGTTGAGAGCGTATTTCCGCGAGGGCTTGGCTGTTCCTTTGTCTTTCCATTGTCTGGCAAGTGCTCTTTTCGCGGGTTCCATTCTGGCATTCCGCCGCTCGATGCCCTTCGCCCATACTGCTACCTATGACGCGACCTTTAGGAGTAATTTTAATGGAGTAGAAAAGCCCATATCATTCCCATGGAGCTGTACAGGACACTGTACGGTTTCATTCTCCTCCTACTTCATCAAAGAAAAATCACGAACTCGGGATTTTTCTTTCCCTTTAAACTGTCTCGGAAAATAGTCACTGGTGATGGTCGCGTAACTTGCGGACCCTCTCGGTCAACTCTGTGTTCTCCAGTTGTATCTGGTAGCATAGATTAATTAAAGCGTTCCTAAGACCGGTCCTCTCAGAACATTCTGGACAATCTTCACAGGCCGATGCCTCGGAATCGCTCCCTTCTTCCAAAACAATGTGATTCACGGCATCATCTTCTTCATCGGCTTCCATTTCTTCCATTGGATCCGGGTTGTCCTCGTCATCCTCGGCTTCTCCTGGTTCTTCTTCCTCCGGACCTTCTTCAGGGTGTTGTCCTGGGGCGTGGTAAAATTTGGTTATCTGCGGCGTTGTAAGTGGTCTCTGTTCTTCCGTCCATTAGCTGTACTTCATAAGTGTCATGCTCTTCTCGGCTTATGCCTGGACATCTTGCACCGTTGTCTTCACACAAGTCCAGTTTGATCTTCCTGGGCTCCCGCTGATTCCACCTTGGTCTCATCTGATGCATAATTAATAATATATTCGTGCCCCCTAAAAAAAATATGTGGCGAGAAAAAAAAATTGCCACATCTATGGTGAAATTTATTTACATAATATACAGTTTCTCATGCGACCACAATTCGCTATCAATCCTGCAGATCCTCTCTTCGCCCTCCGGGATCGTAATCTGAGACGTGGGGGTCTAATTGGATGCCCCTGCCTCTGTATTTCTTAGGATGGGGTTCACAACTCTTCCTTTCTTTCTCCTTTCTTGCGCTAACGCTCCCGTGGCTGCACCGGTCCTCCTTCTTCCGAGCTCTGTTATTACGTAAGGTACGCTGCACGGGTCGCGATCTCATGGTCCTTCCGTAGCGTCGCTCCTCTCTTCCTGACAGCAACTTCCTCCGTCTAGTGAACCATCCGTACTTGTAGCGGTATCGTCTTTTACGTCGACCTAATACATTCTTCTTCCTTCTTCTGGGCTGAGATACCCAGTTCGATTCTCCAGCTGGTTGAAACTGTTTGTTCTCCATCACCTGTTCACTTAGCTCCGTACGAGAATTAGCGCTCGTACTTACTTCTCCCATTACATTTACATTAGCGACCTTTCTTTCATTATAAGCTAGGGACACGCCTGTCGCCTCTTGTCCACTCACAATGGCCTGGGCACTTAAAAATAGCTCGCCCCCTTCTTTCAGCTCTGCTCCCCGATGACCCAATGTCTTCCTTTCTTCTCGGGAGTTCACTACCTGCTCCCAGCCGTTTGTGTCCCTCTGTTCCGCGGCTACCGCTATGTCCATTAACGAGTCACACTCCCTGGCTCCATTCTTTGACCTTTCCATCTCGCACTCCCCTTCGACATCTGGGGCCGCATCTCTTTCCACTAAGTCTTCTGGTTTGAGTTCGATATCTGCCTGATGTAGACGTGACTCCATATCTTCTAGTCCTGAGTTCGACTCCCCAGTACCTTCAACGGACGCTTCTATGTCCTTAGCCATTCTCGCTGTTCCTGCTCCTACCAATTCAGTTTCTACTTCTTCTCTCGCCTCCATACGGCTTATCGCGACGTCATCTTTTATCTCCATTATCTCTTCCACTCTTGAGTACACTCCGCCAGCCGTGTCACTCATCTCCAAGCCTGGTGGTCGCCCTATGTCAGTTTCATCCATCTCGGCGTCACATTGGGTCTCGGATGCATTTATTTCGGTATCCCTTTTAGTGGCCACCTTCTCTACTCCGTCGTTCCCATCTGCTTTCACTCTATGTTCTGTAGAAACTTTACAAATTCGCCTGACTCCCATTTCTTCGGTCATCTCCTTCCGTAGCTTCTCGACCTCATCGTACATCTGCGTCTGGACCTCCTTGAATTGGGTTGTCGCAATATCCTGCACTCGGGCTATGCTGTTCCTGAGTTCATTTGCCACTTTGTTGAGGGACTCCGTCGTCTGCGTCCTTAGTTCTCGGACTTCCGCTTTTGTATCCTGCACGTCTCTTGCAACATCCTCTACGCGGGTGCTCACCTTCTCCATCTCTTCCTCGCACGCGCTTACCCTGGTGTCCGTCAGGTCGATCTTCTTTGTCACCCGAATCTCCACTTGCTTCATTTGCTGGATGACGTCCTCTAACTTCCCCTCTATCGCCTCGGTCATCTTTGCCTCCAGCCTCGCGGCGTTCTCGTCGCTACGTTCACGACCTAGTCTCATATCCTCTGCGAGCTCGTCTAACGAAGCCTTATTCGTAGCCGCCTGAGCCTGGCAAAGCTCTGCTTGCGTGTCAAACTGCGCCTTAAAGCCTGCTGCCTGTTTGCCTAATTGTTCTGCGAAATGTTCCTTTAAAGTTTCTCCCTGCTTCTCGAACTGTGCCTTAAAGTCCACTGCCTGCTTGCCTAGCTGATTTAATTGTTCCGTCATTACCTCTAACTGTCCCTTTAAAAGTTCCCTGTCTTCCTTGCGTTCTGCCAATAACTGGCACATCATTTCCCTCATGGCCTCCATGTCCATATTAAATTCAATTTTGGAGAAAGCGGATCTCCCGTGGGCAGAAAATTGACCACCGGTGATCGACAGAAAGCATAGATCCATTTAAATATTGAATACAAATTTCAGCGTGACCTAACTTTACTCGAAATTCCAACAAATCAATCCAAACTGGGCCTACAAACGGCTTGTGTCACGCCCCCTACCATATTAATGTCATAATTCATTGTATAGGAAATTTCGTCATATCATTTGACAATAATAATAACAATAATAATACTGATTCTACGTTAGCCCTGTTATCCTGGAATAAGTTTTCCAACCTCGCGCGCGGCCTACCGTGGGCTCGATTTTACGTATGCCGGAAACATGGCATACCCCAGTCACAAATGAATGTTATCACCTTCAGATTGGTAAGATGACGTTAGCAGACAATTACCCGTCTCAAACTGGCAACATCGCATCCGTCACTGCGCAAAAATTAGAGCCTGGGTTGAGGTACCCTGCTCTATCCGCGGCGTCTAAGGCCCTCTCGAAAAAATATTTATATTTGCCAAATTCCGTTACCTCAGCGCACAATCTTTGGCCGATACCCGTAACTGGCGAAATTTGAAGAATTTTGCCGGCCGTTTTAACCTCACACTGAGAGAACCATAACGTTGTCTCCCAAAGAAATGACAGCTTCATAGTCTGTCCCGGGTATCCATTTTGAATTAATGAGCGACACTCATGCGGATTTCCACTTAAACTGGACACATGATTTTTCTGTTCTTGTCATTTTCCTATCCCATTTATTATTCACGTCGCTCCCTTTCATGGCTGATCTTGTGTGAGTTATCATCACGAGTTGTGACTTACGCACACCCGTACGATGACCATGACCGTCCTGCTGAGTATCACACCATCTGAACAACCCTTGCAGTATCCAATTTATAATTATGAATCTTAGCACTTCGGACATGTGCTTAACGTCTCCATCCGTTCGGTTACGTGGCGGGTACTCCATTTCAAATAATTGCCAACCCGTTCGATACCAAATGTAATCAGATTGTGGCACGAACCTGGCAATTTGACTCCATCATAGCACACTATCCTCCCTGTGGGCGGCCTATCTCTTACTCAAAATGCTCCAGCGTAAACTATAAACAATGCCCATCCACGAAGGGCGCCAAGTATACACCCTACCGGGCTTCGAATGGATGACCCACGCATAAAAATGCCTCCACGTAACGGGGTAAACACCCACGGATGAGATTTGGATTGAAGAGCGGGTCGAATTGCTTAACGAGCTTCGAACCGCTCCCCTTCCTACTTTCTGTGCCGGCCCGGCAGCCTGAGCACTTGGGGAAGTGGTACGTTCAAGAAAAACAAAAAAACAACAACTACTTAAGATGGAGTCTTAGGTCTATAATATGAAAGTAGGACCTCTGGGTTCAAATGCCTATTGGATACTGCTTGACACTGCTACAAATGACAAGAATCATAAAATAGGGGTACGAATGCAAATTTATTCAAAAATGACAATTTTAAAAAGGGTTGATACAGCTCTATACAATGACTCCCCACATATGGGAGGAAAAGAAAATAATAATCATTTTAAAATACGAATCGCCCATGGGCGTCGTCTGCATAACGGTATGATTGAGGTTTTGCGACTTGCTATCGTTCATTTTTTTTCTCATTAGTTCATACCGTTCATGACATTTGTACATTATTCTGTCTATCACACCGTGGGATGACCTGATGTCCTTATACACAAATATTACTAGCTGTTCTAAGCACGAACATAACCGGGGCCTACACTACCTAATATCATATTAAAAGACACATTTGCATAATGCACAGACAAACACAAATACCCTTTTGCTAAACCCCGGACTCCTCATCTATTACCAAAACCAAACAACGTGCACATAGGTTCTGTTTGAACTCAAAAATATGTGCACATCATTACGAAACCTACACAAAACATATGGATATATACACTTCATGCACTCAGGAGAACCATTCCTAGAAAGAAACAACATGGTTATCACTGTCTCCGGCCCAAAGCGCAAGCGTGAATCAGCTCGCTCATGGGCGCCACCATAATCCGGCGTCGAACTGGCAGACTCCCGACCGAGAGGTACTGTGGGTTTCTGTAGATACCGAGAATAGCGACAATCTCATCTCGCCGGATATCTGGGGGAATCCCCATTCATTTATTAAATACCTTTTAAAAGAAGTTACCGTGATATTATCATTATACAAGTATTCTTAGCTAAGCCATATAACCCAAACAAAAGAACGTGAGCAGACCAGGCTCCAAGCCCTAACACAATGCGAGACGGGACCCTTTTGTCCCGATGGCGAGAGCTAGACCTTCACAAAAAATAAAGGAGGCCGGTCATTCACTTCGCACGGCCATTCAGATTCTTCTCTCCCTCAAACGTCACCTTCTCGTCTCAGGGACACATCCACGGCCCATTTTATTTGTTTATTCATATTATTGTGGAATTCCCATGAAATACTCTTTTATTCTCTCTCATTATTATCGCTGAGCGCCGGCTATGGGCACAATCATTTCTAACTCATTTCATCGTAAATTACTCGGGCATTCAGCCGTCCCACTATGTCTCATATCGCGTATCTTATTCCCTTGGGCCTAGGGCTCTCATGGCTCCTCGTTCATACCACATAAATACACTTATATTTAAACCTTCTGACCAAAGATTAGGGATGGGCCTCACCCCGGCTATAGATTAAAAGAAAACTCTCCAAACCATTATGGCCAATTAATCAAAATCACGGGAGACTTGCACATGGTCCCTCACACCTATCTAGATCACACAGTATGTACCTCTCC
Source organism: Anabrus simplex (assembly GCF_040414725.1). Taxonomy (NCBI): domain Eukaryota; kingdom Metazoa; phylum Arthropoda; class Insecta; order Orthoptera; family Tettigoniidae; genus Anabrus; species Anabrus simplex. The sequence goes on along the minus strand of NC_090266.1, from coordinate 226,597,116 downwards.
CGGTCGGGATTTTCTTCATTCTTGATGTACATGCACGGATTATATCTGTAAGCTAGGCATGCATTATCTGACTGACCCATGAGTTTCCCTGGCATATTTGACAACCTCGTGGGACAGTGACTACCAATATTTCGACATGTTTCCCTGCTTGCCAACACTATTTTTCCAACCGCCCCTACGGGAAACTCGAATATTCTCCTAACCTTGTTCCCATATTTGCTAGGACATTCTACATCTTACTAAAAATATAACCCTCACGATAAGCTAATCATTAAGAAAGAAATATGAGTCGTCCGGGAATTTAGCCCCTTGAATTTTACTTCAACATTATAAAAATCAATAAAAATTCCATATAGGACATGCATTAACTTACAACATTTGATATTTACAAAAGAACGCTAATCCTATCCCCGGGTTATGTCATGCTTAGAAATTAAATTTGGACATCACTCATCTGTTTGGTGGCCGTTGTCTCTTCCGCCACGGGAGACCCATGGTGAAGTTCTTAGTACTCCATGACCACTCGGCAGGTGGCGGGCGTGCAGTCCTTCATCCCTGGTCCATTCAAGTCCGACATCCTGGGGAACTCGTCACAGCTGAAATCTTACAGTAATCCAATTGGGTAACACTTTTACACTCGTCACACGTCCTCTATTTCAGAGCTTACACCCGCGTTCACAGTAAGAATCGGGTAGCTCACGAGACTCGAGCCCCTGATTCGAAGTAACACTTTGGGTGACACCTAATTATGAATTTCACTGACTCATTAAACCGGCAGTTTCTCAGCCGAATTCTAATACTTGTTCGAAAATTATGCTCGCGGTTTTTACTAGTTTGACACGCAGCACAGAAACGATTCACCTAGGCTCGTTTGGCCTCCCGTTCACTACACAAAGGCTTTTGTACACGGGTTTCTGACTGTAACTGGAGCACCGCGGGACGCAGTGTCCGTCTCACGACCCGTGAAAGAACAACTGTCTCTACAATGGCCTGCCCGGCTTATATTATCTTACCCGCCGGAAGCTCGGGGGCGTCAACGTTCACGGTTCATTAAGAACAAGAGCTCCTTTCGTACCAAGAATTGACGATATTTGAATAGTGCATCTTGTAGCCCTCTGTCTCCTCTTTCATTTGAGCCAGGCGTGCCGGATCTCCGATCAGCAGTTTTTATGTAATTTGCTTCCCGCCTTTGATTAATTCATAGCGTCCTCTGGGGGGTGGAGCTATCTCCTAAGCGCGATTCTTGGCGTGGGTGACGCCGCTATGTCCACATGTGTTAGCGATATGTTACATCTTGACAGCTGGTGACCTCATTTCTTCCCCTGCATAAGTTATTACATATTTTTAGTCTGGAGAACGCAGAAAATTCCGCTCTATTCAATGGTGTGTCTCACATAATTTTCCTATGTCTGGATTAAAATATCGCCCCGTTTTACGCGACGTTGGCACCCGTGACATGTGCATAAAAAACCGGAAGTTCCTTATGTTCGTTTGGAACTCTGGGAAGCTAGGCCCCACCTCGGGGCGTATCTGACTACTCCAGCATCGCGTCCCCTTTCTATCTCTCTCTGCACGTTGAGAGCGTATTTCCGCGAGGGCTTGGCTGTTCCTTTGTCTTTCCATTGTCTGGCAAGTGCTCTTTTCGCGGGTTCCATTCTGGCATGCCGCCGCTCGATGCCCTTCGCCCATACTGCTACCTATGACGCGACCTTTAGGAGTAATTTTAATGGAGTAGAAAAGCCCATATCATTCCCATGGAGCTGTACAGGACACTGTACGGTTTCAATATCTTCCAGTGATTCTCATACTTACTCTATTCTGCGCTATATCCTGCGTAACGTAATTAAATCTACTTGGCTCCACCATCGAGGAAGATGTACACGAATATATTTATGTAGCTCGTTTATCCCACCCATCTCATTTCTTATTTCTTGGTAATAAAACTAGGGGAATATTTTCAGGTGCTGCATAAAAGTGACATAAGGTTAAGAAATTAATTTGCGGGTGGGCTATCAACAAAAATTTCTCTTACATCACAAGAAGAAAATTATTTGGCAGAGCATTCAATTAACAATTCAAGCGACATGTGGTTAAGGAATGGATTTGTTGGACGGCATAATATTGAACTTATCAGACATTAAAAGCTTAACAGATCTAATTTTACAATTGTACATTTTTAACGTAAAACCATTTTTGATGTTATTGATATTATAATTTCGAGTTTTGATTTTAATAGTTATAAATTAAAACATAACCATTTACACTGACTGACAGAGCAAATGCAACACCAAGAAGGAGTGGTCAGAACTTTATGCCAATTGCAGGGTAGACTGACGTCACTGAGGTATGCTCATGATGTGAAATGCGCCGCTGTGCTGCGCACGTAGCGAACGATAAATGGGACACGGCGTTGGCGAATGGCCCACTTCGTACCGTGATTTCTCAGCCGACAGTCAGTGTAGAACGTGTTATCGTGTGCCACAGGACACGTGTATAGCTAAGAATGCCAGGCCGCCGTCAACGGAGGCATTTCCAGCAGACAGACGACTTTACGAGGCGTATGGTGATCGGGCTGAGAAGGGCAGGTTGGTCGCTTCGTCAAATCGCAGCCGATACCCATAGGGATGTGTCCACGGTGCAGCGCCTGTGGCGAAGATGGTTGGCGCAGGGACATGTGGCACGTGCGAGGGGTCCAGGCGCAGCCCGAGTGACGTCAGCAAGCGAGGATCGGCGCATCCGCCGCCAAGCGGTGGCAGCCCCGCACGCCACGTCAACCGCCATTCTTCAGCATGTGCAAGACACCCTGGCTGTTCCAAAATCGACAAGAACAATTTCCCGTCGATTGGTTGAAGGAGGCCTGCACTCCCGGCGTCCGCTCAGAAGACTACCAATGACTCCACAGCATAGACGTGCACGCCTGGCATGGTGCCGGGCTAGATCGACTTGGATGAGGGAATGGCGGAACGTCGTGTTCTCCGATGAGTCCCGCTTCTGTTCTGTCAGTGATAGTCACCGCAGACGACTGTGGCGTCGGCGTGGAGAAAGGTCAAATCCGGCAGTAACTGTGGAGCGCCCTACCGCTAGACAACGCGTCATCATGGTTTGGGGAGCTATTGCGTATGATTCCACGTCACCTCTAGTGCGTATTCAAGGCACGTTAAATGCCCACCGCTACGTGCAGCATGTGCTGCGGCCGGTGGCACTCCCGTACCTTCAGGGGCTGACCAATGCTCTGTTTAAGCAGGATAATGCCCGCCCACACACTGCTCGCATCTCCCAACAGGCTCTACGAGGTGTACAGATGCTTCCGTGGCCAGCGTACTCTCCAGATCTCTCACCAATCGAACACGTGTGGGATCTCATTGGACGCCGTTTGCAAACTCTGCCCCAGCCTCGTACGGACGACCAACTGTGGCAAATGGTTGACAGAGAATGGAGAACCATCCCACAGGACACCATCCGTACTCTTATTGACTCTGTACCTCGACGTGTTTCTGCGTGCATCGCCGCTCGCGGTGGTCCTACATCCTACTGAGTCGATGCCGTGCGCGTTGTGTAACCTGCATATCGGTTTGAAATAAACATCAATTATTCTTCCGTGCCGTCTCTGTTTTTCCCCAACTTTCATCCCTTTCGAACCACTCCTTCTTGGTGTTGCATTTGCTCTGTCAGTCAGTGTATCATATTCTCATCTGTTTTGATCGCAGCAGTTCCTACTATTTTATTGAAATTATTTAAAAAATATATCTTCGTCTATCAAATGCATTCGTAGCATTATTTCAGTGACAGTAAAATATCTTAACCTCAAAGTTAATGGGGAAACCGAACGCCAAACTCCTTTTCCCAGATCTTATATGGTACGTTGTCAAAAGTAAGCTTATTACCCCACACCCTAGAGATAGTCAAGATTCTCATTCTATTATTGCTGCACTGAGTGGTAGATGGCGCCTTTCAAATAACGTATGTGTAAGTAAGCAGGTAAGAAGTAAGTGTGAGTACAGGGTTCGACTATTGTGTATTTTATTTAATGATTATTAATTTTCACATTTTCCATGTTAAATGTAGATATATTTTATTTTTCAAGTTAAAAGCACTTTTATATGTTTGTAAAAACAGTAAAGTAATAAGGAACTTCTCAATTTTTATTTCAATAATTGAAATTACTTGTGTTTCATTTGTAAACTATATACTGTCCTTTGTAGTTGGAACTAAGTTCCGTGATATAAATAAATCATTTAATTTACTCCGATATATTGTGATACTGCTTCCATGACTTCTCCAATTTGGATGAGGAACATGCAACCCGTGACTTCACGAATAAACTCTGTGTGATGCCACTGCCAAGTTACTGAATTGACACGTTAAATATTCTATCGAAATTATAGATAACTCATGAAAATTCACGAATAAGCCACGTTATGAAACCAAATGCAATGCAATTAGCATCTTCAGCAAAGTTTTCGACTTGAATAAGTAACAGAAATTTTCTGATTGGCCACTCAGGACTTTCTTGAGTCACTCAATATTCTGAATCCTGAAGGCGTGAAAAATGTAAAGTGAAATATATTAAAAGAAGTGAGGACTGGATTTCCCTCTCGAACAACGATTCTATATTTTATGATTATTCTGATATACTGTAGTATAATTGGGAGGTAGTCGCGTCAAAACACTCTTTATTCGCTCAAGAGAGAGCAATATTCCTTATCATGGAAACCTATAAATCGTATCGTGACGTGTAAACGACAACATTTTTGATAGCCTTCCAAATAAAAATTGAAAACTGGAGCAAAGGAATTGTACAGAAAATACTTCAGTTAAGTGACAATTAGTTCTTGGAAATAGTTAAGTGATCATTAAAACATATTCGACACATAGGTGTTTCACTAACGGGTGCCACTGCGATATGCTTACATATACAAGGAGTGGAGTACTACAATACTTTCCTACACATTACCCAAGATCAGAACCCTAATAAGAGCGTAACCAGATTTTCCCGGGGAAGAAAAAGTATAGCCCCCAATATTGTACTTCTATATTGTAGAATAAAGTGTACATTATTCAGTCAATTCTAGACTTATCCAGTTTTGTGTTCTACCGTTGACATACAGCATTGGCTTAAGAGAAATGTCATTTCAACATCTTCTAGTGAAAATTTGGAATCAAAGTGAAAGAAATCGGTTATCATTATGACAGGAATCAAAGCCATCCTTCTCTGGAATCTAGGTTAATAGCCATTATAGTGGTTGCTAAAATCCATTAAAACAAGAAGTAGAAGTCAAATATTTCTGGATGGTTTAATAAAACGGAGAGATATTTTACCCTCAAAATAAAACCGCAACGTTTTGGACAGAAATGTCCAACTACGTTCCTCGTGTAAAATGAAATTTTCTTCGACACGACGCCCAGTAAGAAACTTCAGATTCATCTCCAAGGCATAAGTAGAATATTCTCTTAGACAAGCTCTAATCCATAACCATTCCGACACTTATTACTAGGAGAGTCTTAGTTCCTCCCGATGATTGTAGTCGACGTTAAGAATGAATTTAGAAGTAATAATTATGATAACAATAAAGATAAAATTCTAGGGAGTCCGTTGTCTGTAATGTCATTTATTTCGCCAAATTTTGATATATTGATTCGTTTCAGTTCAACTCAAAATCGTATCTGTACTTTTCAGTTTTCGTGTCTGTTTGTTTGTTTCTTCCAGCATCACGGGTAAACGGCTGAATAGATCTCGAACAAACTTCATATAATGGATTCTACTCATCAGGAGCAGTTTTCGATATGCATGTCATTTAAAAACACTGAATGGACTGGAGGTTCATAGAAAGACTAGAATAGCTTTTTTTCAATTTTATCTTATACTATTAAATATACTTCAACCAAACTTTATATTTATAGTCTACTCATCCAGGAGAAAGTTTAAATATGCATAACATTTAAGAATATAAGAAAACCATAATAGTTATATTCCTTTATTTTCATTTTTCTCTTACACTGTGGATTACATCTCGACCAAACTTCATACATAGAGTCTACACATCCAGGAGCAGGTATCGATATGCTTATCATTTAATAATTACTGAACAGACTGGGGGATTGTAGGAAGAAAAGTGTTTTTCAATTATATGTAAAATCTGCAGACTATATATGAAACGCGACTTCATTTTATGTAATTGTACATAATTTCTAGTACTCATCAAATGATGGAAGAAATTGCTGTTTCCTACGTGCTTCATGCTCTGCAGCCAGCGACGAGCACCGTCGCAGATCTACAGTTATTTGAAGGATCCATAACAGGAGATAATCAGAGAATGTGTCATATTTCTCTCGGATTTAAAATTGCCCCCAACCTAATGTATGTAAACATCGATATGACATGAGATATAAGTTTTTCCATTTGGTGTCTGTCTGTCTGTCTGTCTGTCTGTCTGTCTGTCTGTCTGTCTGTCTGTCTGTCTGTCTGTCTGTCTGTCTGTCTGTCTGTCTACTGTCTGGTTACCTATCTGTTTATATATTCCTAAAAGCGGAAAACTGCTGGATTTATTTCAACCAAACTACTTATTTATATTCTCCCCACTTAGTACTGTGTTATCAGCAGCATATGATGCCATGTTAATCACATGGTACTGGTATTCATAAGAAGATTATTCTCAAATGTTTTCGTTAACAATAGGTCCATCAAAAGACTGTATACAACAATCGTTTATGAATACGTTATTTCCGTTGATTCATGCCATGTAGGTATTTATCGTATGACGGATGATAAACAGATAATGACGAATAACTGGATTTTTAGTCCAAATCCCGTGGGGCATGTTGTGCATGTCACTTGAAGGTGGGCAACGAGAAAAACTAAAGAGCTGTTTCCTTTTCTGAGAGGACAGATATTAAGGGAGGTATCATCAATGTCAGAGTGCCACGACAGTGGTCATAGATACAATGTTCAACCTGAGAACCACGGAGAATTGCTCACAACATCGGACCATAATGTCTATCGTATAATAAATTCGGAAATCGTCCTCATTATCTCTCGATTTTGTTCAGCTTAATCATATTTCACGTTACTGTCAAGCGCTGTCGTACGAAAGTAACATTTTAAAATGTTGTATTAAACTTGTGAACAGTTCCATATTACTTCGCATATATTTCTGAATGTAATATGTAATCCAACCCAAATTCCAGTGCGAAGAGTGGGTACAGATGCCAGTCATTAAAATATGTTTGTCTCCCTCTGGTCAGTTCACCTTTCACGACCGAGTCTATCATTCTCCTTGTAATAATAATAATAATAATAATAATAATAATAATAATAATAATAATAATAATAATAATAATAATAATAATAATAATAATAATAGTGTGGCCCCAGTTACCGTGTTTGTCATTTTAATCTGACCACATTTACGTGGCCCGTGAGAATTTCGACCTTCCAGTATATTCTGTCATCTGACAAAGTAAACCGGATATCAGATGGGTGCTTTTTATGTCTGTTTCACTTCATTTTGTCAGATAAACACCAAACGTGTCAGCAGAGATATTTTGTATCCTGACATCATACAACACGGGGTGCTAAACTGAATTTATTGTGCCCTTAAAAATCCCGTTACCTCTGCAGTGTTTGAACCTGGGATCTTTGGGATCCGAAGGCCAACACTGTATCCCTGATACTTAGAAGGAGATAAGGAAGAGATGATTATTTTTGTCCGTGGAGAAACAAAGAGTGTCTAACTGAAGATGTAAGAGGAAAAGGGCCGACTTATTGAAGGATTGGATTATCCGATAAGAAACGGAAAGTGCTGAGAAAACCAGGCAAATGAGGACTCCCAAGGCCTAGGTAACTGTTAAATGTGAGGAAGAATTAAACAATAACAAATTACTTATGTCAGAAAGTTTGATGATGGCGATGATGATGATGATTGCTGTTTAAAGGGGCCTAACAGCTAATCATCGGCCCCTGGCAGAAAGTTTGAAGAAGAGCTGTGGGAGCTCTGGTAGCCTCACACACGTCACATATGGCTTTGGTAGTGCAGAGAGGATAAGCTTATGGAAATATGTACCGGCTGAGTCAGCTAAGATGTGCACTTCGGAAAAAATCGAAACAATATTTTCACTCTTAGCAGTTTTACCAAGGGGCGACGTCACCGATTTTAAAAAATTAAACTGAACTGTATTTATTCGGTGATGACGTAATACGAATAATCAATTAGGTTACGGGAGTCGGGAAGGGCAATTGCGGAATATTTAGCATATTATTATGGCGTATGGTAGCAAGGTAGGTACATATACACAAGAATATAATATTTACAAATATACACAGGCAAGAAACAATGTTTATAGCATAATGTCCAGGTGGGTGATCCAGTGTTTGGCTTCCGCTGTTGGTTTCAAAAAGTCACTCGGGCTACCTGTGTAGGGACGTCGTGTACGTTCACTTACAATCTGGGGATCGTCTGCCGAGATGCACCACAGTCACACTCTGGTGATGAAATATGTTTGCACTTATAACGGACATCCTTGCATTGTCCATGATTTGTTCTTACCCGATTCAGAGTGGTCCAAATCTTAAGCGGTAGATGATGTCCTTAAGGAAGATGTTCATCAGAAAAGATGTTGTGTGGCAACTTTCCAGCGACTTCTCCATTCTTCTAAAGGGTGAAAATTCCCATCAGCCAATGTGACAGCAGCACGCAAAGATAGATGACGTGACTTGAGCCTCGTTATCTTGAGAACAGGAATATCATCCAAAACAGGCAATTGAGGGTTCATTTATATCTTCATGAAATCTCGAATGAGAGCTATTGATCTTCTTAAATCAGGTGGCATTATACCAGACAGAATTGGGAGCCAATAAAGGGGTGTGAACTGGATAGTACCAGATATTAACCGCATGCCAGCATTCAGTTGAGTATCAATGAGTCTTGTATATGGGCTATTCAGCCAAACAGGTGCACAGTCCTCAGCACACGAGAAAAACAGTCCAAAAACAGAAGATCTTTGCTGATGAACCCCAACTTGAGGCACACAAATTCTGAAGGATATTATTACGTGTTTTGAGCTTTTCGGAGAGATTCGTAAGATGTTGTTTGTAAGATAGTGTGCGATCAAGTGTAATGCCCAAATATTTTGGATACCAGCTGTGCTGAAGTTCACGATCACAAAAACGTAGTGAAGTTAAGTGACAGGTTGGCGATTATTCAGGTGAAATCTTAACACGTCTGTTTTTATAGGGTTAGGATTCAGTCACCATTCCTTGAAGTACGTTTCAAGTGAAATCAGGTCTCTTTGTAGCACTTCTTCTGTCACACTAAGGTCTCCATGTTGAGTGGCTAGTGTTATATCATCAGCATAACAGAATTTTCGTGATGATGTTTGTGGGAGATCCTAGATATACAAACTGAACAGTAGGGAAGAGAGTAGCGATCCTTGTGCTAATCCATTTTTAAGCTTCCTTTCTCTACTCACACTGTTCAATCCATCAATCAATACTGATCTGCATTTAGGGCAGTCGCCCTGGTGGCAGATTCCCTATCTGTTGTTTTCCTAGCCTTTTCCTAAATGATTTCTAAGAAATTGGAAATTTATTGAACATCTCCCTTGGTAAGTTATTCCAATCCCTAACTCCCCTTCCTATAAATGAATATTTGCCCCAGTTTGTCCTCTTGAATTCCAACTTTATCTTCATATTGTGATCTTTCCTACCTTTATAGACGCCACTCAAACTTATTCGTCTACTAACGTCATTCCACGCCATCTCTCCGCTGACAGCTCGGAACACACCACTTAGTCGAGCAGCTCTTCTTCTTTCTCTTAATTCTTCCCAGCCCAAATTTTGGAACATATTTGTAACACTACTCTTTTGTCCGAAATCAACCAGAAAAAATCGATCTGCTTTTCTTTCGATATTTTTCCTGTTCTTGAATCAGGTAATCCTGGTGAGGGTCCCATACACTGGAACCATACTCTAGTTGGGGTCTTACCAGAGACTTATATGCCCTCTCCTTTACATCCTTACTACAACCCCTAAACACCCTCATAACCATGTGCAGAGATCTGTACCGTTTATTTACAATCATATTTATGTGATTTCCTTATATTAACACCTAGATACTTACAATGATCCCCAAAAGGAACTTTCACCCCATCAACGCAGTAATTAAAACTGAGAGGATTTTTCCTATTTGTGAAACTCACAACCTGACTTTTAACCCCGTTTATCAACATACCATTGGCTGCTGTCCATCTCACAACATTTTCGAGGTCACGTTGCAGTTGCTTACAATTTTGTAACTTATTTATTACTCTATAGAGAATAACATCATCCGCAAAAAGCCTTACCTCTGATTCCACTCCTTTACGCATTTCATTTATATACACTGACTGACAGAGCAAATGCAACACCAAGAAGGAGTGGTCAGAACTTTATGCCAATTGCAGGGTAGACTGACGTCACTGAGGTATGCTCATGATGTGAAATGCGCCGCTGTACTGCGCACGTAGCGAACGATAAATGGGACACGGCGTTGGCGAATGGCCCACTTCGTACCGTGATTTCTCAGCCGACAGTCATTATAGAACGTGTTGTCGTGTGCCACAGGACACGTGTAGAGCTAAGAATGCCAGGCCGCCGTCAACGGAGGCATTTCCAGCAGACAGACGACTTTACGAGGGGTATGGTGATCGGGCTGAGAAGGGCAGGTTGGTCGCTTCGTCAAATCGCAGCCGATACCCATAGGGATGTGTCCACGGTGCAGCGCCTGTGGCGAAGATGGTTGGCGCAGGGACATGTGGCACGTGCGAGGGGTCCAGGCGCAGCCCGAGTGACGTCAGCACGCGAGGATCGGCGCATCCACCGCCAAGCGGTGGCAGCCCCGCACGCCACGTCAACCGCCATTCTTCAGCATGTGCAAGACACCCTGGCTGTTCCAATATCGACCAGAACAATTTCCCGTCGATTGGTTGAAGGAGGCCTGCACTCCCGGCTCCCGCTCAGAAGACTACCATTGACTCCACAACATAGACGTGCACGCCTGGCATGGTGCCGGGCTAGATCGACTTGGATGAGGGAATGGCGGAACGTCGTGTTCTCCGGTGAGTCACGCTTCTGTTCTGTCAGTGATAGTCACCGCAGACGACTGTGGCGTCGGCGTGGAGAAAGGACAAATCCGGCAGTAACTGTGGAGCGCCCTACCGCTAGACAACGCGGCATCATGGTTTGGGGCGCTATTGCGTATGATTCCACGTCACCTCTAGTGCGTATTCCAGGCACGTTAAATGCCCACCGCTACGTGCAGCATGTGCTGCGGCCGGTGGCACTCCCGTACCTTCAAGGGCTGCCCAATGCTCTGTTTCAGCAGGATAATGCCCGCCCACACACTGCTTGCATCTCCCAATAGGCTGTACGAGGTGTACAGATGCTTCCGTGGCCAGCGTATTCTCCGGATCTCTCACCAATCGAACACGTGTGGGATCTCATTGGACGCCGTTTGCAAACTCTGCCCCAGCCTCGTACGGACGACCAACTGTGGCAAATGGTTGACAGAGAATGGAGAACCATCCCTCAGGACACCATCCCCACTCTTATTGACTCTGTACCTCGACGTGTTTCTGCGTGCATCGCCGCTCGCGGTGGTCCTACATCCTACTGAGTCGATGCCGTGCGCATTGTGTAACCTGCATATCGGTTTGAAATAAACATCAATTATTCGTCCGTGCCGTCCCTGTTTTTTCCCCAACATTCATCCCTTTCGAACCACTCCTTCTTGGTGTTGCATTTGCGCTGTCAGTCAGTGTATAAGAAAATATAAAGGTCCGAAAATACTGCCTTGAGGAATTCCCCTCTTAATTATTACAGGGTCAGATAAAGCTTCACCTATTCAAATTCTCTGAGATCTATTTTCTAGAAATATAGCAACCCATTCAGTTACTCTTTTGTCTAGTCCAATTGCACTCATTTTTGCCAGTTGTCTCCCATGATCCACCCTATCAAATGGTTTAGGCAGGTCAATCGCGATACAGTCCATTTGACCTCCTGAATCCAAGATATCTGCTATATCTTGCTGTTTCCCATACATACTCGAAATCTTCTGTGATTGAACATATTATTTATAAACTGCACGATGGTCCAACGGGGTGTAATTCGGAGAATCTTGTAAATTAATCCTTCCCTCCAGACTGTGTCAAATGCTGCTGTAGGATCAATGAATGCAGCTGAGGTCTTGAGATGTTTCTGGAAACCTGCTTCTATGTGGGATGTCAGTGAAAGCACTTGATCGCAGCAGCTGCGATTTGGCCTAAGTCCGGCTTGATCAACTGAAATATGCTGAAAAATAGTTAAGGTGATTCTGTTGTAGTTTAGCCTCTCAAGAAGCTTACAACAGGAACTAAGATGGGAAATTTTCTGTAACTGCTTGGGGCAATGGCAGGATTACCTGGTTTCAAGATGGAAATCACTTTCTTTAGTTTGAATTCTGCCACGGGTTGTCCATTCTGTAGGAGGTCGGTATTAAACCTTGCGAGGCAACTTCCTGCATTCTTCCCTAAATTAATGAGAAAATTATGGATGAATGTCATCAAAACCTGGAGTTTTATTTGGTTTAACGTCCTTGAGAGCAGCACTGATGTCTTGCACTGTAAACAGTTGTGAATACCTTGATGTGGGTGGTGTTCTTGACTGCAGAGTTTGTTGCTGGCGCCGTAGGTATTTGGTATGTTTCTTATCTGATGGAGTTTGGAAAGCTGTGACGATGTGAGACGCTACTACATCCAGAGTATTTACAGGCTGCTGTTTCACCAAAGGTGTGTTTCCTGAAAGTTTTCAGAGGAGCCCCCAAGCTCTTCTACTGGAATGAGTAAGGTCGATATTCTCCACTGTTTCAATCCACCGTTCTCTCCGGGTAGTATCCATGCTGGAAAGAAGTTCATCAGGTATGTCTTCAACACCGCTCTGCAGATATTCGTTATAGAGTGCATCAGTCTCAACATTCCAACCAGGAATGTATTATTTTCTATGGCCTCTAGGCGTACTCTTCTTAGCCGCCATCATAAGTGCACATGCGAAACGCTTATAATTGTTATGCTTGGGAGCAATCCACCGAACGAATTTATTCAGTTCAGTGGTGAAAGTTGACCAATTTGCTTTTTTGAAGTTCCACCGACCATGTGGTATTGACCGTACAACACGAATTTTTATGTCAATATCCCCTATAATGGGGCGATATTGGCTGTGGGGAAAATGTCTTAACACTTTACGACATGTATGTAAGGGCTGTCCCCCCTCATTGCAGCTAACAAAACACAGGTCAGGATTGGAATCCCTGTTCCATACAGCTGATTGGAAAGTACCAAGATCTTTTGGCTCAAAAATCAGATGGAGATTGTTCATTTTTGTCCATTCTACGAGTCTCGTTCCACATTCATTGTTATTTGAGTACTTCCATAGTTCGTGATGGCTGTTGAAGTACTGCAGGGTGTTGAGCAGTAGGTAGAACGGTACTTGGCCACTGTGCGTTTGGGGGTTTATAAATGTTAAAAATAGTAACATCTGCCACTCGCACAGCAACACAATGGATGTCTTTGCCTTCGTTTTGAAAGAGCAGTGAGGCATCTTGGATATTATTACGAACATAAGTAGCTATACCATGTACACTGTGATATGTTGCACCAAGAGCTGTGTATCCATTAAAGCGGCCCCTTTTCCGAAACTCTTCTTCATTGGCTGCATGGGTTTCCTGTATAGCCACAACATCTATGTTATTATCCAGGAGAACTTTGGATAGGTAGTCACATTTGCTCTGCTGATAGGTAGTCACATTTTGCTCTGCTGTTGCTTTCTACGTTAAGCTGGAAGACATGGATGAAAGGTCCAATGTTCCTTGTCTGGTAGATCAGAGAAGAGCTATTTCCATGCAATACTGTCGTCAATGCTGTGAAATCTTTAAAAATATAGGTCCAGCAGCCACAGTTATTGCTTTCTTATCACCACCCTGGGGTCACGTGTAGGGCACTTTGAGGTTAAACCTACGGACGTGAAGCAATAATGTACCCCATACTTAACATAACATACCAGGAAAACATATTGTCCCTGAAGAGCCGTCGAATACCCACGATTCATTTACCAGTTACCTACGAAAATACTGACAATTTTAAATCGAACAATGTTACCATGTCCTATTTACTTGCGTATTAGAGAAAATACCTACCTGTCAAAAGGTGAAAATGAAAGGTCGTTTAATACAGAATGACATGATCTCTCAAACAACGATTCTATATTTTATGATTATTCTTGTACATTAGTATAACTGGGAGGTAGTAGAGTCAAAACACTCCTTATTCCCCTAAGATAGAATAACATTCTATAATACAGAAGCCTACAAATAGTACCATGAGGTGATAATGAAACTTTTATTTACAGACTTTGAAATGTAAGGGTAAAAAGCAAAATTCATTTTCGAGACCTGCATAGTCCTTTATATAAATGTACTGGCATATTGTAACCTCGTCATATTCCTCTATGAGAAGAAGGGATTAGACTGTAAAAATCCATCTTTTGTATGATTTGATGAATCTGACGGTGAAGACTTTAGAGAACGAAACATACGTTTCTGTGATAATTAGCATTCAAGTTTCAGTTTATTTTTTTCATAAACGTTGCATTCCAAAATCGTGTTCAACCTGCTGGAATTGTTTTTCACATTCTCATTGTTACCAAAATGCTTTCAGTACATTACATCGACTGCGCACAGTTTCCAACATAATATTAGTACCACGTAGCATCACAATATATGCACAGTTATGAGGTAAAATATGAGTGAATTATTTCGTCTTTATTGTGAAATATACATTTAAATTAAAGGAGTCAAATTACGAATCCATGGGCTAACGATCTTAATCGCAATATGCGATTGTGAACTTGTTCAATTAGTACATCAAACACAGCGTTCATATATTGCACAAAATAAGGTACGCGCGACGGTGGAAGGTGAATGAATGAAAACAGTACAATTTCAGACAAGGGAAAGAACATTGGCCATACTTAGAAATTATGGGATCAGATGTAAGTTATAAGAGGCAAACAAGGGCATTTTTGTTAACAATCAGCCCTCTTATTTTTGATTACTTTCTTCGTTCTATTAATAACAGGGTTTAAACAGGGCTAGGAATATTATATTTCATTTTCATTGTTGATAGATTGCGTGGATCACTTACTGAAAGTTATGAAATGGGTGAAAGGGATTCAGTTGGGTGGAAATGTAGAAATCAATTTGCCCCATGCTGACGATTTGGTCTTAATGGGAGACTCTACTGAAAGTTGTCAGTGTAATATCGGAAATTTGAAATCAGGTTCAAAGTTCATGATATGAAAATTAACAAAATTAGCATTTGGAAAACTACAGTCCTAATAATAATAATAATAATAATAATAATAATAATAATAATAATAATAATAATAATAATAATAATAATAATAATTTCGTGCGAATATAGCTAACCTCATGCACTAATCCTAAGGCTCACACCCCCTGACGAGTGTGGGTGTTGCTTGCTGTGTACAGGAAGCTACGTATTTGTGAGGCCGAGGATCGAGTTTCGTGTGGTCTATGAGTTGAAGAAATGTTGAGGACAGCACAAGCATCCAATCCTTGAGCCTAAGGAATTAACCGTTTAATACGACATTCACTCGTCCCAGCTGGTAAACGAACCCGGGGTCCATTGGCCCGATAGCCAGGACGCTAACCACTCGGCTATGGAGCCGGACGACTGAAGTGATGCCAGTTGGGAAGAAACATAGGACGATTGCGTGTGAGTTCGGAAATAAAGAATTGCAAGAGGTGGATAATTTAAAGTATTTAGGATGAGCATTGTCCTATAGGCCTACTAACGTAAGTGAAATCGATGCAACGTCTAGCTAATACAGTGAGCTTCAGTTACCATCAACACTATTCCACAGTACGGAAGTTAGATCTGAAATGAAGTTATCTCTGCATAATCCAGTTTACAGACAGACTGCAATAAAGGAGTGAATGCACGTTGATCTCAGGCTATCGTATTCATAAACTGGAAGTAAGAGGTATGAAAGCGGCGAGGATGGCTGCTGGTATCGAACTAACAGGTGGGAATATTGGCAGGAGGACAATAGGAGTTAGGATATAAAAGGCAAAATGAAACTGTTTTGGTATGGGGGTCATGTTAAGTGAATGGGGGACGATAGGTTAACTAGGAGAACAATGATCTCGACCATGGAGGGTAAAAGAAGTAGAGGTAGACCAACCTGACGACGGTTAGCCTTTTTTATAATAATTTACAGACTACAGGTGTGTAACGAGACGAGTTATCGGTGGTAGTTTTAAATGGAGGATTGCGGATATGCTTAGTTAATGCACAGATGCTTGTAGATTGAACGCTAAAGGCATAACTGTTTATAATTAAGATATATGCATTAGTTTAAGTATGTTTTGTATTTACGATGAATCTACACACTAACTATGAGATAAATTCAGCAGTCGTTATCCTCCTGATTCTTGATTATGCGAACGGCTCCCGAATCACAAATTAAAGAAGAGTTTAATTTGTGCTAGGAACTCTGTGAATACATGCAGCGGGCATTTCTAGCAAATACATATTTCTTACCATTAAGTGGTGATTTTGATTGTAGCTACGTCGTAGATGAATTGCCCAAGAAATGTAAATATGATGTCATATTGGCTTGCGCATTGCTACTTCCATGTAAGCCTAACATGGCCATGAGGAGCTAGTATTATATATGCCGATGTCGGCTACACTGACTTTCAACAAATTATCGTTTTGGTTTGGGACTGTCTCTAACATTATAAGTATGAAACTTCTTTGTACCGCCTAATTTACAATGTTTTAATGG
This sequence comes from Anabrus simplex, assembly GCF_040414725.1. Taxonomy (NCBI): domain Eukaryota; kingdom Metazoa; phylum Arthropoda; class Insecta; order Orthoptera; family Tettigoniidae; genus Anabrus; species Anabrus simplex. The sequence continues at coordinate 226,580,240 of NC_090266.1, read as the reverse complement.
ATCTCGTTCGAACATCACCAGCCCGACAGCATTATCTAGGATCACATAAAACCTACAATTAAAACACTCAACTTAAGAAAACGAATTTAATAAAGTATTGTTAACAATTTCGCTAATAACATTATATTCGTAAAATATAAGACTGTAAATCGTTGGCGTACTACTAAAACCCAGTACGTCCCAATGCTCTTCCTGTACATTATATTCCTTAAGTCCGGTCACGCCTCCCAGCTACATATGGATATGCAGCCCATCGGAACAATGTTCGTTGTGTTCATTTTCCTATCGTTGTTTGTAAAGGAAAATCCACCTTAAATACATTATGTTGTAGAAGTGCGCAAATTCTCTTGCAAACATCTCTACAATACGGTACGATGAGGTCTAGTTTCCTTTACACTTCCGCACAGAAAAATGAACACAACGAAAATTATTCTGACGGACTGCATATAAATGTGTGGTTGGTAGGCGTGACCAGTCTTAAGGAATATAATGGGTAGGAAGAGCTTTGGGACATACGAAGTCTTAGAAGTAAGCCGTCGAAATAGTAATTGAACAATATGACTATTCGTAATTTTGACTGCATATTGGGAAATAGGGAACAATCAATTCCGACATAATTATTTCAAGACCAGGCACAAGATTTTTTTCAATGCCTATTATTATCTGCTTAAACTTCAGATAAAGAATGTCAGAAATAATTGTCAAAGTATCTTGATATTCCTTAAAGTTTATGCATATACCGAAGGGAAGTAAACTACTACAGTAGGCTAAAACATTTTCTTTTAAAGTCCTAAAAAATATGAATAGATACCAGTCTAAAGAACTTACCAAAGAAGATTATTTGAATTTTGTTTGGGAATGAGAGGAGTGAAGGCCGTTCGAAACAACCTAGTGTACCGAATATTGTGAAAATTAAGACTAAGTAATACACCAGAATTATTGGCACTGTTTGTCTCTAATACGTGAACGAATATAAGTAAAGATAACCTTCAGGAGTGAGTGTAAATTAATTAATTAATTAATTTCGTTGGTCTTTTTCTAGCCCGGTACAGCCCTTGTAAGGCAGACCCCCCTATGAGGGTGGGCGGCATCTGCTATGTGTAGGTAACTGCGTGTTATTGTGGTGGAGGATAGTGTTATGTGTGGTGTGTGGGTTGCATGAATGTTGGGGACGGCACAAACACACAACCACCCAGTCACTGGAATTGAGCAATGAAGGTTAAATTCCCCGACCCGGCCGGGAATCGAATCCGGCGCCCTCTGAATAGAAGGCCAGTACGCTGACCGTTCAGCCAACGAGTCGGACGGAGTGGTAGATGGAAATGCTGGACTGTGGAGTCTAACAGATTGAACAGTAAACTGTAAACTTGGGAGGTGTGACAGCCTTTTCATGAAAATACAGATAAATTCGTCCAACGTTCGTCATAGGCATATCAGCAAGTATAAATTGATCAAATAAAATGAAAAGGCTCCCTACAAAATTTAGGTTTATAGGTCCTGTGCCAATCGCCAAAATCGTGGTTTGCTCACGCAGCGACGATGTGATATTGCATATGCGAGTTGCTTTAGGATACCTTTGTAATGTTTTCAGACTGCATACATAACATGATGTTCAAGTGTTTTAATTTAATTATATACTTCCTTTGCTCTTATTACAGCTTATTCCATCTCATCATCCATCTTTCTTTCCTATATTATGCTACAAGAACACCGCAAAAAAGCTTAAAAGTCTATTTCGTATCGTTTCCGAAGACTGAGTGTCAAAACTTTTTAATACCTCGTTATGTTAGTGATCATCTCGTGTCGCTATATTGCAGCACTACGCCCTACCTCTGCTACTCCGAGTGGCAAGTGGGGTGAGTTTCCACTCTTCTCATATTAAGCTATTTGGTTTATAGTCCTCCAACGACGACTGGATGTTTGGGCGCCGACAGTGGGTATCGTGAGATTGAGTGAGAACTTATGTGGACCCAGTTCAAGTGTTGAAAGTATGCCACTGTACCACAAAATAAATAATTTTTTGGAATATACAGATATTGGCTAAAAGTGGACCCAATATTTGAAAAATGAATTGCATAGCGTGGCGATCTTCATTGACTTTGTCTCCTGAATGAGTGAGATTTAACATGTACGGTAAATATAGCTACATTGCTAATACAAAATAAAGACCACTCGATAAATTACGGGAAAAAAACGTTACTTTAATTTGAATGTTGTACCATGTATGGTACGTGAAAAATGTACTTAGCATGTTTCTTAACGCTTTGCAGTCCAGTGATAGTGAATGAGTACCGAGCTCGATAGCTGCAGTCGCTTAAGTGCGGCCAGTATCCAGTATTTGGGAGATAGTAGGTGCGAACCCCACTGTCGGCAGCCCTGAAAATGGCTTTACGTGGTTTCCCATTTTTCACACCAGGAAAATGCTGGGGCTGTACCTTGATTAAGGCCACGGCCGCTTCATTCCCACTCCTAGCCCTTCCCTGTCCCATCGTCGTCATAAGACGTATCTGTGTCGGTGCGACGTAAAGCAACCAGCAAAAAAAAAAAAAAAAAAAAAAAAAAAAGAAGATGAATGAAAGCACGATATTTCTGAATACCTACTGTATACTACATTCAACAATCACTTTAAAATCCTGTTATGGCACGATAACTTGCCTTATGGTGGTAGGAGTCCAAAACATGTAGGCCTAAATATTGTCAGTACTTACGGGATATCAAGGGACGCATCATTTATAATCTATGTTTGATATCATGTATAGTTTAAAATTACAAGTAATTTCACCACAAATTTCACCAGAATGGAGAGATGATATTACGTAGAAGTACAGTGATTTTCATCGTAGCACCTATAAAAACCGCTATGAGACAATATATCAGGTTAGGACTCTGGCCCGAAAGGTTCTGTCATCTATGATTCAATATTGTACGAACTGTGTCAACGAATACCTGTGCAGCTGCCCAGTAAACATCATCACATGGCGGCATTTCGAGGCACAACAACGTTTTATTTTCAGTTAGTCTTATCCTCACTAAGAATAGAAATGTTTATATGACATTGAGGACAATTTCTACTTAAATTTTCAGACCCTTTATTTTCTACAGGGGATGGTTGCCCATTTGTACATCGTCTTAAATCAGTAATCAGTGCCACCTCTATGATTTGAGCTTCTGTGAGCCAGTTCTGAGAATTTTAAGGTTTCGCGTTTCGTTTCATGTAAATTCAGGCGAAAGATAAAGTGGTACAAATCAAGAGTTGTACCACTCTTCCGATAAATGTTTTGGCGAAGTTGAGTAAAATGAAATGTATAGGTTGTGTTTTAACCTCTAATATGGGAACGTATTTATAAAATAATTGTTAACAAAACATAACGTTTTACAGTAGATGTGAAACTGCACGTACGGCTTCCATTACAACCTTTTATCTCAGAGATTAAGTTATAACAATTGCTGTTTTGTTAAATGCTAGCTACGCAATCTGGTCTAATAGTTCAGCAGTACGGACACTCATGAATTATACATAAATTGTTTTGCCCAAATGTCAACATTTCTGAAAATTAAATTATCATGCTGAAATTTAAACATACATTATAATGGAAGATACCAGTTTACTCAATTTCACAGTCTACGTCATCTTCCTCTTGTAATGGGTCGACATAATCATGTCCATACTCTACAGCCGAATTTACAGTTGTCAGTTGATTGAAGAAAAGTGTGGTGTACCGGAGGGGTGTGTGGGAGAAAGGTCATTTTAGCCTCGGTGACAGGTCGCACAGCGTTGTTGAGAGGGATGAGTTGAACACCAAACAAACGAGGACGGCCACGAACACGATGTAAAGGAGTAATGTCCAAAGTTTTGAAAGGGATTTTCATCGAGAGATTCCTTGTAGAGAAAGAGATGAGGAGAGTCTTTCTGAAAACGGAGCCGTCGAACATGAAGCCAACTGAACTTTTCATTTTGCGTGTTCATCTTTCTAAATGTTATTCTCTGTCTTTATTGATGAACTTTTCATTTTGCGTGGTCATCTTTCTAAATATTATTATCTGCCTTTATTGAGACAAAGTCATTCAGAGTCATTCTATAAACGCCAAAGGGTTGTTTTCTCCTTGAGGTTTGAATAGTATTACACCAATCATCCGGAGTGAAAATTTGAGCAGTTCTTGATTTTCTCTCGATAACTCCGAAATCATGATCGTTTGACAGTGTCCTGTTAGCATAAACTATGAGCGAATTTCCTTTATAAAGACTATTTTTAGTTTAATAACACTTGAATATTAAAAATCAAATTAAAGAAAACAATACCGATACTTACTAGCACAGTTACAAGAAATTTTGATTTTAGAAAGTAAATAACCACGATAATGAACACAGAACAACTCTACGACGTGGCCGCGACGCTTGACATATACCACTATTCCTGTAAATGCGCTCCACTCTGGCGTGATGGGATGAATGCATCTAGCTCTCTCAAGCGTCTCCCATGGGAGTTATCGTTATACCACTTCTTCACAACAAATTTTCATGCGTTATATGTGCACAGAGTGGTATAACTCAAAAACTGACGTTTCTTGACTTACACCACTTTGGCTCTCAGCGGCTCATTTATTTCTGATTTACATGGACCTAATATTCATCACGTGTGTTTTCAAATGTATCATATTACACTCCTTCACCAATTTCCTCTGCATCTGCATGTATTCTTTGGCCAAGAATCCATAGGACATTTCAATTAATGGATTGAAAATTACACTGACTGACAGAGCAAATGCAACACCAAGAAGGAGTGGTCAGAACTTTATGCCAATTGCAGGGTAGACTGACGTCACTGAGGTATGCTAATGATGTGAAATGCGCCGCTGTGCTGCGCACGTAGCGAACGATAAATGGAACACGGCGTTGGCGAATGGCCCACTTCGTACCGTGATTTCTCAGCCGACAGTCATTGTAGAACGTGTTGTCGTGTGCCACAGGACACGTGTATAGCTAAGAATGCCAGGCCGCCGTCAACGGAGGCATTTCCAGCAGACAGACGACTTTACGAGGGGTATGGTGATCGGGTTGAGAAGGGCAGGTTGGTCGCTTCGTCAAATCGCAGCCGATACCCATAGGGATGTGTCCACGGTGCAGCGCCTGTAGCGAAGATGGTTGGCGCAGGGACATGTGGCACGTGCGAGGGGTCCAGGCGCAGCCCGAGTGACGTCAGCACGCGAGGATCGGCGCATCCGCCGCCAAGCGATGGCAGCCCCGCACGCCACGTCAACCGCCATTCTTCAGCATGTGCAAGACACCCTGGCTGTTCCAATATCGACCAGAACAATTTCCCGTCGATTGGTTGAAGGAGGCCTGCACTCCCGGCGTCCGCTCAGAAGACTACCATTGACTCCACAGCATAGACGTGCACGCCTGGCACGGTGCCGGGCTAGAGCTACTTGGATGAGGGAATGGCGGAACGTCGTGTTCTCCGATGAGTCACGCTTCTGTTCTGTCAGTGATAGTCACCGCAGACGAGTGTGGCGTCGGCGTGGAGAAAGGTCAAATCCGGCAGTAACTGTGGAGCGCCCTACCGCTAGACAACGCGGCATCATGGTTTGGGGCGCTATTGCGTATGATTCCACGTCACCTCTAGTGCGTATTCAAGGCACGTTAAATGCCCACCGCTACGTGCAGCATGTGCTGCGGCCGGTGGCACTCCCCTACCTTCAGGGGCTGCCCAATGCTCTGTTTCAGCAGGATAATGCCCGCCCACACACTGCTTGCATCTCCCAACTGGCTCTACGAGCTGTACAGATGCTTCCGTGGCCAGCGTACTCTCCGGATCTCTCACCAATTGAACACGTGTGGGATCTCATTGGACGCCGTTTGCAAACTCTGCCCCAGCCTCGTACGGACGACCAACTGTGGCAAATGGTTGACAGAGAATGGAGAACCATCCCTCAGGACACCATCCGCACTCTTATTGACTCTGTACCTCGACGTGTTTCTGCGTGCATCGCCGCTCGCGGTGCTCCTACATCCTACTGAGTCGATGCCGTGCGCATTGTGTAACCTGCATATCGGTTTGAAATAAACATCAATTATTCGTCCGTGCCGTCTCTGTTTTTTCCCCAACTTTCATCCCTTTCGAACCACTCCTCCTTGGTGTTGCATTTGCTCTGTCAGTCAGTGTATATTCCTGTTTTACACAATTAATGTACTTTCATTAGGGTTTAGGTTGAATCTGCTAAACGTTATCGTATATCTTTACTGATATTTCAATGTAGGGAAGTGTTATTATAATGAATACTTCTAGCACCATATTCGGGCCGCTGCTTTTAGTTATTATTTATCGTATTAGTTATTTACCGTATGATGTAGGAATGCTAAAAGCGAACATAATTACAACATATTTCTTAGCACTCTTCAACCGGGAGGTCCTTTCAAACAATTCGGTCTCACCGTATAGTTACCTGCTTAGGAATGTCCGGGAGTCAAGTGCTGGGCACTGTAAGGCAAATCCTTCGGACGTAGGGCAACAGCAACCCCCTCAAATTTTAAAGTAGTAGTAATTTTGCACAAAAGTGTATTTGACATTTATATGGCTGGAAAGGCTTGTGTATTCAAGCCAAATTTATAACAAACCGATTTTTTTTGCTATTTGTTCGAGGCGTCGACCTATAGAGAACTTTTTCCCCTACTTGCACCATGTGATATGAACCTGCGTGTAATTGGAATGGTGGAAATGTAGAGTGTTGAATGTGAGGAAAGGAACATTCAGGACGACACACAACCGGGCGAGTTGGCCGTGCGCGTAGAGGCGCGCGGCTGTGAGCTTGCATCCGGGAGATAGTAGGTTCGAATCCCACTATCGGCAGCCCTGAAGATGGTTTTCCGTGGTTTCCCATTTTCACACCAGGCAAATGCTGGGGCTGTACCTTAATAAGGGCCACGGCCGCTTCCTTCCAACTCCTAGGCCTTCCCTATCCCATCGTCGCCATAAGACCTATCTGTGTCGGTGCGACGTAAAGCCCCTAGCAAAAAAAAAGGACGACACAAACACCCAGTCCCCAGGCCAGGGATATTGATCACTTACAATTAAAACCCACTGTCACAGCCGGGAATCGAACCCGGGGCCGCCGGGGGACAGGCGGACGCGTTGTCCCCTACACCGCGGGCCGGAGAACCGTTTTATACAGACATGCAGTGAATACATTAATGCGTGCTACTGACAAAATTTAAACTTGGTTTGGGGAAATATCTATCTGATTTTGATTTCTGTAGCGGTTAGGACTCAGGGTTAAACGTTATATTTAATTTTTGTCCTATGTTTCTCTCTCTCAGTGTGTGTGCGCGCGCTTGCGTGTGTGTGGGTGATCCGGAAAAATACGGCGGTTTTTAGGTGTCGAAGAATATGTTATATGTGAAATTATGTGCGCGGGTCTAGAAAACCAAGAATAACGACCGAGTAGATTCTTTGCACCGACCATCGTCACCTCATAATCTTCAAGATGAGCGGCGGTCACTTGGTAGGCCAAGGACCGTCATTTCCGTAGTGCCATGGGATTCTTGTTTGAAATAATGTGGGATACAGAAAATAAGTAAATCCACAATTGTGGTAAATAAGATGTAAGTCTACAAGGTTCAGTCAATTTATAAGAACGTTTTGCAGTAGATAAAATCCTATTTATCCATATTGAAATCGACATTATGTGGATTTCAACAATACTTGCTTATTTATGGCATCCGATAATTGCTCAATTTCTAACTATTAATAGTTCGCATGATAACTGCTGACCGCATCTGTTTCGGAACAATTAATATTCTAGAATATTGCCGTGCTCTTTCGTCAATTTCTCGTCCTTAAATTTCATTCGTTGCCCGTTAAGGCCGTGGAAATGGAGAATATTCACAGCTTGGCCATTCACGGATAGCGTACAGACTCGGACTTCATGAATCTTGAAGGTAACGGATGTAGGTCGCAAACCTCTCCGCTATGGAGAATGAACATTTCACCAGGAATGTCTGTTTGTTACACTTTAGCCGGAAAGGAGGAAGAGATGGAGTGTTTTATGATGCAGGGTCTCGCTAGTGGAAAGCCAGCCGCAATACAAGGCTATTCTAGTCAGAGTCAGTACTGCAGATGCTCAGCGTTCTATATATCAGCCCGTTACTCAATTATCTAAGAGGTCGGTACCAGGAGTACTTGCTTCTATATTTTATTCCCGCAATTTGTATTTATTATGCATGAGACTTTTACACACTTCGCAGGTACAATAGTGGAGCACGGAAGGAGATATATACCTGAGCGGTGGGCAGCCCACTGTAAATCTTGCAGGGCACGCGGTGGAGGGTGAGAGGTTACAGTTTCGAGGCCCCTTGCAATTGCCCAACAACATTCATAGCCTGGGTTTTACTCTTTAATGATCACGCCAATTAATTACAAACCAGTAAACGTCGACCATGTGCCCCTAAATTACTGACAAGTTCTGTCTTGTCAATACTCACTAGTGTAAGCTCACATTTATTATTTACACAATTGTATGCCACAAGCTGCGTGTCTGAAACCCTTGGCAATAAAATTATTACTTCTACTTTAAATAAACTAGCAACAAATGTTGGAGTTCCTAAGCTTTACATTCTTGCTGGTTCTTAAACAATTGTCATAATATTAATACTCTACGCCAACATTTCAAATAAGTCAGTTTTCAGCAAAAAATAATTTGTAAAAACTGATGATCCATAGGTCTCTTGATGTGATTTACACTGCACATTTAGTGCGTCAAATCCTTGTTGAATGGGGAATTCCAATGATAAATTGTCTAACGTGCGTACGTCTGTTGTGACATGGCGTATCCTTTAAAATTTTAACTGCAAAAGATGTGTCTTCCGGATTGTGAGTGTTTCTTCAAAATATTCATGTGAGACAGCTGATATACACTGTTCCCTTCAGCCGACGCAACAGATCCATCACATGATGTATTAGACCAAATATGGTCAAAATCATAGGTTACCGACAAGGAGCTGAAGACTATCAATTTCTATAGAACGTCTCACTTTAGGTGCTAGTGGTAGATCGCAGGAAACATAAAAATAAGTAACGACATCGTGTTCAATATATGGGCAAATCACAGCACATATTTTCGAACATCAGTGGCCGAGAACGGAAGGGTTACAATTCAAAATCCATGATTTTTGAGAAGAGTTAATTGTTTTAGCAGTTTATATCATTGCCCCTCAAAAACACACTTGTTACACAATTTTTATGAAAATTGGTGTGTACGTAGTTCCTACGTCGTTTATTATAATCTGAAATAGACTTACAACTCCAAATGACACTTTCGAATTAAGCAAAGCGACTAATGTCAGAACATTAAAAAACCGTTTAAAGTCCTTCCCGTCATGAATAAATTAGGTTTCCGTTGTAACACGTTGGAAGGTTGTAGAGGTCGAGATAAAATTTCGGTAGTAAAATCTCAAAAATGCGTTTTTTTTGAGTTATAACCCTTTCGTTATCATCCATCTATAACGTGTTACGCATGATGTAGAGTATGGATTGCGTACCCCTTACTCGAAGACCCCAGGATCTTATGTAATAACTTAAGTTCTTCAATTGTTCAACGCATGATGAACTGGCAAGTAGGCCAATGTAAAAGCACACGAAAAGCGGAATAAAAAGAAAATCAATCACAATAAATTATTTATAACCCTAATATATAGCAGAGAAACATTATTATTAAATCAACCACCCAGAAATTAATTTGAAACTTAATCACTTGACGGCCAACTGAAACACAGAAGTTAACACACACCTAAAAAAAAAAACGTTTTGCACCACCTGTATTTTTGTGTTCGAGAATGATGTTCGCTTTAACAATTGTTGTTTGACAGACGTACGAGTAACGTGTAACGCTGCCTGTTAATGGACGCTGTCTCAAAACAGTCCAGAAAAGAAGAGAATATTCACAGCTTGGCCATTCACAGGTAGAGTACAGACTCGGACGTCATGAATCTTGAAGGTAACGGATGTAGGTCGCCAAACCTCTCCGCTATGGAGAATGAACATTTCACCAGGAATGTCTGCTTGTTACACTATAGCCGGAAAGGAGGAAGAGATAGATTGTTTTATGATGCAGAGTCTCGCTAGTGGAAACCCAGCCGCAATACAAGGCTATTCTAGCCACCTATGGACACAACTTGACAAGAGCACATTTGTGTTCTGTTCAGTATGCAATCATGCCTCGACAAGTCATTACCGCCCTTGACCGTACGCGCATGGCGACATTGCGTCAGCAAGGTCTCTCTGTGAGGACTATTACCGGCCTAGTTGGTGTACACCACAGCGAAGTTGTCAGGACATACAGCCGCTATAGTGTGCCCCAAAATGTTGAAGATTATTCTCGTACTGATCGTCTACGGTCAAGAAAAGCAGCTGACGACCGTTACGTGCGAATCCTGGTTCCCAAGAAACCGGCAGTCACCGCAACACAACTGCGTAATGCCTTACGTCAGGCAACCGATTGAGCTCTGTCTATGCAGACAACCAGAAATCGTCTCCAAAGGGACCACCTAAGGAGTTCTTTGGCGAGCACCTGTACGTTCACACCAGCACCGTGGAGCCAGGTATAGATGGGAAAAGGAACTCTTGAACTGGACTCTACAAGAATGGTTGAGGGTCCCCTTCACGGATGAGTGCCGAACCATCGCCGGCTAATCATCGGAGCAGGGTTTGGGAAGATCGAGGTAACGCTAGACGAGTCTTGTACGGAATTCCACAAGCCCATCAGAAATGTAGATGCCTCATGTTTTCGGGCGGTATATGGTATTGACGTCAGACGTCACTCATCGTCATAGAGGGCAATATGACTGGTACACAATACCGGAACAAAATCCTGAGGCATATTGTTCAACCATACTGAAAATATTTCGGCGATATATTTGTTCTGAAAAATGACAACGCGCGCTCACACCATTTTAGCATTGTGAGCACTCGTTGGCTGAATGGTCAGCGTACTGGCCTTCGTTTCAGAGGGTCCCAGTTTCGATTCCCGGATGTGTCGGGGATTTTAACTTTCATTGGTTAATTCCAATGGCCCGGGGGCTGGGTGTTTTTGCTCTCCTCAACATCCCTGCAACTCACACACATAACATTAACCTCCACCACAATAACACGCAGTTACTTAGACATGGGAGATGCCGCCCACCCTAATCGGAGGGTCTGCCTTACAAGGGCTGAACTCGGCTAGCAATTATTAGCATTGTGAACCTCTTCCTCAGAGAGGCCCACATCCATCCGATAGACTCTCATGTTGTGTCTCAGGACATGAATCATTTGAGGGTGTCTGGTACGCTGAAACAGGCAGTGCGACGATGAACGTATCCACCTCTCATCCTGGCCGACCTCCGGAGGGTTACTGCCCAAGAATAGGCCAGGATCGACTAGGACAGCCTCAACTGCCTTGTACACCACATGCCCAGCATGCCACGACGGGTCTGATCATACTTCACTGCATGGGGAAAGTTTAGCACCATGCTGAGGGGCAGAATCAGATTTTCATGTTTGATAGGCTGATGCACGTTGCCGAAAACTAATGTTCGTGTTGAGCCATCCGTTGCTTTTTATTTACATCAATTGTGTCATGTTTGACATAAAGTGTTTATTTGCATCACATACATTCTCTGAGATCATCAGCACCCTCCACACACGGAACTCCATGTGGTTCTATACATTTTGAAGTGTGTATTATTACTAAGATAGGTTTTTACGAGTTCTATGGCTTCCGAATATACCAACTCCAATACTGCTTCTACATCACTTGATTTTTCTATACCGGGTGAGTTTTATGAATTCCGCCACTTTTAAAACAGTTCTGAAATACAAGGGCCCCTCTTCCTAAACCAGATTAATATAACGAGATGTTTGGTTGTGGGCTAATAGATAGCAGGAATCATGGGCACCACTTTTAATTCATTATGGGTACATTGAATGAACACCTAAAACGTGTACAGATACGAAGAACACGTCCTACGCACGCAGAGCAGGAGCAAGTACGTATTATATAGGTTGGGAACTGCGCGCTGCACGTCAAGGCTCGCAGTAGCGAACATGGTAAGGGCGCTGTGGGAGATGTGATAGTGGACACTGTTCGAAGGTTCGAATCCCACGCATTTCTTACCCGCCAATTGTATGGGATGCGGTAAGGTTGCCATGCCATAAGGTATGTAGCTGGGATGGACGAGGATGAAGATGTGATAGTCTGTGGCTAGGACACAAGAAACCATTAAGGTACGTCGAACATGTACCGAGCGTCGTAGACCACATGCGATGTCAGGTAGGTATGTAGCTCCACCGTCTCCCCTCCTTCGAGGCAAGTCACAACACAATAAAAAACTTATTCACTGCCACATAATGTATTCCAGAAATATTTTACTCATCTATGGAGAAGCTAGACAGAATGCATACCAGGCACAAAACCTATATCTAAAACGCTATCCGGATAGACGACAATCGATAGGCATGATACTTCGGAGTGTGGAAAAATGTCTGCGGGCTACCGCGTCCCTTGGAAGTACACGGCCTCTTCGAGTGTATCCCGTTACGTCTGCTCTCAATGAAGTTGTCGTGGACGCTATCCGGCATAACCCACACACTAGCACGCGAGTCATTGCACAGAAGACGAAGACCAGCCGGGCGTCTGTTATCTGCATATTACATGCCCAGTGGTTTCACCCGTACCATCTGCACTTACACCAGGAGCTTCATGGTCATGATTTGGAAGCCCGGGTGGCGTCCTGTCAATGGACCTCACAACATATGGAGATTGATCCTGATTTTTATGCGACCGCCTTATTTATTGACGAAGCCCAGTTCAACAACAATTGAACCGTTAACCAGAACAATATGCATAAGTGGACTATGGATAACACCCATTAAATACGACAGGCAGCTGTATAGGTACAGTGGGGCGTGAACGTATGGTGTGTCATGGTGGATGATCGACTCATTGGTCCCCATTACTTTGAAGAACCCTGACTGGAGAACGCTATCTGCTGTTTTTTGAAGATAAACTACCACCGTTCTTGGAACATGCGCTACTCCTTGACCACTGCATCATGTTGTATCAACATGACGGAGTTCCACTGCACACGGTGGTGATCGTCCATGACCATCTCCATGCGACGTACCCTGATAAATTTATAGGAAGGTGAGGATCTGTCCCCGTGGCCCGCTAGATCACCTGAAATTACCCCTTTGGATTTATTTCTGTGGGGCCACGTAAAACAATTAGTACATTCACAGGAGCCGGCCAGTCTTGATCATCTTAGAGAGTTCATCACCGAGGCATCCCGATCCTTTACGCCGGAGATGTAGCAAAGTGCCAGACGGTCCTTACAACGTCGCGCGCAGCTTTGTATCGACCACGGAGGCCGTCGGTTCTAGCAGCTCCTAGGTTAAACGACGCAGGTAACTGAAATCCTGTCACATGCTTCCTAGCCTCTCGCAACCCAGCTCCATACCACATGCGACCATACCAGCGGAACTTTTCAAAGTCAAATAAACAAATCAGTCAGTGGAGACTACTGAGTAGGCAACCTCCTAACCCTCGAACACTTTATACTTTCAGATCCCTGATCACGACCGGGCCAAGTGAGCAAATGCGAGGCTTGACTTGCAGTGGGCAGTTCCCATCCTACACACTACCTGTTCGTGGTCTGTCTGTGCACCTCCAGTAGTTCTTCATATCTGTGCTAGTTTTCCGGGCTCATTCGCGGTACTCCTGATGAATTAATAATGACACTCAGGATTTCTGTTCGTTTCTAGCCCGTATCCACACACCTCGTTATTACTGCGGTTTAGGGAGAGGAACCGATGTATTTACGAATTGTAGTTAATGCGACGTGTTGTATAAAACCAAACCGCAAGGGGCGGATGAACCACCCGGTATGCAAACCAAGGTTATTGTGTAAATACTCCACAGTCGTTAAAAAGATCCATATTTGGTATGTTAGAATTTGTATAGATATATGAATTCACGTTCCAAACACAAATCTGTCAATACGAGGGCCAACCAAAAAGTAAGTTTCACTATCTCGCCGAGAGAGCACGCTGTGTGTCGTAACCGTGGCCAATGCGGAGCAAGCTATATTAACTGCCGACACGTCCGCGAGGAAGGCTCGTATGGTATATTGTGCGTTTCGAGAGGGCTAGACTCAATGGTGCGTCAAATAGATGTTAGATGTTCACTCCAAATTGGAGGTGTGTGCAACGCTCAGAGTTCTGCGGGCTAAACAGCTCATTTACAAGGGCATTCATCGTGAAATCACTGCTGTATATGGTGAGTATGTAATTCCTCGCCCAGGCATTGTAAACTGGTGAAAGCAACTTGACGCCGGGCACACGGATCTCGCGGACGATATCGCGAAGGCAGGCCCGAAACGTTCAGTACCGTTGCAAATGTTGACCGTGTGGATGGGATCAACAGAGGGAATCGGTGCATAACACTGAATGAAATGCCCAGCATTCTGAACACATTTCGTATGACAGTGTGTTCATTGTTCGTTCACCAGCACCATGGATTTCGTAAACAGTATCAAAGATAGGTCACACGTCTGCTCACGGATGTTCACAAGGGAAAAGGTTTCCAATCGTCACTGGCGTTTTTAGCAACGGTATTCTGTAGAGGGCAACGAGTTTCTGCTGGGTATCATCACAGGGGATGAAACGCGGGTCCACCACTTCATCCTCGAAACAGAGAGAACATCGATGGAATGGGTGCACACCACACCACCACCACGAATGAAGGCTAAGTCCAACCTTCAGCAGGAAAGGTAATGGCATGGGTATTCATCGACATGGACGGTGTGGTGCACGTGGAATTTATGCCGAAAGGCACGACAATCAACTCGTCTTCGTATTGTCAAGTGTTGAACCAACTGCTTAACGCAATTAAAGAAAAGCGGCGGGGAAAATTGAGAGCCGGTGTGATTTTGTTCCACGGTAACCCAACATCTCACACGGCCTGCCAAACGTCCGAACTGCTGCAGCGATTAAGGTGGGAGATATGGCAACATCCTCCATAGAGTCCACATTTAACGCCATGCGATTTTCATGTGTTCAGTAGCTGAGAAAGGATCTCGGTGGACGACGATTCCGAAACAATGAGCAAGTGAAATGAGCTCTCTCCAGGTGGTTACATATCGCTGGAGGTGATTTCTACGCATCCGGAATAGAAAAGTTGGTTGACCGTTCCGAGAAATGCTTACAGTCTCTTGGGAGCTATGTGGAAATATGAACTTACATTGTACATTGCCATAGCCGTGTTTCTTATGTGTAAGTATTTTCATAAATGGCCATAACTTGGAAGTGTACCTTACTTTTTGATTCGCCTTCGTAATTTGCTAGATTGTTCTGAATTACTTCGGTTGTCACGACTTCATATCCTTTCCCGTAACACCAGACAAAATGCCAACCTTCACCTACCGAAGTGCAAAACGGAAACAAGCAGGGACTCCTTATTTACGCAGGCACGGGGAATATACTGTATTCCACTTGTCAGCGAGTGAAATTTGTAGACACCATAAGGACTTTTCATTGACTATGTACTCCCGGTCTCCTGTGGATTTCGTAAATGGAAATGGTATGTACTTCTTTTATACATCAGCCATTTGAAATGTAAATATATTTCTGTTTTTCTGTCTATACGTTATATTGATTATTATTAGCATTGCTGTTACTGGTGTTTATAATGTCACCAGTAATTACAGTAGTGTTGACCCTGTTGAATGTATATAAACAAATCAAATAAATTAACGGTCTAGATATAATCGATCAAGATTTGTATGATATAAAACTTGGTTCATTATATTTCTCCGCAAAGTGAGAAAATCGACTCAGTGTGGGGTAGGGTACCCCAAGTTAAACATCTAACCCAATAAGTGCAGACCTTGCAATAAGTCCTCGCACAAAAATAGAATTCAAAATTTACACCTTCGAGAATTAGAAATTTTGTACGTCTACAGACGCGAACACTCGTACTTTCCTTGAACACAAGTACCGTCGGCAGTCTGCTGAACAGAGTAACGATCTCTGGCCGATATCTTCCACACCGTGGCAGCTGGGAATACACACAGATACGGATTTAAGCTAACTCAATGAAAAATGAAATGCCGTATGGATTTTAGTGCCGGGATATCCCAGGCCGGGTTCGGCTCGCCAGGTGCAGGCCTTTCTATTTGATTCCCGTAGGCGACCTGCGCGTCGTGATGAGGATGAAATAATGTTGAAGACAACACATACACCCAGGCCCCGTACCATTGGAATTAACCAATTACGGTTAAAATCCCCGTCCCGGCCGGGAATTGAACTCGGGACCCTCTGAACCGCAGGCCAGTACGCTGACAGTTCAGCCAACGAGTCGGACAGCTAACTCAATTAGCTCCTTTTATACCAGTAGTCCGAGCATCGTGGCTTCTGATTCGTCAATCCTATTTCATCAATTTCTCGGTTATCCCACCGCCGATTTAACGAAATTTGGTATTCTGCCCTCTATTGTTATGGGCTACGCGATGATGTAACTGAAATCTTTGTATCACATTCGGTTCTGGAAATCATGAGATGGAAGTAATCGAACGTTCGATGGCTACGTCATATCGATGGCTTACATCTAAAACCTCGTATGTCCTAATGCTCTTCCTACCCATTATATTCCTTAAGACTGGACACGCCTCCCAGCCACATATGGATATGACGCCCATCAGAACAATGTTCGTTGTGTTCATTTTCCTACGGTTATGTGTAAAGGAAAATGAACCTTAAATATATTATACCCTAGGAGTGCGTAAATTCGCTTGCAAACATCATCTCTACAATACGGTATGGTAAGGTCTAGTTTCCCTTACATATTATCACGGGGAAATGAACACTACGACAATTATTCTGATGGACTGCACATAAAGGCTTGACCAGCTTTAAGGAATATAAAACGTAAGAAGAGCGTTGGGACATACGAGGTCATAGAATTAAGCCGTCGATATGTCCATGGCTGGCTTTCCAACAGCGAACAGGTTGCGTGCATAGGTGCTGCATCGGTCACCTGCGCGCACAGCGGTCTTTTCAAACCTCTCGTACAGCTGTTGTTACGAGTCGCGCTCGTATGCACCAGGAATACCTTGATAATGAAAGTCGCTCTGACATCCCCGTTTCAATACCTATGCAAAGAATTGACATATATATTGCACCCGTCATGCCGGGCTCAACTCGGCCGGTGAGCGAGGATCTCCTGGGGTAGATCGTTCGCTTATCGGCTGTGCGGAAAATTTTAAGTGCAGGGATAGATGATGAACTAGTGGCAAATGAAAGAAAGCTAAATAGGTTTCACACATTTATTGTAACTACTGCTCTTCTCAAATTCTACAAATAATTTACAAAATCTAGGAACTTTTCGTATGATTCATCTTCTTTTATGTCGTTACTAACATGGACACTCCATCGATAAATGGAACAGCAAATGCCTGAGTCTGTAAATATAATATTTAGATTTTAGTTAAAAATTAATTAAATGACTAATAATAATTAATTTGAAATTATCCCTTCTATTAATAATTAAATGATTTGAAAATAAAATTTCCTTCCTCAATGGACTTCATTTAAATCGGGTTTGAAAATGATCATTTTCACTCCTTCCTAGAATTTAAATAAAAAAATTCTCCCATGAAATTATGGTTGAATCGTCTTTCTTAGCCTTTAAACTAGTCAATAAATTCCTTTTCATAATTATTCAGTAGTTGATCTTCACACAATAACTTGGAATTTGACATCATGTCAACCTACGTTTACTCATTGATTGATAATAATTGGTTATGTCATGCTTATAAATTCTATTTTTGTGAATTCAATCCACTGACATGGCCTATACTTATTTATATGCATTCGCTAATTAAGACCCTATTCTTCCTTAAAAACGAATAAAATTCATTAAAGGTTTATATTCAGTTAAATAGTGAACCACTGAAGTTGGCATAAAATTGGCCAAAAATCCACGAAAACAGCGAAGAGCATCGTCACAAATATGGGCCGTAAAATTACAATGAGCAAAACATAGACAAATCACACACACTACATTCACACAAAGGTACACGGAAATATTATACACATATTTACACGAATGTTAGCCCTTGATTATTATTTTTCAAGTTTATTCAAATTCGGGGAAATATTCTCATGATGACAATATCGTGGGAAATTCCTCTCATCAACTTGAGATGTGATAGAGCAATGATTATCACTTTATTGAAGAATTCAGTCATACGACGATGTTCAGGGAAAATTTACGAGCAGAAAACACCCGAAAATTATCGACAAAATTGCCTAAACACAGGTCAGAATTAACATTACGCGCACGCGGTTCATGAGCTGCGATATTTATTTTTATCCTTCCACCATAATTATGGCTCTCAATTAATCTGGGCTCACAACGAAGAAATCACGTCAGGTAACACATTTTCTTCTTAAATTGACTCAATAATGGATGCACAAGTTATCCGCTAAATTCTATAATATCCATCTACCAGTCAAATAATTATAACAGCACAGCAAATATATATAGATGTATCGGTCAGATACTGCCATTTCCCAAACCTAAATTAATACAAAATGAGCAGACATCAATCTTATTCAACAATAATTAGTATTATGCTCATGACCTTAGGTGTTCCTTTACGCGATGATTTGGTTAATTTATTTTTATTATTATTATTCCTGGCCGCGCAAGATCACACTTTCGAAAGCCACTGCACGACAATATCTCAGATGACTCTATCGCGCTCGAAATCCAACCATACGTCGTATAATCGAGGAATGAACTCTGATATAATGGAATTCACGAAATTACTGTCCCATCTGATCTCAATTCAAGTACAAAAATTATTCAAATAATCCTAGTTTAACGTTGAGGTCATATTACTTTTATATCACCTGCCACAATGAACTCGGGACAGTTGAAACATTTCTTGATGACATTCACTCAAAACAAGCTAATAGGTTCAAAATACACACACTCATCATCCCAAACTACCTTCACCAAGAAAGAAGAGATGGAAAATTTCTAACTAATAGAAATTCTTCTAAGCAAATAAGTAGAGGCTATATCATTACATTTTACATTTTACAAATAGAAAGAAAGAATAACAATGTTTAAATATTACTTGGTGGTGACTGTCGATCGTAGAACTCGGGCTGATGACCTAGTGCATTACCACGTTACGAACCATCGATCCTGGTCTCGCCCGTCTGAGCTGCTTCACATTCTACTCGTTCATTGAGGACACGCTGGCACTCTGGAAACCACACCATTCATATTGTAGGAATACAGGCATCTTGACTTGCGCTCGAACCAATAATCTCCTCTGTAGAAGTTCTTGCGAAAGCTGAAACTGAAAATTAAGTCTGAGACAAGTCCAACACACACACCGATGTTTGACGAGATGGAAAAGCAACTTATCTTTTGATCTCTTCAGTTAATTGTAAATAGAATCTGTGAATGTCTGAACTGCTATCTGTAACATGCTGGAAGCTCTAAATAAGGCGAAGTTCTCCAGTGAGCAAAGTGCGTCTTTTCACGTATGTAGTTGAAGTCAGAATAAAACCCCACTCGTCGCGTTCAGAGGTAGAAATTCCAGGGTAAAGTTTCCCTAGGAAATTCCATAATTCACCATCTTAAGACAGGGGTGCGTCTTCTCATTATACACGATTGGCAACTTCATTAACTTCACACGAAATTTATGACCTGATTGGCTGCCATAGTCAGACGTCATACAACCATGCTAGTATTGATCGACTGTTAGACACATATTTCGCCTGATCACGTGGTGTTCACGGCTGTTTTGAAGGTCGACTGGCTAGCGGTATCTGCTTGTTTCCTCTCGCTCGCCCTCAGCTAGGATTTCCATGCACCTGGTAACTGGTTCTAGTCGACTCAACGTACTAAAACTCCCTTCCTGGTTCACGAAATAATGTTCCAATTCACAGTAGAAATAAAATATTCTCCCTTAAATGATTTTTACCACTTTTGAAGGGGACTATATATATATACTAATATTTTACAATACAACTACGTTTCTCCATCACATCTGATAAAAAATAGACAGTATGTAGACATTTGCTCTCACAGATCACCAGAACACATCAAACACTCATCTCATCAAAGAAACCCCGCTTTGTTGCAAATACACTTTTAACTATTCCCGGCATTCTCAGAACAAGTTTTTCTAACACTAATGCAAGTATAATTTGCCAGGCATTCTCAAGAAACCCACGGCCTTTCCGATGAAGAAGGACACTCTTTTCGGATTTGCCGATGCAACTCCTCCCACAACAGCTCAACTGGATTAAATTCCGGGGATTTGCGGGAGTCCATTCCATTATATACAATTCCCCAGAGTTTTGCTTTTTTTGCAGATAATCCATGAAATAGCGCGACGTGTGGTGGTCATTGTATTGTTGGAGGACAAACCCACGTTGCTGCCCAGACAGAATAGCATAAAGAGATAGGCTGGAATGGTAGTGGGTTTTGTCCTGTGTTCCTTGAATTTGGTGCAGTTCACCAACTCCACTGAATGTGAAACAACCCCAAACCATCACAAAGGCCCTCCATGTTTCACTAATAATAATTTCGTGTGGCTATTTCTAGCCGAGTGCAGCCCTTGTAAGGCAGACCCTCGGATGAGGGTGGGCGGCATTTGCAGTGTAGGTATCTGCGTGTTATTGTGGTGTAGGATAGTGTTATGTGGGGTGTGTGAGTTGCAGGGACGTTGGGGACAGCATAAACATCCAGTCCCCGAGCCGTTCGAATTAACCAATGAAGGTTAAAATCCCCGACCCAGCCAGGAATCGAATCCGAAACCCTCTGAACCGAAGGCCAGTACGCTGACTATTCAGCCAACGAGTCGGACCATGTTTGACTTTAGGTGTTAAACAGTACGATGCATTTTTCCGATGCAGACCGTCGAACATAAACTCGTCGCCGTTTTCCGAAAACCTTCGAATCTTGGTTACATTAATATATTCTGTCATTAAAAAATCAT
Source organism: Anabrus simplex (assembly GCF_040414725.1). NCBI lineage: Eukaryota > Metazoa > Arthropoda > Insecta > Orthoptera > Tettigoniidae > Anabrus > Anabrus simplex. The sequence goes on along the minus strand of NC_090266.1, from coordinate 226,559,188 downwards.
TAAATATTTTCGTGCGGGTTCATATGTTATGTCCGGAAACTTTTGGCCGGCAGTGTAAATCTATAATCTCTGCCGTGTTTTAAAATATCATTGTTTTAGTATAGACAGTATAAACGGCCAATTAAAAGAAAAGAATTGATATCTGTTCGTGGTGTCGACCTCTGTAGATCTTTTGTCACTACTTTCCCCATATGACAGGAACCTGCGTGTAAATGTAATTGCGGAAGTGTAGAGCGTTGAATATGAGGAAAGGGACGTTAAGGACAACACAAACACCCAGTCACCAGGGGAAGGATATTAATCATTTACAATTAAATACCATTGACCCGGCCGGGAATCGAATCCCCGGGGCCGGGTGACAGGCGGACGCGTTGCCCCCTAAACCGCGGTGCTAGGCAACGGGGAATTAACTCTCTGGTGATACTGTAGAGTAATCATTTCTGGGTATAAATTAAAATTAAGGACAATGAATCCGAAACTGATTGTACACTTGTATCGAAAAGTCTATTAATACTTTTTTTCCGAAGTTACGAGAAAGGAAGTACTTAGGGCAGTTTTCTCCAAATGAGTTTTAAACTAGGTTTATTTTATCTGGCTTAAGTCTGAGTTTAAACTAACATCCACTTTCCCCACATTGGTTTAAACTTTGTATCAAATTTTAAATTGGTGCCAAGTTAAACCTTCTATATTGTAAGTTTAAACTGCTGTTTGTATTAACCTCTTTCACATTATAATAACGTATCTGAGATATTAGTAGTAGAACGGTTAGTTTTTACTACCGGTACTGTAGTATTTTCTTAAACAATAAACTTACTTAAATTAGAATATACTGTAGTATTAGCATTAGAAAAATTGAAGAATTTATTGAAGTCTTTGGTTAAATAGGAAATAATTTCTATGTGCAAGTGAGGTTAAGGTATATCTCTGTGGTGTAGTGGTTAGTGTGACTAGCTGCCACCCCCGGAGACCCGGGTTTGATTCCACGAAGTTTGAAAAGTGGTAAGAGGGCTGGAGCGGGGTCCAGTCGGCCTCGGGAGGTCAGATGAGTAAAGGTGGGTTCGATTCCCACTTCAGCTACTTTGACAGTGGTTTTCCATGGTTTACAACTTCTCCTCCATGCAAATGCCGGGATGGTACCTAATTTAAGGCGACGGCCACTTCCTTCCCTCATCCTCGCCTATTCCTTCCAATATTCGCATCCCCCCCACAAGGCCCCTGTTCAGCATAGGCGGTGAGGCCACCTGGGCGAGGTTCTGGTCATTCTCCCCAGTTGTATCCTCCGACCCAATGTCTCACGGTCGAGGACACTGCCCTTGAGGCGATAGAGGTGGTATCTCTCACTGAGTCCGAGGGAGAAACCAACCCTGGAGGGTAAACAGATTACGAAAGGAAGAAAGAAAGTGAGGTTAAGAAGACGCATTCCAACGAAAGTTCACAATTTTGGAAAATCGGATGTAACGGATTTTTCTTATGAATTTATGGTTCATAAGCGGACAGGAAGAATTGTCTTGCATCAAAGAAAAATTCGTTTTAGCGTCAATTGCACGATATAATGCTATATCGCCAAAAGCAATGATTCTGGGTGTTTTAAGACATGCAGCAGAGACCACAGGCTTTAAATTGCAGTCATCTTATAATATTATATAAAATACTCTTGGTGGCATAAATACTGTAATGTGAAGCATAAAAATATTCTTACAGGAATGGTGTAATAGAACCGACTTTTATGCCGTGGATGGTGGCTGTGATCGTTAGAACGTCAGGTCTGTATCGTCCGAGACCGAGATTAGTCGGTTCGAATCTCGTTTTACCATGAAAATTTTGGTCGACACGGTAGGAAAAGAGCTGGTATTCAATTTCTATTCACTAGACTGCGTGCCAAAGGCCTAGATTCAATCTTAAACCTCTCTGCCGTGTTTTTATTGAGTGGGGTCATTGACGCTGTTCATGGTGATTCGTCCGTCGGATGCCGACGCTAAACCGTGAGTAGACCCCTTGGTGCTATTCGGATAGCAGTAGGCTTTGTCGATACCGTGCTTTACCCTCCACTAACTACTTTTCACCGTTATCGGTGACGCCGAGGTGCCGGAATTTTCCCACAGGAGGTTTTTACGTTCCAATAAATCTACCGACACGAGGCTGAAGTATTTTAGTACATTCAAATACCACCGGACTGAGCCAGGATCGAACCAACCAAGTTGAGGTCTGAAGGCCAGCGCCACAACCGTCTGAGCCACTCAGCACGGCGCCCCCTTCTTACTATCATATATCCCGTCACTCATTTCATCTTACTATCTCCCCTGATGTGGTTGACGTCAGAAAGGATGTACAGTCATAAGTCATCCAGGTTCAGGAACAAGTCCACTAGCAAAGATATTGAAATCCAGATCACATATACATCCTGCTTATCTTCTTGTGCTAGTGATACCACTTTACAATGTTTACTTAAGCATCAAGATCGGGCAGCTTTACGGTATTTGTCAAGAAAATATGCCTTTCTCTTGAGTAAGTTCCTTTCATTTAAAATATACTTATCTTGCATGGTAAGACTCATTTTGTCGTCGTCAAGAATAGGTTGACAATTATACTCAGAAAATGTCGAATAACTGCGATGCTGTGGAATGAAGGATTTCGTCACAACGTAGAAATACTGAAATTACGAAAATTGCATTGCTTGAGGTCAAGTACAGTACCACCGCTTTATTATCGAGTGATCAAAATTTTTCGGAATCTGATAAAATCTTACACGACTTATATAATGTGCTTGTATTGCCATATTTAAGGAAACTGCTCTTAGGAAAATAAACTAAAATCTTTATGGGATCACAAAAATAATGAAATGTTCCATGCTTGCTAGTAAACTAGTAATAAAACAAGTCATGTTGTTTGAGTCATCAGTCCATAGACTGGTTTGATGCAGCTGTCCATGCCACCCTATCCTGAGCTAACATTTTCATTTCTATATAACTATTGCATCCTACATCTGCTCTAATCTGCTTGTCATATGCATACCTTGGTCTACCCCTACCGTTCTTGCCACCAACACTTCCTTCAAAAACCAACTGAACAAGACCTGGGTGTCTTAAGATGTGTCCTATCATTCTATCTCTTCTTCTCGTCAAATTTAGCCAAATCGATCTCCTCTCACCAATTCGATTCAGTATCTCTTCATTCGTGATTCGATCTATCCATCTCACCTTCAGCATTCTTCTGTAACTCCACATTTCAAAAGCTTCTATTCTCTTTCTTTCTGAGCTAGTTATTGTCCATGTTTCACTTCCATACAATGCCACGCTCCACACAAAAGTCTTCAAAAACATCTTTCTAATTCCGATATAAATGTTTGAAGTGAGCAAATTTCTTTTCTTAAGAAAGCTCTTCCTTGCTCGTGCTAATCTTCATTTTATGTCCTCCTTACTTCTGCCATCGTTGGTTATTTTACTACCCAAGTAAAAATATTCATCTACTTCCTTTAAGACTTCGTTTCCTAATCTAATATTTCCTACATCACCTGACTTCGTTCGACTGCACTCCATTACTTTTGTTTTGGACTTATTTATTTTCATCTTGTACTCCTTACCTAAGACTTCATCCATACCATTCAGCAACTTCTCGAGATCTTCTGCAGTATCAGATAAAATAACAATATCATCCGCAAATCTCAAGGTTTTGATTTCCTCTCCTTGGACTGTGATTCCATTTCCAAATTTCTCTTTCATTTCCTTTACTGCCTGTTCTATGTAAACATTGAAAAGGAGAGGGGACAAACTGCAGCTTTGCCTCACTCCTTTCTGGATTGCTGCTTCTTTTTCAAAGCCCTCGATTCTTGTCACTGCAGACTGATTTTTATACAGACTGTAGATAATTCTTCGTTCTCGGTATCTGATCCCTATCATCTTCAGAATCATAAATAGCTTGGTCCAATCAACATTATCGAATGCCTTTTCTAGATCTACGAATGCCATGTACGTGGGCTTGTCCTTCTTGATTCGATCCCCTAAGATCAGACGTAAAGTCAGGATTGCTTCACGTGTTCCTACATTTCTTCTGAAGCCAAATTGATCTTCCCCCAACTCAGCTTCAACTTGTTTTTCCATTCTTCTGTAAATAATACGTGTTAAAATTTTGCAGGCATGAGATACTAAACTAATAGTGCGGTAGTTTTCACACCTGTCAGCACCGGCTTTCTTGGGAATAGGTATAACAACATTCTGCCGAAAATCGGATGGGACTTCTCCTGTCTCATACATCTTGCACACTAAATGAAATAACCTTACCATGCTGGTTTCTCCTAAGGCAGTCAGTAATTCAGAGGGAATATCATCAATTCCAGGTGCCCTGTTCCTATTTAGGTAACTCACAGCTCTGTCAAACTCTGACCTCAAAATTGGGTCTCCCATTTCATCAGCATCAACAGCCCCTTCATGTTCCAGAACGAAATTATCTACATCGTTACCTTGATACAACTGTTGGATATGCTCCTGCCATCTTTCTGCTTTGTCTTCTTTCCCTAGAAGTGGCTTTCCATCTGAGCTCTTAATATTCATGCACCTAGATTTCCTTTCTCCAAAGGTTTCCTTGATTTTCCTGTATGCAGCATCTACCTTTCCCAGGACCATACAGCCTTCGACATCCTTGCACTTCTCCTTCAGCCATTCTTCCTTAGCTACCTTGCACTTTCTATCCACTTCATTCTTTAATCGCCTGTATTCTTTTCTGCCCTCTTCATTTCTAGCATTCTTGTATTTTCGTCGTTCATCAATCAGGTCTAGTATCTCCTGAGTTATCCACTGATTCTTAGTTGATCTTTTCTTCCTTCCTAACATTTCTTCAGCAGCCCTACTGACTTCATTTTTCATGACTCTCCACTCTTCCTCTACTGTGTTTCCTTCGGCCTCTTCATTTAGTCCTTGTGCAACATGTTCCTTGAAACAATCCATCACACTCTTTTCTTTCAACTTGTCTAGATCCCATCTTTTTGCATTCTTTCCTTTCTTCAATTTCTTCAACTTCAGATGGCATTTCATGACCAACAAGTTGTGGTCAGTGTCCACGTCTGCTCCTGGGAAAGTTTTGCAATCCAACACCTGGTTTCTGAATCTCTGCCTAATCATAATGAAGTCTATTTGATACCTTCCAGTGTCTCCAGGTCTCGTCCACGTATACAGCCGTCGTTTGTGGTGTTTGAACCAAGTATTGGCGAGGACAAAATTATGCTCAGTGCAGAATTCAACCAGCCGACTTCCTCTTTCGTTCCTTTGTCCCAATCCAAATTCTCCTACTGTGCTACCTTATCTTCCTTGGCCTACCACTGCGTTCCAGTCTCCCATCACAATTAGATTCTCGTCACCTTTGACATATTGTATTAAATCTTCTATCTCCTCATATATTCTTTCAAAGTCTTCATCATCCGCTGAACTAGTAGGCATATAGACCTGCACTATTGTGGTGGGCATTGGTTTGGTGTCTATCTTGGCGACAATAATTCTTTCACTATGCTGGTCGTAGTAGCTTATCCGCTGCCCTATTTTCTTATTCATTATTAAACCAACTCCTGCATTACCCCTGTTTGATTTCGTGTTGATAATTCGGTAGTCGCCTGACCAAATATCTTGTTCTTCCTGCCAACGTACTTCACTTATACCAACTACATCTAACTTTAGCCTATCCATCTCCCTTTTCAGATTCTCTAACCTACCACAACGATTCAAACTTCTAACATTCCACGCTCCGACTCGCAGAATGTCAGTATCCATCTTCCTGATGATCACCCCCTCTCGTGTAGTCCCCACCCGGAGATCCGAATTGGGGACTAGTTTACCTCCGGATTATTTTACCCGGGAGGAAGCCATCATCAGTACATCATTCATACAGAGAGAGCTGCATGTCCTCGGGAAGTGGTTACGGCTGTAGTTTCCCGTTGCTTTCAGCCGTGTAGCAGTATCAACACAGCTAAGCCATGTTGAGTATTATTACAAGGCCGTGTCAGTCAATCATCTAGACTGCCGCCCTTGCACCTACCGAAAGGCTGCTACCCCCCTTTCGGTGAACCATTCGTTAGTCTGGTCTCTCAACAGATACCCATCCGATATGGTTGCGCCTGCGGCTCGGCTATCTGCATCATTGGGACACGCAAGCCTCCCCACCGCGGCAAGGTCACATGGTTCGTAGAGGAAATAGAAATATTAATGATATAGAGAGAAGAGTATTATGCATACATTACTACATACCGCGAACTAGGTTTTGTTATAAACGAATATAGAGTCAAATAATACAAATAATCCGAGCTTTGTTAGATTGATACAGGGCGATGGGTTTTATTAGGATATGGATCCCAAGCATGCTTGGAATTTGTTTACTTGAAATTCACATAAGTGTTGATTTTCTGAGGAAAGTTATGTTGCTAAAAGACCTTCCATTATGCTCCTTAAGATAATGCAGAAATCAAGGAACACGCATTAGGACCACGGTACTTGTTTATGGTAAAGCATATTAGGGAAAATGAGAAATATAAGTCCTTTTCTAGAAATTGTAGACAACACTGGTTAAATTATACCACACAACACTTCGCACAAATGTAAGCAACTTATTTATCAGCAAAGCCACTGTCCCTCTGAATTTCTTATTTATTCACTACGTACGATCACATTAATTCTCCACAAAAAAAAATGTCTGTCAGTTTGGCTCTGATTGGCCAATTCCAATCGACCATGCCTTAGGCTATTCTTCCAGTGCAGTCAACACTGGCGGAGACTTGACATCATTAGTTTAAACGGGCGGGATGTCGTTTAAATCTAACGAGTGTCAGAAATTGATGGAGAAAGTGGACACAGGATCTTGAAAATCTCCACAGAATTCACTGTATACAATAGTGTGCATTGATGTAGTCTTACTGGATAATGGATAATCTCTCTCTCTTTCAAGAACACTGAACTGCATTTTGTTAATAAGTAGAACTTCCCTCCTTCGGGTATAGTAAGGTCAGGTTAATATTGTATTGTATCCTGCACTAATTTCAGCCTGACTCAGGGGTAGAATAGCGTGGTGCATCCGATGAAGGTAAAAAAGCAAATCAGAAAAATATATCTAACTATAAAATACACCATTGTATATGGACAGGTAATAAGTACATATAAATGTAGTGAATGAATACTCGAGTAATCGGGTAAAATGTATTTATTAAACTAAAAGCATAAAAGGAAATCATGTTAAGCAAAAATTAAATCAAATAACCAACCGACCACCGGTTGTGTCAATCCAAGAAGAATCACACGAATTTTCACATAAATTACCATTATTAAACGAAACGTTTACAAACAAAGAGGGTAACGAACCCGAGATATTAAGGATAATTTCTTTTTGGATGGAATAATTTGAGTTTATATTATTTTAGTTGCGCTCTTTCTTAAGTCCCCAGTCCTTTGGCAGAGGGCTCGATTTCTAAACCGTTCATGATGTGCGATATTGATACCCGATCCAATAGTAATGGCTTAAGTTACATACATATTCCGATCACTCGGATACAAACATATAAAACACTTGTTCAGGACTGCGTTTGAATCACCCTCCCGAAATGGTCACAGATTCTACTTATATGGGTCCGAACCCATGATCACAGATTAGGTCAGAACCTTTCTCCTTAAATGTAGCCATAGGGCAATTTCTACCCATTATCGAACAAATGACAACACCAAAGCAAGGAAATAAACACACTGGACACAAGAATAAAAATCGAAAATGAAATAACCGAAACCTCTAAGTAAAGCACACAGAATATGCACACTGAAGTTGATAGAGCTGTCGGGTCAAGAACCCCACATATCCGGGCACTAGACATCACGTATCTCATGCAGATGCAGCATAGCAGTAGCATATGACACGGCGTGGAAATCGGCTGACTGGCAACATATACAAAAACTAACAAGGTCCTTGCGAACAGGCGATTCACGAGCATAACGAGCTGAGTCAAGGGGCGACTACTCGTGACAAGAACAAATGGAGCACCCGGCCTTGACAACAGTCCCTGTGCTACAGATAAGCACACAATTCAGGCCAGCAAATATACAGCTCACGGCCTGACATAATCTCATTTATAACAGGCCGGATCATTAACTCAGCATTATCACAGCTCCAAATATAACATCATGGCTTTCATAGCCTATTTCTTAACATCTCATCCCCGTAAATATCGATAGAAAATTCTCTAGCCTCGCACATACATAATACTCGGTTCGACTACCGGCACATTTCTATGAATTTGCCTGCCCTATTCTACTTTCGACATTGAAAGGTCTCCCGTTGCGTCTTCTCACAGCTGAAATTTATTCATCATGCAATAAAACATCCTAGCACATACAGTCTCTAGTCTAATCCTCTCTAACGGTTCAACACTGATGGCGTACAGCTCATTAGATTTTTCAAGGAGAATCTACCCATACAGCTCTAATTCAACATAAACTGCAATAAAATATAAATAATAAGACACCTATACCTAACCTAATATTTCTCTTATTTTCCATATAAATATTTACAACATAGACTCGGGAACTTCGAATGCAAGCAGCTTTGAACGTATTTAAATTTACTGAAATGAGCAATACAAATGCCACTCTGGATTACATTCAAAGAATAGTTTACTTATTTTTAACGGCCTATACTAGTGAATCTAGATATTACTTCACATGCTAAAAGAACAAAAGGACTTTACTTGGCGCCAACCTCTCCATCAGCCGCGAATCACATCCCGCTATGTCATGCGGGCTCAGCCCATGACTACGACAGACAGCACAGGGATGATGGTCCTTTTGTTGACTCCTGGATAGTTCACGGCTGCTGTCTCCTTCATTCCGGCTGTATCTAGAACTTTTGAATTAAATTAGAACCATCTACTTCTCCGCTTAATCTGCTCGAATGAACGATCGCTAAACTTAGTACTGGCTTGGCTTGACTATAGCCGTCCCTTAGATTTGAGTCCGATGTACACGGCACTAAATTAAAGGGAAATGGGCCCGGTTGTTTTCTGTCCTTGTCAGCGGTTATATATTAACGAATCAAAAACCTTAATTTCACACTTTGCGTTCGCGCCTGATGTTGCTTATAAGTGCAGACCCTCACATGCTCTTGTGAGCTAAATCACAACGATTTTAGTTCTAGTCTAACGGAAACTTCACGAAGTTATTGCCTTATATGTCCACGGTCACGACACAACACACTTGGCGCTCAAAATGCAATAGGAAAGCGCTTTCCTGGTCTTCCCAGCGTTTATAGTCTCACAAGGTCTCCAGCTCAAAGAGGAAGTACGAACAAACAAACCCTCTTCCTGTGTGAGAGCTCACCAGACGCTAACGGCTGCTCAGGTCAATACGCATATATCTCTTCTTAGCACAAGTAAATAGCTTTATCAGCTACTGATACTCAATAATTATCCTCTTAAGTGCGTGTGGTGCCCGATGTCTAGCATTTAGCTTATTGGCGGATTAACTGATTAAAATTCAGGTGATTCCAGCCCTGGAAAAGAGAAGATTGCCAACCTGTGAAATGTTCGGTGCATCCCCTCGTTCAAATCTAACCCCCTCGAAAGTTTGCTGTTCACGTGAGTACGCAGCTGTTGGGGTCTACATGATCGAAATCATGGCTTGCGGCTCACGTCCAACTAGAGGAATTCATTCCGTCCGGAGGGCTACGGGGTTCTTACAACCTATGGCACGGTCATCCAGGGTTTCTTCGTTCCCCGCGACTACATTGAGCGCTTGAATAAAATTATGCCACAGTGTTGTAATAAATAAATTGAAGCATAATATATTATATGGCTCAATATTGCGTTTAAATAAGATTCATTGACCCACGATGTAATAAACTCCAATTTTAGCAAATAATTTGATTGAAGTGTATTAGCGTTTTTCCCTGACATGTAATATTATACATATCAAGAAGAAACATATCCGAAAACCCTTCATAATGGAAAAAATGTTAAGTGATTGAAGGTTATTCGGAGGAAGTTAGGAAACGTTTTTTCCTTTTGCTATTTCCTATACGTCGCACCGACAAAGATCGGTCTTATGGCGACGATGGGACAGGAAATGACTAGGAGTAGGAAGGAAGCAGCCGTGGCCTTAATGGAGGTACACGCCCAGCATCTGCCTACAGTGAAAATGGGAAACTATGGAAAGCCTTCTTCAGGGCTGCCGACAGTGGGGTTTGAACCCACTATCTCCCGGATGCAAGCTCACAGATGCGCGACCCTAACCGCATGGCCAATTCGCCCGATGTTAGGAAATACAACAACTAACATTACTGTCCCCCTATCACCTATGGAGACCATCACATGCCTGTTCAGCGGGGTAAGCGACCTTCGTCAGTTTATTACAAATTGCTTCTCCGCATTGGACGACATATTGTGTATGAGGACATTTATGGCCTTGAATCAATCCCATATCAACCATATGACATAGAGGATAAAGGTTATTGCCCACCCTGAAAATATCTACTAATCAACATGACTGAGGCACGTGGACATCGATTAGAAGCCGGATACTCAATCCAAACAGTTTTGCAAAGGATAAAACAGAGCCTGTTGAGCTCTGTTTCCTCTGAATCGAAATAAATCAAATAAAACAATAAAATGAAGTAAGTAAACACGTGTCCTCATCCCGAGGTGGTGCAACTTTTTCAGGCACACCCCCAATTGAGGTGAGCTGCCTGTACCATTTCAACCACATAACGGCCCTTCCGCCTTTCTTAAATTTCTGACAGTACCGGGTACCGAACCCGGGCCTCCGAGGACGGGGCTAATAGTAATAACCGTTACACTACGCTGGCAGCCATGAAGTACGTGTGATAGAGACAAGAACCCAGAGAGAAAAACGTGCATTTCACTTAATCACGAGCCGTGCACGGTTTGGAAAGTGTACATTTTTCATTGTGGTGGGCGTAAAAAGAATCCCTGAAGCATTCTTTCAGATGAGTAGCAATTATATATTAATTAATAACAGTTTTAGAAAGCTCGATGTCACCGCATTTTCTTTCTCATTATGACGATTTGGATTTTCGACATTGAAACATTCTGGTAATGGGGTCACCAAAATTGCTAGTGAAGAAAGAATGTCGTCGCTTAAGAAACAAAACCTCGTATCCCGCAATACTCTTCCTCTTTTTAGGACTGATCAGGCCTCCCAGTTATGTATAGATATGCAGTCCATTAAAACAATTTTCGTTGCGTTCTTTTCCCTTTGTCAATGTGTGAAGGACATTTAATTTTACGGTACCGTGCTGTAGGAATGTATGTTTGTAAGAATTATTTACGCACTACAGCAGTATAATATATTGAACGTTAATTTTTCTTTGCACACAAGCATAGGAAACTTAACGAAAATTGCTGCGATGGACAGCATATCCAGATGTGGCTGGGGGGCGTAACCAGCCTTAAGGAAAATAATAGATAGGAAGACCATTGTCGGATACGCGGATTTGTTTTTAAAGGACGATATCCTTTCCATTTTCTGCGCAATAGCTTTTGAAAGTGCACGTTCAGTGCAGAGAGAAAGAAGATTGGACATTGAAGTTTCAAATATTTAGTTGTAAATCATGAAACATTTCGATCCTACAACAACTTTGCTAAGTATATCAAAGCATACTATTTTATTAGACAGCCTTCTCCGCTACCAACGACTATAAATGTCCTTTCTATTTATTTATTTATTTATTTATTTATTGACTTGTTTTATGTGGATTGGCTCAGCCTATGAAGCCTGCTGTCATGCCAAACCGTCTCATACGTACTACATTTTACAAACTACAGAGTATTAATATTTCTAATTACATATAATTAATTATAAAATTGAACTTAAATAATAGTTATAAAGAAAAGGTAAATTTCTGAGAGTCACTATTAAAAAAATATTAAATACTAATTTCTTAAGTCTATGTACCATTTATAACATACTTTTTGAAATACATTTCTACTATGTATGTCTCTAATTGCAGCCGGAAGGGAATTCCAAGAGCGTATGGTTGCAGGTATGAATGGGTCGTGCGGTAAATTGGGAAGCTCAGCAGGGAAGAGGTTTCTGACCTTGTAGGTATACTGTTTGGAGATGACAAGTATTTAAGATCCATTCTCAGATAACTTGGTGTGTCTGTACGGAGAATGTTGTGAACAAGCGAAATAGAGTGAAGGTTTCTTCTCTCCGCCAAATATTACCACGACACCTGTTCAAGACAAGGCGATATATGACAATACCTGCGCATATTTAATACAAAACGGATGCATGTATTATAAGCCCGCTGAAGTTTAGCGTTAAATGTGGTGTTTAGGTTGTTGTATATTAAGTCACCATAATCGAAGATGGGTAGAATTAAGCTTTGAACAAGTAACTTTCTCGTATTTAGAGGAAATGAAATGAAATGGCGTATGGCTTTTAGTGCCGGGAGTGTCCGAGGACATGTTCGGCTCGCCAGGTGCAGGTCTTTGGATTTGACTCCCTTAAGTGACCTGCGCCTCATGATGAGGATGGAATAATGATGAAGACGACACATACACCCAAGCCCCCGTGCCAGAGAAATTAACCAATGATGGTTAAATTTCCCGACCTTGCCGGGAATCGAACCCGGGACCCCAGTGACCAAAGGCCAGCACGCTAATCATTTAGCCATGGAGACGGACGTAGTTAGAGGAAGGAGATCCCGTAAATGTTTAAGAGAGTGCAAAGGAAAGAATACTCGTTGGCATATTTTCGTCGTGTGCTCCGTCCAATTTAAGTACGTACCAAAATGAGGCCAAGGTTTTTTACAGTTTCCTTTATTTGTACTGGTATTGCGTGGAATAGGATTGGGGGAATTTTAACACTTTTCAGTTTGGTATGATTACTTTTGGATCCAATTATGATTGCTTGGGATTTGAATGGATTGACTTTAAGATAATTATTTTTAGTCCAGTCATTTATATTTTCCAGGTCAACGTTTAGTTTGTTAATGTCTAGTTGGATGTCTTTCGGGTTTGTTTGTATATAAAGTTGAATGTCGTCTTCGTAGAAATGGTGTTTACACGTTTTTATATGTTCTGGTAGGTCATTTAAGTACAGTGAAAATAGCAGTGGCGCTAGAACTCTGCCCTGAACTACGCCAACTTCAGTTTGTTGCCAGTGTGATACTTTCGTACCTGCTGACTCGCACTGCTGCCGCCCTATTAAATAAGAGTGCAGCCACGTCAGTGCGCTTGAAGAAAATTGTTGTGCTTGTAGCTTAGCTAATAATTTTTCCCTGTCCACACAGTCAAATGCTTTACTTAGGTCTAAAACTACAAGGATAGTCATTTGTCCGTTGTCCATGCATGCTTGAATGTCATTTGTAACTTTTAGTAGTGCTTTGGTTGTGCTGTGGTTAGGTCGAAATCCTGACTGGTATTTGTCGAGTAAATTGTGTTTGTTAAGGTAATTTATTATCTGCTTGTGAACGACCTTTTCTAATATTTTTCTAAGACAAGGAAGTATGCAAATTGGTCGAAAGTCTTCGGGTTTTGTTAGATTATCGCGCAGGAACATAATCAATGCTTTAGAATTATTTCAAAATGTCGAGTGTGAACTCACACTCCAGGTCGCGTGTAACGAGTATAATATTTGGATATGGTTTACCAGAATAAGTCCCTTTAAAGTGGTCATAATCCAAAGCAAAATTTCTAAAATAACCATGTTTCTAACTCAAACCCGCACCCTCACTCTCCTGACGAGTTCATTAATTGTTAGCTCTAGAAGTCGGTACCTGAGAGAGTTACATTGAGTTCACTGAGCCTAATGTAGGATCGAGCTTTACCCAAGTAGCCTTCTTAACTGTTATTCGTAACCGAGATATTTTCGAAACATATTAGATAAATACTTCCTGCGTTGTACCCAATATGATGACCTCTACTGCTTTGGGGTATTTTCTGGAGGACGTGATGTGGAAAAAGCTAATTCAGTTCGGTATTTACTTCTTTCCTTCCGTTCATTTCATTTTTGGTAAGCAGAAACGACCACAGGCTGCTCTTTTGGCTACGATGAAGTGAATGAGCCCTGTAGTAGCGCCGTGTCCTCTGCAGGAGACCAGGTGACACGTAGCAGAAGGCAAATTTATAGGTAAAGTTTGTGTCGCGCCGCTACTAGCGTTGTGTCTCTACTTTATGGTTACTACCGGACCACCTGAGCTCGACCCGAGGGAAGACGAGCTTGCTTTACACAAATATGAAGTCGGCCCGTGTTTCATATCATCTTAGAACAAGCCGGCTCACTAATATTCGTCACCCCCTGCTGTGAATAATTTTGAAGTCGCGTGTTTCCACGTTCTGTTACTAACGAAGTGTTGAAGCTTTAAATTTAAGATGATTTTGGTTCCCTGGAAACTTTCGCAATATCTTCTAACAAATCTTAATCTGCATAATGATATAAGCCTTAAATAATATTTAACTGGAATTTTGAACACAAACTTACTGGAACAATGAATCTCCATTTTGTCTTTGGCAGGTAATTCTACCTTTGGTTAACAGATTACTACAAGAGCTGTTAAATAATGGCCGATAGCAAGGCCAATCGATCGGCGTTTGTTGTAAACAAAAGCATTTTAATATTCACACTAAGAGAAGAAGGTGAATTAACTGAGTTCAGAGTACCCAATTTTCTTTCAAGATTTTGTGTTAGACAGCGGTCTACTTCCCACTTAAGGCTTGATGATAAAACCGGCAGCTCCATCATAAATACAAGGGGGTTGATCATGTGAGGCGAGCTGAATGACTCACACGGTGGTCTGGTGGCGTTCTGAGCCCAAATTGCCCTCATCGATTACAGTTTACTGTCACTCTGACGCTATTTGAAGGTGCTCAGATATACCAGTCTAGTGTCGGAGAATTTTTCGGCAATTAAAAGAAATTCTGCGAGACAAACTTCTTGCACCTTGGTGTTTCAGAAATCCATAGAGGTAGTTTGTTGGACGAAAAATAACAATACTTATGTTATCGTCATTCAAAGTATTGTGTACAATTCGGCAAGTGCATACTTCTATAGTAATACTGTATGCGTACATTGCGTGATTATTAACAAGTTCGCGTTACTGACGTCATGTTTCAGAAAGTTCAAGATAATTAAATAACAACATTTCATTAGAAATAAATATAACCACCACCAAAGAACGCTCGAAAGTTTAAAATAGTATGTCCTCCGTTCGGAATACCATTTACACGACAGAACTGCTACAATTAAGAGATCCATGTTCGGTAAATACTGATACATCGTTGCTGCGCGAACAATAACGCGTACCGGTATCTGACATTATCCATTATTTTGCATAAGAGCAGTCACGCCTCCCAACCACATATTGACATGCAGTCCATCAGAACAATTTTCGTTGTGTTCATTTACCTAAGCGGATGTGTAAATGAAAATGAACTTTAGGGTATCGCACTGTAGGAATGTACGTTTACATGATGTGTTTACTTACTCTTACTGTATAAAGTGTTTAATGTTTATTTCCCTTCACACATTGACAATAATAATTTCATTTCCATAATAATAATAAGAAGAAGAAGAAGAAGAAGAAGAAGAAGGATAAGAATAGGAATATTTAATGTGTACATACAGTATATACATACACACGTGCAAATACCTTCATTATAGATAGATTGTCACGCCCTTCAGTGTTCAGTTTGCAAGCAAATGTGAATGAACTGTGTACATTCACAATGCAATTTTTACAACTTCACTGGAAGATCGTCTGGTTCTATACTACCTAGCTTGAAATCATTAAAAACCGAGTCTAACCACTGTCACCTATGTTCCCCTTTGTTTATCTTATCCTTCATGACAGAGTTCTTTGTTCTCCTAGGCTGATACACCAACATTCTAGCACTGTGAAATCTCCTAAAATGCATTGCAATCTTTAATTTATATTAAACCTGTATTATTATTATTATTATTATTATTATTATTATTATTATTATTATTATTATTATTATTATTATTATTATTATTATTATTGTTATTATTCTTATTATTATTATTAATATTATTATTATTATCATCATCATCATCATGAACATAAAAGGAAGCTAAAACTACCTGCAGTGAAGGGACAATAAGCTTTACTGTGAAGATAGTTTTTCTTCGTCTGGTGAAATTAAGATTTCTCCCTTGATTTCACTAAAACTCATGTACCGAATGTTCAAATATTTATTTTATTATAGTAGTGGGAGTACGTTTTAATAAATCTACCCTCGGATCCATGGAAATGACTTTATCTCCCGTTAAAATTAGTCATTCGTGAGAAAAATATAAATGATGTATTTCCTAATGGCAGTGCTGAGCGTTTCCAAAACTTTCAGTCGCTCTTAAGAACACAAAATCAGAGTTGCGGAGATATTCACAAAAAAACCTTGGTGTAATAGTTTCCCTGAAGTGTTATTTTAGAAGTAATGTGAGAAATTATACGTGAGTACTGCTTATATGCATGCTTCGCGGAAAGTGTAAGCTATACGGACTGTCTAGGGGTACATAACTCAAGCGGAATTAGAAACTGCGGTTGGAGAAAGTTTCAAGTAGGGTGAGATAGAATTGTGGGTCTTTCCTAATGCAACTAAGTTAGTGTAGTATGGTGTGCTACTACACAGTAAATAATGTTGAGTCAGAACTTGCAGCGTACCCTCCCTAAAAATGGTAAAATGTACAGTATTTCCTTGGCAAGTTTCCGCTTCAAATCTCACATTCTATTACATATGAAAGAAAACAGTTTATTCCAATTTTCCTTATTTCCACAAAACTGTTTTCGAGTTCCCTAACTGGAATCTGTATCTGGTTACTGTTATAATCTTACGTTAAAGGACGTTGATGTGCACTGACTGAGCAAATGTCATGAGATAGCGGAGCACTGATGCGCAGGTGTGTTGTCTGCTCACCACACGCCCCTTGTGACAGCGGCAGTTGTTTAGGAAACCTTGTGAGCAGTGGCTGTGCATGTGACAGTTGTAACATGGATCGTCGTGGTGAGCTGACACCGTTCGAACGGGGTATGGTGGTCGGTGCCCGACGGATGAGAAGTGCGATTTCGGAAGTGGTGCGGGAATTCGGCTTCACACGATCAACCGTGTCCAGTGTGAATCGTGAATGGTTGAATGCGGGTGTCACCGTCCACAACAGACGAACGACCGGCCGTCCAGCCACCCTCGATGTCCGTGAACGGTGACATCTGAGACGGATTGTCAATAGTGACAGACGGGCAACCGTGCAACAAATCACGGCTCAATTCAACACAGGCCGTGCTAGACACGTCTCCCAGTCGACAATCCGTAGGAACATGGGTTCTATGGGGTATGGGAGCCGGCGCCGCACACGGGTGCCACTGTTAACCCAACGTCATCGGGCACAACGACGCGCATTTGTCGCCAGTCACCAGGGATGGACACTGGAACAATGTCGTATCGTGATATGGTCAGACGAATCACGATTTCAACTGCACCATGCCGATGGGAGGCACCGTGTATGGCGCAGACCACATGAAGCGATGGATTCCGCCTGCCTCGAAGGTGTGGTCCAGGGCGCTGGTGTCTCTGTTATGGTCTGGGGTGCATTTTCCTGGTATGGAATGGGCCCGCTAGTTGTTCTGGAAGAGACATTGAATAGTTCGCGGTATGCTGAGCTGCTCGGAGACCATCTCCACATATTCTTGGCCTTAAAGCGCCCAGACGGCTCTGCACTGTTTCAAGATGATAACGTGCCGCCACATCGCTCCCACATCACCCGAGAATGGTTCCAGGAATATGCAGCGGAGGTCCAACGACTGCAGTGGCCTACCAGGAGCCCCGATATGAACCCCATCGAGCATTTCTGGGATGTCCTGGAACGCAGGCTCCGTGCCATGGATCCTGCACCCACGAACAGACCAGCATTGGCGGCCGCTCTGCAAACGATTTGGTGTCAGCTGCGTCCAGAAGACTACCAGGGACTTGTCGACTTACTTCAATGGCATCTCACTGCAGTTTGCAGGGCCAGAGGAGGCCCGCACGCTATCAGGCGACTATCCCATGACATTTGCTAAGTCAGTGTATATCCACAAACTCCATTTCGTTTTCTTTTGTTCGTTTAACCTGACTTTAGCGTGATTTTCAGGTCGCGCTTTCGATTTGAAACATTTCGCTGAAAATATATTATCTAAATATCTAAAAAGTAGGAATAATTCCAAGAAGATATAATTAAAATTTTCTGTGAAATTAAAAAAGAACTATCACATACAGCTTAGTAAACGACGTCAGATTACCGGGCTGAGCGGCCCAAACGGTTGGAATACTGGCTTTCCGTGCCTAGGTCTGTAAGCACGACACTCGCTTAGCCCGGTGGTGCTTAAATACGTTAGCTTCATGCCCGTATATCTACGGACATATCCAACAATTCGTATGGGACATGGTACTGGCACCAGGGCATTTCCAGAAAGTTGTTAGAGAGATTATTATTATTATTATTATTATTATTATTATTATTATTATTATTATTATTATTATTATTATTATTATTATTATTATTAATACAACTGCAGATTAGCCGCTGTTAGTCGTCGCCATAAGACCTACCTGTGTCGGTGCGACGTAAAGCCAATTTTCAAAAATAGTCGCTTTTAGTGCTAGGATTTTTACCTCAAACATAAGAGACGCTTAGAATCCTAATTCCATGATGCAGCTTGAGTTAGCATTCTCTCTTGGGATGAAAGTTCACCCAGATTATCCTAACGTCCTTCCAGAATAATGAGAAACGTCGGAGGGGAAATTCATAAAGTATCCCGATGGCCTAGATTGAATACCTCGCATCTCACACAGTTCTTGCTATCCATTATTTCCCTTAAGACTGGTTACGCCTCCCAGCCACACATGGATATGCAGTCCATCAGAACAATGTTCGTTGTGTTCTTTTATCCTATGCATGTGTGAAGGAAACTAAACCTCACCGTACCGTACTATAGGAAAGTGTGTTTGCGTGACGTATTTACTAACTCCTAGAGTATAATTTTTATAAGGCTCATTTTCCTTTACTCACGACCATAGGAAAATAAACCCAATGAACAGTGTTCTGATGGACTCCATACCCAAATGTGGCTGGAAGGCGTGACCAGGCTTAAGGGAATTAATGGGTAGGTAGAACTTTGTGAGATACGAAGTATTCAATCTAGGCCATCGATTGAAGATATACTTGCCAAGTGTTGGTGCATTTAATGTTACAATTCTGTTCGTTTCGAGAATATAATAGTAATTAGCCTTTCCCAACTAATGCATGAGGAATACAGTGGCTACCTTTTCCATCGTCGTTGCCGGGACAAAACCTCCTATGTAATAATATTTTTGGAGATATACTGACCCGCAACACTTACATTATGAAGAGCGAGAATGCCTTGACATTATTCACACAATATTGCACCTTAGATGACAGAACCTTATCAGCAAAACTTCTAAGCTAAAATATTTCACATAGGAGGTTTTGTCCCGGCAGCGACAATATGTAAAGTTAATTCAGAATGATCTGGTTAACGTGTCATGGAAGGCTATGAGCTACTTTTTGTAGACAACGCTTATGAACTGTCCAATATATCGTCGCTGAAGGAACCAAACCTCGTGCTTCACAATGCCCTCCATTATTTTGCGTAAGACTGGTCGCGCCTCCCAACCATATATGCAGTTCTTCCGAACAATTTTACCTGTGTTCAATTTTCTATGCGCATGTGCAAAGGAAAATGAATCTTACCGTACCGTGCTACAGGAATGCGTGTTTGCGCGACAAATTTCCTCACACCCTACAATACACTATATTTAAGGTTCATTTTCCTTTACATCGTCGCATAGAAAATTGAACACAACGAACACTGTCCTGATGTCTGCATATCCATATTAAGCTGGGAGACTTCAAAAGTCTTAAGGGACATAGCGAAGAGGAAGAGAATTGTGACATACGAGCTTTGATTTCTTCACCAACAATATATTTCCCCTTATTTGATAATAAAACACATTTTAACACATTCGTACAGATTTTGAGGACAGTAAGAGTACGGCATATTCTTGCATGACATACTGTATTGTTATCATTGTCAGAAACCAGTAAGAGACTGGGAGGTATTCAAAGCAAAGCAGAAATCACATTGAACACCTGTAATGAGTCAGGAATATAAAACCACCCATATTTTCATTTTCAAGGATAATCCTCAGTTGATCATCTCAGAAACAAGTTTCCTTTCCCAGAAGTCTACTTGTCCGCTTGTAATTACCCTCAAACAAACAAGCAAGGAGGCAAGCAAGAGGGCCGGCAAAGCCAAGCAAGATTCGCGCTGCACACGGCTTACAGCCTGCCATTAATCAATTAGTTGGGCCTCATGTCCATGACTAAGTAATTACAAACGGGAGACGTTGCTCAGTAGGTTGGCAAGCAACGTGTTTGGTGAGAGAGTATACAGGCTCATAGGAGACTAGGACAGTTACTTATAATTATGCCTTCCTTTTACTGTCGGTGAGGTTGAACTTCATTTGGTGTACCATTTATTCTCTTTTCTGTATTGGCAAGTTTACTGACAAGTACTTGAATAATCAATTGAATATGTGACGTATTTCGATGAAGAAATTTACGTTTCTCTTGCAAGTTCGTAATATCATGATCACCATTATTAGAGAGACCCTAATGATAATGTGTGTAATTGAAACGCGGGTCATAACAACGTTTTTTTAAACGACAGAATTGTGCGATTTGAGTTTTCACCGAAAACATTTTGCCTACGTACCTATCCTTCTCTGGAAATTATCATGATGATCATATCCTCGCTGCGTGAGCAATAATGCGTATCTGGCAATGTACTGTATTATTTTCCTTAAGACTGGTCACGCCTCCCAACCACATATGGATATGCCTTTCATCAGAGCGATTTTCAATATGTTCATTTTCCTATGCCATTATAGTGTAAAGGAAAATGACCCTTAAATGCATGCTAGAGTAGGAATGCCTAAATACGTCATTCAAACGTATATTCCTACTGTACGGTAGAGTAATGTTCATTCCGTGGAACATAGTAACACGCTAATATTCGGGAGATAGTAGGTTCGAACCCCACTGTCGGCAGCCCTGAAAATGGTTTTCCGTGGTTTCCAATTTTCACACCAGGCAAATGCTGGGGCTGTACCTTAATTAAGGCCTCGGCCGCTTCCTTCCCACTCCTAGCCATTTCCTGTCCCATCGTCGCCGTAAGACCTATATGTGCCAGTGCGACGTAAAACAACTAGCAAAAAAAAAAGTAACACGTTAGAGAAAATGGGGGATTATACACTAATGACGTTGTTACCTGCTTCTGAGAAACATGAAAATTGTTGCAGAAAACCAGAAAGAAGTGTGGCTGAGTGGAAACAAAACATTCGTATGGAATGCAGAGATAAAGAGGATGAACATATCGACTCCTGGAACGTTGTAAAACCTGCTGTATCAGAACCAAGTGAGGCATGTACAGTAAGACAACGGGGTCTACACTATACAGTAGGAAACATGTTTTGTTAAGGTCAGAACTTCTGTAGATAATAACAAGTCAATGAACTGTTTTGAAATGGTAGCTTACCGTATTTACTCTAATCTAATGCGCAATCGAATGTAAGGTGCACCACAATTTTAAGACATACATACATACATACATACATACATACATACATACATACATACATACATACATACATTATCATTATAGACTGTTATGCCTTTCAGCGTTCAGTCTGCAAGCCTCTGAGAATTTACTAAACGTCGCCACAATCCTCGATTTGCAACTAGTGTTGTGGCCTCATTTAGTTCTATACCTCTTATCTTTAAATCGTTAGAAACCGAGTCTAACCATCGTCGTCTTGGTCTCCCTCTACTTCTCTTACCCTCCATAACAGAGTCCATTATTCTCCTAGGTAACCTATCCACCTCAATTCGCCTCACATGACCCCACCACCGAAGCCGGTTTATGCGTACAGCTTCATCCATCGAGTTCATTCCTAAATTAGCCTTTATCTCCTCATTCCGAGTACCCTCCCGCCATTGTTCCCACCTGTTTGTACCAGCAATCATTCTCGCTACTTTCATGTCTGTTACTTCTAACTTATTAATAAGATATCCTGAGTCCACCCAGCTTTCGCTCCCGTAAAGCAAAGTTGGTCTGAAAACAGACCGATGTAAAGATAGTTTCGTCTGGAAGCTGACTTCCTTCTTACAGAATACTGCTGATAGCAACTGCGAGCTCACTGCATTAGCTTTACTACACCTTGATTCAATCTCACTTACTATATTGAACCATTCTGTTCATGGAAGCAATCGTATTAATTTGAGTATTGGATATTGGAATCATACTAGGCCACCCACGAAGCCGATGTCATACAGTATATGTCATAAAGGGGTCCAGAAGAAGCGTTCTTATGTGAAGTGAGCGCAGGCGTCATTATGAGAAATCTCCAGAACTCATTAAAAGAAGTTATGTCCCAAGCCAAGCCTCTTGATGAAGTTTGGGGACGCTTTCCAGTTCGCGGCTAAACTTATTCTAGGAGGGAAGAATGAAATAAATTAATATCTTTGGTTACAGAAGAGTTGCATTGGATTTGAGACAAGAATTGCAACCGGTATTATTTCCGCTTTATTTTGATAGGCATTAGGGCTGCATTAATTAATGCATTCGCTAATTTGAGCCCATGATATAATTAATGCGGGAAAGTTTCCCGGGCACGCTAAGATTGCACGCAGCCAAGCGGCTTGATGACGCGACCCGGAATTATAAATTAAGGCCGCCAGGGCATATCAGAGTCATTCTTGGACCGAGAAGCTGCGGGAACGAGTCGTCATACTGCGTGTTGGTGCTGAGAACAACGCTTTGTCTTCAAGCTACAACGACTACCTGTACTGCTATTTCTGCAAAGATTTACCCCAGCAACAAGTCAGAACGAGTGTTTGACAGCATCATTGCACAGAAGCCACAACCAGGAGCTGAAGCCAACACAACAACAGGCATCGATCCAGGGACGTTGGGAGCACCTGACCAGCACAACATCGAAGAGGACACCTTCCGACTACAGAGGGAGCTGTACGAAGACGCCACACCAGCAAGAATGTATCCAAGTGGTCAACAGTCTCTGATGACAGCTCTGCAGTATATCAGAATGTGGTAGATCCATTGGTCCACAGGGATGGCCGCTCCGCTATGTTCTCAAATTTAAGGTCAGAGCTTTCCAATTCTGTTTCAAGCATGTCATTTAAATTTAGATAGGAATATGGGGGCCGTCAGTCAACTAATTTGTGGTAATAGGAAAAGTTCCCTTGTAATATAGAGCTAGGCCTCAAACTCGAACCCCGTACTTTAAGGTAGATGTTATTTGTAAAGTCCTTGTTAGTGAAGTTATGGTTCATTGTAATTGCGTTATTTGATTGTACGTGTTTTTGTAAGGGTCTGATTGAACTCATTTGGGCATAGGAGGTTAGTCTACAGATAGGTATTTTTTTTGTGAGATCACATTCAGGCATTTGTTTCTGCAGACGTAGAAGTGTATAGTTATGACCAAATGGTGACCAAGTCGTGACCAGGAATTCACCCAGATTCACTGATAGTGTGCGCGAGTCCAATATTTAAGAGGTTTGAGCCCATAAGAGGCAGAAGTAGAATTTGCAGTTGGTATGAGAGAGCCCAACCATTGAGAGTTTATTGAAGATATTTTGGAAATGCCTAGTATGGCAATGTGACGATCGCTTAATGATTAGTGTTTTGTAGCACCAGGATTTAGCCCATGAGAGGCCTAAGTAAGATGAGCAAGATTGCTAAATGTATCGAGACGAGGGCAGATCGCCCAGGTATATTTAAATGATGGCTTTAACAGCTGACTACGTGAAATGTTCTTTTGAAAGGCAAGACTTTAGCCTGTCTCCTCGGTGGAGCTCATAAATTAGGGGGACTGCTGCACTTGGAGGGGTGAGAATGGAGGTCATTGAGCTTGACGTCACAGGCTGGTGTGTTGGTCGTCTGCAGTATTTCAAGTATGCTAGGAGGGGAAGAAACGACCTTCTTGTTTGAAAGCAGAGAGAGAGATTTGTTTTATGCCCCATTTGTTTTACGTAATATTTTAACACTGGCCCGTTTTATACTGACACCCTTGTATGTGTTGATTGGATTCTTTCATATTGTTTATATAGGTATCTTGGACACCTTACCTGTTATAGGACTAGGGTTCGTGACCAAGTCAGGTCATTGTAAATTTTTGCGGTGATTTTGTTGGCACCGGGGTTCGACGACGCGAGGCATTGTAAATTTTTATGGGAATCATTGTTTTTGTGTAATTAAGCAGATATCCATCTTCCAAAACCTCGTTACTTACACCATTGTTACATGCTTGTTGCAGCTCACGAGTTTTTATGAAGGCAGTGAACTGATAGTCATCGGCTCAGCATCAATTTTCCATCTCATATTGAAATGATCTTTTATTTGTAAATAATTCAATTTTATGTAATAAATCCCTATTTGTTAAACTTGGAATGCAGCGGTGTTTTCTGTTAGATATTTTATTTTAATTTTTTTTATTTAGTCGAATTCTTACCTGAGTCGGCACATGTCCTAGTGTTTTATCTTTATGTTGCCCCGTTATACCCATGTTATCCCTGAGAAGAGCGTTCTACCGGTTGATTGAAGAGGACAGTGTTCAGGTAAGACTATGTGCACCAGCTCACGTCTGTGAGAGTTCGTTCACTACTGTACTCTAGGTTCGAGACCGGTCTTCGCCTGGATGGAACTTTATAGTGCAGTAGGGCACATAGTATTTATGGCGCCGAGCAACGTGGTGGCCGAAATTCCGTAAAGGGGCCATAGCACCATAGTATAAATGGCAATAGCCATCGTGTTGGCCGAATTTTCGTAAAGGGCTAACCATAGCGCCACGGTATTAATTACGACGAGTAACGAATGGCCCGATATTTCAGTAAAAGGGACCATAGCGCCTTTGTCTTCATTGTGAACTTGGTGTGGATAACGGAGGACCCGATATTGCAGTAAGGAGGGTCATACAGCTTATTTTATTATGCCATCAGGTGATGCTTGATATTTGTGTAAACGAGCTCACATAACCAAGTGTTATTCTGCTGTTTTTCCCCATAAAATAGGGCTATAGGTCATAATGTGTGTCTATAAAGGCAGGACCTGATATTTTGGTAAATAAAGGTCGTGCAAGGCGTGATTTCAGGCATATGTTATGACAGCTGCATTCGATTAGGTGTTATGCAGGTATACCAAGTTTGGTCGGTGATTTGTACTGTTAGCTTGGTGATATATTTGGAGTAGGTTGTTAAACTTGTGAGGTTGAATGACTGCCAGTTCAGAGAGGTATTTTGTGAGGTTCTGTCTTTGATCTTACCATTTGTTTATGAAATTGCTGGTGATGGTGTTTAGCGAGGATGTGCTGATTTTGTGGTTTCATTGAAGTGATGGAGGATATTCGTGCGGGGATTTGACCTGTAAGGTGTTATGTTTTACAGGTGTATAATCGGATAGCTTGGATTTTTGCATGTGGTAGTTTTAGCTGTTTTTTATGTCATGTGTTGGAGAATTTTATATTTGTGTTGTATATATGTTTTGTATCATAGTGTTGTACTGACGGTTACCCTATGTTTGAATGACATGATATTAGATTGAGGTAGCCAATTTAGGCTTTGAAAGTTCGAGAGTTTAGCAGTAGGAACATTTTGATAAATTAGAAAGTGTAGGAAATTTAGAGTATTTGAAATTTAATCGAGAACATACGGAGCGGTTTTCCCGCCGGACTTTATGACAAGTGAGTGGAATGTCGGTAGACATAGTTGAGGGGCTGTGGCGCCTGAGCGATCAGCTCAACGAAATTATAAAGGAGGTACGAGCTATGAAAGGACAACTGACTAGGAATAGTGAGCTATTGGTTCAGAACGGGGAGCGTTTGAACGACCAAGTCAGTACAAAATTTAGAGAACCGGAAGTTAAGAACTCGGGACAAGTGAAAGGACTGAAGGAACACTCGACCGAGCAACTCAGAGATCCATTCGCGGGGTTCAAAGAATACATGACCGAACGATTAAGACTCACAGAGACACGAATAACGAGCCAAACAACTGAGTTTAAGGAACATCCTAGCATGCGTTTGAAGCCATTGGCCTCTAGAAATGAAGCGACTAGGGAAACCGTAGCCAAGGTAGAAACGAAGATAGAGACAGACAATAGACAATGTGTTACCCCTACAGAGGAATTGAATCGACAGGTGGAAGAGTCACAAAGGACAGTAGATGAACAGATTTGTGAAGAAAAGGGTAGTATCGGAGGAATAGAACAGCGCATGGAAGAAAAAGATAAGGAGACCCAGTCCGAAATGAGAGCCGTGAAAGAAGACCTGGTAGCATCAATAGATCGCATAGATTATACCCAAGAGAGGCTAGAAAAAGTAGAGCAGAAAGTAGAAGACAGTATGGAGGCGTGGACTCGAGAAGGAGTTGGGAGGAAAGAGCAAACCACGGAAGAGAATAAGGAAGGTAAAGTCGGCGATAAGGTGCCCGAGGAGGAAATTATCACAGAAGTTCAGCAGTCTGATTCACCGGTTGAACCGCCCGAAAATGAAGTGATGCGAATGGAGCAATCGGATACAAACAGTCCAATGGTTCAGGAGGCAGAAGCAGAAAGGGAAGATACACCAGGAAACGAGAATATTACTGTAGCCTCAGAAGAAGGATTGAATGACACAACAAGCAAGGAAGCTAGGGAAACGGCAACTTTGGTTTGGCTACAGGAAGGAGAAGAGGAGCAGTTCAAGAATCACATTGTGCAGAGATCTGGCAACATAGCCATAGTCCTGTCAGAAGGGGCTGAGCTCAAGTACTACGCGGCGACATCTGAGGGCGAAGACCTCGTAAATTCTGCGGTAGAAGAAGAGAGTCTGGAATGTGTGACAGCATCCAAGGTCGAGGCCGATGATATAGGAAGGAAATTAGCGAACAACGTTAATGGGATTTCCGGACAGATAGAAATGGGAGACCCGACTGGGAACGCACAAAATAATCAAAGGGAAACGGTTGGAAAGTATCTTCAAGAAATAGCAGCCGGTAATGAAAGAGATGATCAATGGTATAACCAGCATTCGAAGCGAAATGAAGGAAAGAGAACTAAGTCATACAAGAGACGCAAGAAGAACCAAAAATACCGATACCAGTTTGGTTGGTTCGGGAAACAAGTGAGAATACGTCGTAGGTGGAAGATTGGAACCATCAAGAGAAAGAAGAAGCGGCGAAAAGAAGATATGAAAGAGGGACGAATGCTTGAACCGAGAAGCTACGTGGAACAGATGAGGAGAAAACGTGCTGTTGCGAAGAGGTGGCTTTCCGCATGTCGTGAAATAAGGCGGAAGAAAAGTGACGGGAAAACCGAGAGAAAGGAATGTCTCTTACTCCACAAAGGAAAGAGTGGAACAGAGAGAGGGAACCTCTCTAACTACAGAAGGAAGCAAACACGGAGTGCCAGGAACCTCTGCAGGCTAGAAGGCCGCATGAATGAGACAGGGTGTGAAGAAAGTTGCGAAATGGACGTGAGACAGGGAACTTCTGTAAGTTTGGCAAATAGAAGAGCCCTTTAGATAAACACCACTGTATATAAGTAGGAATGTAAATAGAAAACTGATGATAACCAGTAGTTATAAATTTATTTTATGAATTATATTAATTGAACATCATGACGAATGAAGAGAATTTAAGATGAATTTAACAGGGATCCGCAACTAGATCACGAGTTAGTGTTAGTTAAGACACCCACTGTCTCTAACCCTACGGAGAGATACTACCATAAGTTCGCTGAGCTATACACTGGACCGTATAGAATAATTCCTAGTGATGAAAATAACTCATACAAGGTACAAAGCTTGGACGCTACAGTGACTAAGGTCTTTAACTCATCAAACCTTAAGCCCTTTTTCCAACCCGGCCAATATCAATTAGATAATCTGGAAGAAGAAGAAGAAGAAGGAGGAGGCGAAGAAGAGGAAGAAGAACCTGAGGACGAAGAGACCGAAAATCTTGCCAGAGAGGAGGTTATCATTCCGGAAGAAGATGAAAATGACAGCGAAGAAGAGCAACCAGAGGTACCCAATGGAGAAGAAGAAGAAGAAGAAGAAGAAGAAGTGAATATGATTTCTCCAGGCGACCAGAAACAGCGAGCTGAGCAGCGCAAAGAAACGGAGTGTCAAGACTGCGAGAGTAACCACCGGAGATTTCTAGCTCTGCTGGATGCCTATTACCAAGTTAGGAAGGATAGGGAGGCTATCATGTCTGTCGCTGAAGATAGTCCCATGCCCTGAAGTTTGGAATATTGACAGCAGATATAATTGCAATGAGAAAATGATCTTGGAATTTGGGAAAATAAAATTCTTCACAAAATTTTATTTTGTCGTTCACGGGGGGCTATGAACCATTCTGTTCATGGAAGCAATCGTATTAATTTGAGTATTGGATATTGGAATCATACTAGGCCACCCACGAAGCCGATGTCATACAGTATATGTCATAAAGGGGTCCAGAAGAAGCGTTCTTATGTGAAGTGAGCGCGAGCGTCATTATGTGAAATCTCCAGAACTCATTAAAAGAAGTTATGTCCCAAGCCAAGCCTCTTGATGAAGTTTGGGGACGCTTTCCAGTTCGCGGCTAAACTTATTCTAGGAGGGAAGAATGAAATAAATTAATATCTTTGGTTACAGAAGAGTTGCATTGGATTTGAGACAAGAATTGCAACCGGTATTACTTCCGCTTTATTTTGATAGGCATTAGGGCTGCATTAATTAATGCATTCGCTAATTTGAGCCCATGATATAATTAATGCGGGAAAGTTTCCCGGGCACGCTAAGATTGCACGCAGCCAAGCGGCTTGATGACGCGACCCGGAATTATAAATTAAGGCCGCCAGGGCATATCAGAGTCATTCTTGGACCGAGAAGCTGCGGGAACGAGTCGTCATACTGCGTGTTGGTGCTGAGAACAACGCTTTGTCTTCAAGCTACAACGACTACCTGTACTGCTATTTCTGCAAAGATTTACCCCAGCAACAAGTCAGAACGAGTGTTTGACAGCATCATTGCACAGAAGCCACAACCAGGAGCTGAAGCCAACACAACAACAGGCATCGATCCAGGGACGTTGGGAGCACCTGACCAGCACAACATCGAAGAGGACACCTTCCGACTACAGAGGGAGCTGTACGAAGACGCCACACCAGCAAGAATGTATCCAAGTGGTCAACAGTCTCTGATGACAGCTCTGCAGTATATCAGAATGTGGTAGATCCAGTGGTCCACAGGGATGGCCGCTCCGCTATGTTCTCAAATTTAAGGTCAGAGCTTTCCAATTCTGTTTCAAGCATGTCATTTAAATTTAGATAGGAATATGGGGGCCGTCAGTCAACTAATTTGTGGTAATAGGAAAAGTTCCCTTGTAATATAGAGCTAGGCCTCAAACTCGAACCCCGTACTTTAAGGTAGATGTTATTTGTAAAGTCCTTGTTAGTGAAGTTATGGTTCATTGTAATTGCGTTATTTGATTGTACGTGTTTTTGTAAGGGTCTGATTGAACTCATTTGGGCATAGGAGGTTAGTCTACAGATAGGTATTTTTTTTGTGAGATCACATTCAGGCATTTGTTTCTGCAGACGTAGAAGTGTATAGTTATGACCAAATGGTGACCAAGTCGTGACCAGGAATTCACCCAGATTCACTGATAGTGTGCGCGAGTCCAATATTTAAGAGGTTTGAGCCCATAAGAGGCAGAAGTAGAATTTGCAGTTGGTATGAGAGAGCCCAACCATTGAGAGTTTATTGAAGATATTTTGGAAATGCCTAGTATGGCAATGTGACGATCGCTTAATGATTAGTGTTTTGTAGCACCAGGATTTAGCCCATGAGAGGCCTAAGTAAGATGAGCAAGATTGCTAAATGTATCGAGACGAGGGCAGATCGCCCAGGTATATTTAAATGATGGCTTTAACAGCTGACTACGTGAAATGTTCTTTTGAAAGGCAAGACTTTAGCCTGTCTCCTCGGTGGAGCTCATAAATTAGGGGGACTGCTGCACTTGGAGGGGTGAGAATGGAGGTCATTGAGCTTGACGTCACAGGCTGGTGTGTTGGTCGTCTGCAGTATTTCAAGTATGCTAGGAGGGGAAGAAACGACCTTCTTGTTTGAAAGCAGAGAGAGAGATTTGTTTTATGCCCCATTTGTTTTACGTAATATTTTAACACTGGCCCGTTTTATACTGACACCCTTGTATGTGTTGATTGGATTCTTTCATATTGTTTATATAGGTATCTTGGACACCTTACCTGTTATAGGACTAGGGTTCGTGACCAAGTCAGGTCATTGTAAATTTTTGCGGTGATTTTGTTGGCACCGGGGTTCGACGACGCGAGGCATTGTAAATTTTTATGGGAATCATTGTTTTTGTGTAATTAAGCAGATATCCATCTTCCAAAACCTCGTTACTTACACCATTGTTACATGCTTGTTGCAGCTCACGAGTTTTTATGAAGGCAGTGAACTGATAGTCATCGGCTCAGCATCAATTTTCCATCTCATATTGAAATGATCTTTTATTTGTAAATAATTCAATTTTATGTAATAAATCCCTATTTGTTAAACTTGGAATGCAGCGGTGTTTTCTGTTAGATATTTTATTTTAATTTTTTTTATTTAGTCGAATTCTTACCTGAGTCGGCACATGTCCTAGTGTTTTATCTTTATGTTGCCCCGTTATACCCATGTTATCCCTGAGAAGAGCGTTCTACCGGTTGATTGAAGAGGACAGTGTTCAGGTAAGACTATGTGCACCAGCTCACGTCTGTGAGAGTTCGTTCACTACTGTACTCTAGGTTCGAGACCGGTCTTCGCCTGGATGGAACTTTATAGTGCAGTAGGGCACATAGTATTTATGGCGCCGAGCAACGTGGTGGCCGAAATTCCGTAAAGGGGCCATAGCACCATAGTATAAATGGCAATAGCCATCGTGTTGGCCGAATTTTCGTAAAGGGCTAACCATAGCGCCACGGTATTAATTACGACGAGTAACGAATGGCCCGATATTTCAGTAAAAGGGACCATAGCGCCTTTGTCTTCATTGTGAACTTGGTGTGGATAACGGAGGACCCGATATTGCAGTAAGGAGGGTCATACAGCTTATTTTATTATGCCATCAGGTGATGCTTGATATTTGTGTAAACGAGCTCACATAACCAAGTGTTATTCTGCTGTTTTTCCCCATAAAATAGGGCTATAGGTCATAATGTGTGTCTATAAAGGCAGGACCTGATATTTTGGTAAATAAAGGTCGTGCAAGGCGTGATTTCAGGCATATGTTATGACAGCTGCATTCGATTAGGTGTTATGCAGGTATACCAAGTTTGGTCGGTGATTTGTACTGTTAGCTTGGTGATATATTTGGAGTAGGTTGTTAAACTTGTGAGGTTGAATGACTGCCAGTTCAGAGAGGTATTTTGTGAGGTTCTGTCTTTGATCTTACCATTTGTTTATGAAATTGCTGGTGATGGTGTTTAGCGAGGATGTGCTGATTTTGTGGTTTCATTGAAGTGATGGAGGATATTCGTGCGGGGATTTGACCTGTAAGGTGTTATGTTTTACAGGTGTATAATCGGATAGCTTGGATTTTTGCATGTGGTAGTTTTAGCTGTTTTTTATGTCATGTGTTGGAGAATTTTATATTTGTGTTGTATATATGTTTTGTATCATAGTGTTGTACTGACGGTTACCCTATGTTTGAATGACATGATATTAGATTGAGGTAGCCAATTTAGGCTTTGAAAGTTCGAGAGTTTAGCAGTAGGAACATTTTGATAAATTAGAAAGTGTAGGAAATTTAGAGTATTTGAAATTTAATCGAGAACATACGGAGCGGTTTTCCCGCCGGACTTTATGACAAGTGAGTGGAATGTCGGTAGACATAGTTGAGGGGCTGTGGCGCCTGAGCGATCAGCTCAACGAAATTATAAAGGAGGTACGAGCTATGAAAGGACAACTGACTAGGAATAGTGAGCTATTGGTTCAGAACGGGGAGCGTTTGAACGACCAAGTCAGTACAAAATTTAGAGAACCGGAAGTTAAGAACTCGGGACAAGTGAAAGGACTGAAGGAACACTCGACCGAGCAACTCAGAGATCCATTCGCGGGGTTCAAAGAATACATGACCGAACGATTAAGACTCACAGAGACACGAATAACGAGCCAAACAACTGAGTTTAAGGAACATCCTAGCATGCGTTTGAAGCCATTGGCCTCTAGAAATGAAGCGACTAGGGAAACCGTAGCCAAGGTAGAAACGAAGATAGAGACAGACAATAGACAATGTGTTACCCCTACAGAGGAATTGAATCGACAGGTGGAAGAGTCACAAAGGACAGTAGATGAACAGATTTGTGAAGAAAAGGGTAGTATCGGAGGAATAGAACAGCGCATGGAAGAAAAAGATAAGGAGACCCAGTCCGAAATGAGAGCCGTGAAAGAAGACCTGGTAGCATCAATAGATCGCATAGATTATACCCAAGAGAGGCTAGAAAAAGTAGAGCAGAAAGTAGAAGACAGTATGGAGGCGTGGACTCGAGAAGGAGTTGGGAGGAAAGAGCAAACCACGGAAGAGAATAAGGAAGGTAAAGTCGGCGATAAGGTGCCCGAGGAGGAAATTATCACAGAAGTTCAGCAGTCTGATTCACCGGTTGAACCGCCCGAAAATGAAGTGATGCGAATGGAGCAATCGGATACAAACAGTCCAATGGTTCAGGAGGCAGAAGCAGAAAGGGAAGATACACCAGGAAACGAGAATATTACTGTAGCCTCAGAAGAAGGATTGAATGACACAACAAGCAAGGAAGCTAGGGAAACGGCAACTTTGGTTTGGCTACAGGAAGGAGAAGAGGAGCAGTTCAAGAATCACATTGTGCAGAGATCTGGCAACATAGCCATAGTCCTGTCAGAAGGGGCTGAGCTCAAGTACTACGCGGCGACATCTGAGGGCGAAGACCTCGTAAATTCTGCGGTAGAAGAAGAGAGTCTGGAATGTGTGACAGCATCCAAGGTCGAGGCCGATGATATAGGAAGGAAATTAGCGAACAACGTTAATGGGATTTCCGGACAGATAGAAATGGGAGACCCGACTGGGAACGCACAAAATAATCAAAGGGAAACGGTTGGAAAGTATCTTCAAGAAATAGCAGCCGGTAATGAAAGAGATGATCAATGGTATAACCAGCATTCGAAGCGAAATGAAGGAAAGAGAACTAAGTCATACAAGAGACGCAAGAAGAACCAAAAATACCGATACCAGTTTGGTTGGTTCGGGAAACAAGTGAGAATACGTCGTAGGTGGAAGATTGGAACCATCAAGAGAAAGAAGAAGCGGCGAAAAGAAGATATGAAAGAGGGACGAATGCTTGAACCGAGAAGCTACGTGGAACAGATGAGGAGAAAACGTGCTGTTGCGAAGAGGTGGCTTTCCGCATGTCGTGAAATAAGGCGGAAGAAAAGTGACGGGAAAACCGAGAGAAAGGAATGTCTCTTACTCCACAAAGGAAAGAGTGGAACAGAGAGAGGGAACCTCTCTAACTACAGAAGGAAGCAAACACGGAGTGCCAGGAACCTCTGCAGGCTAGAAGGCCGCATGAATGAGACAGGGTGTGAAGAAAGTTGCGAAATGGACGTGAGACAGGGAACTTCTGTAAGTTTGGCAAATAGAAGAGCCCTTTAGATAAACACCACTGTATATAAGTAGGAATGTAAATAGAAAACTGATGATAACCAGTAGTTATAAATTTATTTTATGAATTATATTAATTGAACATCATGACGAATGAAGAGAATTTAAGATGAATTTAACAGGGATCCGCAACTAGATCACGAGTTAGTGTTAGTTAAGACACCCACTGTCTCTAACCCTACGGAGAGATACTACCATAAGTTCGCTGAGCTATACACTGGACCGTATAGAATAATTCCTAGTGATGAAAATAACTCATACAAGGTACAAAGCTTGGACGCTACAGTGACTAAGGTCTTTAACTCATCAAACCTTAAGCCCTTTTTCCAACCCGGCCAATATCAATTAGATAATCTGGAAGAAGAAGAAGAAGAAGGAGGAGGCGAAGAAGAGGAAGAAGAACCTGAGGACGAAGAGACCGAAAATCTTGCCAGAGAGGAGGTTATCATTCCGGAAGAAGATGAAAATGACAGCGAAGAAGAGCAACCAGAGGTACCCAATGGAGAAGAAGAAGAAGAAGAAGAAGAAGAAGTGAATATGATTTCTCCAGGCGACCAGAAACAGCGAGCTGAGCAGCGCAAAGAAACGGAGTGTCAAGACTGCGAGAGTAACCACCGGAGATTTCTAGCTCTGCTGGATGCCTATTACCAAGTTAGGAAGGATAGGGAGGCTATCATGTCTGTCGCTGAAGATAGTCCCATGCCCTGAAGTTTGGAATATTGACAGCAGATATAATTGCAATGAGAAAATGATCTTGGAATTTGGGAAAATAAAATTCTTCACAAAATTTTATTTTGTCGTTCACGGGGGGCTATGAACCATTCTGTTCATGGAAGCAATCGTATTAATTTGAGTATTGGATATTGGAATCATACTAGGCCACCCACGAAGCCGATGTCATACAGTATATGTCATAAAGGGGTCCAGAAGAAGCGTTCTTATGTGAAGTGAGCGCGAGCGTCATTATGTGAAATCTCCAGAACTCATTAAAAGAAGTTATGTCCCAAGCCAAGCCTCTTGATGAAGTTTGGGGACGCTTTCCAGTTCGCGGCTAAACTTATTCTAGGAGGGAAGAATGAAATAAATTAATATCTTTGGTTACAGAAGAGTTGCATTGGATTTGAGACAAGAATTGCAACCGGTATTACTTCCGCTTTATTTTGATAGGCATTAGGGCTGCATTAATTAATGCATTCGCTAATTTGAGCCCATGATATAATTAATGCGGGAAAGTTTCCCGGGCACGCTAAGATTGCACGCAGCCAAGCGGCTTGATGACGCGACCCGGAATTATAAATTAAGGCCGCCAGGGCATATCAGAGTCATTCTTGGACCGAGAAGCTGCGGGAACGAGTCGTCATACTGCGTGTTGGTGCTGAGAACAACGCTTTGTCTTCAAGCTACAACGACTACCTGTACTGCTATTTCTGCAAAGATTTACCCCAGCAACAAGTCAGAACGAGTGTTTGACAGCATCATTGCACAGAAGCCACAACCAGGAGCTGAAGCCAACACAACAACAGGCATCGATCCAGGGACGTTGGGAGCACCTGACCAGCACAACATCGAAGAGGACACCTTCCGACTACAGAGGGAGCTGTACGAAGACGCCACACCAGCAAGAATGTATCCAAGTGGTCAACAGTCTCTGATGACAGCTCTGCAGTATATCAGAATGTGGTAGATCCAGTGGTCCACAGGGATGGCCGCTCCGCTATGTTCTCAAATTTAAGGTCAGAGCTTTCCAATTCTGTTTCAAGCATGTCATTTAAATTTAGATAGGAATATGGGGGCCGTCAGTCAACTAATTTGTGGTAATAGGAAAAGTTCCCTTGTAATATAGAGCTAGGCCTCAAACTCGAACCCCGTACTTTAAGGTAGATGTTATTTGTAAAGTCCTTGTTAGTGAAGTTATGGTTCATTGTAATTGCGTTATTTGATTGTACGTGTTTTTGTAAGGGTCTGATTGAACTCATTTGGGCATAGGAGGTTAGTCTACAGATAGGTATTTTTTTTGTGAGATCACATTCAGGCATTTGTTTCTGCAGACGTAGAAGTGTATAGTTATGACCAAATGGTGACCAAGTCGTGACCAGGAATTCACCCAGATTCACTGATAGTGTGCGCGAGTCCAATATTTAAGAGGTTTGAGCCCATAAGAGGCAGAAGTAGAATTTGCAGTTGGTATGAGAGAGCCCAACCATTGAGAGTTTATTGAAGATATTTTGGAAATGCCTAGTATGGCAATGTGACGATCGCTTAATGATTAGTGTTTTGTAGCACCAGGATTTAGCCCATGAGAGGCCTAAGTAAGATGAGCAAGATTGCTAAATGTATCGAGACGAGGGCAGATCGCCCAGGTATATTTAAATGATGGCTTTAACAGCTGACTACGTGAAATGTTCTTTTGAAAGGCAAGACTTTAGCCTGTCTCCTCGGTGGAGCTCATAAATTAGGGGGACTGCTGCACTTGGAGGGGTGAGAATGGAGGTCATTGAGCTTGACGTCACAGGCTGGTGTGTTGGTCGTCTGCAGTATTTCAAGTATGCTAGGAGGGGAAGAAACGACCTTCTTGTTTGAAAGCAGAGAGAGAGATTTGTTTTATGCCCCATTTGTTTTACGTAATATTTTAACACTGGCCCGTTTTATACTGACACCCTTGTATGTGTTGATTGGATTCTTTCATATTGTTTATATAGGTATCTTGGACACCTTACCTGTTATAGGACTAGGGTTCGTGACCAAGTCAGGTCATTGTAAATTTTTGCGGTGATTTTGTTGGCACCGGGGTTCGACGACGCGAGGCATTGTAAATTTTTATGGGAATCATTGTTTTTGTGTAATTAAGCAGATATCCATCTTCCAAAACCTCGTTACTTACACCATTGTTACATGCTTGTTGCAGCTCACGAGTTTTTATGAAGGCAGTGAACTGATAGTCATCGGCTCAGCATCAATTTTCCATCTCATATTGAAATGATCTTTTATTTGTAAATAATTCAATTTTATGTAATAAATCCCTATTTGTTAAACTTGGAATGCAGCGGTGTTTTCTGTTAGATATTTTATTTTAATTTTTTTTATTTAGTCGAATTCTTACCTGAGTCGGCACATGTCCTAGTGTTTTATCTTTATGTTGCCCCGTTATACCCATGTTATCCCTGAGAAGAGCGTTCTACCGGTTGATTGAAGAGGACAGTGTTCAGGTAAGACTATGTGCACCAGCTCACGTCTGTGAGAGTTCGTTCACTACTGTA
Source organism: Anabrus simplex (assembly GCF_040414725.1). Lineage (NCBI taxonomy): Eukaryota > Metazoa > Arthropoda > Insecta > Orthoptera > Tettigoniidae > Anabrus > Anabrus simplex. Next base: position 226,522,143 of record NC_090266.1, on the reverse strand, counting down.
CTCTAGGTTCGAGACCGGCCTTCGCCTGGATGGAACTTTATAGTGCAGTAGGGCACAATATTACCATCCTGGGAGAACACACAACCTAAATACTTGAAATTATCGACCTGTTCTAGCTTTGTATTACCAATCTGACATTCAATTCTGTTGAATTTCTTACCTACTGACATGCATTTAGTCTTCGAGAGGCTAATTTTCGTACCATACTCATTGCACCTATTTTCAAGTTCCAAGATATTAGACTGCAGACTTTCGGCACAGTCTGCCATTAAGACCGAGTCGTCAGCATAGGCCAAACTGCTTACTACATTTCCACCTAACTGAATCCCTCCCTGCCATTTTATACCTTTCAGCAGATGATCCATGTAAACTACGAACAGCAAAGGTGAAAGATTACAGCCTTGTCTAACTCCTGTAAGTAAACTGAACCAAGAACTCATTCTACCATCAATTCTCACTCAAGCCCAATTGTCAACATAAATGGATTTGATTGATTCTAATAATCTACCTTTAATTCCATAGTCCCCCAGTATGGCGAACATCTTTTCCCTCGGTACCCTGTCATATGCTTTCTCTAGATCTACGAAACATAAACACAACTGCCTATTCTTCTCGTAGCATTTTTCAATTACCTGGCGCATACTGAAAATCTGATCCTGACAGCCTCTCTGTGGTCTGAAACCACACTGGTTTTCATCCAACTTTCTCTCAATTTTAAGAGACTTGATATAATAGAATATTCGTTCGTTCGTTCGCATTAGATTCCAGTAAATGCGATAGCTTTGCTAGTACCTATGTAACCGCACTTGTATCCGCTGTTAGATAATACTAAATAGCTTCGATACATTGCGCTAGTTTCAAGTCATAGCATGTGCTTGTAACAAGGATTGGTTCGCCAATATCGTCAGTGTGCAAGATTCTATGGGATCTTACGTACAATGGACTACAATGTTCAGCCGTCATGCTTAGCATACAATGTCCTTGAAGTTGGAGAACCCAACAGGCGACGGGTAGTGGGAGCTGTGTCTTGAAGACAAGGCACTGTAATCTACTGTCTGGAACGCGATACGCGCAAAGTGAGTTTGTGGAAGAAAACAGCGTTTGGCACATTTAAATTTACTTCCATGCCTTAGAGAAAAAATCAAGCACAACGTTCAGTTGCAGGATATGAGATATTCATTATAATCAACCTCGAAGTCTAGGATTTTACAGTGAATTACAAAGAACATTTTAGAACAGCAAAAATTGTTTGAATGAAATAAAATTCACTAACGCCTTCTAGCAAGAATGACTCACTGAAATTTTCAACTTCATTATCATGTCAAGTTATCATCGTATACATGTTTGGAGAATAGTATTCCCGTTCATTGGTAGCTGAGCGGCTAGTGCGTCACATTATTTTTCCAATACACATGACTTCAGATGGAATTTTCCTCTCACGCTATAAATTCCATGAGATTGTATAAGAAAACTGTGGTTAAATTACTAGGATTACAATCAGCAAGAAAATCTCGATTTCCGTATATTTTTGTATTGAGTTCGGTTTCACAACTAATGCCTATAATAATTAATAACAATAATAATAATAATAATGTTATTTGTTTTACGTCCCACTAACTACTTTTTAAGGTCTTCGGAGACGCCGAGGTGCCGGAATTTAGTCCCGCAGGAGTTCTTTTACGTGCCAGTAAATCTACCGACACGAGGCTGTCGTATTTGAGCTTCTTCAAATACCACCGGACTGAGCCAGGATCGAACCTGCCAAGTTGGGGGTTGAAGGCCAGCGCCTTAACCGTCTGAGCCACACAGCCCAGCCTATAATAATTAACTACAATGACGCAACCTGTTATGGAGAATGGGAGAATAAAACTGCTGTCTACGTTATCCAAGTGACCTGAACCCAGTGGGCTAGCCGTTTGAAAACCATAATCATACGGTATTAATATTATTCTTATTCATAATATTTCTATTGTCAAGCTCGTTCTCGTTCGCATTCTCATTCTTATTCTAATTCTTTCCCTTATTCTTATTCCTAATCTTAACAGGTCAACTTTTCATTTTACGTTCTATCACCTAAATAATACTTGTCTGAAACCAGCTTGCATATGTGGGTGCCAATATTGTTGCTAATTACATTAAATTTCTGTCCCCGTTAAATGTAGAAAAGAAGAACCAGAAAACTAAACAAGGGTTTCCTTCGGTGTGCAGATATATTTTCGGAACTCTAGTTGTAAATGAAAAAAATGAAAATCCACAACCTGTTTCCAATCATTCGACCAGGTCAGGAATGTAATGAATGAAGCCCCATCCAGTGGCGAGGATAGGAATTGTGCCTGCTGCCGAAGCCTGTCGCACATCTCTGGGAGGAATTTACAGGCGAAATGAAATGACATTGGATAGTGTTGCTGGAATAAAAGATGACAGGGAAAACCGGAGTATCCAGAGCAAAACCTGACCCACCTCTGCTCTGTCTCACACAGAGTGACAGAAATCTGAACCACGCAACCCACCGGTGAGACGCCGGCGCGCTGACGCCAAGGAGGCTCGTGGTCGTAAATATTACATTCAATCAAACTTACATAATTTTGCGCAGTATCAAATCCAGGAAGAACATTAATCTGTACCCCTGTGTTCAATGAAGGAATTTTTTATATTACTCTTGTTAATACGTTCTTGTTTACATAGACCTACTTTATAGGTATGGGAATTTAATTTGATTTGATTTGATTTGATATGATTTGATTTGATTTGATTTGATTTGATTTGATTTGATTTGATTTGATTTGATTTGATTTGATTTGATTTGATTTGATTTGATTTGATTTGATTTGATTCGATTCGATTCGATTTGATTCGATTTGATTTGATTTGATTTGATTTGATTTGATTTGATTTGATTTGATTTGATTTGATTTGATTTGATTTGATTTGATTTGATTTGATTTGATTTGATTTGATTTGATTTGATTTGATTTGATTTGATTTGATTTGATTTGATTTGATTTGATTTGATTTGATTTGATTTGATTTGATTTGATTTGATTTGATTTGATTTGATTTGATTTGATTTGATTTGATTTGATTTGATTTGATTTGATTTGATTTGATTTGATTCGTAATTCCCAACTATCTGCACAACGACAGGATTCGCATATTGTGTCTTGTAGAAGCACCCTTGAACTTTCATCGTCTCTTAGAAAATAGGGCCGATGACCTAGATATTGCGCTGCTTTAAAGAACACGCACAAGCAACTTAGAAAATGGCCTTTCTATTAAAATTAAGGAATCTGCTAGACCAGCCCAAATGGAAAACAGTTTGATTCCCTGACAGTTTGAGAAGCGCTGTTGTCCGAAAAATAGTTCGTTGTCCTGTGAAATGTGTGAACCAGTTCACACTGATGGCAAACTGTCATATTACATTCCTGTGAAAAACGTAATGGTAACTAACCGATTCTGCTTGGTGATTATTATTGGTGAAATACTTCGATATGTTCTTCAGATATCAGAAAGTTTAGAGGATACTAGCGATGTTTTAACTCAGGCAAAATTCCATCAATCCAGGGGGCGATGGAATGCCTAAATGTGTTTTCTTGTTTGTTTACTCGTGTTTTAGGTAATTGTATATTTACATCTTGAACATCGGCCAGCATTTCGGACAAAAGTGTTGTGTATTATTCGAATTGGAATGGTATTAAATTTGGAGACATTCAAACTTTCTTGTTCCATCCAGTCATGTGTGTACTGAGAATACGTCATTGAAATACTACAGTCCAATTTGCACAGTGAGGTTACTGACTACGACTGTTAAATGATCAAACCAGGGTTTTCCTGACTTGAATTGCCCGCGGAGAGTGTGCAACAATACTAGTCCAACCCATAACCGCATATAATGCACGAGGTACGGGATGGATATCAAAAGGACTTGCTCGGTGCTCATTAGCCTCCATAGGTAATTAGGGCAGGAGACTTACCAGGCTGCTCCTGTTAAAAGCCCTACTTGGGACACAGAACTTTACCTCGGCTTTTGAAGTCGCTCACTAAAGTCTTAAGGACTTGAGGTATGCGGCATGCTACGACGAGTCATGACGCAAGTCGTTGAAAGGTGATGCGAGAGTCCGGGTTTGGTGTAAACCCGAAGAAGCCATTGATTTAATTTGTCAAACAAATCACTGTATAGGTTGGTGATGTTTCCGTAATGTGTTGAAATGACATGCATTTACACCACTGGTCGGCATAACCACGTCCTTGATCATTGATCACTGCAAAATCATCCTTGATGTCATTTTGCACTCATCATTGAATTCCATGCATCCTGGCAATAATGGGTTATTCCAAAAGGGTAATTCATCATTTCTTTGAACTCAGGTACATCAATACCGGTGCATGAACCATTATGGAGGGTTCTAAATAAAGTGTAGTCACCACATTAGCTCAATATTTAGCAAATTATGCATTATTGTATGTGATGTATTGCTTAACTTGCATTCGAGACCCTACAATTACAGGTACCAGAGAAATTTTGGTAGGCAAACCAGACAACATGTCTTACCATCTCCCTGGAGATCATCCGTTCACCCCTGCAGAATATATGTCATGTCGAGTTACAGCACTTCTTCGAGCCAGAATGGAGCCCTACACTAGAATAGATAGGTAGGTATCTTCAAGACTTTTGGATTGTCAGCGCAGAAATTACAGAAAAACTCAGTTTAAATGTAAAGATCAGTATGGTTAGAACATACGAAAGTAGGATAATCGCAAGTGGATAGCTGAAAAAATCAATTTCTTAATTATGCCCGAACTTCAGCGTTGATCGGAACGATTTACGTTTGCGTTTCAAGGGCGTACAACCAATAAAATACAATAAAAATCGTAGAATTAATAAACTGACTTCCAACTCAAATCTTCTTCCTTAAGGACCCAAATACACATAGACCATTAAGACCTTGGATGAAAACCTCGGAACATAGTAGGTTGGAGATGTAAGCTTTGTTGTCTGCACATTTGTCCACTGCAAATGACCAAAAACTCATTTCCGCTGCAAGTTGAAGAAAACGTAGGGTTATATGCCTCTGAAAAAGTGAAAGTTTCATTTCTAAATCTCTCGACTTCCTGAAATGGAGTCGAACCCACGCACTTCAGAGTGAACCAAACAGTCCTTTACCGCCTTGTCTAGTCGGCCTCAGCTTTCTGCATTATTTCGAATCACTAATCTACGTTGAATAATGATATACTTTGTCAACCCATTAAACTGTGCTTTGCGTCAATTAATATGTTCGTCATGTGTCTCCAGAAACAAAAAACTTATCTTTCTCATTAGCTTTAGAAACTTAAACTTCCTAGTTGAATAGCACATAAAATGAAGGAAAGTGTTAAGCTACTGACGCAATCTGGTAGTATTATCTTAAAACCGTTTACTTTACTAACTGTGTACTCATAAAGAAATTTCTAATCTATAGCGGGCCTTCATAGCGTGCTGGGCAATTCCTGCAGGAAACCTTGTCGTCATAACGAATTAATATCTTTCTTCTTACAGTTAAAGATGGTAACACGAGGAAGACAACACAACCATCAGCCTTGTTAACTTGGTTATCCTAGAAAATTTGTGAAGTATGGAGAGGGCGTGGCATTTAACCAGAATGCGGTATAAATGCGAAAAATTAACTAAATGTATGAAGGAAAGCAGCAACAATAAGGAAAATAATACTAGCTGATAAAAGGAATTGATTTCTGGAGGCAGTAAACTCACCAGAAGAAGGTCATGTTACAGCGTTAGATATGACTGTGTCCGGCTGCATGGCTAAAAGAGTTAGCATGCTGGCCTTTGGCTCACGGGATCTCGGGTTCGATTCCCAATCGGGTAGGGGATTTTGACTTTCATTAGTTAATTTCTAGGACTCGGGGACTGTACGTGTGTACCTTCTTCAAGATAGCTTAGCAGACGCGTAAATCTACTCTACGGTGTGAACACGAAAGTCCTGCAGCAGGCCTCCCCGGAGGCCACACGCCATTATAAATATTTGATAAAATATACGGAAACTCACATGGAGATAAACGTAAGTAAAAGAGAACTGACATCATTAAAATTAATATTCTGAGTCTATTGTGGGGTAGTTAGCAACATCGTTGTTTTACTTGAAAAGCAATAATCACGTATTACAATAGGGTGTGTTAAATAGTTCCTTCAATTTAGTTTACTGAGTGAAGGCCGTACAAAATCGTATCTCCGTAACATGCAGTGAAAAGCCTCCTGCGTTTACAAAGTGCATAGGTTCATTTAGAAGAAATATGGTTGTCAGCCTTGTCAGCCCAACCCCTCGCATACCACCTTTATTTTTCATATTTACCTGAACGGAACGTATTTCCTACCAATGCCTTCTTCAGTGGCCTAAACGTGTGGTGATCATCAGGGGCGGAGTTTGGTGAATAGGGCGAATGTAATAGACACTCAAGTTCAGGTCTTGGATGGTCGGAACTATTTTATGGCCACCACGGGGCCAAGCATCGTTATGTTGCTGCTGTCACTAGCATGTTTCAGCAAACTGAATCGTCATTCGTCGATGAATTTTCGTAGATTTCCCTTTCACTGCTCTAAAAACGAATACAAAGTAGGTATTATTTCGTAGATACCTGAAGAATGGGAGCTACTGTTATTCGCTGGTACTCTGGTGGAGTTCGCATGTCTTCAACGTCCACCCACTTATAGGATACTTGGTAAAGTCTTTGTACCAGTATTGCAGGTGGACAGAACCTCTTTAAGATATCCCTACCACTTTTTCTAAATCCATTTACCGTACAGGGTTAGTTTTCCTGCGGACTCAGAGAGGGATCCTACCTCTACCCCTCAATGGCAGTATTCTGGAGAGTGAGATTGTGGGTGTGGTAAACAACTGGGGAGGACAATACCTCGCCCAAGGGGCCTCACCTGCTATGCTGAACAGGGGCCTTGTGTGGGATGGAAAGATCGGAAGGGATAGACAAGGAGGGGGAACGAATCGAATCGGCCGTGAAGTTCGGTTAGGTATCATCCCGGAATATGCCTGGAGGAGAAGTGGGAAACCACTCAAAACCACGACGAGGATGACTGAGGTGGGAAGAGAACTCCCCTCTACTCAGTTGACCTCCGGAGGCTGAATGGATCCCGTTTCAAATTTCGCGGCAGAGCTGGAATCGAAACCGTGCCTCCGGGTGTGGCAGCTAATCACACGAACCGCTACATCACAGAGAGACGGACACACTCTTATCTCAATTTTAATATATTCATTTGATTCGCACTCGTGAAAATAATTGGCAGGAACGCACTTGCTCTGTTAATGAATCATCTTTTTCAGTAAGATAATACACGAGAATAAAGCTTCTATTCAGCGCCTTCTTCATATCGTCGCTTCACTGGTAAAAGGTTCTAATCCACAAAGCTCTTCCTATCGATTATTCTCGTTAAGACTGGTCACGCCTCCCTGCCACATATGCTTATGCAGTCCATCAGAACAAATTTTGTTGTGTTCCTTTTCCTATGCCCATGTGTAAAGGAAAATTGATCTTACTGTAATGTACTATACGAATGTATGCTTACATTACGCATTTACGCACTCCTATTGTATAATGCATGTTAGGTTCATTTTCGGTTACTCGTCGGCACAGGAAAACGAACACAACGGACATTGTTCTGATGGACTGCATATCCATATGTGGCTCGGAGGCGTGACCAGTCTTAAGGAGAATAATGGATAGGAAGAGCTTTGTGGATTACAACCTTTTACCGGGGAAGCGACGATATTCATGTGCATTCGCTTAGCAAAGGTTAGGGTATTTTATAGTTGTACTACTGTATTAAATCATTTACAATTGGTACCTAGAAATACAGAAATGTAATATCAACTAGCACGTTGCGTATGCATGCCCTAATAAATTCTGAACCTGCCCCTATAGTTCGGAAGGACGTGGGTCCGAATCCCCGCCAGGAAGTCATAAAATTTAAGAAACGAGATTTCCACTTCCAGAGGTGCATATGGCCCTGAGGTTCACGCAGCCAACACCAAAAATGAGTACCAGGTTAATTCCTGGGGGCAACGGCGGCCGCGCGTAGAGCTAACCACTCTACCCCATCACGTGCCGAGATTAACAATGGTGGAAGCCTTTACCTTCCACTCCTCTAAGGGCCTTCATGGCCTGTACGGAGGTGACTTTGCTTTGCTTTTCACCTATAGTTATCTCGCTCATGGTTAACGATTCCTTCCGTCACACATACATTCGTCGAACATAGTTTTGTGAAAGGGATATAAGTTATAAAACGTAATTAGATCATTACAATTTGAATGAGTGTTTTAATTGTAATTGCTGAAAATCTCAGGTTTACCAATCGAAGAGCTCTCGCTGTTGAAACAAACTCACTATAGAAGGAAGTGAAATGAGTTATGAACAGTAATATAATGATACGCCCGGCCCCGAGGTGTAGGGGGAAACGCGTCCGCGTGTCACCTGGCTGCCCCGGGTTCGATACCCGACCGTGTCAGGGGATTTTAAGAGTAATAATTAATATCCCTGGCCTGGGGACTGCGTGTTTGTGTCATCCTTAATGTTCCTCTCCTCACAGAAAACACTTCATACTTCCGCCATTCCAATAACATGCAGGTTCATACAATATTGTGCCAGTAGGGGCGAAAGATCCACAAGGGTCGACCCCCCGAACAAATATTTTAAAAATTAATCTATATATATAAAATAACTTGTCCTGACTGACTGACTGACGGATTCATCATGGCCGAGCCAAAACTACTGGATATAAAGAAATAAAACTTTGGGGATACATTTATATTAAGACGTAGGTGCTCGTTAAGAGAGGATTTTTGGATATACCGTCGCTAAGGGGCTGAAACTGGGGGGTGAAATTTTAAAATGAGTGTATCTATATCTCAAAACCTTAAAAGTTTACAGATGTAAAAATTGGCATTAAGAATCTTCTTTAAAAATAAGGAAACACGTATTTTTTTGTTTTCGGTAAATCCCAATATGAGGGGTGAAAAAGGGTGAAAAATTGGTTAAATGCCTTTAATCGAGATACCGGTACTTATGTCTCAGAAACTGAAGATATTACAGACCTAAAAATAGGTACTTTTGATCTCTTTTAAAAATAAAAAAACACGTATTTTTTTGTTCTTGGAAAATCGAATTAATGGGAGGGTGAAAAGGGGGGGTGAATTTTTAAAATGAGTGCATCTATATCTCAAAACTTTTAAAGTTTACAGATGTAAAAATTGGTATTTAGAATCTTCATTAAAAATAAAGAATCACGTATTTTTTGTTTTCGGAAAATCCCAATAGGAGGGGTGAAAATGGGTGAAAAATGGGTTGAATGCCTTTAGTGAGGATACTTATATCTCAGAAACTGAAGATATTACAGACCTGAATTTTGGTGATTGGGATCTCCTTCAAAAATATAGAAACACGTATTTTTTGGTTCTTGAATTTTTAAAATGAGTGTATCTATATCTCAAAACTATTAATGTTTATGGATGTAAACTATGGTACCTATAAGCTCCTTTAAAAATAAAGAAACACGTATTTTGTTGTTTTCGGAAAATCCCGATAGGAAGGGTGGAAAAGGGTGAAAAAGTGGTTGAATGCCTTTAATCAGGATACCGGTACATATATCTCAGAAACTGAAGATGTTACAGACCTGAAAATAGGTACTTTTGATCTCTTTTAAAAATAGAGAAACACGTATTTTTTTGTTTTTGGAAAATGCAATTAATGGAAGGGTGAAAAGGGGGGTAAATTTTTAAAATGAGTGCATCTATATCTCAAAACTTTTAAAATACCTTTAATGAGGATACATATATCTCGGAAACCGAATTTATTACAGAACTTAAAAATAAAGAAACGCGTATTCTCGGAAAATCCAATGAGACCGGGGGGGGGGGGGTGATAGAATTCAAAAATTAATTGACTTAATTGTATGAGAATACATACATCTAATAAAAACTAAAGTTGTTACGGACGTGAAAATTGGTAATTTGAAATCCTTTAAAAACAAAGAAAAACGCGTTTTGTGGGGGAAAACATGTTGGGGTTCAGGAGTGGAAAGGAGTTGAATTCCTTTCATGAGGACACATAAATAAAAAAACTAAGGAAGTTAGAGTCGTGATAATTGCTATTTAGAAGATCCTTTACTATTGAGGAAACAAGTAATTTTTGCCGGAAATTTCACTTAAGTGGTGTGGGGGGAGTAGTGTGAAAGGAAGTGAAAAAAGTGAATTATTATTATGGGGATACTTATATCTCAAAACTGAAGGGAATAGACGTGAAAATTGGGGTTTGGAATCTCCTTTAAACATAAAGAAACACGCCATCTTTTAATTTTTTTGCTGGGAGGGGGGGTGTTAATAAACTTAACTGCGGTAGGGTGTAAAAGGAGGTGAGACCAATTGATTTTGCTGTTCATAATGTACTTATAAGGTGCCTCCGTTGCTCAGGCGGCCTCTCACAGCTGGGTTCCGTGGTTCAAATCGCGGTCACTACATGTGACATTCGTGCTGGACAAAACGGAGGCAGGACAAGTTTTTCTCCGGATACTTCTGTTTTCCCTGTCATCATTCATTCCAGCAACACTGTCCAATATTTCATTTTATTTTTCATTCATCGATCATTGCCCCAGAGGAGTGCTTCGGCAGCCGGCACAAATCCTACTGTCGCCGCTAGATGGGGCTTTATTCATTCCATGCCTGACCCTGTCGAATCACTGGAAACGGGCTGTATATTTTCGATGTACTTATTCTGATCATAAACAGATCTTTTTTAATCTTTCCTGGGTTCGTCTTCAACAGCCATCTTTTCCTTCGAAGAACGTTCTTATATTACAGTAGATTCTCCTGGCATATGAATAAAAATTTAAACACATTTGAAATAAGCGATAGGAATGAGATTGACGGTCAAATTGTCCACCTATACAATAAGGTCAATAATGCACGGAAGTATGTCATTCGTATCGCTAGAAATCCCTCACACTTGATTACGTGCGACAATGGTGCTGGTCACATTCTCAACAATGACAATGGCAGCAGATGTAATTTACCGCATCTTGCATCTTGCTGTTGGGTCCAGAACATCTATAATAATAATAATAATAATAATAATAATAATAATAATAATAATAATAATAATAATAATAATAACAATAATAATAATGTTCTGGACCGTCGTCAAATGTGCGGACCGCGCTGGAGACGGGTCCTGGACGGGTAATGACTAAGAATGCAGTCCGGCCGCGGGTTCAGTGCCGCCAAGGCACCCAAGACGACACCACGCCGGAACGCCTGATGGATTTGATCCATATTATAAATGCTTATAAGAAAAGATGGTAAAGATTTAGGGACCCAACTGACCGGGTGGAATACCTGGACCTAGCCCGGGAAGTACGAAATCGATTGCTGGAAAAAAACATGGAAACATGAGAGGAAACCTGCCGTAATCTATTAGAAAACGAGTCAGATCGCGAATTTTGGCGGATTCTCGCAGAAAACGAATCAGATCGCGAATTTCGGCTGATTATATATCTAAAACAACATTCAGTTATACATTTCAGTAATACCTTAGCGAAGCACGGGTATCTTGCTAGTATATAATAATAAGATGAAATCAAGCGCCACATTGCCCGTCTCAAAAATAACAAAGCGCCGGCGGAAGACTCAGTAGTAGCAGAACTATGGAAATATGAACCAGAGGAATCACTTGATATCTTGCAAAAACAAATAGAAGAAATTTGGAACAAGGAGACCCTACCCGAAGATTAGGAAATAGCTTTGATCCATCCATTACACAAAAAAGGCAGCATGAAGAACATCAACAACTACAGAGGAATATCTTTGCTACCCGTGACTTACAAAATTCTATCACTTGCCATCCTGGAGCGTTTGGAAGCACAAGTCGAACATCAAATAAGTGAATACCAAGGAGGGTTCAGAAAAGGTCGCTCAACAGGTGAACAAATACAAAGTCTCAAAACGATCACCAGATATTGTACACTAAGGTCCAAGCAGTATGTGTCTGTCTTTGTGGACTTTAAGAAAGCGTACGACTCCATTGACCGGGAAGTCCTGCTAAACATCTTAAATGAATTTGGAGTTGATTTGAAACTGCTGGCATTAATTAGAGCCACCCTGACCGACACAAAATCCAAGGTGAAATTCCACGGATGTCTCTCGCATTCCTTTGACATCAAAACAGGAGTCCGACAAGGTGATGGGCTATCCCCGATACTCTTCAACTGTGTTCTTGAAAAGATCATCAGAACCTGGCGGATGAGATTACAGGAAACCAACTACAGTCCATTGAGAATAGGAACCAAATCTAAGGGGATCGCAACAGACTGCTTAGCATTTGCCGATGATATTGCTGTTCTCTCAAACGACATAGAAACCGCTAGAGCTCAAGTTGAAATTTTAAAGGAAATTGACGAACCAACTGGTTTGCAGATATCGTTTGAGAAAACAGAAGTTATGACTAACATCAAAGAGGCTCCACCAAAAGTCCATACAAAATTCTGGGACATCACCCGAGTAGACAAATTCAAATACCTGGGTGAGATCATCATGAAAAATGGACTGGACAAAGAAGCACTTCAGGAGCGAGTACGCAAACTGGAAATAGCCTACCAAACATCCCGTACAATCTACAACAAAAAATGCCTTTCCCAAAACACCAAGATACGTCACTATGAAACAGTTCTGAAGCCAGTAGTTCTATATGCAGCCGAAACCCTGTCTCTAAATGCCAACAAAGGACTCCTTGAAGAACTGGAGAAAAGAGAACGCAAAATTGTGAGAGGAATCTTGTGATCAAAGTACAGAAATGGTGTCCATCAAAAGAGATCCAACAAGGAAGTTTACAGCAAAATAGAGAAAATTACCGACACAGTCAGAAAAAGACGGGCACGATTTTACGGTCATTTGAAAAGAATGGACGGAAGAAAGTTAACTAAAGAAATATTTCACTTTTTTGATTCAAACCCCAAAACCACAATTCACTGGTTTATAAATACCAAAGAAGACCTTCAAATGCTGCATATCTCAGCTGAAGACGCCCTTAACAGAGATCTCTTCCGCAAGAAAATATTGACGAACGGGCTAAACCGAGACGAGCAACCGAAGAGAAGACACGGTGCTCCTTGGACAGAGAAGCGTAAGCAGGCCCACTCACAAAGAATGAGGGAAATTTGGGCTCTAAAGAAGGCCAAGTTCAGTGTCAAATGCAACAAGACTTAACGTGGTCCTTGATGGCCCCAGCGAATTATATATATATAATAATATTATGAGACTTACACGTGAAGCGCTTGAAAAATATCTCTTTGAATGCTAGGTGAGTGTAGCCTCACTTTCATCTGTAATGCGCCCTGGTGGGGGTGTGATAGGCGTCATTCAGTTGTAATTAATTATTGAGGAATATATATTTCATTTTCAGAAGCAAGAATATCTTACTTTATATATTGTAAGTATGGGCCAGTTCAAGATATGTTGAAACCTACCACAGACTGATGTCTCCTCTAAGATTAAGAAATACAATGGCCAGCAGAATTAGTTTTCTCAGAAACTGTGTCGTGTTGGGAAAGATGAAGGGAGGGTTATTTCCGAGTCAGTGGAAAGTTTCATAGCCGCGGGCGAAGTTATATTTGGAACAACGGATGGGCCGAGTGCAGAATTTCTAGAAATGACGTCAGGGGATCTCCAATGTACTAACGAGAGATGGGCGCACGGTTGGTACTTGAAGTAAAATATATGAAACTTCTCAGTCCCGCGTAAGCTTGGACCAATCGTAAAATTCGCAGGGCAGAAGCAGTCACTACAACTTCGTATTGTAAGAAGCACTATCAACGTTAACTCTACGGATTAAATTTATGGAAGGAAGTGATTTGTAAATTCGAGATAAGGTGAAATTTAGAAGCCTAACCATATAATAAAAATTATTAAAAGTTATTAATTGAGGGAGATTAACTGGCGTAATTCTGAGAATTCATGGACGCTATCCGCTGATTGGCTGCTGGCAAAAGGCGTTACAAACGGCGCGAAATACCCCGCCTGGGAACGGGAGCTAAATTTACGATTATATTAATTACCAGCGAACGATAGTATTTGAGAATTGGCAATGAGGCTAAAATAGTATAATTACATCATGGGATCCCAAGTTTAAGCCACTGACAGGGCCGCAAATAGTCGTATGAGGATATTGGAACTGCGCGTCCTAAGATGACCTCTCGTGAACTCGGAGGAGGGGTTAGAGGGATAAATATATATGGTCGTGGCGACGGAAGTACTTACTTGAAAAGTATTATCCGAGCCGTTACTACGCCAGGGTGCGTACTTACTTGAAATTTTTATCCGAGCCGTTACTACGCCAGGGTGCGTACTTTCTTGAAAGATATTGTTCGAGCCGTTACTACGCAAATATGTGTGTGTATTCACTCGTGGAGTATTGTTTGAGGTGTTATAATGTCACGCAGCACAGTGATCCATGATGTGAAGTAGTTCGTATTACAGTATTGAACAGTATACTAGCAGGTGTTCGAATATTTACAGAACTCATTAAATTGAAACCTACGTATAGGAGTGTGAGGGTCTATATCAAGAATAGGAAGTATGTTACGTGAGAACGGTCGCGTGTGTTCGACGTATTTTGCCAAGCGAAGAGCCTATTACTGATACCTGGTTAGCCACGCGAACGTGAGACGGGAGAATCGAGTCCGCGCCAGGCAGTTGAAGGAGATACCGAGGTGTCACATGTTCCTAGTGTCCGGGGAAGGAACGAAGAATGTATATTTACATTAAGTGGGCTAGATAAAAAGACAAGAGTGTAAAATGTATGTGTTAAATTTAGAGTGGAAATTATTCCAAGTGCAAGAAGTTATTGGTTTTCATAAGATATAAAATGTGTAATATTGAAAAGTGTCAAGGATTAACTCTTCAAGCTGGCGTGAATACCAGTAGGATGCAGTGCTAAAAAACTGGATGGGGCGATAATCCTCGCCCAATTTAGCAAACTACAAGGCTGAGATGAGTACCCCTTAATATATATTTGTAGATTGCTATCGTTAGCAGGAGGAAATCATATTCTTTCATTATGGTAACTTGATTGTGAAAAGAGCCGTTTAGGGCTCATAAATTCAGAGATAGATAGACAAAGGGACAAATTAATATGTACGTAATTAGATCAAGCACTTATCATAATTTTGATTATTTAATAGAGTGGAGTAGGGTTGATTTGTTTATTCAAATGCTTGAATGGTTTGTGATAATATAGGAGCTCGTTTCATGTGAAGATAAGATTAATATTCATTTTAGAAGTGCTCAAATGTGTTTTTCAGTTATCGAAAACGTTATAGATATTAAGGCATGTTGTAGTATTATCCAGAGATAGCGGGTTGCCAAGTGATTTTAATTGTTGTGGGACGGAATGAAGTCCATTGAATTGTCTGTAAATATCGATGATTATTTGTGCCGCGAAGTTTCGCCAGCGGACGGATGTTTCGGAGTAATAAATGAACATGGGTAATGTGTAAATGCATGTTTAATGATGATGCTTTCTGATTATAGGCACGGGCCTAGTTTGATAGAATGATTGCAAGTTAAAGTAATTTAAATGTGGAGATAACATGTGGCGTGAATACTTTAATTCGGGCAGTAAATTTGAATTTTACATTAATTGTTGATTTAACGCTTTTGGACTCCATAGTAATCATAAATATTTGTTTAGAAGCGATAGGGGCGCTTGTATATGATAGTCGCGCTATGTTGAAAGCCCAGAGTGATTTGAGCCAAATTTTGATATTGGAGTTCGTGCGGGACAAAAATGCGGCACGAGATGAAATTGAATTGTACTGATGTTGATGAAGAAATAGATGTACCCTGAGGCCTATGTCGATATAATATGCCGATTCCGGTGTTATGAGTGGCAGAACAGAGTCCACGCACCGAGGATTAATTAGTGAATTTAATTTTTTGAAGAATTCCAGTGGAATAAATGGACTTCAAAATGAAGAGGAAGGAATAATATAGCACTTGCAGAGATTGGATGTATTTGCCCAACTGCGAGGGGCCATGGGAGTTGAGATTGGTCTTGGGAGGACAGGGAGGACAGGGTGTTCCCATAAATTACCGGCGGTACGAACATAAGGTTGCGGCTTCAAATACCATTAGTGTGTCCCGAACGATTTGAAATCGGACCTTGGTGGTTCATTTTGGAAGTTAACATAAGTGATTAAGTTCTAAATATGGAAAATTAAAATATAAAATATCTAAAGAAAAATAGTAATAATAATATTCCAAATAAATCATGTCTTAATTGATTAAGTGACAAACTATACCATAATTGTAAAGGGTTATGCGTTAAATATAATAATAGTTAACTGCCGTGTAGCAAGTGTAATTAATTCCTAATAATAAAATAATGTGAAGAAGAATAAGAAGAATTTATTATATTATTTCTGAGAATAATAATAATGGTGGGAATTGAAATTAAAATATAAAATTTTCGGAGTAATATTATTAATAATAATAATAATAATAATAATAATAATAATAATAATAATAATAATAATAATAATAAAATATAAAATATTTTTTATTATTATTTCGAATGATGATGTAGAAGGGATGATGATAGGGAAGTCAGCTGGCGAACTAACGTAATAATGTCAAGTTGTTGTAAATAATAAGTTAAGTTTGTTATTTGTAAAGTGATGGCAAATCCCTACATCTGGATCATTAGGTTAGAGCCCCTTTGTCGTTTCCTTCAGTTAACGATTAGCTAGGATTGGTTAGGATTGGTTAGGAACCCGGGGAGAGTTTTGTAGTATCCCGGGTTGGTCTCATCTCAATAAAAGTGGAGGCGATGACATGATTCATGTGATCGTGCCCACTTGGCCAACAGGAGAATGGGTCCATGACCATAAATGGTCCTTGTGTTCACGATGGTCGAATTGAAACCCTCAGAAATCAATGGTTCCACCACCCGAGTGGATGGGTGGTCAAGAGTGTAAAATATCCTGTGAAATTTTCAGGAAGGATTTGCCAAATTACCGGCAAATTCAGGGTCAACGAATTTTGTTGTGTGTAAAATTTTTCAACTTAAATAAAATGCTCCTTTGGCATTTGCAAGGAAACAGCTCCAGGTTCTTGTTCTTGTAGCACAGTAAACGCTTGGTGACCGTTTATATATCCGTCCCCATTCCTAGGACGGAGCCTTCCAATTTTTCCCTTTGATCTGATTGAATATATTTTTGTGTTTTTACGATGTGCCTTAAGGATAATGATTAGAATGTCCCGTTCAACCCTGTAGGACTGATTGGTTGGCGCCCATATATTTAATTGTAGAGTTATATCTTCATATGTTTTTAATTAGTTGCGATAGATTCGGACCGTAACACCCCCTGAGATAAATGCTGGTTGGGACTCAGGCTTTGAGCTGGTACAGTAAATAAGCTACACCATAGATTATTTTCCTGTTAGTAGGGGAGACAACCAGCCGGCTTGCATTATCGGCCATTTCTGGTTCTCGTTTTCGGTGCTAAATGCCAGTAGCTTGCAGGTGGCATATGAAGGATGCTACATTGTCGCATGTCATACTTTGGGCATTCCGTTTAGCATTCATTCTTGTGTGAGATGTGAGTGTTGTACGGTGGTCAATGCACAAACAAATCGTGTGGAGCTAAGATAATCTTACATTATAAACTGAACGCCGAGCAAGTGGCGACGTGGTTTTGGTCACGCAGCTGTCAGCTCCATTCGGGAGATAGTGCGCTCGAACCCCAATGTAAGCAGCCATGAAGATAGTTTTCCGTGTTTCCCTATTTTCACGCCAGGCAATAGCCGGCACTTGTACCTTAACTAATGCCAACGACAGCTTCCTTCCCACTCCTAGAACTTTCCTATCCCATCGTCGCCATAGGACCTATCTGTGTCGGTTCGACGTAAAGCAAATTGAGAAAAAAAGAAAAAACTGATGATGGAGTCCACAATTAAGAAAGTGCTGAAAGAAATTTGATATGCTATAGCAAGGCCTCTCAAACGCCCAAAATCTCACGCGTGCAAACTGAGGCCCAGAGTTCTTGTACACAGTGCATCGGTACCACTCGGCTCGGCTCGGACCAACGTTTCGTCTCTGGGCTACTCGGCTAAGCTCGGCTCAACTCGGCTAGAATTTGGAGCGCTACGGAGCAAGACAAGCGGAGCGCGTGAGACAGGCGTCGGGGAAGACAGAGACAGCGCTGTTGCTCCAAATCGAGGAGTGGGGTTCTGCACTGTGGTCAATCAAGCGAAGCCGTCTTTTGATCCGTGCACAGTGCACGCTCCCTGAGAGGCCCTGTGCTATAGAGTCCGTGCCTACTTTAAACCTAACGTGGTGAGTGTCTTACATGAAGAGGCTGTTAAAATCAGGCACTCAATGAAGACAAACTCGCGCGTGCAGGAATATAAAATTTTTGACAACAAGGAAAGTTTGCGAGAACTTAAATACACATCCTTACGGTACGTAAATGTCACTATACATTTCTTTAATCCGTTTTAATGCATTTAACGTACAAACTCAGCATAATCATAGCAACAAACGAAAAGACTACGGAGGCAAGGTTCAGTCCGCGAATCACGAGCTTATGAGGTAAGGAGCTTGCTTGTTGCGCTGCACGTTCAGTGTGGGAATGCGTGGAGTGCTGATCTTGTGAAGCACTCTCCAAATATACGCATTACATTTGCTTAGAAATGGGTGGAAGTTGCATCTTACGAACTAAGTTTCAAAAATCTCAAACTCACTTTTATCCCAGTTGAGAATTTGCCTTACCATCAAATGTTATCCATTAGCATTATGATCGTTCCACTCACTTTCACTTATTAAGTACCAACAAATTATACATTATTTCAATTCTCATGCAGTCATGTTCTTGAGGACAACTGTCTTAGTATTTTCTACTGTAAAATCGACACAGCTGAATTTAGTAACTCGCAATTTTATAATAAATTGAGAACGTTGTGGCTGAGTGACACGGTCACTGGCTCCTCAGGAAGAAGGTTGTGGTCAGAATCCCAGCCAATGCTACCGGAATATTTTATGAAATGGAAAATTCATATCCAAACTGTTTGTATTCCACAGATAAGTTTCTGCGGCTTTAATCACGATGACAAATGTCACGAAAAATTCAAGCTTCTTTCTGTCATTCTTGTCAATGTTAGAGAATTTTTGGCTAATATATTTCTAGGAGAAATATGTTGGTTAGTAGATATCTTTTACTACTTAGGATTATCCACAAGAAAAATTAAGACTATTCAACTGTTTTAGAAACATTTTTTTTCATAAATGAAACTCATATCTTTAAAATCTAAGATCGTACTTTATAATCATTATTTGACCCACGATGTTATGAGTTCAGGATGGTTTATAAGGCACAGGCAATAATCTTCAATGGATGGAATAGTTTCACTGAATTTCACTTACGTGAAGAACGAAATATTATAACTGGAGGTTCAAAAGACCTTCTGTATCAAACAGTACGGTGTCAAATTTTTGTGAGTATCGGAGGTGTTTTTGTTGAGAATTTAATTTTTTTGAATTGTGTAGTATTTTGGCTCTCTTTTTTTGGGGGGGGTGGTTGTGTACCATGGCGACTCATGGACCAGTGAAGTGAATTAGTGTTGTTGTCTAAGTCTGTAATATATCACGATTATGTGTTGTATTGAGTTTAAACGGTAAATATATTGAATCTATGGAGTCAGATCGAGTTTATTACAACATAATGGTGACCCAGACGTGATTGATGCTGTGAGTTTATTCCTGTCCTAGAAGAGAAGGAATCTGAAGTACAAAAGCACGTGGTTCCAAGTTACTATTTCTTCCAAGCCGAGAAGGAATAAATATGGAGAATCTGAAGAAAGGTAGGATACTTGTGAGAAAATACTTCACAAAGAAGATAAACGTCATAAAGGGAATTCTCGCAACAGGCACGTCTCCCTATTTTAACGATGCACTTACTTCAAATTTCAGTCCTTTAGAGGAATTAATGTCGGAGCTTCGTGAATTAGACAGCAAAATAATGGATGCACTTTTAGATAGCAGTGATGATATTACTGCAATTGTATGAGAAAAAGAAACTTCCGAGAAGTGTAACGACGAATTTGAGGTTATACTGTACAGGTGAATAATGTTTTGACGGACCGTAGATCAGATATTCTTTAAGTGAGACACATGAAGAGGCCTCATGTCATAGTCAGGATAGGAAAAGAACTTATAAACTTCCTAAGATTGAAATTAAGAAATTTAATTGTGATTTACGGGAATGGTAAAGTTTTGGTCGCAATTTCGGAAGATTCACGAAGATGATGGTTTGCACGGTAGTGAAAAATTTCAGTATTTACTGCAAGTTATGGAAGTAGGAACTGAACCTCATGAAATTGTGCTTTGTTATCCACAGGCGTCAGAAAATTACCCGAAGATCATTCAAACTCTACAAGAACGGTTTGGAAGAGCGGATCGTCTATTACAAGTGTATGTCAGGGAATTACAGAAGTTAGTGATTTCAAATGCGACGCAAGAGGACAAGGTTCCATTACCCACCTTGTTATTCAAGCTAGATTCTCACCTTCGATCCCTCAGTAGTTTGAATCTAGCATCTGCAGACCCAAATACATGGCTCTTTCCATTAGTCGAATCTAGCCTCCCAGAAGAGACTGGCAAAGAAGTCGGTTCTCGAAACAAGAAGGTAGTACAAATGGAGAAATTGGGTCTCGACTTGAGTGCCTCACGGAATTTCTGCGTACTGAAGTCGAAAACGAGCAGCAGATTCTCTTAGCACAAGCAGGATTTAGTAATTTGTCAGTGAAAAGTAAGAATGAGAAGAGGTTAGGTTCTACCAGGACGGAGAAGAAACATAATAAAGACCCTGTAGATAGACCTGTTCCTACTGTTGCTGCACTTTACAACAACAGTCCTCCAGTGTCATGCATTTTCTGCAGTAAATCTTATGAAAGTGATAAATGTTAATTTACTAGGAAAATGAGTATAGAAGACCGTAGGTCAAAAATGAAAAAAAGGTCGTTGCTGTTTGTGTACAAAACCTAACCACTTAGCTAAGAACTGCAAGTCTTCCGTTAACTGCTTACTTTTTGGAAATAAGCACATTACTGTTATGTGTCCTGATTTATCACGAGCCAAGAAGAGTGAATCTAAGATTGAGAAGGAAACGCATCCATCTCAAGTTACATCCGACGTAGCTAACCATACTTGTATAAAACAAGTTGTCCTACAAACACTGATAGTTAAATTACAAGGGAATGGTAAACAGAAAAAAGTACGAGCATTCTTAGACTATGGCTCACAACGAAGTTACCTCCTTCTGAGTACAGTTAAAGAGTTAAGGTTAGAACTTTGTGCAGAATAAATAGTAACCCATGTTTTGTTCGGCGGAGATCAAACTTCTAGCATTAAACACAAAAGAAGCAAATTCAACATAGGAAGAAATGATGGACAATTCAATTCTGAAAGAGAATTACGGGATGATCCTAGAATTTGTCAGTCGATTCCACGAGTGTCACAATTTTAGGACTTGTTGCAAAAGTTGAAAATGAAGAATATGTGGATCAGTGACCTAGGTGATGTTTTCCCCGAGATTGAGCTCCTCATAGGAATGGATGTATACGCCAAGATTCTCACAGGAAAGGCAGTTCAATTGAAGAGTGGGCTGCTAGCCGTGGAAACGAAACTCGGATGGACTTTGGCTAGTGAGAGGCAAGACCAATTTGTTGATGTTAATCTGAGTAACCTCACCATCTCAATGGCTTGTGACGATATGCGAACCATGTCTGAACTTTGAAACATGGAGACTATTGGTATCTGTGATCAAGTAGAAGACACAACGACTGAAGAGGTCAAACAGAATCCCCTTAGAACTTTGAAAAGAGATGGCAATGGTCGCTATATAATAAACCTCCCTTGGAGAAAAGAACACCCCGAGATCAGTTGCAATAAGCATATTGCAGAGAAGAGGCTTTAATCTACAACTGACAAGCTGAGGAAGGCAAACCTATTCGCCAGTTACTATCAGATTTTCACCGAGTGGATGAAAGAAGGATTCATAGAAGAGGTACCGAATAAAGAATTAGAAAGATGCCGTTATTATCTTCCTCATCGGCCTGTAATTAAATTAACAAGCTTGACAAATCCTGTTCGTCCAGTCTTCGACGCATCCTGCAAGACAGAAGGTGTTTCACTGAATGACTGTCTAGAGAAAGGGCCCAATCATGTTCAGTTAATTCCAGAGGTACTCCTCAGATTTCGGAAGAACGTAATTGGAGTTACTTCAGACATCCGAAAAGCCTTCCAATTGATTGAGGATGCGACAGAAGAGCGTGATTACCTGCGTTTCCTATGGTGGGAGAATTGCGATATGAAGAAAATCAAACTTTACGGACACTCACGAGTGTTTTTTTTGGAACTACCTGCAGTCCATTCATACTAGGCGCTGTAATAGAACACCATATTACCAACGTAGGTAAGGACGAAAAATCAACAGCATATAAATTTATGGAGTCAATGTATGCCGACAACTGTGTGACATCGGTAGCTTCGAAGGAAGAATTTGATATATTTCGTACTGAGAGCGTTAAACTGCTGAATGATGCAAAAATGGAAATTAGGAATTGGGAATATTAAACAGAAGGAATCACAGCGATGGAGGACAGTAAAATTGAGAAGGGATACATCACAAAGGTTCACCGACTATAGTGGAACAGAAGATCGGACACAGTGAGTGTTGAATTTAATACAGAATGTTTAGCTCTCCCAGAAGTATTGACAAAGAGAAACTTACTTTCCTTAATATCATTGAGTTTCTCACTCCAGCACTTCTCCCATTCAAGCTGCTGTTGCAGAAGGCATGGTGCGTAGAAAATGAAACTAAGAAGGTCAAACAGAAGTGGGACACACCATTACCTGAGAGTATCGCTGATGAATTTCGTAAGCGTTATCAGGAAATAAACTGCTTAAGGGAAGTGGAAGTTCCTCGACTAATTTCGGGCGGTGTGAAAGAAAGGAATCGATGGTCGCTTCATACCTTCGGAGATGCTAGCCAACACGCTTATGCTGCTGTGATCTTTTTACGACCTGAAAGAGACCAGGAAGTTTCAGTGCAGCTGCTGTTAGCTAAAGCCAGGGTAGCCCAACTTAAAACCATCACTATTCCCAGGCTGGAATTATTAGGCTGCATAGTTGGAAGTAGACTCGCATCAACCGTTAAGTCTGCTTTACATCTTCAAATTGTGAGAGAACATTTCTGGAGTGATTCTTCAACCGCATTAACCTGGGTAAGAAGAGACGAACCATGGGCTACATTTGTTGGCAACAGAGTTAAAGAGATCAGGTTTTTAACAAGTCCAGAGGACTGAAAACATTTTCCAGGAATACACAATCCGGCTGATCTCATATCAAGAGGATGTTATCCGACTCAGCTGAAGAAATCGTCGTAGTGGAAAGGTCCGGAACGGTTAAAACGACCAGAAGAAGAGTGGCCATTTAATCAGCTGGAAGACATTGAGGATGAAAGCACAATCCTAGCAGAAAGGAAGAGGAAGTTGGACTGCACTATGACAATGCTAAGTCTAGAAATGACAAGAAATTTGAGTTTTTCTCAACGAGTTAGGGTTGTGGCATGGATTCTTAGATTTTGTAGTAATGCAAGGAAGATTAACTGCCATGCAGGTCCCCAACACTTTTCAGAAATAAAGGCAGCCGAGCTGATTGCCATCAAAGGTATTCAATCAGATTCATTCGCAGCTGAAGGTGATAAAGTCAATGGAATAAATGTTGTCAGAGACGAGGAAGGTCTCATCCGAGTGAAGACCAAGATTGTGATGAGAGAGGATCTAATGAACTTCAGATACCCATTGTTGCTACCTAAGGAACATAAAATAGTTGAGGCACTGATTATGGAGCAACATCGACTTTATTGTCACGCCAGTTTGCAGTTTTTAATGGCTTATTTGAGGAAAAGGTATTTGATAGTGCAACCTAGGAGGACTGTAAAGAAAGTGATAGCAAGTTGTCTGCATCGTAAACATCATAAACTAAAGAATGCTGAAACAGAGTCTACCCCTCTACCTAATGATCGAGTAAAGGATGTCGATGTTTTTGAAGTGGTTGGCACTCACATGGCAGGACCATTAATTCTAAGAGGTAATTCTAAGGAACGGATTGTTCTCTACACCTGTGCCATCTTCCGGGCAGTCCGTTTAGAACTAGTTTCGTCATTAAGTACCGAATCTTTATTCTTTCATTGAGAAGATTTATCGCTAGAAGGGGCCGTCCATCCATTATCTATTCTGACAATGGTACTAATTTTGTTGCGGCTTCTAATGCATTAAAAGGCCTTAATCTCCAAGAACTTCAGCAACAATCTAGGTTTAAAGAAATAGAGTGGAGGTTCAATCCCCCTACTGCAAGTTGGTGGGGAGGATGGTGGGAACGTCTGGTCCGTTCCATTAAAGAATTGTTGAGACGAATACTCGGAAGGTCTGTACTCACTTATGAAGAATTACTGACTTCTCTTTGTGATGTAGATGCCGTTATTAATGGACGCCCACTGACGTATATATCAGAGGATCCTTAGGATTTAAATCTTTTGACACCATCAACGTTTCTTAACGATGTTGGAGAGGGTTTTGTGCCAGATATTGATCATCTTGAGAAGGAGAAGTTCGAGGCACGCCTGCGCTACCGACAACACCTGATGCAAGAACTGAAACAACGGTTTAGAAAGGAATATCTGTCCCAGCTGATCCGGCGCCCCAAAGGAAAAGGAACGTCGACTCTGAAGGAAGGTGATATGGTTCTGGTTGGTTGCGAGCAACAAAAGAGAGTGGAGTGGCCACTAGCAAGAATAGTGTCTGTCTTTCCTGGCAAGGATGGTGTATCACGGTTAGCCAAGTTAAGACTGAAAGATGGAACACTGATAAGACCTATTGAACGACTGTACCCTCTGGAGATAGACACTCGTGAGGACCCCTTAGTTTCCAAAGCCTCTTCACCTGATAACATTCCCCATCGGCGCGGAACCCGTAGTGGTCGCAGAGTGGTCCCCAAACCAAAATACTCCTCTTGAGTTATAGACTATGGAACTGTGCTGAAGAAAGAGTCCTGTGATATTCGCAGGCATAAGTTATTTTTGTTATTGAAGTGACTGAAATTATTTCCACAATTTCATGGTGGGAGAAATGTTGAGAATTTAAATTGTTTTGAATTGTGTAGTATTTTTACTCTCTTTTTTTGGGGGGGGGGGGTGTATCGTGGCGACTCTTGCACCAGTGAAGTGAATTAGTGTTGATGTCTAAGTCTATAATATATCACGATTATGTGTTGTTATTGAGTTTAAACAGTAAATATATTGAATCTATGGAGTCAGATTGTGTTTATTGCAACAGTTTTAGAGGAACGTTGCAAAGGAAAATATACTTGAACTATATTTAGAAGATTCTTCAGGACATTATATATCCGCTATTAACTGGACATTATTCCAGCCTGAAGAGTGTTGTCGAAAAAACGAGGAAGTACTCTGCGGCCTGCTGACCATCTATCTACTTATAATGATGCTGGCCCGTTCCCATGATCTCTGCCATAGGCCATGTCCAGTGATTTATTCTGTAATAGCTCAGTGAGCTTATAGAAGAGTGATTAACGTGCTGCACCCTGATCTTGCAACCAGTCAATTAATCTTGACACGATCCTACCTCTCTCCTTTTGTTCCATTTTGTAGGTCATGGGATGTAATTATCTGCAGGGTGTCTCGTGGTTATATTGTTAACCTCACACTAGCTCGCTTCCTATTAACACAGTGAAGATTCAACTCATTTGCATATAGCTATACGTGATATTACGAGAGTGATTTTTACAAATATATATATTGAACAAATTTTATCGATTAGAAGTACCGGTATGTTTGTCTGAATTGCAATTGCGTTCAATCTGCGATGCGATTTGTTGCATGTTCTTTTATTCTCACTATATACGGTATTTCAATTTAATTTCCAGTTTAATCACCAGTTAGAATCATAAATGCTTTGAAACAGTAATGTGGGTTGTCTCCTTCTGCTTCATAGCAAAGTACAGTAATGATTTATGCAACACTTTGTTCTATTCAAAATATAATTAAGAGATAAACTGATTTGGCTCAACGTCCCTCTCACGTGTTTAAGTGTGGTAGAGTAGCACAATTTTTTGTCTTGGCCAGGTTCTTAATAATAATAATGTTATTTGTTTTACGTCCCACTAACTACTTTTTAAGGTCTTCTGAGACGCCGAGGTGCCGGAATTTAGTCCCGCAGGAGTTCTTTTACGTGCCAGTAAATCTACTGACACGGGGCTGTCGTATTTGAGCACCTTCAAATACCACCGGACTGAGCCAGGATCGAACCTGCCAAGTTGGGGTTAGAAGGCCAGCGCCTTAACCGTCTGAGCCACTCAGCCCGGCGGCCAGGTTCTTAAGGTAGTACGGATACTCTTTCTGTCGCCATGTGCTTATATAGAAAATCCCACTGAAATTGCCCGTACTCAAACTCGGGACCCTCTAGTTGGGGGTAGAGTGGCAACAGCCACGGTCATTTCTGCGGTGGATGGAGTCACCTTGTGTTGCTTTGATTGTACATTAGTGGGATTCGAGGCCATGCACCATTCCTGACGCAATGTGGTTTTCAGGTGAAAATTCGAATCTTATATTACCCAGATTCAAACCTTCACCATATGATGGACAGACAGTAGATAAAATACGAAGTTAATCCATGCCTTCGTCGCTTCCCTCCCTGGATTGCACACTGAAAATTTCTGCAATGGAAATGGACTCTATGTTGTAATTTCTAAATAAATCTTCACGAATTCTCCGGCATAAGAATGCATTGTACGCGAAGTTGCCACACGATGTCATTTGATTTATAAAACTTTAATCTCATTAATAGTAATAAAAATAACTCAGCAATAAATTAGAAAATGGGTGCTAATCGTCGAACACCAATTCTACATAGGCGATCCATAGATTGGCGTTTATGGTCAAAGACGTGTATGCGCAGTACTTCACTCACTGTATGGATTTATGCTACCAGGTCTTTTTGTTGTTGTTGTTGATGATGATAAAGACTTTTCACCCCGTTTACCATCACACCATTTTTTGTCCATTATTCACATTGTCGAGATCGGATTACAGCCACTCACTATCTTGTAACTTATTTATTACTCTATACAATATATATTCCGAAAATAGCCTTATCTCTGATTCCATTTCTTTACCCATATCGTGTGTTGAGTGTTTAGAGCAGAGACTGGTTTGGACCTCTACAGCTCAGCCATAAGCTATTAGATGGTCCATGCGTCACTGAAGAGACGTACTAGGAAACTGGGGAATGAAGTAGTTTCCTGTTACTTTCCTCACTGAGCCAGAAGTTGCTATTAAATCTCAGTCTGCCATGCCCACTAAAATGCCCACATCCACCGACCCTAAGAGCAACGTCTCCGCACCATTCATAACAGGTTGTTGATGATGTTGATGCTTGTTTTTAAGGGGCTTAATATCTAGGTCATCGGACCCTAATGGTTCGAAATGAGACGTTGTGTAATAACGAATTCAAAGTCCATAATCCTCCACTGACCCGAATTCAAAACTTGAGGACGAAGAATGAATGGATGGATACGAATTTAAAGCAATCTGTGGATCCGACCCGCAATGTCTCGCATTCACAGAAACTGACGTGAAATATTTAGTCTAAAGGGGTCCAATATCCAAGTTATCGGCCCCTCAGAATGGCACTTATCCCTAGGAAAGTAGAAACATGGTATTTGTCATGTTGCGGTACTAATCAAACGTAGCGTAGACTCGAGGTATTCCACACAGTATGTTACTACTCACAGGTAATAAAATTCGCAGATGGAATACAGACCGCCGGGTTGAGCAGTTCGTGCGCAACCTCGGCCAAGGTAACACGGCAAGCGGCGGAGCGGTGACAGTGAGCTAGTGCGAAAGTCATTGCGACTTGTTAAGTGTTCTCGTTACAACCTTGGAACTAGTATCAGTACTAATATGGCAAGAATACGGAAAAATACTATTAAATGTGTGTTTGAGCATAGGAATAATAGGCCTACTCCACTGGAAATTCATCGCTGGATAGGAACAGAACTCAAACTTAGCAAGGACCAAATTATAGCCATTCAACTTCATAATGGGGAAAATGCAGTCTATATTAAATTAGTCTCTGTTATACTATATGAAAACTTATTATCCCGACATGAAGGTGTGAAACTTTTCCGTCTTTCTACTGGTCTTTCAACTAATGTGACAATTACTGCTGCGGACACCTCTACTAAGTGAGTGCGTGTATTCAACTTACCACCTGAAGTAAACAACGAACGGCTTGCCCGCGCGCTGTCAACTTACGGACTGGTCAAGGACATTCGGGACGAGAAGTGGAGTGACCCCTACGAATTTTCTGACGTGAGTAACGGCATTCGTGTTGTCAATATTGAACTCAAGTACCCTATACCCACTCAACTAACTGTTAATGACTGTAGAATTCTCCTAACGTATGAGGGCCAAATGAAATCATGTTTTTACTGTAAGGAAACGACACATTTACAAGTAGATTGTCCGCATCGTAGAAGCCGACCGGCTTTGAACGTCAGGCAGCCGACATACAGCACTGTTTTGACTGCTTCTGACGGAACTGGCAATATAAATAACATTACTGACGTTACTTCACCACCACGTCCTGGCTTAGAAGACCTTAATACTTCACATGCAGATCTCACAGACATAGAAAACACCATGGAACCAGCCGTACAGCACATTAACACAGATGAACCAGCTTCACATACACAGGATATTGAATAAGTAGTACTAGAACCTTCCGCTGAGGGACACACACACATAGTGACAGGCCAGACTGTTGAACGGGGACAAGAGGATAGCAAACTTAATGTTAATGCGGCTACCGTAGTGAATTCCCCCTCATGGGCGGAACAGATGGACGTACTAGAAGACAATGAGCCCCAGTTACATAAACTCCTTCCAGTGGACATTCATCATGAGCCTGCCAACCATATGATGCCGTCACACCGACACCAATTAGTGCCTCTAGATGTCACGAAAGACACTGAATTCGTACCTACTAATATTGACATCGTACAGCAACTTGAGTCTACACTAACACCTGACCTGAGGACGGACTTAGTAGCCGTAGAACAACGAATATTACCTACTGGAAACCTGGATAATAATACACCCACGCCTATAGTTCCTAAAGATTCCTACACTCTAACAACGAAAGCTGCCAATAAAAATAGTGCTCGAGAGGGAGCTAAGCCGTATCGTACACAACCCCGCACTTCCAATTCCCTGACACAGTGATCGATTACATTCGAATGATAAACTGCCACTCTATATATCGAATCCTTGTTAACGGATTCCTCTCGACGCATATACCGATAGAAAGATCAGTAAGACAGGGATGCCTCCTCTCCATGTTACTCTTTGTCATAGGCCTGGAACCATTTATTAGGACACTTCAACCAAAGTTACAAGGATACAGAGTGAATATACATACGTTTTCAATGTGTGTTTACGCAGATGATATATCGATATTAGTCAGAGGTGAACAGGACATTCAACATATCTCTCAAGCTCTCAGCACATACAGCGCCGGTTCAGGGGCGAAAGCCAATCCCAGGAAAACTACTTTACTGAACTTAAACGATGGGCCCGACATCGTACAGAAGGACTGGTTTAACATTGTTGATGAAGTGAAGATCCTTGGTATTAAATGGACAAAGACTGTGATCGGTACTTTTGAATACAACTGGGCTACTGTTATTGCTAATGTTAGGGGTGTGATGATGAACTCTCGTACACGAAATTTGAATATAACTCAAAGGATTGTGGTAACAAACATCTATGTACTCTCAAAGGTTTGGTACTTAGCTCAAGTGTTCCCGCTACCCAACAACTTTGAAAGCCAGCTCTCAAAATATATTGGCTGGTTCATCTGGCAAGGCTGTTTATTTAGGGTACAACGGGAACAGCTGTATCACCCATGTAAAGTTGGTGGATTAGGACTCATCTCACACGGAACGAAATGCCGAGCTCTACTTATTAAAACTGATATTTCTACATTATAACAGTCGGACAATTTCTCGAAGGCTCTGTACAAATACACTTGGAGCCCAGATAACTGTGACTCTACTTCCGTGCCGAAAATATTTAGAGATCACCAACTGAAACTCCAAAAATACGTTAGTGAACTCCCGTCTGGAACGACTGCTGCTACCAAGACCATCTACACTATGTTACGACGAGCTGTGCACTTCACCCCGCGGATTGAGTCCACGGCACTCTACACCCACTGGCAAACGGTGTGGGTCAACTTTAGCAGTATGAAACTCTCGTCACACGCACGTTCCCAAATATTCATTTTCCTAAACAATCTGGTACCAACAGCACAACGTCGCTACCAAATACATCTGGAACAATCACCCTGGTGTACGGTGTGTGGTCAGATGGACACAGTGATACATCGTTTGACAACATGCAAACATGCCGTGCTCACATGGAGCTGGTGTAAACGACAGGTGTCTCTTGCCTCATGAACCTTCCTCTTGGAGACATCGATGACAGGAAACGGATTCGACTGTCTGTAACGGCCTTTCCTCAGATAAAACAGCAAGCAATTGTATGGCTACTAGGTCACTACATTACATACAGTTTGGACAGTGTTGATGGTGTCATACTACCGGCTCTCTTGTACCACCTAAGGAAAGAGAGATGTAAACTGAGTGCAAGTGGACAGCTAGAAGATAGATATGCCCATTACTTGAACTGTCTTGACATATAATGTGTCTTTGTGTTTTTACGTTTTAGTTTTGAATGAACACCTTGAATGTATCAGTGATTTTTTAATACCTGACAGTGAATGAATAAATGAAATATTTCAACACTATTTCATCAATACCTGGCAAGTGCAGATTTATTTCATGTGTGAATGTAAATATTGAAGTGTAGAATAAAAGAAAAAGGTGGCTCAGACGGTTGAGGCGCTGGTCTTCTGACCCCAACATGGCAGGTTCTATCTTGGCTCATTCCGGTGGTATTTAAAGGTGCTCAAATACGACAGCCCTATGTCGGTAGATTTACTGGCACGTTAAAGAACACCCGCGGAAATACATTCCGGCACCTCGGCGTCTCTGAAAACCGTAAAAGTAGTTAGTGGGACGTAAAGCGAATAACATTATTATTATTGTAATACAGACCTATGGTGTTCGCACATTGCGGCGCCATTTACAGGCAACGAAAACCTATGGTGTTCATCACATAAGTGTACTAACCGCAGGGACTCGCGCTATCCCGTGGTGTTCCTCATAAAGTGGGTATTAATCATAGGAAAGCCAGGATCATGGTGTCGCTCATAAAGTGTTACTAATCACAGGCACTGTAAAAGCCGGCACCGTACCCTTTTGCTCCTATTCACAAACCTATTTGGTACCTAACAAAGCGGTACTACGCGCAAGTAAATGCGACCCATTGTGTTCCCCGCGTGGTGGTACAAGTAGTTTCATGATTCTAATTCAATCATCACTTGCTCGTCCCTTTTAGTCACCTCTTACGACAGGCAGGGGATACCGTGTGTGTATTCTACGTCTGCATCCCCCACCCACATGAGGTTGTGTGTTGGTTCGCGAGAGGTATTTTATTTCCCTCAAGTCCGCCGGCAAGCCGGTTAGCACACCCCTATCCGCCACCTGGGACGCGCCATGTGGGAATATCACCACTCCCCCAGCTACGCCAGCGTAATTTGTAACAGGAACTGGCCGCGTTAGGAATGGCATTACTAGCATCACTGATACCTCGCTCATTTTCATGTTGTCCAAGCCAAGGATGAGACTGAGGCAGGTCAATGAAGAAACAATTTTGTCTAGCCTACACCAGAAGACATAGTGCACTGTAAACGATAAATCATACCATCAAAGGCAGTCCCATATCGCATATATCACAAAATATAAAGCTCCAACAATACGTACTGCCTTCAAGAACTCCCCTGTTAATTACTACAGGATCAGATAATGTTTCAGCTACTATGTTGTCAAGATACTGCAAAGAACAGTCCAGGAAATAATTGGTTTGCACATGACTACCCAAGTAGCATGTTGTACTGAACCCTTGAACTTACCGTCCCATCTTGGTGGCCTCCCTCGGCTACTTCTGTAGACCAATATCGTACTCTTGGATCTTGGGTTCGTTTGAGAGTTGTTTTCCTGTCACTTCACCGACCAACGATAGGGTTCAGAGGTGAGCATGACTACTTCAAATAAGGAGCGAAAATGTGCTACTAAAATATCTATTCAATGTAAATCAAGATAATTTGTTTATTGAATATGCAAAAAAGGTCAGTTAATTTTTTCACTAGCAAAAAAAAAAAAAAAAAAAAAAAAATTCACAACATGCTATCACTCAGTCGCAAAGCATAACTTGAGTGTTAAAGTTATATTGAAATTGCATATAATTGTCTTCCAAAGAATCAATCAATCAATCAATCAATCAATCAATCAATCAATCAATCAATCAATCAATCAATCAATCAATCAATCAATCAATCAATCAATCAATCAATCAATCAATCAATCAATCAATACTGATCTGCATTTAGGGCAGTCGCCCAGGTGGCAGATTCCCTATCTGTTGCTTTCCTAGCCTTTTCCGAAATGATTTCAAAGAAATTGGAAATTTATTGATCATCTCGCTTGGTAAGTTATTCCAATCCCTAACTCCCCAACATATAAATGAATATTTGCCCCAGTTTGTCCTCTTGAATTCCAAATTTATCTTCATATTGTGATCTTTCCTACTTTTATAAACGCCATTCAAACTTATTCGTCTACTAATGTCATTCCACGCCATCTCTCCGCTGACAGCTCGGAACATACCACTTAGTCGAGCAGCTCTTCTTCTTTCTCTCAATTCTTCCCAACCCAAACATTGCAACATTTTTGTAACGCTACTCTTTTGTCGGAAATCACTCAGAACAAATCGAGCTGCTTTTCTTTGGATTTTTTCCAGTTCTTGAATCAGGTAATCCTGGTAAG
Source organism: Anabrus simplex (assembly GCF_040414725.1). NCBI lineage: Eukaryota > Metazoa > Arthropoda > Insecta > Orthoptera > Tettigoniidae > Anabrus > Anabrus simplex. Next base: position 226,489,011 of record NC_090266.1, on the reverse strand, counting down.
GGCCCATACACTGGAACCATACTCTACTTGGGTTCTTACCAGAGGCTTATATGCCCTCTCCTTTACATCCTTACTACAACCCCTAAACACCCTCATAACCATGTGCAGAGATCGGTACCCTTTATTTACAATCCCATTTATGTGATTACCCCAATGTGGATCTTTCCTTATATTAACACCTAGATAGTTACAATGATCCCCAAAAGGAACTTTCAACCCATCAAGGCAGTAATTAAAACTGAGAGGACTTTTCCTATTTGTGAAACTCACAACCTGACATTTAATCCCGTTTATCAACATACCATTGCCTGCTGTCCATCTCACAATATTTTCGAGGTCACGTTGCAGTTGCTCACAATCGTGTAACTTATTTATCACTCTATAGAGAATAACATCATCCGCAAAAAGCCTTACCTCCGATTCCACTCCTTTATTAATATCATTTATATATATAAGAAAACATAAAGGTCCGATAACACTGCCCTGAGGAACTCCCCTCTCAACTATTACAGGGTCAGAAAAAACTTCACCTACTCTAAGTCTCTGAGATCTATTTTCTAGAAATATAGCAACCCATTCAGTCACCCTTTTGTCTAGTCCAATTGCACCCATTTTTGCCAGTAGTCTCCCATGATCCACCCTATCAAATGCTTTAGACAGGTTAATCGCGGTACAGTCCATTTGACCTCCAGAATCCAAGATATCTGCTATATCTTGCTGGAATCCTACACGTTGAGCTTCAGTGGAATAATCTTTCCTAAAACCGAATTGCCTTCTATCGAACCAGTTATTAATTTCACAAACATGTCTAATATAATCAGAAAGAATGCCTTCCCAAAGCTTACATACAATGCATGTCAAACTTACTGGCCTGTAATTTTCAGCTTTATGTCTATCACCCTTTCCTTTATACACAGGGGCTACTATAGCAACTCTCCATTCATCTGGTATAGCTCCTCCGACCAAACAATAATCAAATGAGTACTTCAGATATGGTACTATATCCCAACCCATTGTCTTTAGTATATCCCCAGAAATCTGATCAATTCCAGCCGCTTTTCTAGTTTTCAACTTTTGTATCGTATTGTAAATGTCATTGTTATCATATGTAAATTTTATTACTTCTTTGGCCTTAGTCTCCTCCTCTATCTCGACGTTATCCTTGAAACCAACAATATTTACATACTGCTGACTGAATACTTCTGCCTTTTGAAGATCTTCACATACACACTCCCCTTGTTCATTAATTATTCCTGGAATGTCCTTCTTGGAACCTGTTTCTGCCTTAAAATACCTATACATACCCTTCCATTTTTCACTAAAATTTGTATGACCGCCAATTATGCTTGCCATCATGTTATCCTTAGCTGCCTTCTTTGCTAGATTCAATTTTCTAGTAAGTAATGAAAACGCAATGTAAAATTCGTGGAGAGCAAAAAACTGGAAAGAAGAATAGAATCCTGAAAATATGGCACGATTGATCCAAACGATAACTGAGATTTAACCAGCACGCTCCCTGGAAAATCTCACATTCAAAAAGTAGAATTCCAGATTTACATTTAATTAAGGTTATCCGCCAGTCGACTATCCTATCGGATATTGGAACATGCCCGAATGTATCCTTAATCGAACCAAATCAACTATCAGTTGCCTTGGATAGGTTGCGAAACGTTACTTGAAAGCATGCTGCTCATTACACGTTAACAGCATTCGTCACATTCAAAAATAAAATTCCACCATGTATTGTCATCTAGTGACAACCTTACTGTAGTTACAGAGCAATCCCGATGAAGAAACATGCACCAAACCGACATATGTTCAGAAGGAACCAACAACACTTGATCCGATGGGATCTTACGTTATGTCGTTCTGAAGGAACTAAACTGCAATATGCAGAAAAACATTAATTCAGTATGCATTTAGAAGAAACAGCAAACACTGAAGTTAAATAAAAGTGATAAATCACTTTTAAATGTTCTTAATAAACCAAATTTGAGGTTGTGTAACAATTACGTCGTTAAATTTGTTAAAATATAAGTCCACAATATAAAACAAACAACAGGGAATCTTTCCAATTATCTATAACTACAACTACAATTAAAAATCCGTCTACCTACACTTGTCCCATTAATCCAAACTACAAGTGATCGGTAAATCAACGTCCCACATAAATAATATGAATAATGAAAAATGGAAATAAAATACACTAATCAGCTGACGAATCGAAACCGTATTCGTAGTGTAAATCCTACATAAATCAATTAAGTGTCAACACATGGCACTATCATAATAAAACGTAAAGTAAAAGAAAGAAAACATATAAAGGAAAGATCATTGAATATGAACACACGTGGTAAAGTAGTAGAGGTCAATCTCCATCAGCCAGGTTTCCATCTGGAACAACCCTTATATTCATACCGCCACTAATAATTTCGTGTGGCTATTTCTAGCCGAGTGCAGCCCTTGTAAGGCAGACCCTCCGATGAGGGTGGGCGGCATCTGCCATGTGTAGGTAACTGCGTGTTATTGTGGTGGAGGATAGTGTTATGTGTGGTGTGTGAGTTGCAGGAATGTTGGGGACAGCACAAACACCCAGCCCCCGGGCCATTGGAATTAACCAATTAAGGTTAAAATCCCCGACCCGGCCGGGAATCGAACCCGGGACCCTCTGAACCGAAGGCCAGTACGCTGACCATTCAGCCAACGAGTCGGACTTACCGCCACTAATGCAACGCTATTATGGGAGCACCTTCCGGCTAGTAAGATTTATGCGAAACGTGGTCTAAAATGTAAGTTACCTGCTAATATTTTTCACACTCGAATCCACTACTGCATAAACTAACATCGTTCAAGCCGAATCGAAAAAATGCCTAACCAGTGACTTGGCTATGTACAGATGATGCCCTAATCCTGCCTTTGAGTCAACGTTATAGTCTCTACTCTTCCTTAAGTTATATAATACACGCGGCATTCTAAATCGTTATAGTATCTACACATCATTCATACTGCCAGGCGCAATCGAAACTTTAACACAATGTCCGCACATTACAATCTGATCCTCGTCGAAACTGTAAAACATGAAATGAAATCATATACAAAAATGAGCTCGAATCAGGAAATACGAATGTATCTATATCCTACAAGAAGAATGAGTGAAATCGAAATTAAACGTGTTCGAATAGTTTAATCTATTCCTCATTACAATTTTTTTCTAGTGGATTTTACGTCGTACCGACACAGATAGGTTTAATGGCGACGATGGGATAGGAAAGGCCTAAGAGTTGGAAAGAAATTGCCGTGGCCACAATTAAGGCACATCCCCAGCATTTGTCTGGTGTGAAAATGGGAAAACACAGAAAACCACCTTCAGGGCTGCCGACAGTGGGACTCGAACCCACTATCTCCTGATGCAAGTTCAAAGCGGCGCGCTCCTAACCACACGGCCAACTCGCCTGGATCATTACACTTTAAACACATGCGGTGATATTCGATAAATGACGATAATTTCAAATCTCGTTTGATATTACGTAATATCACTGAAATCAATAGTCGCTACCATCACGATATTCACGGCATAACTCGAGTGTGAGGCTCCAAATGACCTGCCATGTCAACACTCCAAACAGGTATCACCGTGAACTGTCCAGTGAAGTAACTTATCAGCAAGCTAATCAAGCTAAACTGTCATTCTGATAAAATTCATTTTTCATATCCGCAATGCTTCCAGGCCGAGATATATTCATCACGTAAAGAAACAGATTGGAAATCGATTTACGATAATTAAGTATTACCTTGACCGTGTGTCAGAATGTATTTTGTTCGTTAGGTCAGCTATCACAAAATTCACTTTGCTGGTATCAAATAGAATCGTAACCTAGACTCAATTGCTGTTACCCACGGTCTTATATAAAATAGTAAACACAGGAGAACATAAACGTGTACTTATAACAGGCGTTGCGACGCACTCTCTTGGATTTGACAACCCTTACATTCTTTAATCGATCTGGACTGGTACAAGACGTTGCTCCTCTTACACCCTTAGTCAGAAATATTACCTATGACTTATACACCATATCATAAAAATTCTACTCCGTCGAACTAGAGGGTCTCTTATCCTCGGCGTACTCCTTATTCCACATCACTCGTAAAACGCAGGCTGAATCTGCCTTTAACATCTTCCTAATTGTTCTCATGATATTTCATATCCATGACATTCCATTTCTTCTTGCTTGAAACTTTTAAACACAAGCGATCCAACGCCCAAACAAATTTATAATGATCTCACAAATAACTTCTCGAAATTTTTTCCGTACCTCGGGAGCAAAATAGCATGCCGTTAATTTATATATCACAAATACACGATATAAAATGCAAATCCCGCATACCTAACTGCTGAACACATTGTTATCTCAAATTTATCGTGACGTGAATATTATTATTATTATTATTATTATTATTATTATTATTATTATTATTATTATTATTATTATTATTGAATATTTCGTTATTTGATTTTGTCACACTCATAACGGTTATCTTTATCGTTATGGGCCCGTGTTTTATTTTACTTTTAAAGAAATTAAAACACAGCTTAATGTCTAGCGCGCTGAACTAAATAATAAACTATTCGCGTCTACAATGGAATAACGACAAGACACATCATCATTATCGCACCATACTTAACTTTACACACGCCATATATACAACGCGATATTATGATTTTTTAATTAATTAATTTAATGGAACAAGCATTTGCATCTCTAACTACAAAATATAATATTAGACAGACCTGTAATTTTCGCGTTTTAGTGACATTACCTCAGCATCATTTCTCTCCAGCCACCTCTGGACTTAGCCCCTCATAAATTCGGGACACATCAATCACTTAAATACTACGTTATAAATACACTGATTCTGCACTCGTCTTGAAGCAACACACATTAATTTGATTTACGAAACTTTACAATACATTTTATTCCCTACACACATGCAACAATTAAACCCCCTAGACTCGTCTCGAGAATTCAACTGATGCAGTTCGCGGAATGTTTCAATATCTAACTTGTCTTCGCTCGCCAACTTGCTTCAGAGATTCTTCAAGTCTACTTCGCCCACTTTAAGTCTTCTTCTTAATGTCGCCTGATGTAGTTTCACCTCTCGGACAATTGAATGATGACTGATTCTCTTAGTTGATGAGGGGGTATTTATGCATCCTCTAGGAATGCTTTTCTTGGCGTTATCTGCCCTGTTGTGCAATCATTCCGTTTGATGACCTCTGGCTGATTTCTTTGAGACTCACGCCAGGTGTTCCACCTAATTTTCCAGCGTTGATGGTGTTATTCGCTGATTTATCCTGTCTCTTTAACGGGCGTAATTAATTAATTAATTAATTAATTAATTTCATGCACAGTGGTTCCAGCGCATTTTTGACCGCATGTCCTTGACTCGCGTTTTCCACTCTGCTAGGATGGATGCTACCTTCTCTCCAAGCCTAACTAAACACATTTCCACCCTGTGAAATTAAACTTCATTAAATATTTTCCAAAGTTTTTAAGTACTTATTTCTTTGTTAATGACAGTGACGAAATCTCTCACAAAGAGTGCTATTAGCCGGAATTTCGTTATTAAAGCCACTGTAATTGGGACACTACGTCCTGTAGTGTGCAATAAATAAATAAACAAATAAATAAATAAATTGCCCGAGATCTTCCGAAATGTTCCGATCTCGTTCGATTGTTCTGTTGGGTCGCCTCCCACTGTGAGTTGACACGCCACGGAACGCGAGATGAGCTTGAAATGAAAATATGGTTGCACTCCATCTTGTAGTTGACTTTTCAACAATACAGAATTATGGGCTCATGATCCATCTACGACGACGAAATATTTACATATAAAGTGGAGACGTTTAAAATCACATCCAAATTGAAAGGTATAGAATAATATTGATAAAAAATGAACCGTACTTCTACAGCGATACTCTCGCGCATCTTCCACTTTTCCTCTGTCACCAACAAGATCTCGCTGCAAATGTCATCGACAAAATCTCCTATTAAAACATGCATTCTCGACATTCTTGGTCTTTTCCGGACTACTTTATATTCTTACAGTTCCTCGGATTGGCTCTTCGGCCTGTTCTTCTCCTGTTAAAGTAGCAAGTTTGACGGACTGTAGGACCTCTTCTTCTCCGTAGGTCATTTCCCCTGTTGGTATGGCGACGTCATCGGGTTATGGAATACTGCCTTTTGGGTCCTGGTGTCCCTTAAGGTTTTCGGTATTAAATATGGCCTGCATGCTACCGTCCAAACTTTGAATTTTGTAGGATTTGCTCCTGAATCTTTAAAATAATTGTAAATTGTTCAACGTAAGAAGGAGCAAAGTTTGCGTAGACATTTTCCTGTGGGTTAGACATAATGGGTCTCCTTACGAGCATTAGTTCATTTTCCTCTAATGGACGATGAAATCTTACGTTTCTCACTCTACGCAACCAACGATCTGCCTGCCGACGTAGGTGTTCAGCCGTATTTTGTATACTGTGCCAGTAAAGTATAGCCCTGATTTACTATTTAATTTATAATCGCACGAGTTATGTCTCTGGGCAGTTCCAAGTAAATTATAGCTAGGACTTGGTACAGGAAGAAAGGTCCTATCTACAAGAAAACTTGAAAGTTCTTTTAAAGAGTGAAGTTTATTCAAATAAATGCATGTTGAATTGGACATCACCTTGGTGTAGATTTTCGTCGTCGCCAATATCGCCTATCAGGTAACCCGTACTCACAGGTCACTTTGTTGAACTGAGCTAGAACTGCAGGCCTCGTTCGTCACCATACAATGGAGTTGGAACATCCAGTTTGGTCCGACATGCAATCGAACTCGTACCTCTGAAGTTCTGGACGGTCTCCGACGATCTCCGACGATCTAGCGGGGTAATCACTCGTTTTATTACTCACATGATTGTCCACAATTGCAAAGTACCCGACACTTATTTGACACCAACCCTTAATTAAATATTGACTTAATATGACATCGATCTTCACTAGTCCTTTGTAGATAGGATGTAAATATTATTTAAAGATGAAAATGCGGATAGCATCGGATTCAGAAATAAATACATCACAGTTCATGAACATAAGTTTAGACATAACGAAACTGAAGACTATTCATATATTATGCACTCTTCGTGGTTGCTTTCACTGACATATGGTCGCACTTGACAATATAATAAATATACGACTGCGCAAGAGTTTATCCAACGGACGCTGCTTTCAGTAACGCATGAATAAGTTATTAATCACTTTGAAGAAGAAATAACACTATCAATTATTATGTACAGTTCAAAATTCGACTCAGTTTGAATTAGGTATCGTTCACTTCAACCCAAAATTTGGAGAAATAATAAGGTTTGCAATTATTATACGAAGTCGTAAACTCGCTTCATTTTGAAATGAGTATCGTTCATTTCTACTGCGAGTTAATCCCTTGTGTCGAAGCACAGGAGTATAAATTGTGTAATAGGTAATCACTCGCATTTAGGGTAGTGGAAAAGTTTAAACACTTCCATGATCACTTCTACTCAATAAAGAAAATAAGCTGACTGAGGTTTAAGATATTCCACAATTAGTAATATAATGCAGTAGTGTGTCACATTGAAATTCACAACACTTGTTCGTAAGAAACTAAGTTTCACAATTGCAGAGTGGTCAGAAACTAAGTTTCACAAATATAAAGACTTGTCACATGCCGAACTTCCTATACGAGCACAATTTACAAGTTCCAATCAACTATCAGGACCTAAGTCCACTGTAAGACTTGCAGAATTGGAAGTTACTATACACGCACGTTATCTAAGTTTCAGTCGACTGACAGAATCTAAGTCCACTGTAAAGACTTATCACATACCGGAGTTTCCACTCGCGCACAGATTCTAAGTTCCAATTAATTGACAGAATCTAAGTCTACTATGAAGACTTGTAGATTTCGAAGATAAATTTTGACAGCACTTTGTCTCGACGAACAGAGTAATGGTACAGCGTAGTGAGTCAGACTGGACTCCCAGGTATGACTGACTGACTTGGTTGGGTTGAGCTTGTCTTATATACGATTTGTGCTTCTACGTCATCAAATATCATGATTTCCATGAAGTTGAATTCCTCGAGAATGTCTCGATAGATTTACCTGAAATTTAATATTGGAAACGTTTACATTATTCTATACAAAATGACATATCTCCCGAGTTGATACCATCACAATTACAGGAGTTTTGAAAATTTCCTATTCGAATATTCGGGAAGGTGTGGCGTTTCTTCTAAAACACGCCAGTCCATGCCGAGTAGCACGTGGCAGAACAGGCGGACAGCCTATTTTGCTCCTGCGTCCACATCACTCCTACAGCTGTAGCTGCCTCAGGCGCGCTCGCTTCACCGAGCGTAGACAGACCAAGCTCGCAGTAAATGTCTTGCTTGATGATTAAATATTATTTATCTTCAAAGAATACGGCATGTACCACGCATAACTTGTACAATACACAATTCCTGTGATGGTCGAGGTTCACTGGGACACTGAACCACACCAAGCCAGGGTCTCAGAGGGTATTGGTTAAAATGAAGGTTTTATGGAATCCTCCCTATAAATTTGTGTACGGTGTTATTGACACAATTGACTATCATGTGTAACACCTAAACCCACTTAAACTGTTCTTGGGCGCAGTAAGTTCTGCAGGATTTTGCACTTACCTGCATTACCTTCTCGGAAGTATTTCCCTCACGATGTCCAACACTACCGAGAAGGTGATGAATTTCCAAGTTCTGAATGGCCGCCTTAAACTGTGCGGAAGTAAAATGGGGAATGAATTTCGGCTTGCCCATATCTGGAATGATGTTACGGGAAGTACATCTCAAAACAAACTTGGAGTTCGCTTTCTGCATAGGAAACAGGGTCGTAAGTTTGGGAAGGACGTCAATGGTTACTAAGATAAACTTGTTGCCATACTTTTCATTCACGAGTGGCCCATATGTGTCCATAGTGACTAGCTCCTTTGTTCATAAAGACAAGAGCGGAATAGGTGCCTGTCGAATGAAGTAAGGGTTTGCCTTATGTGCTGGCATGTGTCGCACGTAATAACTATATCCGTTACACTCTCCCTTAAATTCACCCAGGTAATGGTCTCTTCAATGGTTCACAGGATCTTATCGATCACTCCACGACCGATAAATCTATGCACGTGCCACATTAATCCCTTTCGTAGCTGCGGTCGTACCAAAATCCGGGGTTTTATATGATCACCATCTACAAATTTCACAAGTGTATTATCTACAAACAAGTAATTGTCAGCGGGTTTTGTATATCAAGGTATCGTGGATCCTCAGCTGGTAGTGTCCCTCGAAGGTATGAAATCATTTTCCCGAAAAAAGTGACTCTCGATTGAAGATATCCTAGTTGTCCCAACTCCATCAGGAAATCTCGATCTTCCTGGATTAGATCTAGATGATTTACCACATTCTATTTATCGTTGGGGTTCCTGGTTAGTATGTCCTCCAACACATTTGACTTCCCTGAACAATGCTCAATCTTAAAGATAAGTTTTTGGATAAACAGAGTCCACCCGGCCACTCTTTCACTCGCAACAGCGGTCTTCATTATAAAAGTGAGTGCCATGTGGTCTGTCTTAATTATGATATGAAAACAACAATTTTTTTTCCAGTGCTGCAATGCCTGAACAATAGCCAACATTTCGAGTTCCGTCACGCTGTACCTGATCTCATGCGATCTTATTTTCCGACTCCATAATGACAAATAATTCCTATATGCGGGCTGATCTGAACTCTCCTGATAAAAATGTGCCCCGATTCCCACGGTGGATGCATCCATTTGTAAGATAACTGATTTCCCAAAATCGGGATGACCTAGCTGGACGCTGTTTAGCAGTAGCTCTTTGTTCTCTCTGAATACTTCCTCAAATTCTGGACTCCGCCTCCACTTATTGTTTTTATGAAGCGTGCTCTGAAGTGGGGCCACAACTTCTGTATAGTTTGAGCAGTGGTCCACGAATAATTACCACATTCCAATAGTTGCCTGACTTATTGAATTTTGAGTGGACTCGGAAACTTGTCTATGGCCTGGAGTTTCACAGGATTCGGGCGAACGGCCTCGGCATCAATAACATGTTCAAGGAAAAACTTTCCTCTGACAAAAATTGGACACCTTTACATTTACTTTGAAGCCTGATGCCTTTTGTCTTATGTTCCAGCCCGACGTGGTGGTATGAGGACGTTATCTACGCTGATGAAACGTGATTTTCCTCTAAAACGTCTGATAACATCAACCTTTTATTGAGGACATGAGTGTTCAGACACACTCGCAGTGTCCCACCAGGTTTTTGAACTCCCACTAACGGATTTTAATATGGTGTGGGGTGCTTGGAAATGATCCCATTCTACTCCATTTCCTTTATGATTTTAGCACTTGGGTGTAGTATTTATGTGGCATAGGATACGATTTCCTCTTAAAAGGCGTCCAAACCGTAACAGCTAGAGCATAAATGAAGTTAGGGATTAGACCTGGTTCTTAATTGAACACTGATATATATTCCATCAAGAGATTCCTAAGTTGATCCTTTTCCTCCGCAGTCCCAGGACATTCGGCTACCATTAATCCTACCAAGGCTTCATAATTGGTGTCAACATCAACTTCAAAATGTCACATAACTCCTTACGATGATTCCATTCATCCTCTAAAACCTCACCTTCACCAGAATTTAGCTCTACTGAATTTACAGGTTTGAACCTTGGACATCCTCTTCGCCATATTCAAATGTTTTGTCTTCCGCAGATTCCTCAATTTATGAAACAAAATCCGATCCCCCCACTCTTCCTGAATTCAATTTGATTTCTACTTAGGTTAATCACAGTATTAGTTCCTCGAATGAAATCGGCTCCTAGAATCACATTATAGTACATCTTGGACATGATCACAAATGGATGAGCGAACGTGTCAATTCCAATATGGAGATGTAAAATAGTCTGCACCTTACAAACAGCAATTTTGTCAGTAATGACCCCTCGTTTTTTTATATTCGACACGGGAATGACTAGCAAATTGTTGCGTTGTCTCAAATCGTCAAAAAGGAGCTTGAGAGATGATTCTGATAGTGGCACCAGTATCCACGACAGATTTGACCTGGAAATTACATATTCGGACATTGATTAGGAGTAGTCTCTTTACTCTGTTAATTTCCTGTTCCAAATGGTCTTCAACAAGATCATCGGATTTAATGATCCAAGAATCAGTTTGTACAATCGCCCAGCATCTGACGCTTCGTATTGAAAACAGGGGTTGTTGACTCAAATTTTACCTATTGGGATTTTGAAGATTTTATCTGTCAGGTGACGACTGTGAATCATGTTCGAAACTTGGCGCAAAAGTATTTAAGTTGGAATGCCGTTGATCCTGGCGATTTGCTCTCTGGTACTCTAAACCTTCAACCCCAAAACATTCTTTCTTTGCTTACTGGTGTTTAATGGCACCCTTCCAATTCTTTCTCCTGAGCTCTTCTCAACCCATCAGTATATCGAACCCGCTCTCGATAACTCTCTTCGTCGTTATGCCGCGAATTCTGCGATCCGTTATTTCCCCTATCCCTTCGGTTTCTGTAGTTATTCCGAAAATGACTGGGGTTACCTCCGTTTCAATCATACCGTCTCCAGTTAGGATTACTTTCCTGGTGATTGTTCCCGGTCTCCCTACGCCTATTCCAATCCTCATTTCTAGGACGTGTGTGTTTCCAATTGTTTCTAAGCTCTCGTCTTACTTCGGTCGATTGTGGTTTTCCCTTGTCTGATGTTTCCTGACCTCCTTCGGGATCCTGACGTGGTAATCACGTGGTGTTCGTGGCATCGTCCTCCTCTTTGTCGTGTTTGGTTATGCGTGTGGTCTAACTGTTGAAGGATCATCTCCGCTAGTATGGGCAACTGTACTTTTGAGACAATGAGCATTATTTGAACCTCCGGAGGAAATTGCTTTTAGATAGCTTGAACTAATACTTGTTCCGACGGTGGTCATTCAATTTTGCGAAATTCAACAAGCACAGCTGTAAAATACTCTGATTAGTTCGTTGGGACGTTTGCTGTATACTTACGTGAGTATAGTTTAAGTCTCAGAATATGCTGAACCTCTGTGCTCCAAAATATATTCAGAAACGCCCGTGAAAGGTGTCTAAATTGTAAGGAAACTTTTTAAATCATAACAACCGCATTCCTTCAAGGTATCTTTCAGCCACCCCTGATTGCCGCTCTTCAACAATCTTACCACCACGGATATATTCCCTATGACCCTTAAGGAATCCATTCGGAGTTAGATGTGGGCCCCCATTAAATTTCCTATGCTGGTCCTCATGTAGCCTAATCGCGTTTATGACATTCGTAAGCCCTGAGACTTGAGAGCGACTGGTACCAACGTTCGGACTCTGACCACTAACGTTGGTATGACTGCCACTTGGCAATTCACAACCAAAATCTATAATAGGAACTGTCGTGGATTGATTTAGAATTTTAACCACCTTGGATTGCATATCAACCACACTACCGATCCAAATATTGACGTAATTCTTAACGAATCCGACCTTCTTATCTATTACCTCTTGGGCTAAAGTAATTTATTTCAAACCCTCCTCAGTGCTACTGTTCCTATCGTTGGACTCTCTGGAGTGCCCGGTCATGTTCTGCCTAGGGTCGCTCAAGTTATTTCTCATTTCCACTAATTCTTCTTGAATTTCTTTAAAGGTGGTTTATGAATCCTCACTAGACACTTGGAGTTTACCAATTGCTTCCTCGTAAAGTTTCATTTGTCTCTTCTCCACTGTTAAATTTTCAGCGTTCAAGTGCTTACAATCTAATATTTAATATCAGCTGATAAAGTATCGCACTGCTCCTCCACTATCGTTAAAGATTTCTCCTTATCATGATCCATGGACTTCCGCATCTCTATAATCTCTTGATTAACGTCGGCTTTAAGTTCCACGTGGCAATCGGTCAGCTGTTTACTTGCTACCTGGCTATCAAATAAATGTTTGTCAAGTTACTACTTTATACCATCTTGACTATCACTTAATTTACAATATATTTCGTAGCTTTCATCGAACCGTTTATCAATGTATGTTTTAAAAATATCATGAATTTTGGAAAAAACAGTCTATAAACATCATCGTTTAGATAGACCTGATCCTCAGAAAGTTGTTTGTCAATTTCTTTCATAATTTCAACCTGGCTAACATCGAAACGCTGATTTAGTTTACCTATCTCAAACTTAACTTCCTCTTCGAGTACTAGGCAACTGGAATGTGTTTCTTGAATCTCAATCTCAACTTTCTCTAGTTGAACTACCGTGTCCTTTAATTCAAGCTTCAAATGATCACTATTATCTTCAATCCAAGACATTAAATCATTGGACTCTTTACCACTAGTTTGTGTATGATGAATGCTAGCCTCTAACTTATCCACCAAACGCTCACTCTGAGCTTTTATATCTTCCATCATCTGCTGCGGCAGATCCAACGTCACCTGACATTCCATCACAAAATCTAGAAGTACAGAAACGAGTAAGCTAGCTGTTCAATGCCGTCAAGATAACCCACACCACTATGGAAGAATTCACTACTGCATTTCACATACAAACGCTATTAACTTTAGTAAAATGAAACTCACCAATTTGCAACAGTTGCCCTATTTACATTTAATTACTTTGGCTTGTATCACAAATTATTTAGTTAAAGAAAATTATGAAGTCATAAAAAGTAATAAAGGTAAATATTCAAACATTGTTTTGCTTCCATGTAATTAATTAAATTTTCAACATGCTAAAGCATAAATCCTGAATGTAATTCAACAGTATCACTTCCAAAATTTATGACTGTGATATGGATTAAAATTTAACAAAGATTTAACTATCGGCTTCCGTAAATGCAATGTGACTGTTGCTACTATTAACTAAGTTGATATGCTCCTCCTTAAGAGAAATATATTTGAGCAATCTCACTGGGCATAATTTGTTTAACAGTGGCTCAGCACTAGTCCCCACCTGGCTTGTATTATTTATAATGCGGCTTAGGCCTCAACATTATTCCCTGTTATCGTTAAATATTATTTACCGTGACATATGCTCCCACATCGTTATCGTGACCTAGGCCTCACGTTGGGTGCAATTTCACTGAACCCACCGTTCCATCGTTGGTCGTCTGCGTTGGCTGCAAGGGTAGAGCAAAATCATACTCTTTGATCTTGGGGTCGTTGCAAGTTTTTTCTGTCACTTCACCGACCAACGATAGGGTTCAGAGGAGAGCATAACTACTTCAGATGAGGAGCGAAAATATGCTTACTAGAATATTTATTCAATATAAATCACAGTAACTTGTTTATCAAATACTCAGGAAAGGTCAGTTACATTTTTCACAAAATGTTATCACGCAGACACAGTGCATAACGTGAGTGATGAAGTTATATTGAATTTCTTATAATTGTCTTCCAAAGAATGAAAACGCTATGTAAAATTCGTGCACTGCAAAAACCAGGAAACGTAAATAAAAACCTCAGAATCTGGCACCATTAATCCAAACGATAAGGTGAGAGTTAACGCACAATATCCGGGGAAAGTCTGATCTTCAAAAAAGTAATTTCAGGTTTACATTTAATTAATGTTATCCACCAGTCGACTATCCTATCGGATATGGGAACATCCACCGAATGGATCGTTAATAGAACCAAATCGACTATCTATGGCTTTCGATAGGTTGTGAAATATTACTTGAAATCATGGTGTTCATTATAAGTTAATAGCAATTTTCGCAATCAAAAATAAAATTCCACCATGTCTTGTAATCTCGTGACACACTAAACGTACAGAGGAATCCCGATGCTGAAACATGAATCACTCCAAACAGATCTTCAGAAGGAACCAACAACACTTGATCCAATGATATCTAATGTTACATCGTTCTGAAGGAACTGAACTGCGAAATACAGGAGCACCTTCATTCATTATGCATTTACAAGAAACGCCTAACACTGAAGTAAAAGAAAAGTGATAAATCACTTGAAAATGTTCTTAATAAATCAAATTTCAGGTTGTGAACAGCTGCGTCGAATAAAGTCGTTAAAGTCCACACTATATAAAAAACAACAGGAAGTCTTTCCAATTTTCTGTAACTACGACTAAAATTACAAATCTCTCTACCTACACTTATCCTATTAAACCAAACAACAAGTGATCAGTAGATCAACGTCTCACATAAATAATGTGAATAACGAAAAATGAAAAAAAAATATACCAATCATCTGGCGAATCGAAATCGCATTCGTAGAGTAAATCCTCCATCAATCAACCTAAGTGTCAACACACGACGCTATCATAATATGCAGGACACCTGACCAATAAATATTAAACTAAATGAAAGAAACAAATATAAAGGAAAGTTCATGAAACTTGAACACGCGTGGCTAAGAAGAAAGAGTCAATCTCCGTTAGCCAAGTTTCCATGCGGGACAAACCTTACATTCATGCAGCTACTGATGCAAAGCCACTATGGGAGATCCTTCCGGCCAGTAAGAATTATGTGGAAACATGGCCTAAATTGTACCTGCTAATATTTTCCACGCCCGTATCCATTATCGCAAACACTAACATCGTTCAAGTCGATTCGCAAAAATGCCTAACCTAAGACTTGGCTATGTACAGACAACGTCCTAATCCCGTCGTTGATTCAACGTTACAGTCTCTACTCATTCTAAATCTATCATTGAGCCAACGTTATGGTATCTAAATAACATTCATACTGCCAGGCGAAATCGAAATTTAACACATTTTCCGGATATTTAAATCTGATCTCCTTTGAAACTCTAACACATGAAGTGAAATTCGCTACAAACATGAACTCTAATCTGGAAATATGACTGTGTCTATTTCCTCCAAGAAAGCGTGAAATTAAAATTAAACAACCTGTTCGAACAGTTTAATCTGTTCCTCATTACAATTTAAACACATACGGTGAAGTTCGCTAATTGAATATAAACTCAAACCACGATTAGTATTACGTAATATCACTGAACACAATAATCACTACCATCACGATATTCACGGCATAACTCGAGTGTGAGGCTCCAACTGACCTGCCATGTCAACACTCCAAACAGGTATCACCGTGATCTGTCCAGTGAGGTAAATTCTCAGCTAGCTAGTCAAGCTAAACTGTCATTTTGATAAAATTAATATTTCATACAAGCAATGCTTCCAGTCAGCGATATTTTAGTCTCGTACAGATACGGCATAGAATTCAATATACGATAATTAAGTATTATCTTTACCGAGTGTCAGAATGTATTTTGTTAGTGAGGTCCCCTATCACAAAATTCACTTTAATGGTTTCAAATATAATCGTCACCTAGACTTAACTGCCGTTACCTACGGTCTTACACACAATAGTAATCTTGGGAAGAATTAAACTTGTACTTAAAATAGACCTTAGACGCACTCACTTGGATTTGACAACCCGTACATTCTTCAATCGTTCTGGATTGCTACAGGATATGGTTCCTCTTTTACAGCCTGTCTAAGAAATATTACACATCACTTACATACACTGTCACAAAAATTCCTCTATGTCGAATTACAGGGCCTCTTGTCCTAGGCGTCCTGCTTATTTTATATCACTCATAAAATGCAGGCTTACTCTGCCTTTAACATCTTCGTAAATCTTATCATAAAATTTAAATTTCCAATAAATTCCTTTTTCTGCTTTTTTGAAACTTTTAAACACAAGCGATCCCATGACCAATCAACTTTATAATGATCTCATAATTGTCTTCTCACAATTTTTCCGGACCTGAGGAGGAAAGTAGCATGCCGTTATTTTCTATGTCACGAATACACGTTGCCACAACATGTAAATTTCCCAAAAATGCCAAAGTTTATCATACTTCACTGGATTGAGATATAAGCCGCAAATCCCGCTTACCTAACTCTTGAACGCATTATTATCTCAATTTTATCGTGACGTGAATATTATTATTATTTTTCGATATTTAGTTATTGGACTTTATCACACTCATAAGGGTAATTTTTTCGTTATAATTATAGTAAATTTTATCGCCCCTTATTTGATTTCATTGTTTAAGAAATTTAAACAGAGTTTAGTGACTGGCGCACTTACCTAAATAACAAACAATTCGGGCCCACAATGGAATAACGACAAGACACATCACCATTATCACGCCGTACTCAACTTTACACACGCCACATATAAAACGCAATGTTGTGATGTTTTAATTAATTTAAATGGACAAGCATTTACATCTCTAACTACAAAACATAATATTTAAATTAGACAGATCTGTAAAACTGCCGTTTTAGTGGCATTATCCCGGCTTCATCTTACGCCAGCCACCTCTGGACTTAGACCCTCATAATTGCGGGACACATTCTTTGCTTAAATACTACCTTATAAATTCACTGATTCTGCACCCGTCTTGAAGCAAAACACATTAATGTATTTTATTAAACTTTACAATATATTTTATTATGTACACATATACAAAAATTAACCTGCCTAGGCTCGTGTCGAGAATTCAACTGATGCAATTCGCGTAAATTTCCAACTGCTTTCCTCCAGCTGTTCCACAGATGTGAGTTACCTTGAGACAAAAGCATATCTCTGCCTAAAAACAAACGTCCTCACTTACCGTTTGTCAAAATAATCTTGTCCGCAATCACTGAAAGAGCTATCTATGAATCTACTGCCTCCCAATGCAGATATTCAGGAATCCTACAATTATATAGCTTGTGATTTTCTTCCGACCAGGTTAGATGTCGTAACCACTATGTTTCAGTATCTAAGTTGCCTTCGCTCACCATTACCACTTGGTAAAATATTCATCCCTGAAGCCAACTGGCTTTATAGATTCTTCAAGTCTACTTCGCTCACTTTAAGTCTTCTTCTCAGCGTCGCCTGGCGTAGGTTCACCCTCTCGGACAATTGAATGATGACTGACTCTTGGTTGAGGAAGGGGTATTTATGTATACTCTGCGGACCCTTGGCTTGGCGTTATCTACTGTTGTGCAATCACTCCATTTGATGATATCTGGACCGAATTCTTTGAGACTCACTCCAGATATTACACCTAACATTCCAGTCATGATGGTGTTGTTCGCTGATTTTTCCTGTCTCTGTAACGAGTGTAATTAATTAATTTCATCCGCAGTGTTTCCCGCGCATTTTTGATCGTATTTTCTTAACACGTGTATTCCACTCAGCTAGGATGGATGCTACTTGCTCTTTAAGCCTAATTAAACACATTTCCACACAGCGAAATTTAGCTTCATCAAATATTTCCCAAAATTCTTAAGTACATATTTTTTTTGTTAATGACAGTGCCGAAATCTTTCACAATGAGGGTTATTATCCAGAATTTCGTTATTAATTCCCCGAGGTCTTCCGATAAGTTCCGACCTCGTTCGAATGTTTTGGTGGGTTGCCTCACGCTGTGAATTGGCACGCCACGGAAGGCGAGATGAGCTTGTAATAAAAATATGGATGCACTCCATCCTGTAGTCGATATTTCAGCAATGTAGAATTATGTTCTCATTATGTCCCCATGAAATTACGTGGGCTTCGAAAGATGAAAGCAGGTTGGGAAACTTACATTCAACACTATAACGTACGTTGGGAATTAGCACAGAGTGAAGACGATCACCTTCATTAGATTCGTAACAGTGAAACAGAGAGGCATGCTACGATAAAGGCATCCAACGATGGAGACAATTTAACTGGCCGTCAACTGAGGAATATGCTTAGAAACCGAGAGTATGAATTTGGTCCTCGCGCAAGCTTTCAGGTAATGTTCTCGAAGTTTGCGCTGAACATCCAAAACTAATAGTTGGGTGAGCACAACCGAAGGACTTTCCTCGTTACAATGGACGAAGTCTCTGAAGATGTGCAACATAACAGCTGTCCGAGAAGTCACAGTCGGTCGGAAACGCTGTCGCCATGAAGGTCGTAGTGAGATTGAAAACTTTGGTAATGTACAGGGATTCTGCTCCAAAGGTTAACTTCAGAGTGATAGCAGACATCACAGTGTACGAGCAGCACTAGCATCCACTCTGCGCTCTAGAAAGTGGAAAGTTTTTGAAGAGGTTTACTGGGTGTCATCTTGTGGTTCCAACAGAATAGCAGACATCATGGCAATGAACCCAAAGCTGCGTGTGGTCCATGTGGTTGACCGAACTGTCAAGTTCGATAACTCCATCCATCAGGCAAGATATATACTGAACCCTTTAGGTCCATATTGAGGGATACCTACCTTCCTTACCTATCAGCAAAGTTCATGAGATCTGTCTCTTGGGTCGTTTCGGGTTCTTCGTCACTTGCTGAGGTAAAGGTAGGGTTCATTAATTCTAATCTATCTACCGGAATGAAAGGTCTGTTTAAAAGATTCCTATTTATTCAGGAAAATTCTGAAGCATGTCAATGGTATCATAGAAGTCAATTGTGTCCACTGGACACCACAATCAATTTACATAAATATCAGAACACTGGTGTGAGGCTTTAACGTAATCGCCTGATGGGCATTCTTACTAGAAACCATTGTCTCAATTATTAATCATTTAAGAAAGGAAAGTCTGGAAATCCTTAAATTCGGCTTCCATGTGAGACCACATGTACCATCATAGTGATTCGTTATGGTCCAGCCCTCGTAACACGAACTCTGGACTCTGAGTATAATTAAGGCCGTCCAATCGGTGTGTGCCATACAGTGGTTCTACGGCATGGACCCTTAATTGAATCGATGTGACCTGCGTCTATGTCATGGACCGACATCTAATCTTTTAAGTTACTTTAAAGTCATTGTGGATGCTGACCGCAAGGAAATGATGCTACGATGGCATATGGCCCTAATCTAAGTCACTGAGGTTGATGACCCCCTGACCATCCAAGTTTCTAAGCTGAAGGCTAAACACAATTAAGTTACATCGGTTGATGACCAAAGTTCCACTTTACTATCCCCAGCACATTCACTGCTCAATCAATCAAAGTTCAATAATTACAACAACAGCAATGCTCACAAACTTTGTGGCAGAAAAATCCATTTCCTTCGGATATGTCCCTTTTATCTTTACTTTATTTTTTAATATTCCCCAGACAACAAATTAAAATTTCCAGAATGCATCTCCAAGTTATTCGCTTGATTAAAGTTATTTCAAAATGTGGTTTCACTGAATTTAATAATTTAATAAATTTAAATGATTTATCGAAATGTTAAAGAACAGTAAATTTTATTTCCGCGGACTCTGGTTTCTTCACAACTTTCTACGCAGCTGTGATGTGAATTCAATATTGCGATGTTTATCTGACTGGAAAAGAATTTGTTACATCATTCATGTCCAGCTATATATCTCGTCTCGTGATATCACACTTTAAAATTCTAATCTAGTCCTAACCGTTATTAACACTTGGATATCCTAATAATCTACGTACAAACCAAACAACTCGCCATATAATTACGATGTCATATCTCGTCATTACCATTATGAATTTTGCACTCCCCTCACAGACAAACCGACCGTCACGACCATCGCTCTATATTTTGGACAACCCTAAATTTGGTTACTCTGTTCCTTATACTCAAAGTTCATGGTTTCAAATGTTCATTACGTCCTCAATTACAGTATTTCAGAATACTTAGATCATTACCGGCTATGAAATTTCAACTAAATCCAGCATTTTAACGTATCCCCTGGCCGAGAATTACAGTACAATCTCATGTCCACTCCTTTCCCGCTATCATAGCTGAGGTCCCTCACCCCATGCTCGCTTGGCAGTTACATAAACCACCCGGTTCGTTCTACCTGACTGACTTCTCAAAATGCTCCCTTTAAACTCTGCCGACATAATTAAACAAATACGATATTCTAACCAACAAAATGCACAGATATGCTTCAAGATGCCCACACTAATTATACGCGTCGGCAATTGATACCGCTATGGATTTCTATGAATTTCTTTCCATTCCCAACATTATAAAATATTCCTCGGGCTATCATATCCCGGCTTCAATGACAGGACTCTAACCTGATTCGCACATCTCATCTCAACTCATATAAAACATTCCTCGGGCTTCCGTGTCCCGGCTTCAATGACAGGTCCGACCTGATCCACAAAACTAACCTCTGTTTCCCAGCTCCACAATTATCATCGACAAAGAACTGGATTAAAATCCTCACTAGAAATCCCGACGTCTAATATCGCACAATGCATTAATCATGAATAACTTCGCATAAATGATATCGTATTTAATAACTTGATTTTTACGAGAAATGACCGAAACATTCTACTAGATCCTTTTTATTGCCAGTCAGACACAGTTTAAAATGGGCATTAAAAAAGAACGTTTCTCTCCGTGACCAAATTCATCACCCTTGGCTCTCACCCGACAGCGCGCTTCCACTCGATTGAAAATGAGTGACCATGGATTATTATTATTAACGTCAAATTACAGACAGAAGAATATTACATCGAATGAACATCTTACTTCGACATCACAAAATACAGGAAGTACACTCACACGGATGACGATCTACATTGGACGTGATATCACTTCAGAACCCTATTCAATAACTTTTAGAACATTATACGACACTCGCAAGACTTCAAAAATTTATCCAAGTGGGAAATAAAACAAATGACTCTTTTAGTCGTACTCTCACATTTACAAAACTTAGTAGGGCGACCACTGCGTCGTATATCCCCATGCAAATACACTTTTAGAAATCACGAGACGAGATATAAGAGGTAGTAAGATGGAAAGCCACCTACCTCATGTCGTCACGCCAGTATTCGTCTTAGGGCTCACCTGTGACCCTGGCATTTTATTTAGCCATCTTTACATTCATGGCTGTACATCTCATTATGTTTCTTCAGGTTTCCTGGAATAAAGCATAAAAAAAAGAAATACCCTTCACTTGTTTGCGGAGCGCACACGATGGATTATAATTATTTCCACACACGAATTACTTAATCACATTAGAATTTATTCAGTACTTTGACCGTCCTATCTGGTACAGTTATTTCACTCAAGAAAACTATCTCCTCATGGAGTCAACACTTAGCCGCAATGGCTAAAATCTGCAGTTGAACTCAGTCTACTTTCGTTGGTTTGATTTCGCAGAGCAGCTCAACAATTTTTCGTCCGCTTTGTATCACAAATGCCGGAGAAGGAAGCTTCGTCATGGCGTCCCTTCATATTTATAGCAGTTACCCCCTCTCTTCGGATCTCTCCCTTTGCCGCCAAGAAAAATTTTATAAATTTTCTGACTTACCTAAACTGTAATTTCAAGAGTTTTGAAAGTGACTACATGCTTGCTACATTTCTGGCGGTAGTGTTCATGGACATTTAAAAATTTTACGGGTTCGATTTGTGAGATGATTGACCTCCTTTGATAGCCACTATATTTTTTTGACTTGGCGTGGTCACGCCGTGTACACGCGCTTTGAAATAGTTCATAAAAATGACTTGAGATTCTTCCGCCGTCGACACGTGTGGTTGACGTCACATACCCCAGAGCGTGGGACCGAAGGTAATCACCCCCTCGTCACGTGTCAAATCCATGCTATCAAGAATCCAACTTTTAATTTAATTGTTACATTATGCATAATGTTCTTAGGGCACAAAGGTCATGGGTTCATATTTCCCCCAAGACACGAATTCCTTTCGCGCAGTGACAAGGAATTTCCTTCAAATACTCCAGATGGCGAAATTTCTAATTTTGACGTCTGATGAAACATGACCTTTGAATGTAAATTCCTTTCCTCTCTCTTATGCAGTTGGTCATCTTCTGGTGTACGGATATTAGTTGATGCCTTCACCTTCCTGGTAGTTCTTGGTTACTCGGGGAGTTCGGGGTTGCGGGTAGATCTCCAGTGAATTGTAGTTGACTTATTGGAAGTTAGGTGGTTTGTCCTTCCAACTTCTTGACGAACTTGCATTCACCTCAAAATGCGAAGTTTCTGGGTTCAAATCCCTGTCCTCATTACTATCGTTGTCACTGACTTTCTTCATTTTTGCAGGTGGTTTACCGTTCTTCTTCCTCATCATTCTCCTCATCTTCTTCATTTTAGCAGCTGGCTGACCCTTCCTCTTCATCATCATCCTCATCTTCATTTTAGCAGCTGGTTTACCCTTCTTCTTCATCACCATCCTCATCTTCTTCATTTTAGCAGCTGGCTTACACTTCTTCGCATTTGCTTTAGCCTTTCTTGACGGACTATAATCCTCATCACTGGCATCCTCGTCTGAACGTTCATCAATTCTACTTATCTTAGGCCTCTTCTTCTTATTGGTACCAAATCGTTTAGGTTTTGCTTTTTCCTCTTCAGACCCATGCCATAGATCAGAATGTCTGGATTTGTAATTATTCCACCTTCTATCGGCTTCATTTCCACGATGGCGTCGGCGTCTTTGGTAAGAATTTTCCCGATATCGACTCTGGTTCCTCCTACATGGATCACGGCGTCTATTCCACTTTCCGTACAGGTAGCTAGGTTGTTCCACGTTCTTACTATCCTGGTTTAGTATGGTTTCAAACCGTTGCTCATTATTCTCTTGTATGACTGCCTGCGAGACATCCCTATCCGGTCTACTCTCTTGGATATGGTTTACGACATTCACTTGGTTTTCCACATGCGTAACTACTTGTGACGCTGATTTAGGAGACTTCACGTTAGTGAAATATTCAAGTAGACGGGCCAGTATAACCTCCACCGTTTCTAACTTCTTGTTCGAGTCTTTCGCATCCGCCTTTATATTTTCACTTGGTTCCTTCAAGTCTGCCTGTACCTCCTCAATACTCCTAGGCGTTTCTTCCCGAGTCATACCTAAATTTCTTATATCCTCTTTATTCGTCTGGATTAATTTCAAGTCAATGGCCTCAATACGCTGGTCTACAGTTGCCTTGACGTCTTCGGCTACCTGGTCTACTTTGTCATTTACGACGGCTATCTCTTTACACAACATTTCCTTATGTTCATTCATTGCTGTGAAGACCTTTGACTTATCGTCTTCACGCATGATGTTGAACTTCTCTACCTCTGTCTTCAAATCGGCCTTAAGCTCAGCTTGATCTGACATCAACTGCTGATGTAGTTCCCTACTTCCGTTGACGTGCCTATCGAGGTCTCCTCTAATCATGTCCTGATTTTCACAAAGAACACGATGTAGCTCGCGAGTTTCTATAAACTGCTGATTTATTTCATGTTTAAAGTCACCAATGTCCTTCCTAATATCAACGCTAGCTTCCTTACAACTATCCTGCGTGTCCTGTACGACCTCCTTCATACCTTTTAAGTCTACATCTGCACTATCTAATTTATTGTCAACTGTTTCCAACCTTACACTCATAGATTTAATATTCTCACTTAAGTCCTTCCTATCGGCTTCCGCAACCTTCCTATCGGCCTCCATTTTCTCCATAAAGTCCTTCATCATTTGGAACACCTGCCCTTGGGCCAATTCTCCCTCCTGCATAAACATACTGTATTTAACAGAAAACGATAGGTCATCGGTGAGCCCGAGACTTCAACGGCGTATAATAAGACTACAACGATAAACATCACAACATCCTCCTATCTAACACATCACACTGTTAATGCAACATTCTCTAAAAATTTTATTTAATAAAACGTGAACTGCAATGTTCACTCGATCAAAGTGATCAGCCAAAACACTCAAACCAGTGTTCAAAAATTTGGTAAATTACACTAACAAACTTAAATTATACCTTTCATTCAGTAGATAAATTATTCTCATAGTGGTATCTCCTAGCCTTACTCATCGGGCGTTTATCTATTTCTTCGAGTTCACTACCAACTCTGGCGCACGATTTTATCATCCATAATGTGGCATAGCCTCAACATTATTTCTCATTTCCTCTAGTACACGATGTTTCCAAAATATCCTTATCGTTATCGTGACTTAGGTACCCTCATCGTTATCGTGACTTATGCCCCATCGTTAAGTGACTGATGCCACCACGTTGGAAGCCATTTTAATGAACCCTTCAGGTCCATATCGAGGGATACCTACCTTCCTTACCTATCAGCAAAGTTCATGAGATCTGTCTCTTGGGTCGTTTCGGGTTCTTCGTCACTTGCTGAGGTAAAGGTAGGGTTCATTAATTCTAATCTATCTACCGGAATGAAAGGTCTGTTTAAAAGATTCCTATTTATTCAGGAAAATTCTGAAGCATGTCAATGGTATCATAGAAGTCAATTGTGTCCACTGGACACCACAATCAATTTACATAAATATCAGAACACTGGTGTGAGGCTTTAACGTAATCGCCTGATGGGCATTCTTACTAGAAACCATTGTCTCAATTATTAATCATTTAAGAAAGGAAAGTCTGGAAATCCTTAAATTCGGCTTCCATGTGAGACCACATGTACCATCATAGTGATTCGTTATGGTCCAGCCCTCGTAACACGAACTCTGGACTCTGAGTATAATTAAGGCCGTCCAGTCGGTGTGTGCCATACAGTGGTTCTACGGCATGGACCCTTAATTGAATCGATGTGACCTGCGTCTATGTCATGGACCGACATCTAATCTTTTAAGTTACTTTAAAGTCATTGTGGATGCTGACCGCAAGGAAATGATGCTACGATGGCATATGGCCCTAATCTAAGTCACTGAGGTTGATGACCCCCTGACCATCCAAGTTTCTAAGCTGAAGGCTAAACACAATTAAGTTACATCGGTTGATGACCAAAGTTCCACTTTACTATCCCCAGCACATTCACTGCTCAATCAATCAAAGTTCAATAATTACAACAACAGCAATGCTCACAAACTTAGTGGCAGAAAAATCCATTTCTTTCGGATATGTCCCTTTTATCTTTACTTTATTTTTTAATATTCCCCAGACAACAAATTAAAATTTCCAGAATGCATCTCCAAGTTATTCGCTTGATTAAAGTTATTTCAAAATGTGGTTTCACTGAATTTAATAATTTAATAAATTTAAATGATTTATCGAAATGTTAAAGAACAGTAAATTTTATTTCCGCGGACTCTGGTTTCTTCACAACTTTCTACGCAGCTGTGATGTGAATTCAATATTGCGATGTTTATCTGGCTGGAAAAGAATTTGTTACATCATTCATGTCCAGCTATATATCTCGTCTCGTGATATCACACTTTAAAATTCTAATCTAGTCCTAACCGTTATTAACACTTGGATATCCTAATAATCTACGTACAAACCAAACAACTCGCCATATAATTACGATGTCATATCTCGTCATTACCATTATGAATTTTGCACTCCCCTCACAGACAAACCGACCGTCACGACCATCGCTCTATATTTTGGACAACCCTAAATTTGGTTACTCTGTTCCTTATACTCAAAGTTCATGGTTTCAAATGTTCATTACGTCCTCAATTACAGTATTTCAGAATACTTAGATCATTACCGGCTATGAAATTTCAACTAAATCCAGCATTTTAACGTATCCCCTGGCCGAGAATTACAGTACAATCTCATGTCCACTCCTTTCCCGCTATCATAGCTGAGGTCCCTCACCCCATGCTCGCTTGGCAGTTACATAAACCACCCGGTTCTTTCTACCTGACTGACTTCTCAAAATGCTCCCTTTAAACTCTGCCGACATAATTAAACAAATACGATATTCTAACCAACAAAATGCACAGATATGCTTCAAGATGCCCACACTAATTATACGGGTCGGCAATTGATACCGCTATGGATTTCTATGAATTTCTTTCCATTCCCAACATTATAAAATATTCCTCGGGCTATCACATCCCGGCTTCAATGACAGGACTCTAACCTGATTCGCACATCTCATCTCAACTCATAGAAAACATTCCTCGGGCTTCCGTGTCCCGGCTTCAATGACAGGTCCGACCTGATCCACAAAACTAACCTCTGTTTCCCAGCTCCACAATTATCATCGACAAAGAACTGGATTAAAATCCTCACTAGAAATCCCGACGTCTAATATCGCACAATGCATTAATCATGAATAACTTCGCATAAATGATATCGTATTTAATAACTTGATTTTTACGAGAAATGACCGAAACATTCTACTAGATCCTTTTTATTGCCAGTCAGACACAGTTTAAAATGGGCATTAAAAAAGAACGTTTCTCTCCGTGACCAAATTCATCACCCTTGGCTCTCACCCGACAGCGCGCTTCCACTCGATTGAAAATGAGTGACCATGGATTATTATTATTAACGTCAAATTACAGACAGAAGAATATTACATCGAATGAACATCTTAATTCGACATCACAAAATACAGGCAGTACACTCACACGGATGACGATCTACATTGGACGTGATATCACTTCAGAACCCTATTCAATAACTTTTAGAACATTATACGACACTCGCAAGACTTCAAAAATTTATCCAAGTGGGAAATAAAACAAATGACTCTTTTAGTCGTACTCTCACATTTACAAAACTTAGTAGGGCGACCACTGCGTCGTATATCCCCATGCAAATACACTTTTAGAAATCACGAGACGAGATATAAGAGGTAGTAAGATGGAAAGCCACCTACCTCATGTCGTCACGCCAGTATTCGTCTTAGGGCTCACCTGTGACCCTGGCATTTTATTTAGCCATCTTTATATTCATGGCTGTACATCTCATTATGTTTCTTCAGGTTTCCTGGAATAAAGCATAAAAAAAAGAAATACCCTTCACTTGTTTGCGGAGCGCACACGATGGATTATAATTATTTCCACACACGAATTACTTAATCACATTAGAATTTATTCAGTACTTTGACCGTCCTATCTGGTACAGTTATTTCACTCAAGAAAACTATCTCCTCATGGAGTCAACACTTAGCCGCAATGGCTAAAATCTGCAGTTGAACTCAGTCTACTTTCGTTGGTTTGATTTCGCAGAGCAGCTCAACAATTTTTCGTCCGCTTTGTATCACAAATGCCGGAGAAGGAAGCTTCGTCATGGCGTCCCTTCATATTTATAGCAGTTACCCCCTCTCTTCGGATCTCTCCCTTTGCCGCCAAGAAAAATTTTATAAATTTTCTGACTTACCTAAACTGTAATTTCAAGAGTTTTGAAAGTGACTACATGCTTGCTACATTTCTGGCGGTAGTGTTCATGGACATTTAAAAATTTTACGGGTTCGATTTGTGAGATGATTGACCTCCTTTGATAGCCACTATATTTTTTTGACTTGGCGTGGTCACGCCGTGTACACGCGCTTTGAAATAGTTCATAAAAATGACTTGAGATTCTTCCGCCGTCGACACGTGTGGTTGACGTCACATACCCCAGAGCGTGGGACCGAAGGTAATCACCCCCTCGTCACGTGTCAAATCCATGCTATCAAGAATCCAACTTTTAATTTAATTGTTACATTATGCATAATGTTCTTAGGGCACAAAGGTCATGGGTTCAATACATATATGTAACGAAGAGGGGAATCAATGCACATAACTAGGTAACAGTGCAGTAGTCCGCCTCTGTGGTGTAGTGGTTAGCGTGATTAGCTGCCACCCCCGAACGCCCGGGTTCGATTCCCGGCTCTGCCACAAAATTAGAAGAGTAGTACGAGAACTGGAACGGGGCCCACTCAGCCTCGGGAGGTCAACTGAGTAGAGGTGGGTTCGATTCCCACCTTAGCCATCCTCGAAGTGGTTTTCTGTGGTTTCCCACTTCCTCTCCAGGCAAATGCCGAGATGGTACCTAACTTAAGGCCACGGCCGCTTCCTTCCCTCTCCCTTGTCCAACCCTTCCAAACTTCCCATCCCCCACAAGGCCCCTGCTCCGCATAGCAGATTAGGCCGCCTGGGCCAGATACTGGTCTTTCTCCCAAGTTGTACCCCCGACCCAAAGCCCGAAGCCACAGGACACTGCCCCTCAGGCGATAGAGGTGAGATCCCTCGTTCAGTCCGAGGGAGAAACCGACCCTGGAGAGTAAGCAGATTAAGAAAGAAAGTACAGTGCAGTAATTAATGTATTAAACACAAAACCCGACAGCGTATGTACCCTTCTCTCGTCGTACTCCCAGCCGCTTTCCAGCAGTATAGCGTAGCGGATATGGTTGCGCGTTCCCTTAGCAATCAGTGGAATGTCCCAGTGGCGGTTGGAATCCTGCATCATTCAAATATTTTTGCATCAGTATGATGTTCGAATACATAAACACAGGCCCATCCTTGACACATTCAAAGAGAAGAATGACGCTATTTTTCATCTAGAGCTATGCGCGTAATCTGCTGCTTAGGGCCAGAATGTACTGTAATCTCTGCTGTCATTCGGCATGTTTTCTACGAAGGAATACGTTGAATTGCTCCTCATTTACGGGGAAGCAAAACAAAACGATTGCGAGGCACTACGTCTGCACAAGGAATGGTATCATGACAGGCTACATCCGGCTGCTACGACATTCCTCCGTGTTGAATAACACCTAAGGATATCAAGCGTAATTTCCATCCAGCAACCCGTCCGCGATAGGCCCGTACATCGGATGAAACTGAAGAGGCCGTTCTGGATGTAGCTCGTAATAATCTACACATCAGTACAAGGGCGATTGCACGACAGATGAAAACCAGCCAGCCGTCCGTCTGGTGTTTACAGCATGATTATAAATTTTACCTATAACATCTTGAACTGCACCAAGAGCTCAATGGACGGGATTTCGAAGCTCGAATGGAGTTCTGTCGGTGGCTATTAGGCAGGCTGGACAATGATGCAGCATTCGTACCTCATATCTTGTTCTCAGACGAGTCGTGCTTCCACAATAATGGGAACGTCAATCGCCACAACATGCACTATTTGAGTCCGGAAAATCCTCACTGGTTGCTACAGGCGGCCCATCAACTTCGATGGGGAGTGAATGTTTAGGGTGGAATCTTGGAGGAACGCCTGATTAGACCTTAGTTCTTTGAGGGCTATTCGACGGACTCACGCTACATGCACTTTCTGCGTCAGATACTCCCACTGCTGCTGAAGGATGTACCCTTGCACGATCGTTTGACGATGTGGCTGCAACAGGATGGAGCTCCATCACATTCAACTTCACCCGTTCGTAACCACGTGAACGAGGAACTGTCAGGGAAATGGATAGGACGAGGAAGCCATATTTCTTGTTCCGCCAGTTCACTGAACTTAACGCCGTTAGACTTCTTTTGAGGGGACTTTTGAAGAACGTCATTTGCACTCAAGCACCGTAAAACGCCGACCAGCTCCGGCAACTCATCTCGGACGCCTGCCGGGCAATAACACCTGGAATGCTTCAGCGCGCAAGACGATCTATTGGACACAGGTCTCGAATGTGCATAAACCGAAACGGTCATCACATCGAGCATTTGCTGCGAATGGGCAGTTTTGTTCCTATTATTTCCGGTCTGTATGTGTCCGGCCTGCTTACTAATGGGCTCTTCATAGGGCCACAAACACATTTACTCACACACAATTTGCATGATTTTGGATATTGAACTTATATTGCCTACGGTACGTATTAAACAAATATTTCAAAAATTTGTAATCTTCGCCTCAGACTTGAACCACCCAAGTGAAATGAAAACCTTCTCCACGACGCCTTTATTAACTACACTACGGTTCCGTACAACCAACTGTCAGCTTATACCAAGTAATAGTGTAGGTATACTGCGGTCATAATATCAATTTAGTGTTTCGCCGGCGTGTCAGGTTCATATGATCTACAAGGCACACGCATGACTTCCTGTGTTTAATACGAGTACAAAATTACCTCGTCCTGTCATGGTGAGGCGGTAAATACCAAGATAACTGGTTGTTTTGTCTGAGCATTCAGCCAGGGCAGATGTTTTCATGACAGAAGGAATATTGTGGGTTGCATAAAAGTACATTGGAAGGTGCGTCTGAATCACGCTGTATATGAGCCGAGTTTTCCGTACCTAAGTGATCGTTGCAACATCATACGATCACAATGGATTATAAAGGGTGCTGGAGGCGGCTTAGTAAAATTTGAATGTGGCATCGTATCTAATCTGGATTTCTCTGCAGACTTCCTGCGTTATGTCGTCGTGTCTGTGATAAGAGACTCCTAAACGTTTTGCATCAAAATTTGTAATTTTAATAGTAGAGAAAGTTATACTTACTTAGAGTTGACTTGTTGGTATTATGATGTAATAATATTTTATTAAAATTTAATGCTTTTGTATTGACTATAATACTTAGGGATGAGCCCTACACCCATATAAACACTCAGACGAATTGTTTCATCTAATTAGAAATAACCGGCGTAGATAGCGAAGAATAACGGCCGAGAATATTCGTCGTACTGACCACATGAAACCTCACAATCTGCGGGCATTCGGGCTGGGCAGTGGTCGCTTAGTAGCCAAGGCCCTTCAGGGCTGTTGCGCCATGTGATTTGGGGTAATAAGAAAGAAAATTTCCCCAGAACTTACATGCACCACGTATGAAGATGACGCCTACATTTTTCGGCTTTGTGTTTATCCCACTTTCTTTGTACACAGGGTTTGCAATAGCTAATCTCCATTCGTTTGTACAGCTCCTTCATCCAAACAATAATCAAATAAACACTTCAGGTATGGTACTCTTTCCCAAGCAATTTCTTTTCGTAGAAATCTTATCGTCGCTTCACCGGTAAAACGTTGTATTCCACAAAGCTCCTCCTATCGACTATTCTCCTTAAGACTGGTCACGCCTCCGAGCCACGTATGGATATGCAGTCCATTAGAACAAATTTTTGTTAGGCCCCTTTAAACATCAAACATCAATCATCAATTAATCAGAACAAATTTGGTTGTGTTCATTTTCCTATGCCCATGTGTGAAGGAAAATTAACCTGACTGTACCGTAATGTAGGAAAGTATGTTTGTATTACGTATTTACGCACTCCTAGTATATAATGCATGTAAGCTTCATTTTCGTTTACTCATCTGCATAGGGCAACGAACACATCGGACATTTTTCGGATGGACTGCGTATCCATATGTGGCTGGGAGGCGTGACCAGTCTTAACCCTATAATTCCCGGTGTGACAAATTTGTCACACGAATTTCAGATGCTATCAGAAGCTATAATACATCCCTTTTATTCTTCCCGGACCACAGTTGAAGAAATATCCACCAGAGTGGGTTCACGACTGTGTGAAAAATGTGCTACACTGGGCATTAAGAATAAAAGAGATGTATTATAGCTTCTGATAGCATCTGAAAGTCGTGTGACAAATTTGTCACGCCGGGCATTATAGGGTTAAGGAGAATAATGGATAGGAAGAGCTTTGTGGAACACAAAGTTTTACCGGTGGAGCGACGTTATCACTTACAGGTACGTTTCGAGTTTTAAAATGGTGTATCTTATTGTGAACATCTTTGCTATCATAGTCAAATTTCAGCACTTCGTTAGCATTAGTCATATTCGTTCGCGCTCTCTCTGCTCTTATTGTTCAGTCATACTGATTGTTCACACTATCGCGTTTAAACTAATAGAAATCACACTCACTCTTCCTCACCTGACAGTTAAAGTCTAAATCAGTTATACAGTTACTTTTGCTGTCGCTATTACAGCCACCCCAGTCCAC
The DNA here is from genome assembly GCF_040414725.1 of Anabrus simplex. NCBI lineage: Eukaryota > Metazoa > Arthropoda > Insecta > Orthoptera > Tettigoniidae > Anabrus > Anabrus simplex. The sequence goes on along the minus strand of NC_090266.1, from coordinate 226,456,379 downwards.
AGATCGCGCACAATCGTCACACTATCCCGTACGGTGTACGCTGCCCTTTCACTCGGAACAGTTTCCGTTCACTGTCCCTTGCCGATTCCACGTTGAACTTAAAAGTCCGATCTTCTGTATCCGTTTGCTGCTGTGGATATTGTCGTGATTTGTCTGTAGAAAATGTCAACGAAAGATACATTTTTATTTTTCTCAACATTTTCCTGGATTAGTGGGAGAGAAGAATTTTAAATTATTTTAATCTCACTCTTCCAAGATGATGGGTGACTTCTTGTTCATAGTATTCCCAAGAGTACACAAATCTTGCTATTAATCGTAATAAAATATTTGACAGATATTGTTCAAATCAACTTGCTATTGATATTTATTTTTAACATAATTTAACCCTTGTTCTTTCCAAGTCGGTTAACAAGTTTACTATTCGTAAATGTATTTTTACATGATACTTGTATTACGATGCCTTGGAAGAGGGCCGACAACACGTAAAACACATAAATTTATAATAAAGGGCATTTGAAATTGGTGTACATTAAACTCTAAATAACCCAAAGTTGTAACGTTCAATGGTCTAAGAAAATTGATGCGTTACTTTAGGTATTATCCTTAATAATAAGATATAATAGTTTTGTACCTGTTCTTGTGCATTACCCTTAAATAACTCCTAGTTCCTATTTTTGACAATCTTTCCGAACAATATTTATTCTTTCTGCAGGTATATTTCGGAACAAAAACTCACCAGGAAACAGTAATAATAAGCGTATTGCATTAAATGTGAATCACAGGAATAATAAATGTAACAGAAACACGCCTTAATAACCACAAAACAACAATACACATTTTAAAAATTTCCTAGGTTCTTTAAATGGGGGAGGTACACATTTCACATGACAATTTCTACTGAAATAAAAACATGTGTATCTCATTAACTACACATGGCAAAGAAATAACAATTTGCAAGATTACTAAAAACAATTCACTCATTATTATGCACAAAACACATTTTATAATAATATGCTCGCAGTCATGCATTGTTATACCGCAAAACCTTCAACTGATTTTTGTACGGTTGGACAGTGTTTACATGATAAGTAGCCCACGATTTAAAATATTTGCATTAATGTTCTTTTGAGCTGTTGGTAATATTAACGTTTACAACATAAACAAAAATAATTTAGAAACATGCTCAGGAATTTTTTTCATATTCTAACTCTAAATGTATATATTTTTACTTTTCCTGGGTAAAAAGAATTCTCCTAAATGGGAACTATTCATGATATACAAAATATTTTGGTGTATGTTGTTCAAATGAGTACAATACACAATCATGAAAAATTTTATTTAAATATATTGAATAGTATTTGAGTTATCATGTAAACGCTGTGTGAAAATAAAGTTTTTGAGAAATGAGCTTCAAATTTACCTAAGGGTAGAATTTAGATCAAAAAGCTCCTGCTGCATAAACTAAGCCCGCCTTCTGGCTGTTATTGCTGCTTCTTCTAGTTTAAGTCTTCTTCTGTATTTTCTTTCCTCTCTTGTGGCTTCATGTGCACGTTTGTCGTCCATTTCATGAAGCATCTTAACACAAAATTTTCCAATCTTTAGCCATAGATTCTCCATCACTTGAAATCTAGACCTCATCCCATCATTGAAGGTCATTATGGCATCATTAACTGCTACCTCAACAGTTTTTCTCCCAGGAAATCCAGTTTTGGACATATCTTCCAAATTTTGTAATTGAGTGATTCATTATTATTTTAGGTGTAACCACCGACAGACCTCCTTAGCAACTCTGTATGAACAAAATTTTTTAATACTGGCTTCATTGCATCCATTATAGCAGGGTCGATAATGTTTTTGTGAGTGTAGTGCTGTACAGATCCCTCAGCCACAGCTTTCTGATATGGACGCCATGATTCACCACCCTTTGGGCAAAAACAATGCATTGGTTCTTTATCAATGGACCGCTTAAGGTACCAAATTTCCCAAATTGCTTGTCTCATATCATCTACAGACGAACAATTGGCTCTTACGGAATTCCCATAGTAAACTGTGAGGGTATTTAACACAGAATCTATCAATTTGATTTCACCACCTAGAAGTTTCCCAACACTAATTTATTCCCCTCATGGTCTCCTTCAACTTGCGCAACTGGGCATCCATCCTATTTTGGATATAATCAACACATTCCCTTTTCACAGTATAAGTCACTGGTCCATATGGTTGGTCTTATGCAACAGCTTTGTATGTCTTTGTATCCCGATCACCAATATAGTTTAGGTATCGCAAATTGTGCTTATCGACACTGCGCCTGAATATCACTCTCATGCCTTCCGCCTCCATGTTACCTGCTTTTCCCTCAAGATTTATATCACAAAATTCTTTTTGAGATTCTAACCACTCAGAATGCTCTATCGTATTAGCCTTTCCCTTCCTCTGATCACACCCCTTGCGCATTTTTGACAATACCTGTGTGTCTATTACTTTACCAGTCTTAGCACGAATTACGGTACATAACCCATGTTGTGAACTATGTCCTCTGTTCAACCAAGATCCATCACAACTCACAGATATGTCCCTGCTTCCTGCGAGGCTTGCTTCCACTTCAGCTGCCTTTAGCTACTTGAGATGTTGCAGTGATAATATGTTTGTTTACAATACAGTTGGTAGATTTTTTGGCAGGTGGGGGCATAATCATCAGCCCAAAAAACACTGTTAAACCTGCCAAATATTGTCCCAAACACATCAAAGCGTAATAGCTTGTCTGTTTATGAAATAAATATGATATTTTTCTCCTAATTGACTACAATTGTCAAGAGAAGCAATTTCTTTGCAGTTGTTATACAATATTTTAACATTACAACATAACCCTACTATCCAGTCTGCATTAATATTTACATTAGCACCAAACACACAAAGCAAGAATTCTTCAAGTTTAATAAACATTATATTGAAATTAAAAACCGTATTTACATCACTGGCACAATCTCTAGCACAACTGGTGGTACTGGAAAGCTTTCTTGCTGAAACACTAATGCAAACTTCGTTAGGTATACCATATGCTTGTGCTTTGTTTCCAAAGTTTTTGTATTGGTTTCCATGGCAGACTGCCTTTTTAGGCCTACATATAACCTTACGTTTTGCTATTTATATTCTTCTAATAATAACTACATTTACAATTAATTATACACGAGCAAATATCACTGCTTTCACAACAAAACAATTTAAATCCTTGTACTCACGGTAACCACATTTCTCAAGTAAACAAAGATAAACAATAGAAAATCAAAAGTCCAGTTACGGGGAGAGTAAAAGAAATTCAGTGTATTGCATGGAAACGGAGAACAAGTGAGAGTACGCATACTTTTAGGGTAGTAGATGATAAATTAATATGGGCATGGTAATCTGAAATTTAAAGAGACAACTTAAGCGGCAATGACTAACTTTTAGGGCCATACCTCCGGAATTATTGAAGGTATTTTCACCTTATTTTCACCAAATGAAAGATAGAAAATTAGTCATTGAAACAATTAATTTTAAGAAATTAAAAATTGTTTGATCCTTTAAGGAAACTAATCCCCTTCCTGTTTGGTCTCTGTAATACTTGTTTTAATTCTGTGAGATTTATTGAGTTTTAAAAAGGTTAAATTATTTTTCTGGCATCTTAAAACAGGGCATAAATTCTAGATAGCAAGCTGTGGGTCAAGAAATGAACACTTCTGCCACTCCACATGTTACGGAAAAGCGGTTCAGCTATGATGATATATAAAATTAAGCATGATTTGGTTCATTCAAATACTATCTGTATCCTATATTCTGAAATACACTCATAACACCTGAGGTGCTGAGAGAGTCAATACAGAATTTGTAAAAAGTAGTAAGTAAGGTAGTAACTCCTTATGACACTACTCTGTGAAGGTGTACGATGCTCTCCCTAAACATATACAGCAAGCAGCAACAATCTAAAAATTGAAATAAAAAAGAATTAATCAATTGATAAATGAAAATGGACAGTAAATTGTACATACCAAGTAATGTACAGAGGTATTATAATTGTAAGGGTATTCTCATCTCTCAGACTGTGCCGTATTTAGGAATAACGTATATTTTTTAAACTCTGACAATATTTTATCCTTGTACTGTACTGTATTGCACCGTTAAAAGCCTTACTTCAGGTGCCCTTTCTTGAGTAAATCAAAATTCAAAAAGATGATTAAGGTGAAGGAAACACTTCTGGCTCGTCTCCTTTAGGAAAAGGTCACATGCTGCTCTGGCACAAAGATAAGTACAGATATTTCTTACGTCTTTCAATAATTCACAGGTCTCTGTCAGCTTTATTCTGAATGTGTGTACTTTGATTAGTAGAGACCGGATGTTAGACAAAATGCCTATGGCTTTTTGCTTTACATACATAATAAGCTTTAACGAAACCACATGAAACTGACAACGTGATTCTGGTATTAACGAACAGGCTCTCGATTTTGTGCGCATACTTCCAACCAGACCTGATAAAATTGGGTATTTTAGACGATTTGCGCACAGCAATGACTAAGGCATCCACCAATACTGATGGTTGGATACTCCAACTGCAGCACTGACGTCTCGCGCAGGAAAACAAACGCGATTTTCGTGTGCCTAGAGGAAGAGGGCCTAACCCTAACGATCAGACGCGACTAGAAGACATACATTGTCTTCAACGGCCCCAGCACCATAGACCTCCTCCTCAAAAGAAACGTCATAAGAGCATCACATCAAGAAGTGATATGCAAGGTTGTAGCAAGAAAATACCACCCATTAGAAAACACCCTCTTGGTTAACACCAATATAAACATTCAAATAACCTCCAGAAACCCTGTATCAAGGAAACTAGACGTCGACAAATTACACAACGTAGACAAGGAAGGAATAATGAACATTATCAAACACACACAGCACTACAAGTGTATACCAAGAAAAGACGACAATATAAGGAGGTAGTAAAGAGAGCAAAGGAAAACTACCAGCAACTGAAAGAAGCTCCATTAATCCAGGAGGCCAGTTCATAGCCCTGAATGCCACGCAACCCAAAATTCAGAAGGACATCCCAATGACAACGTGGGTTCAGCACTTTAACGCAATCCTGCAAGCACGAGACACCAGGCCTACTCAGGATAACTATCCTTCCCAAACGCCAGTATCGATCATGCAGAAGAAGTCCTAATTGAGATCAACCACTGTAAGGAAAAGAGAGAATGTGGACCAGACACTATTCACTATCAGTACCTGAAAAGAAAAGCAGCTTCACTGTTGAAGGCAATATGGGCAGAATTCATGAATGAATGCCTAATTCAAGGCCGCATACTGTCAAACTGGAGGAAATCTGCTTTGAAGATGCTATACAATGGAAAGTGTAATACAGGAGACCGGAATTCTTACCGGAGTATTACTTTAGGTAACACCACGGTCAAGGTTTTGATGAAGATACTCACTAGAAGACTCATTGAACTAGTTGACAACAAGATCCCCGAATAGCAGTCCGGCTTTCGGAAAGAAAGAAACACTCTAAAAGCCATCCACTGCCTACTAACCGCTGTAGAAGGCGCGCTGAGACAAGGCAGGTGAAAGCCTCATGCAGTGTTCGACGAATGCACCGAGGCTTTTGATCTAGTAAGCAGAAATACTTTGATCAGGAAACTTGAAACCATGATCGGAAATGAGCAGTGCCTTATAAAGATAAGAAGGAACATGCTCCACAAGAACAAACATAGACTAAATTATAGTTTAATCGGAACCAATAGAACAAACAAATGGTGTATTTCAGGAAGACTCCTTGAGCTCGCTACTGTTCAGCATCGCTACAGCAGATGTCATCGAAGCCATTCACCCCGAGGGAGTGAAGACTTATATCTATGCGGACGATATGGTTGTGGCATCACCATCAAAGGAAACCCAACGGTCTTCCATTAATAAACTTGCCACATGGGCTAGGCAGAGCGAGATGATGATGGATTGTCCACTACAATACATCATTTTCTTAAAAGGAAATAGATTCCCTAGGACTGTCGTCAGATTCAGGGATATGTTCCCCATTTAAATCATGGGATGTTTTACGCATTTGAAGTTGAACACTTTCTTTGCTGTAGAATTGTGCACAATCTATTACCTTCGTAGGTAAATTTAGAAAATAGATTATAATCAATTCATTTGCACAATTATGTTAAACCAATAGAACAACCACAGCCAGACACTTTGAGGTAGCAATAGTAAAATAATTGTCGTACCTTTATAGAAGTATCGTCAGTAGTTTGAAACTCACAAAGACAAACAAAATGGTCTCTCAATAAAAATCGTTAAAAAACAGTTCTTATTTAATGTTTCTATGGAACATGATCTAATAAATACGAGTACAAGCAACAAAAATGAATATGAGGATGATGTACAGTACATAGTAAAACGTTGGTTGAATACGAACACACACACATATCGTGTTACTCGGCAAACAATGTTTCATTTACATATGAGAACACTTTATATTAGGGACACTCTGATTAAGGACAAGAACGAACCTTCTTAGGACTGTATACTTCACAGTGACTATTAAAGGTATCGAATGTTACCTAGTTACATCCCATGGTGCAGAAAATCTAATTGATCCGTGCTTTGATGAATTCACCGTTGTCTCAGATGAACTGATTTGTCATCACCTCTTGCTTGGTGGATTGAGCCATAAGTCCGATAGCTCTTCACCCTTTGAAGGTCAGCATGTCCGAAACTTAAAGCATGCAACCGCAAATGATAAAGCTATTGACAAGTGCAATACCAAAGAGACCCCAAAATAATCAGTCACTATTTCTTCGGCTTCCTGTACTCAATGTACGGCCCACTCAGCCGGTCTCCACGATACACTCTTCCCATGAATTTATTTTACTGTGAAACTACTGTAAGTCACATCACTTCCTGCCTTGAATCATGTCTGGACGTACGAAGAACTGATATATGCCCCTTTGAAACGGGATACAAAATAAACCGCTCTGTTGCCCATTCCTTGAAGTATCCAATATCAGAACTAGGAAATCGAAACTCAAAATAATCCATCTTGAAAGTCTTATCTTGTGCCAAATGTATGGACGCACCTTTCTCGGTAGCTCTAATTGTCCCTACATGCCATACGTTTTTTCATCTTGAGGCGTTCCACTAGACGTAGTGTTGAAACAATTGTCAAAAATATTTTCTTTCTTGTCCTCATAAACATTTCGTTAACTGATGTACAACTTTTTCTGTCAAACCACACCTTACAAACTCTTCTTCTAGCACTTCATATTTTCCTCCATATACAGCAAACTCCGCGTCTATCCCTTTTGATCACAAGTACACCAGAAATTCTCTTTTGAGAGCCTTCAATGTGTTATTACGTTTCATTTGGATACGCCATGGATTTTTATGATGGACTCGTCTACACTTATTTCCAGGGTGCCATTTTATGAGAATTTGAGCTGTTTTTAGGAGAATGAATCAATGGTTGCTATTTATACAGTTTCTCTTTAAAACCTGCAGGAATGGCGGGCAAGGAATGGTACCTCATCATGAAGATAATTCCTAAGGAACTAAGTAAATCGTGTTCTGCTCAATTGGAAGCAAGAAATTGTCCTTATCAGGAAATTGATTACCAATTAACAGGATAATTCATACTGTTTCCAGTTCAAAGTCTTCTGTGTAGGAAACCAATGTGAAGAACACATAATTTGAGGTTTCACATTGTCCATATTCCTTATGAATGACGCCGGTAACAAACACAAAATAGCCCAGATGAGCTTTCCTGTAAGTGCAATGTGGAGGAGGTATCCAGGCAGCAGGAATAGAAGAATCGACAGAGGAGGAATCAGACATTATGATAACAGACGTGGAATCGGCAGTTAATAATATGAAGATGGGAAATGTATGAGAATATGTGAAGTAGCCATAGAAATGATCAAGGCTGCAGGACCAGTGGGAATCCACTGGACTTATATAATACTCAAGTGGGTATGGAGAGAGAAGAACGTGCCCGGGGATTGGTATAAGGGGGTTATAATACCAATATTTAAGAGTGGAGAAAAGAAGATGTGTAGTAACTGCACAAGGAATCACCATCCTCTCCTATATTGCCAAAATAATGGAAAGTGTATTGGGAAGAAGAATTATAGGAAAGGTTTAATGTCAGTTACAAGGTGAACGATTTGGTTTCAGAAGTGGAACCCATTTTCTTTCCGAGACAGATCATAGAAAACAGCTGGGAATATGGGAAGGAAACCGTAATGACTTTTACAGACTTAGAAAAGGAATACGACAGAATATCCAGATCAAATGTTTGGGTAAACCTGACGTGCAGAGATGCTGACAAGGAACTGGTATTAATGAATGATATTGAAATTAATGGTAAAACCGGTATGAGATAATTGTTAAAGCTGTGTGAAGCAGTAGTGGGTAGATAGAATGATTTGGAATTGAAAATAAGCTAAATAAGGGATTTTATTGCCCCTTTTACTATTCATAGTGATGGCAGTCATCGCAAAGGCACCAATGGAAGATTGATGCTTCTTGTTTAATGGTGTCTAACATCTAGGTCATCGGCCCACAATGGAAGATTATATAGGGTAAGGAATGAGTGTAATGGTAGTCGCTTATGATGTTGTATCCCCCGACCCAAGTCTCACACTCCGGGACACCGCTGTTTAGGCGGTAGAGGTGGGATCCCCAGGTGATCCGAGGGGAAAACCGACCCTGGAGGATAAACGGATTAAGGTAGAAGAAAGAAAATAATTCTTACTGTTACGGAGATTCCGTGGTGGACAGAGGTGAAAGAAGTTGCGGGCATGTATGGGTCGATATAAGACAGTCAGAGGATTAATTTAAAACTTTAAAATTAGAGCTATGCTTTTTACTCTGCTATCTTTTGTTTTCTTTACAAAATCAAAACTTTAAAAGTTCAGGTACAAAGGTTCTTAAGATTGGGTAAAAATTTTAGAAAATTGAATAATAATCAGTTAACAAGTTCGAGCTGGAAGCTCCCTAATTATAAATGCTCCGTGAGCCCTAGGGATCTTTTCAACTAACAGTCAAGGAGACGGATCTCCCAATTTCTTTTACATCAATAGTAAGAACATAGTACCCAAAATATACAATCTTAAAAGAGCACCTTTGCTCCGCAAAATTATCTAGGAGACCACTCTTCGAACATTATAACATTACAGCCTTCCAAAGGCACCATTCAACTTTTACATTAATAGAAAGAGCGTCTTTTCTCTATAAATGTACACTTACGAACCTATTTCCAGAAATGTCCAGGCTTATCAAAGGCACAACCCACATTTTACAAGGTCAAAGTTTTCACTATCTTCAATGCCCTACAATCTGATATCTTTAACATGAAAAGGAATGACATTGATTGTAACAGGGGTAGCACGTACCCATACTTCAAGGCCTTTGGTAAAAGCAAAAGTTTAACACACTGGATCGAAAACCAAAATGGAAAGGGGGCGATCTCTTGCACTTCTAGACATTTAAAATAGAATACATTAAATCATATTTGGGCTTGTGGCCCCATGTTACAGAGGCTTAGTACTACTGAGGTGACTAGATGGAGACAATATTTATGTTACGGAATTTACAATATACAGTAGAAAAGATTACAAAATCATAGTCACCTCAAAAGGTAGTTGAAAGGGAATTCGAGAGGGTATCTCACTCTCTATTATCTGATTTCGGCTAAGTTCTTTCGACTTGTTTGAAATTTTCATTTAGAATTTGAAATTTACATTCAAGAAAAATGAAGTTACATTACTAAAGGTCTGAAAAATTCACCTCGAGCTAACTTTAAAAGACTGTAAGGTTTTAGACTGGATCTGCTATTACCTCGATCAGGTGGACCTCCTGAAGATGGACGAGGCACCCCCGCCTCCTTTTACGAACACACACAAAGACTGGAACGATCAAAAAGACAACCTGGTCCGAAAATATGCCAGCTTTATACCCGAGGGAAAGTTCCAGAAATCTCTGGGCTAAGGCCCGACACACCCCAAATACTTATTGGGTAATTAATTAAATACTAGACAATGCTGACAGGATGAAACTTAAATACACAAAGTTTTCTATTGACCAACATCTGAAGTAGGCGGGAAGAGATAGAAGTGTTTTAAACTTTAACACACAAAAAACAAAGAGTAAACAGTTCAGTTTAGGAAACCTTTACATACAAAATTACTTTAGAATTTTAATACTTCATCTTCACACCAAAGGGCATAACATAAGCTTATAGTTGCGGCATCAGTCGAGAAATATTCGAACTTCTTGCTAGTCGTTGCGAGTTTTAGATTTTAGATGACATTCTCCAAGGCGCTTCATTTAAATGTACGGGGCGGGGGTACCTCCGGTACAATTATAACAATAGCTGTTGGCCTTGTGTGGGGATAGTCATGGAAGAGGGAAGGAATCGGCCATGGCCTTAATTTAGGTATCTGCCTGGCCTTTACCTGTAGGTGAAGTGGGGAAACCATGTAAAAGCACTTCGAGCATAGCTAAGGTGGGAATCGACCCCCACCCCCAATTCCTCTACTGAGTTGACTTCCAGAGGTTGAGTGGACCCCGTTTCAGACCGCTTTTTAAATTTCGTGGCAGAGCAGGGAATCGAACCCGGAACTCCGGTTGGGGCAGCTAATCACACTAACCGCTACACCAGAGAAGTGGGCATATTAATAATAAAAATAACAATCATAATAATATTAATAATAATAATATTAATGTTCATGTTCTTTAAGTTCCTCGAACTGCATTTGGCAGTTTCGTGGCGACGCTGAAGTGTCGAAATTTTGTCCTGCAAGAGTTATTTTAAGCGCCAGTAAATCTACCTACGTGAGGCTGACGTATTTGTGCACTTTCAAATACCATCGCATTGTGCCAGGAGCGAACTGCCAAGTTGGAGTCAGAAGTCTAGCGCCTAATCGTGTAAGGCACTCAACCCGGCAGCGGAATAAGAATAACAATAAGAATAACAGAAACTATAACCACATCATCTACTTCGCATGTAACTGAAACATTTAGACAAATGCCAACACCTTCATTATTATTATTATTATTATTATTATTATTATTATTATTATTATTATTATTATTATTATTATTATTATATTATATGGCGAGAAGACTGACCTCCGACTTTGGGCATGAACACCTAAGAGCGCAGGGTTGATTCAAAATCAGAGGAAAATCACCAGTATGTCTTTTTTTCTTTTGACAACGCTGCGTTAGCCGATTCCGCTAGGACAGTCAACCCACGAAAGAAATCAACTTTCCTTTGATATTGAGTCGTTGTCTGCTGAATTATCTGCTAGAGTAGCACCTAATTACCATGAATCCTTTCGGACGATACACGCACGTGCTCGAACAAACAAGGGACAATCTAAAATGTTTTTTTTTAATTACAGTATTGCAAATAGGTTCTGTCAAATTAGCTTTAACTAAATGTGAACACGCCTGAAAGATGGACTTAAATCGCTTGTTCTCCGGATGGATACGTCATTAAACTCCGTATTTTTTTTACAAGTTGCTTTACGTCGAACCGACACATATAGGTCATACGGCGACGATGGGACGTGAAGGGGCTAGGAGTGGGAAGGAAGCGGCCCTGGCCTTAATTAAGGTACAGCTCCCGAATTTTCCTGGTGTGAAAATGGCCAACCATGGAAAAACATCATCAAGACATCATCGAATCCACTATCTCCCGAATACTGGATACTGGTCACACTTAAGCGACTGCAGCTATCGAGCTCGGTTAGAATATCTTTTAGGCCCGTTGCCGCGGGTATGATTAACTTTTTTACTCTTGTCAGTGATCGCTACTTGGAAATGAAGTTACCTGCATTGCCAGTACTAATATTTGAAGCGTAGAACACCAGGATATAGACATAAACCCTTTTTCCTTCGAACTCTATTGCATTACTTTATCTGAACACTAGCAGATTTACCCGTGCTTCGCAACGGAATTCTACATTGTATACAGAATTCTAGGTTAGGTAGTATACACGTTGTGAGCAAGATTTTATGATTTTGCATAGCTCCTAACTTTACCCTAGAAATGCGACGAGGAAGTCACCAAACATCTTTTCTCATATGAAGACTGAGTTAGGGATTTTTCACTGTAATGGTAGACCCATTTGCATACCATCAGTCACAATCAGGCTGGGAAGCTTTCATTATAATTGTAGACACTCACGCTCCACCTACCTTTTTACATCCTCAGAAAGACTGTCTTAGTGGTTTTCCCAACTGAAATGAACATATATTACAATGACGTCAACAGGAATGGGGCGATAAAAACCAATGCTTTCATATGAAATACTCAATCAAATGATAAACCACACATTATCTCACTTTTAACGAACAGACCTAAGCTGCCGATCTAACAGTCCAATGTTCCAGAGCTGGAATGACCAAGCCGCAGACTGCCGTGAACCGTGAACACTCTTCGTCCCTTTTCGTCGGGGAGAGGCTCGAGTAGTGGTGACTCCCAGGGCAAAAACTACGTCATTTTACTAATATGTTTCCTAGGAGTGCCCGATGAGTCGGAAAGTATCAATTCATTACATTGGCAGCGGAAAAATCAGACTTGGAGGCAAATTTTTCCTCCAAGCCAGAAGAGAAACCCCCTATTCACTGTTAATTTGGAATAAAATGAATGTAGAATTTAATAAAAATGAAGAGGAAGAAGCCCTTCTTAAGAAACGGCTCTTTTCAGGGTTGAATTTTGAGTTATTTAGTGAATTGTGATGCTATAATTTGGAATAGCCCTAATTGTTATTCTAGACCAGGCCATATTACTACTACTACTCTTCTAAGTGAGCCTCTGCTTTAAGTATGCCCACTGCTCATTCAAAACAGCGCGTCAGATTAGGGATCGAATAGCTGAAATACTATGATGAACCAGTGTGTTAGGTACCAGCCGTATCAGAAAATATATGAACCAGTGGAATGGCATCCTAAAAATGAAAGTTATCTAACTCCCCGGCTATTTCCCGCCAGTATTCAGTTAGGCTATTATACCCGGTATGCAGCAGTAATCCCATCTATGGGAATTGAGAGGCAGCATAAAGTCAAAAAACATCACAAAAAACAATGGTCAATGTAATGTTATTGCTGATCAATTTTATGCGCTTTCGATATTAAAGTCCTTCACATCTAGTTTTCTTCCGACTCTGAAATACCACTCTTATCATAGTCGGTACGTAAAAACTGAGTAAAACATAAATGACCGGAAACTGTATTCTCTATAACTTTTGTTATTTAGTACTTTTTGATAGGACCAATAACATAGGTATTTAAAAATTACATTTTAGGCGCCTTCCCCTAAACTACAATTTCATCCAGGGTGAATAAAATTGTTTATAGCTTAGACTGTAGTTTCTTATTCCCCGATTCTATATACCGATTTTCATTAAATTCTGTTAAACCACTTTCTCGTGGCTCGGAGTTGATACGGACTCGGCAAAAAAAATACAAATATCTGTGTTATTATGGCCGGTACGGTAAAATGTATAAGACATAAATGGTCGTAAATTAAATTCTATATAACTTTGGTTATGTAGTATTTATGGATACGACCACTAATAATATAAATATTTGAGAATTACATTTTAGGCCGTCCACTAAACTACCATTTCACTCGGCGTGAATTAAATTATTTGTAGCCTAGATTTTATTGGCTCATTCTCCGACTTCGCACACCAATTTTTAATAAGACAGGACTACTAATAACATAAATATTTGAAAATTAAATTTTAGGCCTTCCCCTAACTACCATTTCAATCAGCTTGAATAAAATAATTTATGGTCTAGATTGTAGCGACTTATTCCCCGACTTTGCATACCGATTTTCATTAAGTTCCCTATAGCCGGTTTTTAGTGATGCGTGTCCAGACAGACAGACAGACAGACAGACAGACAGACAGACAGACAGACAGACAGACAGACAGACAGACAGACAGACAGACAGACAGAAAGACAGACAGACACTACGGAGAAGTATTAGTATTAGTATTAGTATTTGAGGGAATTTCCGAAGGTCTGCACCATCATTAAAATTGCCTGCATATTTCGATATTCTTCGGGGATAAAAAAGTGAAAAATGTAATGATCTAGGATGTTTTCCGTTCGTTACAGGCTAAAACGTATAATTTTGTCAAATTTCAATTATCTTCTTTTTCTTCTGGCAGATTATGCCGCAATCTGGATTTTGGGCGAGGCGGATAAAAATTAGGACTTTCAGGAAACTAAACCAAAAATTATGCAGATGGTCATTATTACCCCTTAAACGGAAAGCTGTACGAAAATTTCGCCAAAATAGTCAGTGTAGAGGCACACAGTCGTTACGATTTGATTTATATAGATAAGGAATCTGCTCCATGAAAACACCTTTTGGGCTATGTCCGCTGGACTGAACCTGCAAAAGTGACCATTCATGATATCTCCCCTATTAAACCTCCTGACGAAAAAATGCATATGAAAAAAAAAGTTTAGAGGTGGAATTCCATCGCGTTCGGTCGATTTCCAGGCAGGTTGGTCTTGTTCTGTATATATTGTGGAAGAGTAAAATCACTATTTGTGTTCCCTATAAACCGCCAGTCCAATCCGGAACATGAAATGTTATTTACGTTTAAAACCTACCTTTGGACAGGTGGATGCTAAATATAAATTTTGTTTCGAATGTCTTCAGTAGTTTTCAAGTTGTAAGGAATACGCTTTACACGCACCCGCTCGTGAGTCAAGTCCGATTTGACTTGTACATAAAAACGGTCCGTTAATGATATCTCCCTTATTAATCCTCGTATCGAAATGATGCACATGAGCAAAAAGGTTTAGAAATTAATTTCTACCAAGGTAGGTAGTTTTCCATTAAGTTTGGTTGTGTATATTTTGTGGAAGTGCAAAATCACTATTTCGGTTTCGTATAAACCCCCAGTCAGTTCAGGGATTTAGAAACAATATTTGTCCTAAAACCTATCAAGGACAGGTGTATTCTAAATATGAGTCTTGGTGGAAATACATCCAGTAGTCTGTAGCACTCGCGTACATACGGCGTAATTAAGGAAGAAAGTAATACAGTTAAGAAAGTTGAAAGTAATAGAAAATGGATTATAAATGAGGACAGCCGGATAATGACAAATATGTAAATGCCAAGTGAATGTATTGGAAAATCAAATGCCCCTCAATAAATTATGCTAGTGTGAGTTATGGATACAATAAAGCGGTAACAGAGGAGAAATTTAGGTCCATTGATTCCTAGGTAAACAAATAATAAGAAGATGACTAATGGTGTTATTACTTAATCTATTCGAGGGCGGTTATAACATCCAACGATATTCCGCCAATGTCCCGCAGATAGGCCGAATGACGCCTCTCTTGCCTTCTACCCAAGGAACAACCTCGAATTTAAAAGCATGATGAGAAAAATGGCAATACGTTTCTTCCCTACTGGCATGCAGTCAGAGACGTTGCCATGGTAACCTGTAGGTTCGTTGTCGGTCTGTCGGTCACTCAATGCAGAGAATGATACCAGCGGAAAATTGTAAATTTCTCCGTCATGTGAAGAGTAAGGTAAATTATGAACATTACGAAAGTTGTTTATAATGAAGAGACGTTGCACATACGGTAAACGAAGTTTACAGAAAATCAATAGTATAAGAGAAAATGGAGGAAAACCATTCTGGTTTTCCTATAAACCCCCGTCTATTGAAAGATTTTAAAATGATATGCATATCGAAACCTTCCCCGGGATGAGTATACTCTAAATATGAAATTTGGTTGAGATCTTTCCAGCTGTTTCGACGTGATGGTGGAAAAACCATTCAGGTTTTCCTATAAACCGCCGTCTATTGAAAGATTTTAAAATGATATGCATATCGAAACCTTCCCCGGGATGAGTATACTCTAAATATGAAATTTGGTTGAGATCTTTCCAGCTGTTTCGACGTGATGGTGGAAAAACCATTCAGGTTTTCCTATAAACCCCCGTCTATTGAAAGATTTTAAAATGATATGCATATCGAAACCTTCCCCGGAATGAGTATACTCTAAATATGAAGTTTGGTTGTGATCTATCCAGCCGTTTCGACGTGATGGTGGAAAACCCATTCTGGTTTTCCTATAAACCCCCCGAGTATTAAGAGATTTTGAAATGATATGCATATCGAAACCTTCCCCGGGATGAGTATACTCTAAATATGAAGTTTGGTTGAGATCTATCCAGCCGTTTCGACGTGATGGCGGAACAGACAAACAGACAAACAAACAGACACGAAACGTAAAAACCACAGATTCGGTCTTGAGTTGTCCTAAAACGGATAAATATCTGAAAAATTGGCAAAACAAAAGACATTACAGACAGCGGACCCCCTACAATTTTATTTATATAGATATTCTTTATCCTGAAGGTAATAATAATAATAATAATAATAATAATAATAATAATAATAATAATAATAATAACAATTAATGAAAATCCGCAGCCTGTTTCTAGTCATTCGACCGGGTCAGGAATGGAACAAATGAAGCCCCCAACTAGTGGCGAGGATTGGATTTGTGCCGGTGCCGAAGCCTGACGCACTGCTCTGGGGCAGTGATTAATGACTAACAGATAAAATGAATTGATATTGGAGAGTGTTACTGGAATGAAAGATGACAACGAAAATAAGAGTACCCGGAGGAAAACCTGTCCCGCCTTCGCTTTTTCCAGCACGAATCTCAGATGGAGTGGCCGGGATTTGATCCACAGGACCCAGAGGTGAGTGGCCGGCGCGCTTCCGCCTGAGCCACGTTTCCTGTGGTTTCCCAATTTCACACCAGACACCAGTGCGCCTCCGTAGCGTAACGGTTAGTGTTATTAGCTGCCGTCCTCGGGGGAACGGGTTCGATTCCTGGTACTGCCAGAAATTCAAGAACGGCAGGAGGGCTGGTATGTGGTTAAAGTGGTACATGCAGCTCACCTCCATTGGGGGTGTGCCTGAAAAGAGCTGCACCACCTCGGGATGAGGACACGAGTTCACTTTTACCACACACCAGGCTGTACTTGAGAAAGGACAGTGGTAGCTTCCTTCCCAGTCCTAGTCCTGTCTTATACAATTGTCACCAACCTTACTGAATCGGTGCGAAGTAAAACTACTAAAGAAATAATAATAATAATAATAATAATAATAATTATTATTATTATTATTATTATTATAAGTTAGTTTATTTGATATTGTTTGCAGTGGTTATCGACAGGGCAATTCTTGACGAGTCAACAGGCATGCCTGCTGTATTAGTTGAACCTCTCACTACTCAATGATGTTCGTGAAATTTGTTGGTCTGGGGCAGAATTCAACGGCTCCCTAAATGCATGAAACCCTTGAATGTCAACCTTGTATTTGTACCGTTGTCAAAATTATCCCCACACGAGCCATGAAAATACCTAGGTCTCATGGGTAAAATTTTGCTTATGAAATGAACGGTTATGCGGTAATCGATTGAATGGTAAATTTATGTAGGTTGGCACACATACAGGAATTCATTAATCCTACTGCCCCCGAGTACTATAATAATGCATGTTTTGCGAAGGATGCCAAACATCCAGTGGTATGTTAAAGGCTAGAGATCGTGGTGGCACTAAGCTTCAACAAATGTAACAATGCATGGAATGAATCGACCGTTTCTCAGTTAAGCTCCTGAACAGGAGTGCGTTACATTTCCAACGTTCTCAATTCAGTTTATTTCTGAAATAATAATGATAATAATATAATTAGCTGCCACCCCCGGAGGCCCTGGTTCAATTCCCGGTTCTGCCACGAAATTTGTAAACTGGTACGAGGTCTGTAACGGGTTCAACTTAGCCTCGGAAGGTCAACTGAGTAGAGAGGGGTTCAATTCCCACCTCAGCCATCCTCGAAGTGGTTTTCCGAGGTTTCCCACTTCTCCTCCAAGCAAATGCCGGGTTAGTACCTAAATTAAGGCCACGGCCGCTTCTTTACCTCCTCCTTGTCTTTCCCTTTCAATCTTTCCATCTACCACAAGGCCCCTGTTCAGCATAACAGGTGAGGCTGCCTAAACGAGGTACTGGTACTTCTTCCCCAGTTGTAACCCCCGAAACCAAATTCTCACGCTCCAGGACACTGCCCTTGAGGCGGTAGAGGCGAGATCCCCCGTTCAGTCCGAGGAAAAAACCAACACTGGAGGGTAAACGTATTATGAAAGAACCAAACAAAGTAATAATAATAATAATAATAATAATAATAATAATAATAATAATAATAATGACAATAATAATAATAATTGTACCGGGCGGTACACCTCCACGCCGCGAATTCAAATATTGCACCAGTTGAAACCTCTCTACAGGAGAAACTCGGAACTTTAAAATCTCTATTAAATCAAAGGTTTCTTGGAATGTCACTACTGTAAATTTTGAAGTGTTCTGAACTATGTCTATTTCGATTTGTGTTTGTTTGCTCTGTAGCAAGAAGTGTGGACATTCTCTTCTAGATGTCACTACTTAAAAACTATAACTGTGCACCCTGGTGCGAAGTGAACGAACTGTTTTGTATCTATAAGTTTGTTCTTTGTTAAATTTCTTTCTTTCATTTTTTGGGTTGGCAATATTGATCTTTGTTTCCGCCAGTTTTAAATTTAGCCAATCCTACATTTTCTAAAATAATTTTCCACCATTTCTTCTTCAGTTTTGACTTGTAATCTTTAGGCGACCAATAAAAGTTTGTGGGCGGGTTGTTATCATTCATGAAAGGTCTCGAATGTTCCACGAGGTTATATAAACTGCTGATTTTCTTGTCTCGAGGCCACTTCAGTAACATCTTTCTCAGTGTGTGAATATATAGCAGGGGGCGGGAAGCGCCTCTTTCTTCGATGATGATGATGATGCTTGTTGTTTTAAGGGACCTAACAGCGAAGGTCATCGGCCCCCTAATGGTACGAAATGAAAGAACAAAAATTACAAAGGCATCCACTGACCAAAATAAAAATAAAAAATGTCATGAGGAATGAATGGATGGACAGGAACCCAACAAAACACAAAACAAACAAAAACAAAAACCAGTGGATCCGATTCAATAGAGAACGAAAATAACAGTATTACCGACCAAGGTACCACTTATAAAGCACAATGATGCTTGGTGTCTAAAGGGGGTGCAAAATCCACGTCTAAGGCCCCACAGAATGGTACATGTCGCGAGTATAATAGAACCATGGTATGTGTCATGTTGGGGTATTAATCAGAAGTAGCGAAGACTCACGGTGTTCCACAAAACTTGGTACTACTCACAAGTACTGTACTTCGTACAGGTAACGCAGACCTATGGTGTTTCGCACACAATGGCGCCACTTACAGCCAACGCAAACCGATGAGTTTCCTCACCTAGGGTACTAGTCACGGGTGCCGGTCCCAAGGGCCCCGTGGTGTTCCGCACATAGTGAGTACTAATCACAGGCAACGCAGACCCACGGTGTCGCTCATATAGTGGTACAACTCACAGGCTACGCCCAGACCCGCGGTGTTGCCCACATGGGTACAACGCACGGGTACTGGAATCCACCAGGCCAGGCTTTTTACTGCAACGAATCACAAACATATTTCGTACCATATTAGTGATACTACTCGCAAGTACATGCAACCCATGGTGTTCCCCGCATGATGGTACGAATCAAGAGTAGTTTCATGGTTCTAATTCATTCATCCCTTGGTCGCCCCTTTTAGTCGCCTCGCACGACAGGCAGGGGATACCGTGGGTGTATTATTCGTCAGCCTCCCCCACCCACAGGGAGTGTGTGTTTGGTCCGCGAGAGGTATTTTATTTCCCTCAAGTCCGCCGGCAAGCCGGTTAGGACCCCCCTATCCGCCACCTGGGACGCGCCACGTGGGAGTATCACCTCTCCCCCTGCTACGCCTGCGTAGCAGGTTCGTGGCCTCTTTCTTCAAGCAGCAGTTCATCTACAAGGTAATGGCCTGTTAACATCTTCATTTCGTGCTAGCTCAGCAGTTTAACTCTCGGGGAGGGTTCGAAACCTTCAGTATGTAACCTACCTTTTTAAAAATGTAAATTCTTTTCTGTCTATCTATAAATTACAAATCTGGAAAGCGGGATAGAAGTGCTTCACCCTCTCGAACTCCCCTTCATATCTGAAAAAGGAAGTGACTACGTTTTCATAACCGTTCTTCTATTCTTTAGTACAGTAAGCTTTCTCATACGTGTCACCTTCCTAGATTGGGATTAGCCCCTGTATTATCGGCCTAGCGCCACATAGGTTTTTTGACACTAACGTTGTGTTGGAGTGCGAGTCATCGCCTCCATTCTATTTTGCACTATGGGCCAGTAACTTAACTTGATGTTTGTTTTCCTCATGTAAAGGCCCTGTAGGTTGGGTATCTAATACCCCTGTTTCTTGGTGTGCCTTGAGAGCAGTCTGAAGTGAAGGTTTGTTGTAGCCTTCGATAGGCTTGTAAAATTGAGAGCGGGTTTGCTCTTTTTCTTAACATTGTAATTAGGAGCAAGTGCTCCTCATACTTAGGGGTTTTCTGCCCTTTAGCAATTGTGGTGGTGAGCTGAGAGCTCAGAAATTAATCTTGGGGCTCGAAGCCCAAATCTTGTAACAACTGTAATTTCTTAAACTTGTTTTCCTGCTACTTGGTACCTGCTACTCTGTTGTTGTTATCTGTTGATTTTGAAAAGAAAATATAACCTTTGTTAAAGTTTTAAATTAACTTTAATTTTGTAGTTGAGACCTATTCCAGCCCGCACCTTCGTTCACGTCTGCTGTTCCACAGATACCTCGGAAAATAATAATAATAATAATAATAATAATAATAATAATAATAATAATAATAATAATAATAATAATAATAATAATAATAAACTGCTACCAGTGACAAACGAGATGTTGATTCTGATTACTGGTAGGGTAATAATATTACGGAGGATTGGTTAATAACCCTTCTATTTGTATATATTTCTGAGGTATGACAGTGTGCTCGAATACTGTTCAGCAGTAGCTCTTTGACGAACCGAAAACCAGCGTGGCAAAGCAGTTATATTTGAGCACTCTCGAATGCTACTGCCGTCAACAGGGCCAAAGTCAATCAATCAATCAATCAATCAATCAATCAATCAATCAATCAATCAATCAATCAATCAATCAATCAATCAATCAATCAATCAATCAATCAATCAATCAATCAATCAATCAACATTGATCTACATTGACGGCAGTAGCCCCCAGGTAGCAGTTTCGCTATCTGTTGTTTTCCTACCCTTTTCTTAAATGCTTGCAAAGAATTTTGAAATTTATTGAATATCTCCCTTGGTAAGTTATTCCAATCTCTTACTCCCCTACCTATAAACGAATATTTACCCCCCTTTTTTCTCCTCAATTCCAACTTTATCATCATATTATGATCATTCCTATTTTTCAAGACGTCCCTCAAACTTATTCGTCTACTAATATCATCCCACGCCATCTCTCCACTCACAGCTCGGAACATACCACTTAGACGAAAAGCTCGTCTTCTCTCTCCCAAGTAACGCTACTCTTTTGTCAGAAATCACCCAGAAGAAATCGGTATTTTTGGGGCCAGTAGGGCAGCAACTAATCGACTGTGCCACTGAAGTCTTCCTTACAACTACTGTGTAAAATAAGTCAAGTATATTTGCCGCTCAAGGCCATGCAGTGCGGTCTCGCACACCAAATTCGCCACTTGCCTCTCGCGTACCCTTGCGTACGGCACAGTAGTAATCTCCCAATCACAGAGACAACAGACAGAAACCAGGGAAAGCAGATGAAAGTGTGGCTGAGGACGAGGACCGTAGTGGAGGCGACAAAGGCTATTTCTAGCTGAGTGCAGCCCTTGTAAGGCAGAACCTCCGATGAGTGTGGGCGGCATGTGCCATGTGTAGGTAACTGCGTGTTAATGTGGTGGAGGATAGTGTTATGAGTGGTGTGTGAGTTGCAGGGATGTTGGGGACAGCACAAACACCCAGCCCCCGGGCCATTGGAATTAACCAATGAAGGTTAAAATTCCCGACCAGGCCTGGAATCGAACCCGGGACCCGTTGAACCGAAAGTCAGTACGCTGACCATTCAGCCAACGAGTCAGGCAAAGGAGTAGTTGACCTGACTGGAACAGGATTTGGTTTCAGCTCTAACTAGGTGAACTACATGTCACCGACGGATTATTGAGCAGCTCACAACATAGAGTCAGGGGAAGAATTTCTCAAAACTCTGAGAGCCACGAATGTTTCCGTTATAATTCATCGTACGGTGAAAATGCAGTATAAGCAAAGGTGGAAGAAAGGAAATTATATTTTGCACAACTTTTGTTACCTACAACGTTTCATTACAACTGACATTGACGGAGAAATGTGAAATGTCCTTCCGTTTAGCCCACTTAATGTTCCTACGCCACTGTGTTGTAATCCAATAACATTGTACATAGGATGATTGTCTTTGGTAGTAGCAACTATATATTTTCTAGATACATAGCATTCATACAAGGTTCTAGGTTTTAAAGGCTTTGGGTACAACGTGTTCCCAGCAACGCGCAAGCCCTAATTTCTGCATGGAGTGAAGAAAGTGATCGGTCACCTGTAGAACGTTTTCAATTGTTCGGAAGCGAATCCTACGCAGGGGTTCCTTCATCTTAGGGATTAGGTTGAAGTTGTATGGACTTAAATTCGGAGAGTATGGGTAGATGATAGAGCACTTCCCAGGTTCAGAAATTGATTAATCAGACACCAATCCTGCTGCATTGGCATGCTCATTGTCGTGAATAATAGTATTCCACCTTAACGGTCTGGATTGAGGAAGGGGATGCTTTATGATAACACCATCCCAATCGTTACCAGGACTCACAATAACTTTTATGTTGCTGGGGGTCTGTCGAACTGTTGTTTTTCACAGTGCAGGTACACCGCAATCGTCTTGAAGTTCTTGGTGACACTGTTGTGCATTGCGACCTCTATACTCGAAGTCAACTCAAGTCCTGAGCGGTCGCTTTGATGTTAAGTGTGTTATAAACGCCGCTTACATTACCCGCGACGTCCAGGACGAGAACCGATATTAAGAGGGGGAAAATAGGGAAAGTGTTCACACGGGCGGAAGGATATTTTCCTTAGTTCTTCAGTTGACTACCGGTATAACATCAAAGGCGGTACTTAAGACTTAAATTGACGCTGACTATAGCACATTCAATCTTTATCCAGCTCCTCTGCTGTTGCTACGAAAAACGGCTGTATTCCATGGCCGTTCGTTCACAGCTTCTCTGTTCCTTTTATCACTGCGCAAGCGCATGGAGGGAAGGGCGTGTTCATTTGCTTGAAGGGAGCGTAGTCATTTAGCCGGCCTGTGGTATAAGCAACATTGCTTGGCTCCGTTTCATGGCGATGCTACAACACTGTTGCTACTATAAACAAATCAACCTATGTAAATAGCATTATGTACACTGCGGCTATCCCTGACAGTAAAAAAACGAGTTTCGTGAAATTATGCAAAGTCGTTGTCCTGTGATGCAACAAATAGACAAACAGACAGTGAGACAAAAGTTAAACCGAACCCACTATCGACTACTGATTTTACACTTCTAATCCGAGATTAAAACGAAGTGTAAAGCAAGAATGTAATGACAATATTATAATTGTATCTAGGTACTGTTCAAAATTAGTAAACAAAACAAGTAACTAAACTGGCAGTATTACGTGCCTGCCTATATCGTGATCATAGACACAGGTCATCCAGTTTGATGTGGAATTCGAACCACTGGGACGTGGCAACCATTACAAAAATCCCACATGTATTGACCATGATTCGAACCACAGACGCCTTGGTTAGACACCAGTGGTCATCGTACCGCTTCCTTACAACTACTGTGAAAAATAAGTCAAGTATAATTGCTGCTCAAGGCCACGCAGTATGGTCTCGCACACCAAATTCGCCACTTGCCTCCCGCGTACCCTTGCGTACGGCAGTACTATAGCGTCCAGCTCCTGGAATGAATGGTCAGCACACTTCCCTTTATTTCGCAGGACCGGGCAAGTTGGCCGTGCGGTTAGGGGCAGGCGGTGGTTAGCCTGCACCCTGAGATAGTGGGTTCGAATCCCACTGTCGGCAGCCCTGAAGATAGTTTTCCGTGGTTCCCCATTTTCACACCAGGCAAATGCTGGGGCTGTGCCTTAATTAAGGCCACGGCCACTTCCTTCCAACTCCTAGGCCTTTCCTATCCTACCGTCGCCATAAGACCTATCTGTGTTGGTGCGACGTAAAGCCACTAGAAAAACATTCGGAGGGGCCTGGATTCGATTCCCGGCTGGGCTAAGGATTTTAACCTAGTATATTTAATTCATCTGGTTTTATGAATGGGTATTTTTGATCGTCCTTATGCACATCTACATAAAACATGTCACACTACCGACCACCAGATATACACGCAACGGCGAATGTATTCCCCACATGCAGTCGGCGTCAGAAATGGCATCCGACCGTAAAACTGGGCTTAAATCACAGTAGCACTGACTCCAGATGATTGGGAAAGGGCCAAGAAAGAAATAACATTATTATCATAAGTAATAGTTGTAGAGTGTGTGATATAGTATCATAAAAATGTGTGGTTCCTTAGAACGTGGGCCGTTTCGTTTCCTAGGCTACCATCTTGGCTTTAATTGGCTCCACATCATGGTGCTTGCGTGTTCAGTGCAACGGCTTCCTCGTATGTTGCCGTATGCACTTCTAGACTAGTTTCTCGAGATATATCATGCCTGACCCTTACACTTTCTAATTCTGAACCCTGATCTAGAGTGGAACCCAAACCCTGGATCAATTGAATGGATGAAAACCATAACGGTATAAGTAGCATTTTGTTCATTCAGAGAAAAAGGCATTTTAACATCTTAACACTATGCTATTTGTAGTTATACCACCCATCACTAGAGCGCAGAATATTACCGCTATCACTTGTATCTCTTTGCTGGTGAAAAGATACACCCTCCCGGAGTTACATCCTGCACTTAACTCTTTTTTTTAATGTCACTTATACCGTTATGGTTTTCATCCATTCAATTTGAACAAGTATCTTTTTTTCTAGTTGCTTTACGTCCACCGTCACATATTGGTCTTATTGCGACGATGGGAGAGGAAAGGGCTAGGAATGGGAAGGAAGCGACCGTGGCCTTAATCAAGGTACAGCCCCAGCATTTGCCTGGTGTGAAAATGGGAACCACGGAAAACCATCTTCAGGGCTGCCGACAGTGGGGTTCGAACCCCCTATCTCCCGAATACTAGATACTGGCAGCACTTAAGCGACTGCAGCTATCGAGCTAGGCGAATAAGTATCAGAGTATTTATAGCTTGTATTAGCATGCAGAGTAACATAGAAAAACATGGTGTCTGTACCAGTATAAAGGAGAATACTGCATATCGAATTTACACTAACTTTCCTACTGTAAACTGTGAACACGTAACTTAAAGAGGCACTTGTTACTAGACGAAGCCAAGATTGATTTGCATAATATTATTCACAATGCTCGCGATCTGTTCTCTTTTAAATGAACAGTAAATTAGTTAGGCATCCATTGCGTTCTATTCTAGGGGACAAATAATTTCCAAAGGAGTGCCCGAAATATCAATCCCTTTTCATAACATCGGTATATTTATTGCTACTCTAAAAATAAATCACTTCGAAATATTTCCAAGGGCCATTTAAACATATACACGCTTGAAAGAACACACAGTTAAATTAAATATTTTAATGGAAATTCTCTGCATTCTGTTGAAGTCAGATATGAACGATACAAAATATAGCCTGCAGCTCCTAATCCTTCATTTCTACACTAACGAAACTGTATAAGCATGTTTATTTCGTCAAATATTCCATAAATTGAAATACGAGTTTCATAGAGAATTGGTAAGCATGCGTCGCATCCATACTATTCCATTTTGCTGTTTCGCCGTAGCACTCTTTCCTGGAGCAATCTTTGTCGATGAATATTGGAAGCTGACGTCCACTTTCGTTGAAGGATGAATACTCATCCTGGATAGTCTGAAGCTATTAGATTTCCTCGAACCATATTTATCTTTCAATAAAACAACTGTATTGCTATGCCAGTACCTGCCTAGTTTTATCCAGTCACTAACCCAGAGAATACATTTTTATTACTAATATCTTTCCATATGAATATTTTGCTGTCTATTATTTTTAACAAATACAATAATTAAGTTTCCTTGAGCAAAACATTCCATGGAAGAGGTATTAACTGGCAGAACATAGTATTACCGGTAGGTTTAATTTTATTTCATTCAATTTTAATTTCGTGTGGCTATTTCTAGCCGATTGCAGCCCTTGTCAGGCAGACCCTCCGATGAGGGTGGGCGGCATCTGCCGTGTGTATGTATCTGCGTGTTATTGTGGTGGAGTATAGTGTTATGTGTTGTGTGGGAGTTACAGGGATGTTGGGGACAGCACAAACACCCAGCCCCCGGGCCTTTGGAATTAACCAATCAAGGTTAAAATCCCCGACCCGGCCGGGAATCGAACCCGGGACCCTCTGTACCGAAGGCCAGTACGCTGACCATTCAGCCAACGAGTCGGACACTGGTAGGTTACACTGCTTCTATACTTCCGAAAATACATATTGTGACAGTTATTTTGACGTTGAATTATTTTCAGGCATGACTGGTGTGTCATATTTTTTTGATATAACATAGAGAGAACTATATTACACTTCCGACAAATTGTTCCTCCCATATGAAAATGGAAATGATGACAGTGATGCGTGTCAACAAACCTCAGATCTGACGAAATAGATCTTGGAGGACTGAATTTTCCGGGACACATGATTCTTTACTCCCGAGAATATTAAGAACTACTGAACTTCATGCTGATAGAAAATAGTGGGCGCTAATGGGTTTTAAATCATTTTATTATCAAAAACAAGGAAGCAAATGATCAAATAATCTTGTAGTTCTCCTCCGTCAATTATCGGCAGTACGTGCATGTGGATGGATGTAAGGATAATGTCCAGATAGTGAAGACTAAGTGATGATTTTCGGGTGTACATATACTATATGGCAAGGCTGGTGCTGATATTGATACGAAATGATTTGATCAGGTAATTTTTGAACGGCACAGATAGAAACGTTATTGTAGTGGATGATATGAACTTACCAACTGGTAACTGGGAACGGAATGCGAACGACAGAAAGCACGACCAACAAATGGTGAGTAAGTTAATATGAAAATGACTGCTGAATCCGAAAGTGATGGAACTAACTAGAGGGTATAATGTTATAGACGTGGTGCTGATGAAACCAGGTGACCTCAATAGATAAAGTGAAGTAATAGATGGTATAGGTGATCATAAAGCTGTCTTTTCCGTAGTTAAAAATCCATGTGATTGAAAGGAATGCCGTAAAAATGAATGTATCAATATCAGGGAACGTTATGTGGTTGATAAGAGAAGCATGGGTGAAATTTTTAGAAAGCAATTCTGAACAATGGGAAATAGTAAATAAAACTGTGAGCAGCGTGCGGTATGTGTTTAAAGAAATTGTTGAGGAGTGTGAAAACAGTTATGTACCACTAAAACTAGTAACCAGGGAAATAAACATATTAAAAAGGAAGTGCAGATTAGAAAGAAATGGAGTTATGAATGGTTGGAGAGATTAATGGAGCTTACTAATAAATTCCAATTTAGTGCAAAAGTCGGCTGAGGATAACATGATGGCAAACGTAATTGACAACTGTACAAATTTTAGGGACAATGGAAGGATGTGTATAGATACTTTAAGGAAGAAACAGGATCCGAAAAGGGCATTCCAAGAATAATTTATCAGCAAGAGGAGTGTATATGTGAGGAGTGAGGACGTATATAAGGTAGAAGTATTCAATCAACAGTACGTAAGTTATAAGTAGTTTGATTTAATGTCCGAAGAGAGGAGGTGACTAATACTGGCCAATTACGGAAATTTAATTATGATAATAAAATATATTTACAAAGAGATACATAACCTGAAAAAAAAAAACAGCTGGGATTGACAAGATTTCTGGGGATGTACTGAAGGATTTCAGTTGGGATAGAGTGCCATATCTGAAATACTCATTTGATTACTGTTTCCATGAAGGAGCGTTACCAAATGAGTGGAGAGTTGCGACAGTAGCCCCAGTGTACAAGGGAAAATGTGATTAACATAAAACTACCAGCCAGTCAGCTGCATATACGTTGTGTGTAAGCTCTGGGAAAGCATTCCTTTTGGTTATATTAGACACGTTGGCGAAATTACTAACTGGTTAGATAGAAGGCAGTTCGGGTTCCCGGAACGTTATTCCAGTGAAGCTCAACTTGTAGTATTCCAGCATGGTCTAGCGGGTATTTTCGAATCACGAGGTCCAATGTACTGTATCGCTATTGACCTATCCAAAGCTTTTAATAGTGTAGATAATGGGAGATAACTAACAAAAATGTTTATTACTGGTTTAGACAAAAGGGTGCTTGCACGTGTGACTAAATTTCTAGAAAATATAACTAATGGAATTAGAGAAGGTGAAGTGTTATATGATCATTTAATGATTAAGAGGGGTGTTTCCGCAGGGCGTATTATTTTACAATTATGTTTTCTTATATATACTGTGTATAAATTACAGGAGTAAAGAACACGGGACCCTCTGAACCGAAGGCCAGTACGCTGATCGTTCAGCCAACGAGTCGGACATGTTGTGAGATGGACAGCGATGATGGTGAACGGGATGAAATGTAGGTTGTAAGTTTTACCTAGAGGAAAAGTCCTCTTATTTGTATATACTGTGTTGATGGGGTGATAGAACATCATGGGAATCACGGTATGTACTTACGTACTAATATAAGGAATAATTTTCGTTGGACTAGCCTAATCGTATTAACGAGGTTGTAACGAAAGTTTACAGATCTCTTCACATTGTTATAAGAGTATTTAGGAGTTGTATTATGGATGTAAAGGAGAGGGCGTATAAGTCTCTGGTGAGACTTTATGAGCACATGTTGCACATGGCTCTAAACCCTAGCGAAATGTTATATCATCTGTTCGCAAAACATGACGTCTTGAAATCCTTTAGAAACGTCCTTTTACCATGTAACTCTGTTAATGTGTCGTGCCCCGTGACAGGGTGTAACGAAGAGGGGAATCAATGCATAAAACTAGGTAACAGTGCAGTACTCGGCCTATGTGGTGTAGTGGTCAGTGTGATTAGTTGCCACTCCCGGAGGCACGGGTTCGATTCCCGGCTCTGCCACGAAATTTGAACAGTGGTACGGGGGCTGGAACGGGTTCCAGTCAGCCTCGGGAGGTCAAATGAATAGAGGTGGGTTTGATTCCCACCTCAGCCATCCTGGAAGTGGTTTTCTGCGGTTTCCCCCACTTCTCCTCCATGCAAATGCTGGGATGGTACCTAACTTAAGGCCACGTTCTCTAACTTCCCTCTTCCTTGACTATCCCTTCCAATATTCGCATCCCACATCAAGGCCCCTGTTCCTCATAGCAGGTGAGGTCAACTGGGAGAGGTACTGATCATTTTCCCCAGTAGTATTCCCCTACCCAATGTCTCACGCTCCAGGACACTGCCCTTAAGGCGGTAGAGGTGGGATCCTTCGCTGAGACCGAGGTAAAAAACCCTGGAGGTTAAGCAGATTAAGAATAAGAAGTAGAAGGAGAAAAGTGCAGTAATCAATGTCTTAAACCCCGGACCGGATTATGTAAGTACTCCGCTCTCGTCGTACTACGAGAATTTTTCCGGCGGTGAAGCGTAGCGGATGTGGCTAGGCGTTCGCCTAGCAATCGACGAAATGTGTCTGCGGCGGTTGGAATCCTGAATGTTTCAAGTATTTTTGCACCGGTATGATGTTTGAATACGTAAACACAGGCCCACGTTTGCCACATTCAAACAATAGAATGGAGCTTATTATTGATTTTGTGCCCTGCACATACTCCGCTGGTTAGGACCTGAATATACTGTAATCTCTGCTGTCATTCTACATGTTTTCCACAGAGGAATACGTTGACATGCTCCTCATGCATGGGGAAGCAAGAAAATGCGCGTGCGAGGCACTACGTCTGTACCAGGAACGGTATCCCGACAGGCGACACCGTCTCCAAAGACGCCTAAGGACAACAGCAGTGATTTCCAACCAGCCACCAGTACGCGATAGGCCCGTTACATCGGGTGAAACTGAAGAGGACGTTCTCGAGGCAGCTCGTAATAATCCACACATCAGTACAAGGGCGATTGCACGACAGGTGAACACCAGCCAGCCGTCCGTCTGGCGAATACTGCATGAACATAAATTTCACCCATACCATCTTGAGCTACACCAAGAGTTCCATGGGCGGGATTTCGAAGCTCGAATGGAGTTCTGTTGGTTGTTATTATGCAGGCTGGACAACGATGCAGCATACGTATCGCATATCTTGTTCTCGGACGAATGACGCTTCCACAATAAGGGAAACGTCAATCGCCACAACATGCACTATTGGAGTCCGGACAATCCTCACTGGGTGCGAAAGGCGGCCCATCAAGTACGATGGGGAGAGCATGTTTGGTGTGGAATCTTGGGAGATCGCCTGATTGTTCCTTATTTATTTGAAGGCCATTGTACGGGCCCACGCTACTTGCACTTTCTGCATCAGGAACTCCCACTGTTGCTAGAGGATGTGCCCTTGCACAATCGTTTGACGATGTGGTTGCAACAGGATGGAGCTCCACAATATTCCCCTTTGCCCGTTCGTAACTATCTGAAACCAGGGAAATGGATAGGACGAGGAGGTAATTTTTCTTGTTCCGTCAGATCACCGGATTTAACGCCATTAGACTTCTTGTGGGGACATTTGAAGAACGGCATTTACACTCAAACGCCGGAAAACCTCGATCAGATCCGGCAACTCATCACGGACACCTGCCGAGTAATTACACCAGGAATGCTTCAGTGCGCAAGGCGATCTATTGGACACCGGGCTCGAATGTGCGTAAACCAAAACGGTCATCACATCGAGCATTTGCTGCGATAAAACTTTGTCAGGGCAGTTGTATTCCTATTATTTCCGGTCTGTATGTGTCCGGCCTGCTAACTAATCGGCCCTTCTTAGGTTCACAAACACATTCATTCACACACAATTTGCCTGAAAGCGGATACTGAACTTTCACTGCGTGCGGAACCTGTTAAATAAATATTTCAAAAATGTATAGTCTTCGCCCCGGACTCTAACCTGCAACCGGACATACACGCCCGCTCCACCACGCCTTTACCAAATACTCTACGGTTCTACACGGTATACTACGCAGCTTATAGCGAGTATTAGGTTTACTGCGGTCACAATATCAATTTAGTGTTTCGCCGGTGTGTAGGGTTCATATGATCTAGAAGACACACGCATGTCTTCCAGTGTTTAATACGAGTATAACATTACGGCGTCTTATCATGGTGAGGCGGTAAATACCAAGATATCCGGTTGTGATTTCTGAGCATACCGGCAGGCAGATGTTTTCTAGACCGAATGAATATTGTGGGCTGGATGAAACTACACGCCATATATCCTTGTGTGAACCTTCAATAAATATATTTTCAGGAACTAATTGGACTTGGAAAGATGATCAATGGCCACTCAGAACTTCAAATCGAAGCTACTCAATTATAAATACTGAACGTCAATTAAGTACCGTACCAACTTAATTTAAATTGAAGGAAGAGAGGACCGTTTGTGACGGGAAACTGTCAACATAATATATTCTAGAGAAGAAAGTGCCCTCGTCCGCCTGTGTAGTGTGGTGGTTAGTGTGATTAGCTGCCACCTGCGGAGGCCCGGGTCCGTTTCCTGGCTCTGCCACGAAATTTGAAATTGGTACGAGGGCTGGGATGGGTTCCATTCAGCCTCGGGAGGTGAACTGAGTAGAGGTGGGTTCGATTCCCTCCACAGCCGTGCTCGAAGTGGTTTTCCCACTTCTCCTCCAGGCAAATCCAGGTTGGTACCTACCTTTAAGCCACGGCCGCCTCCTTCCCTCTTCCTTGCCTATGCTTTCCAATCTTCCCATCCCCCACAAGGACCCTGTTCAGAATAGCAGATGAGGCCGCCTGGGAGAGGTGATGGTCCTCCTCCCCAGTCGTATCCCCGACCCAACGTCTCGCGCTCTAGGACACAGCCCTTGAGGCGGTAGAGGTGGGATCCCTCGTTGAGTCCGAGGGAAGAACTGACTCTGTACGGTAAACGGATTAAGAAAGAAAGAATGTGCCCTCAGTATTGAAATTTAACTTTTTCAACAGAACACTGACCTGAGAATGAATAGGCAATGAATACATGGACAAGTAGTGTGAGTGACGTGAATAGAAATTTAGGTTATGACATAACGTTGCCCCATGGATAAAAAAAAATCAAGAATTTTTGTGGTTATACGCAGAGAACTTAATTTACACTACCCCCCCCCCTAAATTTTAACCGATACATTGGCTTAAACGTGGTATAAATGACTTAGTTACTTTGTTTCGTAAGATATTCCCCTTGGGATTGACGTTCAATGTCATTAAATATTAATAACATTTCAATAACAAAATGGTATATGTCTTGCCGAATTAGCTTATTAATACGATCATGAATGAAAAAGGCCCATTTAAGTTTCGCGTAATGGGATTAGGATCAATGTATTGTTTGAGTTTAATGTTAGGCAATGGTTAATCAATGACGCAGGGAGAAAATGTCAGCGATATCATGGTGGTATAATTTGATAAAATTAAGAGTAGGCACCGTACAATTGTTGATTTTCGTTCCTAGAGGGTCACTTATGAAAGCATGCAACCGTCCTGACAGTTTTTAAAGGTCTTTCAAAATTTATATTTCAATGATTAAACCAAAATTTACCAAAACGTACTCAATGTAAAATCGCCCAATGAAAGTTTGATACGTAATATTGCACTAGTTTCGTCAATGCTGTATTACGGAAGAACAATCTTTCATTTTGTTTCCGATTGTAAGTGGTTTGAAATCTTTAACTGGATTCAGGCAAATTTACTTCTTCAGATTCATGAAATATCCTTTGGAATATTTTCTCCTTATCGTGTAAAGATTGAATGCATGCAAATCACCGTATTAAGGATTCGAGTTGAGGGAATCAATTCACCGAATGCGATCAATTTATTTGAATAGTACATTAAAAGTACCACAGACTTCAGTTTCTGGAGAATGAATGACTAGAAGATGAAGTGGTCACGTGCTGGACCCTACTAGTCAACGTATTTGACACTTCGACCCTCCATTTTCCTAGCCTCTACATTTATTCGCTTAAAGCTAGGGTGAAACATATAGACCACTTCTGTTTCGCAGGCAAAATTGAGCATTAGTTTGTCAGCAAAGGTGTAGAGGGGACTTCTATTGACAGCTCCCCTCGTCCTACTTAGAAAGCAAGTTAGTGTCGAGTCCCTTTCGGTCATGGGCACGCGGTCGTAAAAGCACGTTAGGCTCCTTGTGCACGTCCAGCCAGAGCGCCCAACTTTTCCACTACATGGCTGGCTGGTTCTGCATTCAGAACTTAGTACAACACACTCGCCGACGTATACAGCGAAATACTCACGTTAAAAGCAAGCTTGTGTTCCGTTCCACATGAAACACATATTTCATGGCGTTGACCTCTCGCCAAACTTAATGTGATGATGTCATTGTGTCCTTGTTTGCGAACTCGTACTTAGGAACACCTCCATTTACCTGTGGTGGGCTGGATGGATAAATTCACTTAAACAAGGCCTTGAATAATCCTCACGCCGAATATTTCCATTTTTAGTTCTCCTCAATTATTAAGATATGCAAAATATCTTAAACCATATTAAACAAAGAGTACGTGTAAACACCGCGAGATTTAAGTTCATTGCTATATTACTGTAAGCACACGTTCCCAGCCGTACCTCCCAATTCCAATGTATAGTATCTGTTGTTGTTAATAATAATAATATTAAAAATGGTCTAAACGTAAAACGAAATCTTCCTTGTGGCGACGCGAACAGCCGAGCTCATGGGGAGGAGGAAAAATATCTTGCTGAAATTACACTTGAGAAAGTGGAAAGGATGGTAAATAAACTCCATTCTCATAAACGAGCAGAAATAGATGAAATTAGACCTGAAATTGTGAAATTTAGTGGGAAGGCAGGCATGAAGTGGCTTCATAGAGTAATAGGATTAGCATGGATTATTGGTAAGGTACATTCAGAATGGACAAAAGCAGTAATTGCACATATCTATAAGCAAGGGAAGAGGAAGGATTACATCAACTATCAAGGTATCTCATTGATTACTATACCAGGCACCTTGGAAGGGAGGGTGCTATCAGTGGTTGAGAGTAAGTTGGATGAAAACCATTGTGGTTTCAGACCACAGAGGGGCTGTCAGGTTCAGACATTAATTATGCGCCAGGTAATTGAAAAATGTTACGAGAGGAATAGCGAGTTTTATTTGTGTTTCGTAGATCTAGAGAAAGCATATGACGGGAAAAAGATATTCGCCATACAGAGGGACTATATGATTAAGGGTAGATTATTAAAATCAAGCAAAAGCATTTATGTCGACAATTGGGCTGCAGAGAGAAATGATGGTAGAATGAGTTCTTGGTCCAGGGTACTTACAGGGGTTAGGCAAGGCTGTAATCTTTCATCTTTGTTGTTCGTAGTGTACATGGATCATCTGCACAAAGGAATAAATTGGCAGGGAAGGATTCAGGTAGGTGGAAATGTAGTAAGCAATGTGGCCTATGTTGACGGCTTGACCATTTTGTTGAAAAAAATCATAATTTTTGTATTTTATGGCAAAATATTATTTGGAATTTGCTGATTAATTTGGTGTATGATTTATTAAATTTGCTTGATTAGAAGTATATTTAGTTTAATTTAATGTATCCATGACCTTATATGTTAGGCCCCTTTAAACAACAAGCATCAATTTAATTTAATTTGTCGCACAGGGCACTTTCAGGATTTCATAAACCATTTTCCTGTAAACACTTAATATCTCAAGATCCGTAACGTCTAGGAGGCTGTGATTTGATTAAATTCTAGCGGAAACCTTCCGGCATAAGTTGCTGGGACAGGCATGACAGTTGTGTCTGTTGTTTACGATGTGAGCGTGATATTCTTGGTATAAAGTGCATATTTTTTTCGTTCTTTGTGCTGTTGTGCTAATGTGTTATTGATCATGAGTACATTTGATCATGACAAGAGCAAAAGGTGTGTTCAAGAAAGTAAAAATCAAAGGAAATCGGTACTACAGAACTTATCCGGGTGTATGAGAGGTTGTGAGTGAGGTTAGGAATGTAACTTCACCTAGTACTTGAGCTCAACACATTGCTACACCTTCAAGTTCCTCCATGAAAATGTAACTTGTGAAATGTGATGAATTGTATTCGACTGAAGCAAGTGAAAATGATAAAGGCATCAACGAAATTATAGATTTGAGTATTCTCGGTTCTGTGTTCTGTGAATTTATAAACGGGCGAGTTGGCCGTGCGGTCAGGGGAACGCGGCTGTGAGCTAGCATCCGGGAGATAGTGGGTTCGAATCCCACTGCCGGCAGCACTGTAGAGGGTTTTCCGTGGTTTCCCACTTTCACACCAGGCAAATGCTGGGGCTGTGCCTTAATTAAGGCCACGGCCGCTTCCTTCCAACTCCTGGGCCTTTCCTATCCCATCGTCGCAATAAGACATATCTGTGTCGGTGCGACGTAAAGCAACTAGCAAAAAAATATGAATTTACAAGTTGTAGTTTATGTGGAGAGAAAATGAAAATCATTGAAGATTCGTCTAAAAGATATGGGCTAGTTTGTAGCCTGACAGTTCCATTTGAAGGTTGTAAAAGCCAGAAACATTTTTTTACTCCAGAAACGTGCGAAGATAATGAAATATTTGAGTCAAATATAAGGTACTTTAAGGGCTCAGGTGAATTGGGAAAGCGCCTACTGCTGGGAAAATCATATTTGTTATAATGAATCTGCCATTCCCCACTACAAGCATATCAAAACACAGGGATATTTTACTAGACAAACTGGAAAAGGAAGGAGAAGAAAACTGCATCACAGGAGCCACTTGAGGAAAATAGAGACATTTAGACACCTGCAGACATTACAATTGCATTTCATACTACTTGTCAGAAGAGGAGGCCATCAGTCTTTGAACTCCTGTGCTGCTGCCACAAGTATTGGCACAGGTAAGGTCCTGGATGTAGAAATTTTATTCAAACATTGCCATGGATTCAATATTGTTCTACCGGGCGAGTTGGCCGTGCGGTTAAGGGCGTGCAGATGTGAGCTTGCCGCTACGAGATAGTGGGTTCTAACCCCACTGTCGGCAGCCCTGAAGATGGTTTTCGGTGATTTCGAGTTTTCACACCAGTCAAATGCTGGGGCTGTACCTTACTGAAGGCTAAGCCCGTATCTTTTCCATTCCTAGGCCTTTATTATCACATCGTCGCCATGAGAGCTATCTTTGTCGGTACGACGTAACCCAAATAGAAAAAAAGCGACATTGCTAAATCAGATGCAGACGAAAAGGCACGGCATGAACCAAAGTGCACAAAATTATACGAGCTCCAGTATAGAAATAGAAAGCACCTCAGCCGTACACGTTTTTCAAGAACGAGGGGTTCGCTGTATATAATTCATTGGGGTATGGTGACTCTAGCTCATTCAAATCTGTGGTTGATAGCAGATCTTACGGCAACAAGATACCAGAAAAGTTGGAGTATGTCAACCATGTACAAAAAAGAATGGGCACACGACTTCGACGGAGGAAGCAGGAACTTTGGAAGACACCGCCGTGTGATGGCAAGTCTATTAGGGGTCGTCTGCTAGACAATACCATCAATCAACTATCAGAATGCTATAGTCAAGCCATCAGAAGCAATGAAAATAACTTAGATGATATGGAAAAAGCTATGTGGGCAAGCTTTTCCCATTAAATATCAGCAGATGACAAGCCAATCCACAACCTTCGTTCTGGCGAGTGGTGTAAATACAAAGGAGCTGAAGTGGTTGGAACATTGGATAAGTTTACCCACAATAACTCTATTACTGAGGCTGTTATGTTGGCTATAAAACTAGTTTATAGAGATTTGACAAATCCATGTCTACTGAAGAAATGTCTCACAGATAAAACGCAAAACGAGAATGAGTCATTCAACAATGTAGTGTGAACAAGAGTACCTAAAAATGTTTTTGTGGGGTACCATAGATTGAAGCTCGGTGTGTATGAGGTAGTCATAACATTTAATGATGGCAATAGTGGAAGATATGGGAGTGAAGACTGGTTGGAATTCACGAGCCATACTGAAGGAACTCGACAAGTAGCGAGTCGATAAGGCACAGCTACAGGTCCAAGAAGTGTCCGAGGAGGCAAGACCTCTGAGGAGGAAAACGAGAATACACTCGGACAATGTAGGAGATGATAAATACTACACGGCCGGCGCGTTTTAACTGTTGTTTCCACTGAAAGGTGAGATACAACCTAAATTAGTTTTTAATTGCAATTTGTGAAAAACTATTTTCTTCAGCCAAACGACCCGTTATCTACGGATCTCTAGAAGATAGATTCTTGATCATTTTTCACTGTGCACATATTGCACCGGGAACGCCGCTACGAGAGAAGTCCGAAGTATGTTTGTTGAACTTCGCGCGAGGTGGAAGGTAGGCAGCCCGCCGAACGCAGTGACGTACCCAGCGAGTGACGTGGCCGCCGTAAGCCAGCTATACGCGACCATATATGGGAATGTTCCAGCTTACCCTCAAAAGTACATTTTGCGCTACTTTATCGCTATTTCGACACTGCCATCTTAAAAACCATTACAATAGACGTAATCTGTCAAGATTTCGAGAAAATCCACCGAGTATTATAGGAGTTATAAGGGTAGATAATACCCGGGTTCTGGACACATCCACGCGAACGGGCATAAAAGGAGGACCACCCGACCTACGAATTCAGTATCTGTCACTCCGCCGTCTCTGTGACACGGGTGACAGGAGGAGTATTGTGTGTGTCAAACTTCTAGTTGACAGTCTTCGAAATCCAAGTATTGAAACTTCGGTATTTTCTCTAAGTGTTGTGTCGGGAATTTATCATATTCTTGAAGAGCCTGATTGGGACTTTGTTATTTTCTGCGAGCATCGTGTTGGAACTTCGTTATATTGACGCATTGGAACTTTGTTATTTTTCGTGTGTCGTGATTGGACTTTGATATTTTCTTAAAGTGCCATATAGGAACTTCGTTATTTTCGCCAAGTGTCGCGGTAAGACTTTATTATTTTCTTAAGGTGACATACTGAAACATTGTCATTGGAACTTTATTTTCTTCGAATGTCGTGTTGGGACTTTAATATTTTGACACATTGGAACTTTGTTACTTCTACACATTGGAACTTTGTTATGTTTTTGAAGTGCCACATAGGGACATAGTTATTCGACGACGATTGAAAGGACTTTGAATTTTCACGAGTGTTGTGTACCACATTGAACTTACGTTTCGAACTTGTATTTTGTGAATCAATTTCTGGAACATTGAAATTTTCCGAGCGTGTAGGATGAACTTGTGCCCTACCAATATAAACTTTCGTGTGAACGATATGACTTGTTTTCCCAAGTGCCTCATTGAATTTACGTCTTGTAAAAACTGTGAAACTCAGGGGACGTTCAACATTACGTTTAATTATGAAATATGCAATACTTTCCAAGTGCTGCACTGGGACTTGTGTTTTGATTCCTATCCTCATTAAAGACTGTGACAATTCAGAATACGCATGTCGCGTTCCCAGAAAGCCTAGAACTTTCCAGTAGTTTGAGTGAATCCATAATTTATGAAGTCAGACTTTTTCTTTCAAATATAATTTTCTTTAATGGCTATTCACTTCGCCTATTGACGGAACAAGACAGTTTCCGAGTGCTATTTATTCAGTTCATTGCCAATGTGTTTTAAATCTTCAGAAACTATGCATTAAGAACTGTGGTGACTATAATCCTCTAGAACATTTCAATTTACAGTAAGCTTGCGTTATGAACTTCCATTTCTACCGGTACAAAGTCAAAATCATCTTGTTCTTCGAGTGATTATTCCACAACGTTTTGATTTAATATCTAGAGTGCAGTAACCATAATTAAAAGGTCTTATCTGTTCAGACAGTGCCATGAATGTGTGGAGTGCCGTGCAGAAAACTCAAGTGTGAATTACGTCTCAAATCGAACCCAGGAACGTGTGCCAATCTTCGAGACATTCCAGAACGTCGAGACATTCCAAAACCTCGAGACATTCCAGAACTCCTCATCCGAGCAGGTGTGGTCCCTGCCGAGGCGATGTCCAGTGCCATCCTAGGACTCAGAGGTACCAAACAGCCACGACACTTCCATGCTGCTGTACGAAGGTGATATGAACTTGCTTTTGATGATCAATAAACTCAATTTATCAAAAGTATCTCAAAAATTGATAACTATACACCTCTCTGTACCAACTCCAATGATAAAGCCACTCCCTAGGATAAGATCCATGCTCGTTAATTTAATAGCAAGCGCCTTAAAGATATGAACACTTTTTACGGGTACAATATAATACAATCGTATTACCACACCTCTATAATGGGAGAGATAGCTTGTAAATTTGAAGACAAATGCACAAACATTTGACAAAAAAGTGTAAAAAAGTTCTATCCTAACTCCTAGAATACCGTACTTCAATGAAACTAGAAGAATAAAGCATGTATACATAATGTGCAAGAGTTTCTTCACCTTGCATGAAGTAGTTCTTGAGAAAATGGGTCATAATATTAGCAAATTTAACATTTGCGGGATAGGGCAGTACACTCCCCTTAATT
The DNA here is from genome assembly GCF_040414725.1 of Anabrus simplex. Lineage (NCBI taxonomy): Eukaryota > Metazoa > Arthropoda > Insecta > Orthoptera > Tettigoniidae > Anabrus > Anabrus simplex. The sequence goes on along the minus strand of NC_090266.1, from coordinate 226,416,503 downwards.
ACGGATTGAATCGAAAGCTTGCGGTCTAAGATATTGGAACATGAAAATAGGTGCAATGTGTATGCTATAAAATTAGCCTTTCGAAGACTAAACTGATGTCAGTAGGTAAGAAATCTAAGAGAAATGAATGTCAGATTGGTGATACAAAGCTGGAAAAAGTAGATAATTTCAAGTATTTAAGACGTGCATTCTCACAGGATGGTAGTATAGCAAGTGAGATTGATTCAAGGTGCAGTAAAGCAAACACAGTGCGCTCATAGTTGCGTTCAACAGTGTTCTGTAAGAAGGAAGTCAGCTCCCGGACGAAAGTATCTTTGCATCGATCTGTCTTCACGCCAAATTTCCTTTACGGAAGTGAAAGCTGGGTGGACCCAGGATGTCTTATTCATAATTTAGAAGTAACAGTCATGAAAGTAGCGAGAATGATTGCTGGTACAAACAGCTGTGAACTATGGCAGGAGGGTACCCGGAATGAGGAGATAATGGTTAAGTTAGGAATGAACTCTATGGTTGAAGCTGTACGCATAAACCGGCTTCCTTGGTGGAGTCATGTGAGGCAAATATAGGAGGATAATTTAACTGCGAGAATAATGGACTCTGCTATGGAGGGTAAGAGAAGTAGAGGGAGACCATGACGACAGATTTAAAGATAAGAGGTATAGAACTAAATGAGGCCCCAGCACTAGTTGCAAAGAGAGGATTGTGGCGACGTTTAGTAAATGCACATAGGCTTGCTGACTGAACGCTGAAAGGCATAAAGGTCTCTAATGATGATGGATGATGTATTTATGATGTAATAATAATAATAACAATGTGTATGTAGGGTATTCATACCGAAGGCTAGTTTTATCCACAACGTCTCTGCCATCAGATGTCACAGATGACCTAGTCATCACTGAAGAGGCATTCTAGGAATATGAGGAGTGATTTAGTTTCCCTCTGCTTTCCTCACCGAGCCAGAATTTATTACTCCTCAGTCTGCCAAACCCATTGAGATGCACCCACCACCAGAACATATCTCCACCATTCATAACAGGAAATGGCTGCAAAAAGAAGGGCATTACTAGCATCGCTTATACCACAGCCACTTTCATACGTTAAAGCCAAGGATGTCAACAAAAGTAACAAATTTGATTTATCCCGTACCAAGGAACAAAGTGCACGGTAAAATCTAAGCCTCATCAGCAAAGATAATAATAATAATAATAATAATAATAATAATAATAATAATAATAATAATAATAATAATAATAATAATAATAATAATAATAATAATAATAATAATAGTAATAAACATCATCATCATCATCATCATCATCATCCAAGGAACCAAGAACCATAGCAGTTTTAAGGGTAAACCAGCAATCTAAATTATGAAAGGAATGCCTCTACTAGGTACTGCTTTTTATGTTCATAAAGATGTAATAGATAATGTAACATAATTCAAATCTACAACTTAGTTCTGAAAGATATCACATCTCACAATTAAATGAAAAGTAAACAGTATAGTTTTCTTAATTGCCATGAACCAATAAATGAAGGTAACACGAAAAAACCCAGTAAAGTAGCAGAATTCTGGGAACTTCTGAAAGAGGAAGTATCCAAAATCCCAAAATTAAATGATGTAATACTACTGGGGGATCTTAATGCACAAGTAGGACAGAAAAAGCTTTTTCGGAAAATATCGAGCCTATAAAAGAACGAACAAAAATGGAATGATATTAATTGATCTCTGTAACACCTTTCAATAGAAATGAACGTCGACTCTCCTCAGGAAATTGCCAAGAAGAGGTACAATATGGATATCTCCGAATCCAATGTTAGGGGAATTCCAGTTGGATCATCTGGCTGTTTCTAGAAGGAGTATTAAAAAATTATGAATATAAAAGTAATACGAAGTAGAGAATTTAACTCTCTGTACTTAAAACCAAACTTCTCCCTCATAAAAATCAAAGAAGATAAAAAATCATTAGATATAACACAGACAGACTCATCACACAGAAAACACCAAAATATTCTCAAGAAGAAATTCAAGTAACTCAACATGGTAACTGGCAAGAATTATCCAAGGAAATCAACAGTGCACAAAAGAACGTATTCGAGTCATCATAAACTAAAAAGTAGGTTTTGTGGAATGAAACATGTGGTGAGGCGCTAACAGAAAGAGCAAAATTATGGAAAGATTGGAAATTCTCTGGAAAGAAAAAAAACGTTGAGCAATTGAAATGAAATGGCGTATGCCTTTCAGTGCCGGGATTGTCCGAGGAGATGTTCGGCTCGCCGGGTGCAGGTCATTCGATTTGACTCCCGTAGGCGACCTGTCATATCCTAAGGATATGGCAACCAGGGGACTGGAAAGGGTTCCAAAATGCACTATACTCTACAATGATAACAACAAGTTAAGGTGGCTTAATGCCAAGAATTAATATATATTAAATTGAACAAATAAATTTTCTGTAGCGGCTGTGAGCTTGCATCCGGGAGATAGTAGGTTCGAATCCCACTATCGGCAGCCCTGAAAATGGTTTTCCGTGGTTTCCCATTTTCACACCAGGCAAATGCTGGGGCTGTACCTTAATTAAGGCCACGGCCGCTTCCTTCCAACTCCTAGGCCTTTCCTATCCCATCATCGCCATAAGACCTATCTGTGTCGGTGCGACGTAAAGCCCCTAGCAAAAAAAAAAAAACACTGTACAATTATATACAACTCTTGAATGTTACTTTGATCTTGAGTTTAGGGAACTACCTATTCTACTCAACAATCTCGTCTAGCTAATAGTCCTTGGTTCCCTAATTAGTTCATTTATTACCAGGTAATACTTATCTTCAGAGAGGATGAAGTCTTCCACGACGTCTTCTCTCTTGAAGCCTGAATTTCACTTTCACAAATTATCACACGCAGGTATCTGGTTCCCTTCACAATACCCAAGAGATGCAGTTCTGAAAAGTCTTTGTGTTACTGTCCTTGTGACTCCCTAGTGTTGACCTCACCGCGTATATTGGAACCTGCCGCTCCGTGGTTACCTCTTCCAACTATGTGGTCCAAATCTCGTACAGTTCGTTTCCCTGCTCGACTCTATGGTGGGCTCCTCTGAGCCTCCAGAATTATGATTTCCCTTGAATTCCTCCGAGTGGTTGAGTGACTATTAACTGGGCTCCTCCAGAGACCTTCACCCGTAATAATGAACAGTCAGTAGCTTTTACCACTCTCCCTGTAATTTAAGTCCTTTCTAGCGGTAAAGCTTAAATGTTTCAATTGCCGATCAATATACCTGTACGTTTCCCTGGTCGCATATATACTTAATGACTTCCCCTTTGATTTAGCTGAATTATAAGTTTGCTGGTGTGTTCCTTTGCCCTAACACTCTATTACTGGAGTGTTTAAACTTATTGGCACAACGCCTACAATCCCTATTACCAATGCTGGTAATTCTGAGTTGAACTTTTCTAAAGTTCTATTCGCGACCTGATCGGCTTATTGTCCCCACCAGACTTCCAGCTTAACTTCCCAACTACCTCTTCTGACTGTGAGCTATGAACCAACTGACCACCTCTCTCAGTTCTCCCATAAGTTAATTCTGTATTTCGCTGTTGCTATGCTCAGCCGAACTTTGAACCCTGTATACTTCTGATTTGTCTTATTCTCATTGGCTGGCAGCATCCCTTCCCTGAGGGAATTCTCAACCTTCTCAATTGTTCCAGAAGGTCAAACCTCGGAATTTTCCCTGTACTACGTGCGGTTCAAGCTGTGCTCTGTCATTCCTTTGATCATTTACATACTGTGATAAGGAATGACCAATATCCTGTGTTTGTTCAAACATTTCACCACTGCCTGAAAGCTTCTACTGCTCAGAACTGCATCTCCTTTAGTAATTCCCAATGTATATTTCATCTCATTTTCTTACATATAAAATGATTTTACTTTCCTATCATTGAAGTTGCACTTGCTTTCTGACTCGAATTTTATTATATTCACTCTTAACCCTGAATTCTGAGGGCGCTGTTCGAATTGATCTTCGAACCGCTCGCTCGCCTGGTCAGCGATACGACAGACCTGCGCGTCATGATGAGGATGAAATGATGACGAAAACGACACATAAACCCAGCCTCTGTGCCAGAGAAATTAACCAATGATGGTTAAAACTCCCGACGCTGCCGGAAAACGAACCCGAGACCCCTGTGACCAAATTCCAGCACGCTAACAATTTAGCTATGGAGTCGGACGTAGAGCAATTAAAGCAGCAAAAACAGCAAGAATAATAAGGAGTACTAAATGAACTTTTGAAAAATCACAACTTGTTGAAATACTGGATAACTTTGCAAAAAAAATAACTGACGGAATTTCTATCAAATATTTTAAGATTACCCGAAAGGTTATCAAGCTTGGCAGATTGGGCCTAACTAATACCGAAAACTGTGAAATACTAGCAAAACACTTCTATCAACTTCTGAACTGTGAAGAACCGAACCACAAGTCAGAATTTCGAGAGATTCATGAAAACTTACAAGCATATCCACCAACTACTGTTGAAGAAATTGAAAAAGCAATTAAAACCCTAAAAGCCAACAAAGCTAGTGGAGAAGACTCCATTACAGCTGAAATTATAAAATGGTCCCAACGAAAATTCATATATGTTCTTCAAATCATATTTGAATAAATACGGAAAACGGAGAAGGTTTCTGAAGGAAGGGAAGTGGCTCTTATACGTATTTTGCATGAGAAATGCAACAAGCAAGATATTAACAATTACAGAGGCATTTCGTTTTGAATACTATGTTGTAGTGTTGCTATTGTAGTTGTACCACCAGTGGTTTTTAATATATTTTCAACAATATTACTGAACATGGTAGAATCAGCTCTTGACAGTCATTCGGGCGAATATCAGAGTTGATTTAGAAAAGGCAGATCTTGCTCGGAACAGTTATTCAACCTGAAGTGCATACTCCGTCACAGATTAATGAACTCCGAAGTCATACTCGTAGTAGTAACATTCACGATTTTAAAAAGGCTTTTGACTCTGTTAATAGGGAAACTCTAGTTAAAATAATCCGAGAGTTCTTAGTTAAGGACAAATCGGCAAACCTAATAAGGAAAACCCTCACACATACTGTATCAAGAGTAAAATTTATGGATGAAATATCTAAACCATAAACACAGGTGTAAGGCAAGGTGATGGTTTATCTCCATTCCTATGCAACTGCGTCCTGGAGAAATTAGTAAGAATTTGGAATGAAAAACTGAATGAACACAAACTATCACCAATGACACTGAGAAGAAAGAACAAAAGTTTTGAAATAAACTGTCCAGCATTTGCAGATGATTTTACCATACTTTCAGGAAAATTCAAAAATGCAGCAATACAAGTCAGTGTCTTGCATCAAATAGCCAACAGAAAAGGTTTAAGAATTTCTGTATAAAATGCAAAATTTATGACAAAAAATGCTCCAAAATTTCTAATAACAGAAATTGGCCGAATAAGGAAGGTAAAAAAAATCAATTTTGGAGAAACAATTCAAGAAAATGGTTTGGAATAGTCTGCTGTATAAGGAGGGATACACAACATGATGATGATGAGGAGGAGGATGCTTGTTGTTTAAAGCGGCGGGTCATCGGCCCCATGCACAAGATTGAAAGATTATACAGTACAACAGCAATAGGGACACTGCAACACAGTACTCAAACCGAAATGCCTATAAGCGAGTGAATGTCTATTACTGAATTACAAGCTGAATAAATTTGAAGTAATGGAGAGAAAATTTATGTGGAAAATAGTCGGTTCGCTAAGAACTACAGAACTCTGGAAATCAAGAAATAATAATGGATTATACCGGAAGATCGAAAAAATAACAGGAGAAATGCGGAAGAAGCGATTGATATTTTTTAGACATTTACACAGAGTGAGTGACAACAGGTTAACCAAACATATCTTCAAATATATTTGGAACAAGCAGGTCAACAACAACCTTGATTCATGAAGTCAACAAAGATTTGGAAGGAAACAAAATAAGGGAGGTAGAAGAAGCGACATACAGAGAGATCTTTAAGAAGAAAGTGTTAAAACTGGAAGGATTTCAAAGTCCGCAGGGAAGGAAAACAGGTTCAACATGGTCCAAGGAGAGGAGAAGAACACATAATGAGCAGATGAAGGAGTACTGGAGGAAAAACAAGGAACAAGAGAGGAAGAAGGATTGAAATTATCAACTGGTCCTTATAAGATCCTAACGAAAAATAAATAATGATGATAATAGTAATAATAATAATAATAATAATAATAATAATAATAATAATAATAATAATAATAATAATTAAAAGTGTGCACAACTCTTATTTATCCTCTAAAGAAGTCGCTAATCTTCATTACACAATGCCAATAACGTACACACGCAGTGCGAAGATAGTTTTCTTTCAATAATATCCATAATTACCCTAAACATTTTAACGCTTTTAGGAGCAAGGTTCACCTGAACGAAAAGATAAATAAAATACTTCTTATATAACATAATGCAGTAATGTGAAATTATGCCATTTCGTTATTCATCCATTTTTTCAATGGGGGATGTCAGAAATGTAACCCAAAATAAACAAACTGAGATGTGCCAATCAGTGAATCACCACAGATTATAATTTAAGGCTGTCACCCACGTGGCAGATTTCCTATCAGTTGTTAGCTAACATTTTATCAAGGAATTGGAAAATGTATCTAATAATATTAGATATTATCTTCCTTGGTAAATTATTCCAATCCCTAATTTCCCTTCCTTTAAACGAAGTTTTGCCACAAGTTGTCCTCTTGAATTCCAACTATGTCGTCGTATTATGACATTTTCTACATTTGAAAATTTAATTCAAGCTTATTCGTGTACCAAAATCATTCTACGCCATCTCCCCGCTCACAGCTCTGAACATACCACTTATCGAGCAGCTCGCTTCCTTTCTCCCAAGTCTTTCCACCTCAAAGTTAACAACTCTTTCGTAACACTACTCGTTTGTCCGGAACAAAACCTGGTGCCTGCCTTTTAATACTTACTACGCCTTGTGCATATATCAGTAAAGCAAACACGCAATACTCACTTTCTGGCTCCTTAACTAAGTGATTAGTATAGACGCTTAATTTTGATCGGGCCTCCGTATTCGATTCCAGGCCGACTGAGGATTTTATCCATGTTTGATTAATCACTCAATCTCGGGGTAGGGTGTTTTTGATTTGTCTGAATACTCCTCTTCATTTACATACAACACGTTACACTACTAACAACACATAAACAACATTAGTGAATGCATTTCTGTACGTTAAGAAGAAAAAATCTAATGGTAAATTAATTGTTAAGAATTCACCGTAAAGTGAAAGGTTCAAATCCCGTTTACTGCGGATGAATAACATCAGTTGCAACGTTGAACGCTGTCTGCCACCGAATCAATTCTTTTAAATCCAAGATCAGAAATCAGAGGAGCTAAAGTTGAGAGAAGCACTGCCAAAACAAGGTCTTTATTTTCTTGATCTTGAATTAATAGCTCAGGTAAACGAAGTACCTACCAGTAAGTGAGAAAGAATTGCAGTAGAATGTTAACCTTAAATACTTCGTACAAGTTTCCGTGTTAGCCTGTGGCGGTTCGTGAACTTTCATATCGGAGTGTCGAGTTGTGGCACGGATTTTAAAAAAAAGTCGAAACTACTCACATATATTTACACATGCAAGTATTAGGATTAAAACGCAATATGTCAAAACACACAAAAGCTTACCTTATCACACTAATACTTATCACAGATCAACCCTTTTTTTCTTTCTATAGCTGTACCTCTCACTTGCGATTACACTTCTCAGGAATGTTTTTATTCTAGTTGAGGTAAAGATACGGCTTTCCTTTTCCACAATAGTCATTGGCTTGGAAGTCCGGCTCAGTGGCTAAATGGTTAGAGTGCTGGCCTTTAGTCACAAAGGACCCGGGTTCGATTCCCGGCAGGGTCGGGAATTTTAACCACCTTTAGTTAATTTCTCTGGCACGGGGGCTGGGTGTATGTGCCGTCTTCATCATCATCATTTTATCCTCATCAAGAAGGTGCAGGTCGCCTACGAGCATCCAATCAAAAGACCTGCATCTGGCGACCCGAACTTGTCCTCGGACACTCCCGGCACTAAAAGCCATACGCCATTTCATTGGTTTGGAAAAAACAACATTCGCCCTAGTAGGAGCAAAAAAGTAAACTCGTGTCCTCATACCGATGTGGTGCAGCTCTTTTCAGGCACGTTCCGGTTTGAGGTGAGATGTACGTACCATTTTAACCACACACCAGCCCTCCTGCCATTTTAAAATCTCTGGCAGTACTGGAATCGAACCCAGGCCTCCGAGGACGGCAGCTAATAGCGCTACCCGTTAAGCTACGGAGACGGACATTGGTTTGCATATAGTAGACTATTATTTTCAACAATAGTTCTTTCGTTCGTAATCCGTTTACCCTCCAGGCTCGGTTTTTCCCTCGGACTCAGCGAGGGAATCCACCTCTACCACCTCAAGGGCAATGTCCTGGAGCTTCAGACTCTGGGTCGGGGGATACAACAGGGGAGGATGACGAGTACCACGCCCCTAGGCGGCCTCACCTGCTATGCTGAACAGGGGCCCTGTGTGGGATGGGAAGTTTGGAAGGGATAGACAAGGAAGAGAGAAGGAAGCGTCCGTGGCCTTAAGTTAGGTACCATCCCGGCATTTGCTTGGAGGAGAAGTGGCAAACCACGGAAAACCACTTTGAGGATGGCTGAAGAGGGAATCAATCTCCCCTCTACTCAGTTGACCTCACTGGGCTGAGAGGACCCCGTTCCAGCCCTCGTATCACTTTTCGAATTTCGTGGCAGAGCCCGGAATCGAACCCGGACCTTTGGGGGTGGCAGCTAATCACATTAACCACTACACCACAGAGGTGGACTTCAACAATAGTACATTCGGAAATTCAAGTCAATGAACTGTGTAGCTTTCCTTTTCTCCAGAGAAATACCTGCTACCCTTCTGGGCCTCAATTTGCCTGTGACCGCGGTACTTTCGTAACGGCAGGCCTCTTCTCCAAGAAACATAGCCAACGGCAACGTTTGGAGATTATGCACCTTAAACGTCTGCTCTACGATCACATGTGGGTTGTGACCGGAAGCTGATATATACGATTTTACGTTCTATCCTGAAGCTAGATTTCGCATTTTAGAAATACTAGTAACCTTCGTTATGAGGTTACAATCTCCGTCCTGTGTATACTATACTGAGAGGTAAAAATTTAAGTATTAATGTCTATTGGGAGGGCACGGACACTGTGACCTTATGGGCCGGTCGCCACTGGTGTTAACGCATGAGTAATTGACCACATAATTAAGCATGGGTAACAGAGAAGTTACACATTGGATGCAGATAACAACCATCTTCCTTTCTTACGCAGGTAATAGGTGTCTCTAAGCTCACGGCCCTGTGAACTGAAACCCTCCACTTCCCACGAATATATTGGTCATATAAATCCCATTAATTGCGGCGGTAAACTGATCCTCCCTGCTCCAATAGATGATAAAAGGCCCTATTAAGGCTCAGGTCAATAACAATTAGACCTCATATCTCATACATATACAAGACAACGACCTTTAATTCCACATTTTAAATGCATTGCCCCTTAACAAGCCAAACAACTCATAGGAATATCTGTGAGCATTTATTATAAGTTAATGTACATTTTGTAATTATTAAGAGACATTTATAGCCCACGCGTTCATGAGAAGTGACTGTGACTTCTGCCGTGTAAATTTAAAATTTTAGTTTTTCTCAATGTGTAGTAAACTTTCCATAAGGCAGAAATATCATGAATTCCGTCTTGTGGCAGTAATTAAGATCAGACCAAAAAGGTGGTAAGAAGCCGCATTGTGACGTGGTAGCAGTTAAAACAAGAAACGTGAATACTCACAAACGTACAAATGCATTATATTCCACCCTGTTTCTCTGCAAGCAACTTGGTTTTCTGAATGAGAATACATTTTTTACTGGCAATGCTGCTGTTAATGCGTACTACTCATTCTTCAATTTATCTCCTGTAATTAGGTCTGCCGAAATATTTCCCATTTTGATGATCTCCGTGCATTCTGCTCTGCCCACGGGTTATATATCTCTTAGATTGTTATTTTCAGTGACAGTAATAGAGTGCGTTTTATATCCCAATGTATTCATTAAGTGTAACACGTGTTTTGTAAATATAACGTTTTAAAATACGGGACATTTGTTAATGAGAGGGTTTCAACTGCTCCCTGTTAATGAAGGTACGAGGACATTTTTGTGTATCCAAACTTGTTTAGCAAATAATTAACACAATACATACTTACATACACACATACATACAAAGGGCTATGTGAACGAATTAAGCACCTCAAGATGTCTTTACTAGAGCCAAAGTTTACTAAAAAAATAAAATAATAAGAAAAATAATAGGGAGAAGTGGTTTGTCTCGAGGCCTTCGATTATGAGTGTCCCGGTTCGATTTACGGCAGTGTAGGGGATTTCAATCGTGTTGGTTAATTCCTGCAACTCGGGATTTGCGTGATTGTGTATGTCCGGACACATTCCTCTTCATACACGCACCACACCATCATCCACCAAAAAAAAATATTCAGTAGTGAATACACCATCCCTTCACATAGTTTAAGCGTCAGGAAGGGTATCTGGAGGTAAAACTGGGTCAGATGTAATTATGTTTTGACCCCTTTCAACACGGGTGGAACCCAACAACACGAAGTCATTTTTTTTAAACAAACTCAAATATCACCGCCCAGACCAAAGTTCAAACCAGTTTTCTTGGGAAAAGAGACGCAAAGACCAGACAAGTGCATCATTCAGGGAACTCTATGTCCGTGATATGTAATAGACTATATCATAACCGAAAGTAAGAAATCTCATAGGCTTAAGATAGAGCCTACAAAGAATGAGAGGATAGAGAGGTTAGACAGAAGAGCGTGAATATGATCAGCGATATTTTACGGGGAATAAATTGTAAGCCCACCCTGGATATTGAACGGGAATGTGTGGAATATAGAGACGATATTCTGGAAATGGAAAGTGAGTGAGTGATTTAGCATAACAATAATGCTGTATTTTAAACACTCCCTTGACTACTCTTGGACTTAATAGTCGCCTTGCACCCGAAGGTTTGTCCTGAAAATATCAACTTAAATGTTAATTATCAATAGAGGGGTGAGAGATCCTAACGTACAGCACGGGAACCGCTGGACCAAATCCTCTCAGTTGGATTGAACTGAGAACCAATGAGTGTAGAACGTCGGTGGCAGTTACTAGTATTCGGATTTGTGTATTTACGGGGAGAATTGCTCGATTGTCAACATGTAGAAGGAGACATTCATTTTAAATCTAGTTTTGTCAATCGATGTAGCTACTTGCCTTACAAGCTATGTACGGTACACCTTGCTATTCCCTCGAATTTAGGATACTCGGACATTTAGGGATAGAGATTCCGTCAGAGTCAGTTTTGTAATCCTAACACAAGTTCCTGATATTCCAATCAATCCATGAATGGAAAAATGTACAGGAACATTACATCATTCAGAGCCGGGCTGAGTGGCTCAGATGCTGTATGCGATGATCTGAAAGGCCCACGTTTTCGGATTCGATCCTGGCTCAGTCTCGTGGAATTTGAGGATGCTCAGATATACCAGCCTCGTACTGACAGATTTACGAGGGCGTAAGATAAATCTTGCGGGACAAAATTGCGGTACCACCCCAACTGAGAAAGCATTAAAAGTAGTTAGTGGGACACAAAACCAGTAACATTATTATTAACTCATTCAAACGTTGTGTATACCTGTAACGATTGTGAAAATCCGGGTAACTAACAATGCACTTCCTAACCATTATTTTCCTTAAGACTGGTCACGCCTTTCAGCCACGTACGCATATGCAGTCCATCAGAACAATAGCCGTTGTGTTCATTTTCATATGCGTATGTGTACAGGAAAATGAACCTTACATACCTTGTAGCATAGGCCTGCTGCAGAAATATATGCATGACTCCCTCCTACAGTATAATGCATGTAAGGTTCATTTTCCTATACACGTAGGCATATAATATGAACACAAGGACAATTGTTCTGATGGACTGCATATCCGTACGTGGCTGAGAGGCGTGACCAGTCTTAAGGATAATAATGGTTAGGAGATACATTGACAGTTACCCGGTTTTTCACAAACGTTACAGATATTACAACGTACAAAAATGTTGAAATTTCCCTTATGTTTCATTTCAGTTAACAACATTTGAAATGGCTTGTACGTGTTCAGAAACTTCACTGCTTCTACTTTTACAGAAAGTATATACTGTATCATACATGAGGGTTTGATTAAAGCGCAAGCTTAGAAGCAAGGTTGAACACGTACCACGTAAGGCATTCAATTACTTTTCGATGTATTAAATGGATTATTTTATATTCATGAAGAAAATTCAGATCAGAAATGGCTAAATGGTGTAATATTACAGCACATGCTTGCAGTATAACGGGACAAAATGTAATAGAATTATATCGAGAATGGCTGGTATCAGCGTTGGTACGTGAATCCCCCTACGTGATTACTCACTGGTTTGTCGCATTGTTTCACCAGAGTCTGTAATGTACTTAATTTTATAAGCTTCATGAATTGTGGCTTAAGATTTTACTATGCATATCGAATGGAATTTCGTCTACGTGCTTTAGCTAAATAAATGAATAAACATACTTTGAAAACAAATGAAGTAATATTCATAGTCACCCTAACTGGATATACAGTCGAAATTTAAGGGGATAGTTACATAAGTATATTGCACCCACTCACGCCGGCGTCTACCCAGCATTTGTCTCAGGAGTGTGTTTTTCATTATTATCGGTTTTATGTCACACTAACCACTTTTATGGCTTTCGGAGAAGCCGAGGTGCCGAAATTTAAACCCGCAGGTGTTCTTTAACGTGCTAGTAAATCTGTCAACAAGAGGCAGACGTATCTGAGCACTTCAAATACCACCGGACTTAGCCAGGATCGAACCTGCCAATTTGGGGTCGAAAGGCTAGCACCTCAACCATCTGAGCCACTCAGCCCGGCTCTTGGGAGTGTAATGATAATGTCTAGCTTATAAAATGTTCAACCATAACAAAATCAAATATCTATTCTAATAAGTTGCCCATGTGTTACTATGGGGGTGAACGAGGTATTCAGCAATGTATAAGGGTAAGGGCTCATACATATGAAGTCAGAGGGCAACTGAGATGGGAGGCTCCACAATAGGACTAGATGGATCACTTAATCGGTCATAATGGGCAGGAGGAACTAGCTACAGGAACAAGATATTGGAACTCTTTCCTTCACAAATGCAGAAGGAGAGATTTATTCAATTTACCTCGTAAATAACTCAGTTTGTTGTTGCTCTGAGATGACATAATTCGCAATTCACTTACACAGTAACCCAAATAACACTGAAAATAACCACAAGAATCCATGCAGTATCCATCATACCATTCTGATGTTTGAAACATTGAACAATTGGGCTCGAAAAGCGACCCGCATGTTACGACCTAATGACCAATAGCGGCCGAACCACTGACAATTCGGGGGTTGTGGGCGCGAATACACAGAAACCTTTCGGTAACCTCCACGTTCCCCGACATGAGTTACCCCCAGAGCTGTTCACAATACAGCCTGGGACCAGATGTACCCGCATGTCAGCAACAGTTCGCTTGAGTGTCTAACTTTATTATTGATAATATTATTTAGGTCCTTCGAAAGTGACTATGAAACATCCCACAAATATCACATTCGCCGCCCGTATTTATTATTATTATTATTATTATTATTATTATTATTATTATTATTATTATTATTATTATTATTATTATTATTATTATTATTTACCCTGTATAAACCTGCCCTCACGAATGCCGACCTCTATCCTCTCCTGGGTCGTGAAATTACATAGGTAACCAACCAACAGCCATCTCATATCAGCACGAACTGCTCTAGTGTGAAATGCACCCGGCACTTCATCATTCAATCTTAATTCTCCCGATGTCTCGCGAACCTGGATATTCCTTACTCCAGTCTGCCCAGACGTTTATAGATTCATTGTTTTGACAGAGGATTGCAGACTGAACGCTGAAAGGCTTAACGGTCTATAATGATGATGTATGTACTCGTATGTCTGTCTGTCTGTCTGTCTGTCTGCTGTCTGTCTGTCTGTCTGTCTGTCTGTCTGTCTGTATATAATGTCACAGAACAAGGTCAGCAGCGAGCAAGAGACACCTCAGGGGTGCTCAGTAAGGACTAGCGTGAAATAACTATAGTAGGCGCAGGTGACAGGGAAAAAATGAAGATAGGTTTCGGCAATGAAAACGGCCACATAAATAGCAAATTATTCGTGATTTATTCAGATTAAAAAGGACAATTGCCATCCTGGCTAACCAATGACGATGTGAATGATCACTACGTTAATTTTAATTGTAATTATGCTCTTGAGGTCATATAAAAATAGTTCGAAAAATGGGATGGTACAGGCAAAATTCATTCTAACAATTCTGATCGAATTGAATTGTGACATTAATTTCGTTCTTGCAGAATCTGAATAATTAAATTATTTCTTGAGAAACTAGGCTGTCGAAATAAAATACCCAAACACATCTGAAAAATGCATAGAATAATCATAAGAGATTTGAAATATTTTAAAAATATTATTAAAAAATAAACATTCAAAGTACTAAATTTTCTCGTAATTAAAAATTTGACTTGAAATTACGTCGTGGGAATTTACAAATTCATATTGATAAGTAATTTAGTTTTATTTGTATATGCTTTCGAAGTAGTCCAAGTTAAATCGAGACGTCAAACATATATCTGTTCAGAATTGATTATCAATTAATTAATTGAACATTTAAAGTTATGTGGCCACTCCAAGTAAACTGAAATAAAATAAATATTTCTTCTAATGACCAAAATTAATTATCAACGCTGGAACATGGATAACAATGTAGATCACAGTACCTACATATTGGAACGCAAATAAATTGGCCCAAAGTGCACATACATGTCTGAAATAAATCACTTTTCCTAATTACACCTCCAACAACTACAAATGTACCACATTTCTACAATTCAACTACTAAGAATAATGTATAGAGAAAATAGACTAAAATATCTACAAGTCATGAAATCACTACTCACACTCTATAATCAATTTACTGCGTAAGGGGCAGGTACAAATTTTGAACATGAAATTTAGCACGTGGTCCCTGGTTGGAGCGATTATGAATTGAATTTCGCTTTACATTGAACTAAAACATATTCCGACTTATTAATATGAAGAATCTGTGCCATAATCCAAATAATTATTGGTATATAGCCAACAAATACTCGTATACTTGACAACTGTCGGTAACTTCACATCAGGACAATTTCATTCTCACAATGACAAATTCTATACCCAGGAGTACAACTATAAGTCTTATTGATATCAGAAGATTCTGATAATGTGACCACGATCACGTATACGCGAAGACACTGCTATTAATCACCTCTGACATTCAAGTGCGCATATTCATCTAATATATCACCACATCGCTAAAATCGCGTCAGAATTCAATTATCTGATAACTACGAGTAATTATAACACTTACATTAAATAATCAATTAATCCAAGAATTCCTCTCAAAAATACTCACAATAAAAATTACTGTAATCCATTATAGTATCTTACAGAATACACTTGGTCAGAAATAACGCAGAATATCACACACATGTAATAAACCATAATTTGTTGAAATAGATATCGAAGATCCAATCTAATAACCATTGTCACACACTTTTACTAAAGCACTCCAAAACTGAATGATTACCCGATATCTGAATTAACATCTCGATGACACTGAGTTCGATCACCACAAGGCGTGAATGTAAGCTCCAAATACTACCGAAACATTATTCGGAAAGGAAAATATTACCATATTAGAATCAGATTACTCATATCAGTTCTCAAATAACACAACATTCTTTAAACTATCAATGACTCACCACTGTCATAATAACGTAACACGTGGTTAGGAAAAACTACTGTTCCGCGTGACTAAAGTATCCAATTTTGGAAATCCACATTTCGACAAAATTCAGATGGAGAAGTAATTAATAGAAGTATAAGGAAAACGAAAGCAATTGTTTAACTACAAGAACACACCACAAAAAATTGGAAAATACAACTACATAGAACAGATATCTAGTATTAGATGTAATAGAATTAACATACATTGCAGACTTCAGGTTGAACGATGAAAAGTCGTCCTGAATTGATATGTTTATGGCGGATGCCCCTGCATTTCTCCTCCGTTGGCGCCGGTCTGATAATTTAGCGACTCATAGTGGAATGAATGTTTAATGCTGCTGTGAAATCCACCTTCGTATTCCGATGACTGTAGACGTCCTCTTCACACGGCAGCAGTTCCGTATTAATGCACTGAAACTTGTACAAGAAAATTAGAAATAATCCTGGAGACATTCTCTCTTCAATATCATGCAATGATACGAACTTTCTCACAAGTGACTGATAACATTCGACTTCTGTTGGTTTAGTAAATTTATACTCTTAAATAATTCAATCATATATGCGAGCACACTTCCATAAGAACTGTTTGACTAAAATGTGAATAGCTCCAGTTGGACGTCGAATATGTCGTTCACTCTTCACTACAGCAGCAAAAATTAGAGTGGGAGTTCCTTGCGACGGTCGAAACTAGAATGAGTGAGTGAGTGCTTGCACTATCCTCGGCTAAGTAGAGCACATTCCACAGATTTCCGGAAGTACATGCTCGATTCAGATACTGAATTCCTATATTATCCTCTGATTTGTTTAACACTAAATGCACTCGTAAATCATCATAAAATTAGGCAGAAATTCTCTTCTACGTGTTGTAATTGAGACATGACTTCATTACCACTTATGTAACCTAATTACACATTGACACATGCACTCGTATTTACTGCAGATAGCACTGTTAACTTCTTCCGATGATAGAATGTTCCATCGCCTTTTCATTCACATTCATCAGGCAAGCGATAAAAATAGCTGCACAAGTAAAACAAATAAAACATCACTTGTCAAGGTCAATACACACGTGTTCCGCCGACTAAAGACAAATCAGATGTTACACGCTCGAATAAATCAATAAATTACCTTCTCATAGGAAGCATACTGCCAAAGTATGCATCTCTCTCTTCACTTTATCTGTATTTGTCACTAACTTCTTGTATTCGGAGTGCGGGAATGCTTCCCGCTGTAACACTGGATTGTTATATTTAATTATTATTGTTATTATTAGTGTACGCGTAGTTCTGGGATTGATTCCACATTTCTTGACGATTGCAATACTTAGGCACTCAGGTAAACTTGAGCGGTAATACGTTTTCTATCTACAGCATCCACCATTAATTAGGAAATAGATCAAACCGCACTTCAATGGTGTTGTAACATTGAACACTATGAACGAAGGAAATAAATTCGAATTGTCTGGCACTTCAATCACATTACCTCATCACTCTACAAATACTTTTCATTTAATATCACTTGATTAAGTCCTTCGAGTGATGAACTTCATCCTCTTCCGTTCTCTTTTGCTTCCGGTTGATATTCGTCCTTTACATTAGTCAAGAATGCATGAGTAGGTGATGAACGTCTCACTCATCAATCAATGGTCCGACTCGTTGGCTGAATGGTCAGCGTACTGGCCTTCGGTTCAGAGGGTCCCGGGTTCGATTCCCGGCCGGGTCGGGGATTTTAACCTTCATTGGTTAATTCCAATGGCTCGGGGGCTGGGTGCTTGTCCTGTCCCCAATATCCCTGCAACCCCCACACCACACATAACACTATCCTCCACCACAATAACACGCAGTTACCTACATATGGCAGATGCCGCCCACCCTCATCGGAGAGTCTGCCTTACTCGGCTAGAAATAGCCACACGAAATTATTATTTACGTCTCAATCATGGGATATTAGGATGTAGCTCACTGGTGATCACTGTCTCTATCCAGAGTTGGTAAGGTGTAGTAGTATAGTTAGTAAGTCCTGGTTCTCTCAAGGTGACCGTCTCTATCCTGGGATGATGAAGTGTATTTATGTAATACAGACCATCTCACTTCTGGGGTAGTGAGGCGTGGCTCTCTAGTGGTGTCCGTCTCTATCCTGAGATAGTAAGTTGTGGCTCTGTGTTAGGAATCATCTCTGTCCAGAAGTTATAAGGTGGGACTCTCTAGTGATTACCTTCTCTATCCTGAGACAGTAAGCTGTGACCATCTAGTGGTGATCATCTCTATCCTGAGCTAGTAAGGAATGGCTCTTTAAAATTAAGGTGTGGCCTCTTGTGTTGAGCACCTCTATCCTTAGTTAATAAGGCAGTGTGAACTAGTGATGAAAATTTCCATCCTAACAGAGTTAAGTGCGTGAAGTGGCTCTCTAGTGACAACTCGTCCTGTGCTAAATTAGTAAGGTGTGTCTAGTCAGTTAAGACCTCCTCTTTTATGAATTAGTGGAGTGTGACTTCCTAGTTATGATCATTTCTGATGATTGATGTTCGTTGTTTAAAGGGGCCTAACAGCAAGGCCATCGGCCCTGATCATTTCTATCCTGAGTTAGTGATGATCACCTCTTTCGTAAGTTGGTGAGCCACAACGAGCTTAATTTTTGTTCACAAATTAAAATTATATTCAACAGATTATCTGAAAAGTGTGTGTATCACACAGGCTAGTCTCGAAATTACTTAGGACACTTTTGCCCATAAGGAAGTTTAGTGCTCCATAATACATGAAAGTTGTAACATCATTATAAAGTGTCGTTTCCCTGCTATCATCTGCTCTCATCAAGCAGCAAATAAAAATGTAATGGGAAAGCTCAAAGTGTAGCGGAAATGCGCATGTGGACACAGGTATGTGGGAGCGATAAATCAATAATGAACAGTACAGGTAACACGGCAAACTCATTCATTACATGTGATTGTACGTGTTAACGACGGTCTTTAATATCCAGTCAGCTATGGAATATTCTTAACTTAAGTCACCTTCCTTCAATTTTAAGGGATGCAATCCTTTATATATTAGAAAGCAATTATACTTCGAATGCATAACGCCTGCTTATTGACAATCATCATCGTATGCGTTGTTACTTGTTTTTACACAACATATTCATCGTATATTTGTACTTTATAGCAACTTTCTGATATTCATAATGCACTAGGCAATAATTTCCTTTTTCGAAGAAACATCTTTTTTTTAAATTTTAGGATATAAATGGATATATTTCCAAAGCATATAGTTTCTCAGTAATTTGTTATTATCATATGAAAAAGTGCTCTACAAACAACTTTTGCGTATTTGTCTTCATAGCCAATTATTTAGGTCACACTTCAATACCGAAACACAGAATGACACTATTCGGACCGGGCGAGTTGGCCGTGCGGTTAGGGGCGAGCGGACGCGAATTTCTATCCTGGAGATAGTGGACCCACTGCCGGCAGTCAAGAAACTGGTTTTCCGTAATTTCCCATTTTCACACCAGGCAAATATTAAGGCTAAATATTAAGATCACGGTCGCTTCCTTCCCACTCCTAGGCCTTTTCCTATCCCATCGTCACTGTAAGACCTATCCGTGTCGGTGCGACGTGAAACAAAATTGGATGAAAAGGAAAGAACATTATTCGGACATTTTAGAACCGAGACCTAGTGCATACAGTTATGTCCTAAGTACACCCTTGGAAATATTAACACCTTACGTATGGTTGCATTGTATAGTACATCACCTCCTAGTGCCCGTCAAGCTAGGATTGTGGAGTGACCAACACGGGGTTCCGGCCTGCGTCCTGAAATATTTCCGCTAACACACCCCAGGCTCCTCACTTTCATCTTTACTATTCAACCTCGTTCGGTCAACTCTTGCTTTCTTCTGACTCGGACGTTATTAGATTTGCGAAGCTAGGGATGTACTTTCCGTCCACACACTTTTTGACCAATTTCTCGATTTTTCGAAGGTTCAGAACTTCTCCATTTTTTTCTCGTTAGTGATAATTGTTATTGCACGTTTTCATAAAGTCGAAGGTTTTCTGAGTTGAAACGTAGACTGGTGTCTGGAAAAGAATACAGCATGTATCCGATTTCATACCCTGCAGTATATTACAACGTCCGCATATTCAGTGATGGCAGTTCGAGAAATTAACAGAAAATACCCCCCCTCCGTTCAGGCACCTATCCAAACACTGAACGAATTTCTCTATGCCTTCTAAAATTAACAGCGGTGGTTTTTGGTTTAACCACTATTCCACTGCATCACAAATCGCTTGATCGGTAGTAAACTGCTTGATCTCCAGTGCCCTCTTCCATGCTACAAAGATGTCATAATTTTAGGTGGAGAGATCAAGGCAGTAATATGGTTGATTAATAAAACTACAGTGAAAATGGCATCGGGAGTACATTATTTCACTGGCTGTGTGTTAGGGTGCATTATCGTGGAACATGAGCACAAACTTTGACAGATTTAGCTGTTCAATCCTCGTCTTTGCACTAGAATTGAGTCATGCCAATGTGCATTCGTTTGGAAACTACCAATGAACACGATTGTTGCTTCACTATCTTCCTCTAATTAGCGGACGCGTATTCCGGACTGACCATGTTCTGAACTGCCACTGGCAATTGGTTATAATAAACACCACCGTCACGACCGCCAGTATTGTATATCACATACCCCAGTCCCAGTCTCTAATACTAAAACAAACAAGTTCTGCAAATTTACAAAACTATTACTTTCAATACAAAAAAAGAGATCAAGAATTTATTTTGCATTGAACATTATCTGAACCAAATTTACCTTGATTTGAAAAGGGTGAAAGGTCACCTAGTAATTACGTTCGTTTCCAGTCTAGAAAAATTGCATTGCCATCCATCCATCCATCCATCCATCCATCCATCCATCCATCCATCCATCCATCCATCCATCCATCCATCCATCCATCCATCCATCCATCCATCCATCCATCCATTCCAACACCAAGCCAATGACCAACACAATAGTGCAGATCAATATGCGTGCCAGTTCAGATGATGATGAAGAAATCAGAATATATGAAGAGATTTATTACTATATGTAAAACTAGACGAGAATCTAATTGCGGTGGAAATCTGGAATACAATGGTAGGCCAAAGAAGAGATGATGGTACAGCAGGAGAATTCGGATTTGGACAAAAGAAAGAATGAGGTGGTCGGCTTGTTGTATTCTGCACAGATCGTAATTTAGTCCTCGCTTATACTTGGTCCAAACAATACAAACGACGCCTGTATACATGCATGAGTCATGAAGACACTGGAGGTATTAAATAAAGAATCACGGTGTTGGATTTCAAGACATACCCAGGACCAGACGTGGACAATGTGGACAATGACCACAACACGTTGGTCATGAAATGTCATTTGAAGTTGAAATTATTGAAGAAATTGAAGAAGGGATTTGAAGGAAATGGGATCTAGTCAAGTTGAAAGAAAAGATTTTTAGGGAATTTTATAAGGAATACATTGAAAAAGGACTAAAAGGAAAGCCTGAAGGAAACGCAATAGACAAAGATTGGACAGTTGTGAAGATTGAGGTCGGTAGTGCTGCTGAAGAAAGTTTAAGAAGAAAGGAATATCAAATAAGAATCAATGGATAACTCAGGATATACTAGAACTGAGTGACGAACGAAGAAAGTACGAGAATGCAAAATGAGGAAGACTGAAAGAACTCAGGCGATTAAGGAATGGAGTAGAGAGAATGTGTAGAACAGCTAAGGAATAATGTCTGAAAGAGAACTGCATGGATGTTGAAAGTTGTGTTGCTGTAGGAAATGTAGACGCTATATATAGGGAAATCAAGCAAATATTTGGAGAATGGATAACTATGTGTATGCATATTAAGATGGAAAACTACTTCTAGTGATGGAAGACAGGCAGAAAAATGGCAGAAACTTATGCAACATCTGTATCAAGGTAAAGAATTAAATGATATGGTTCTGGAATAAGAAGAAGCTGTTAATGTTGATGAAATCGGAGACCCAGTTATGAGGTCAGAATTCAACATAACTTTGAGAGAACTAAATAGAAACAAGTCACCTTGTATTAATGACA
Organism: Anabrus simplex; assembly: GCF_040414725.1. Taxonomy (NCBI): domain Eukaryota; kingdom Metazoa; phylum Arthropoda; class Insecta; order Orthoptera; family Tettigoniidae; genus Anabrus; species Anabrus simplex. The sequence goes on along the minus strand of NC_090266.1, from coordinate 226,394,325 downwards.
AACCCTCAGAATTATTGCTGACTGCCTAAGTGAAATAGGCTTGGGGATGTTATTCCGTTAGTGTGTAAGATGAACGATAAAGGAGAAGTGCTGTACGATTTTTGTCAGAATGTTGTTATACCTATTCCTAAGAAGGCTGATGCAGACAAGTGTGGAAACTACCACATCATTAGTTTAGTATCTCACGCCCACTATATTTTAACACGTATTATTTGCAGAAGAATGGAATGAAAAGTTGAAACCGTGTTGGGAGAAGATCACTTTGGCTTCAGAAGATATTTAGGACCACGAGAAGCAACCTGAATTTTAAGTGTGATCTTAGGGGACCGAATTAACAAACTTTCGTAGATCCAGAAAATATATTCGATAATATTGAATGGACCAAGTTCTTTGAGATATTGTAGGTGATCGGGATCGGATACCAACAGTCTGGACATAAATCAGTCTATAGTGACAAGAATCGAGAACTTTCAAAAAAGCAACGATCCAGCAATTGAGGCAAGGTAGAATTTTCTCCCACTGGTTTTAGATATTTATATAGAACACGCAGTGAAATAAAACAAAGAAGATTTTGGAACGGGGATACTATTCAAGGATAGGAAATCCAAAGCCTGAGCTTTGCCGGTGATATTGTTATTTAGCTAAGTCTGCAGATTATCATCAGAAATTGCTGAATGGTATTGAGCCTTTATTGAAGTACTTGATAGCTGCAGTCGCTTAAGTGCGGCCAGTATCCAGTATTCGGGAGATAGTAGGTTCGAACACCACTCTCGGCACACCTGAAGATGGTTTTCCGTGGTTTTCCATTTTCACACCAGGCAAATGCCGGGGATGGACCTTAATTAAGGACACGGCCGCTTCCTTCCCAGTCCTGGCCATTTCCTGTCCCATCGTCGCCGTAAGACATACCTGTGTCGGTGCGACGTAAAGCCAATAGCATTGTAGAAGTTCTCATTCACTTAATCAGCCATTTAAGTAAATGTTGAGAGATTATTTCGTTTTTATTAAGTCTTGTTAACTGACAGAGAACATCTACATTCATCAGTACATGTCGCAACTTCTGCAGGAAGCTTGGATCCCAGGTCTATTTGCTCGCTAGCTATATTTAGAAGGAGGGATTTCGATATGACATACGCAACTCAAAACAAGGAACAATGGAACTCCAACGGCCAAGACAATCGGGAAACATTTCGGAAGCCCTGCCAGAGGTTGCAGAAATTTGCAAGATACGTTTGAAGTAAGCGTCAGGTACGCGATATTTGAACCAGCGTCACAGTCATTTTGGCTAGATATTGGTCTAAGTAAGTGATGGCCCAAAACGAGCATACAACGGCGTCTGAGAGGACGAAATAATGAAAGCGACTAGCGCGTGGGCTAGCTAACCCCTTTATTCAGCAAGATTCTGCGCAGTTTAAGTCGCGAGAAGAAGTAATATTTACGCCAGTGCGGGTCAGGACTTTTGTATCTTGATCGTATGGGGACTTGAACTTTTGTTTAAGACGCTCAATCGGAATTTAATCTATTCAAGATTTTAAACTTTGCGAGAATGGCATTCATCTTTCGAATTGCAGTGGGAGAAAACAGTTGAAGATAATCACTTCAGTGCATAGTAACCCGCCTGTCTAGATAGATTTTTCGAAGATATAAACTTCACTATTTCCAGTCCAGCATTTAAGTGGGGAATATTTGACCTAGTTTTGGTGTTAGATGAGAAGAGTTGTTCCGTGGCTGAATGGGAACTGGTTTATCACGGTCACAGGAAATTATCCCGGCGGTAGTGTTCTAGTAACTGGGAGGTTAATCTTGACCCAGTTTTCTACACCGTGAATGCGGGGATATTTTTAACTACCTCCAGAAGCAGAGGCAGCGACGAAGACTACGATACCACATTTCGACGCCAGGATGGAGACCCAAGGACTGACCCAGTTCTATTCCGAAAGCATCACGTTCGATATGGCTGGATATGACGATGGGGAGCCGGCTGTCCCGAGGGCGGGCGGCAAAAGTCGACGAAATAGATGAGTACAAATTTTCAATGTAATTATATATGTGTGCACGTGTTTTAATATAGCAAAACGTGATAGGTTAGTTGTAATATTTAATTTCAGTAGATTTAACTCTTGTTCGGAAGGCCTACGTCCTATTAAAGTAAATGTTTAGAATCTTGTAAATGTAAGTATTATTATAACGTAAATGTGGATTGCATGAGATCACAGCTTGCTTTCTTTTCATTTTATTCAGATTTTAGCTGAATGGTTAATGTCTTCCTTTTTAAGAGCCAATTTTCTTGTTTTAGCCTCGTATAATTTTGATTTGATTTGCTTCGATGATTGAGACGCAGTATACATCTCGGGACTTAAAGGTCACTGTAAGTAAAGATTCAAATTAAAGTCAGGAAGGACTAGAATTTATTGTCAATGAGAGTTTCTAAGTGTACGGAAACATACCGTCACGTATTCTGGAATTTATTGCAAGATGTGTGAATGAGAATATGTGAGATGGTGGAGTTTTGCATTCACAATGTTTGGTAGCGTCATCTTCATGATTAGCTGAATATCAAGATAGTGTAAATTAGTGATTGATTCACGAGTTCCTCGAACGCAGTTTCGTATTCCATGTTCCGAATATGTAGAATCAATTTTCCGTAAATTTATTATTATTATTATTATTATTATTATTATTATTAGTAGTCGTAGTAGTAGTAGTAGTAGTAGTAGTAGTAGTAGTAGTAGTAGTAGTAGTAGTAGTGTGATCTTCTCGAGTTGTAAGGACGAGATATTTCAGTAACTTTCAGATGTTCAGACATGATCAATTGTCTATGGGGCAATTTCTTAGTTTCAAGTTAGGGTATTATTACAGAGTTGGCCACTTTATTACTCAAGCTTAACTTTAAGAGTGCGAGTGCTTTGATTTGTGACCAACGCGCTCTTTTTTATTTTCATGTGAGTGAATGTTAGACGACTTCATTTACATTTGTATCAGTTTTTGACAACTATAAGTCATGTGATATACATTGTGATTATGAGTAAGAGGACACATTCCTCAACGAAAGGCTTGCATTTTCATGATTGTGTGACTTGCCTCGGGTAGACACGAGAGCAGCGTGTGTTAAGGGTTGGACCCTGTGTGTTTTGATATTTGCTGCATTATTTGGGGAGACTCAATCTCAACCTTTGAGTCATTCCACCGTGTTGCTGTCGAGGGTGTTATGTGTGTCTACCGAGGAGAGCGTTATTATAGCGGCCTATACTTCCTGACGATTTTTTTTGTTTTCGTCCATGTCACTACGGTTCTTGCAGTAGACGAGATTTTTTATGTCGCGACGTTAGTTTGGAATTTCTTTTATGATATAAACCACGCTGAGGAATATTTGTGTCATGTAATCTCTTTCAGTAACCAACGTTGAATGTTTGTGTTGAAAGTTAAAGCAACTCTGTTATGTTTATGAATTTGTGTCATGTAATTTACTTCAGGAATCCACGTTGAATTGTGCGTGTCGTTATAAAGTCCACCAGTGGATTGATTTTGTGTCACGTAATTCACTTCAGGAACCTACGTTAAATAGTAAGTGTTGCTTACAGTGTAGATATATTTCCTTGTACATTTCCATCGAGACTTTGAGTAAGTGAGAATTGCGTAAATGCAGCATGCTTTCTTGGTGAGCCCTGGAAAACAAGACACGTTTTTGTTTCTTTGATTGTGCATATTTGCCATTTATGTGATTTCATTGTGTGTGGTTCCGATACACAGCGTTTTGTTGTACTCATGAGGTCGCTCATGATTGAGGTGTATATATTTGTGCGTAGGATGTTTTACCACTCGGCGTGTTGTATGTTGTACAGTTAGATTCGCTTTGTCTCCACTTTACGCATTAAATCACGTCTTTTCTTAAGGTTAGGGACCCCACTGCAATGTCAAGAGTGCATAAGAGGGGAATGTACTCATCTACAGTTGAAAGTGTTAAAAAAACAAAGCCAGGCGTGTTGTGCGAGCACGCTAGCCAATGGGTTAAAATTAATTAAATTCAGGATTTGCTTTGTAATGTTAAGCATGTGTGTTGGCATGAACTTGAAAATTTTGTATGATATTTTTTAATCTCCAGATGGACTTTATCAAGCTGAGAGAATAATTCTGAGTCTTGTAAATTTGATCATTTTGATAAATTTTTGCTAATTTACATATTTGCTTATTTTGAATAAACACATGTTTTTCCTGTGAACTGACGTCAGGCTTCACCTTGCTTTATTTATAGCTTTTAGTTGACCTCACCGCTTCTATATTAGTTATATGTTCCCAACAAAATGCAGGGTGTATATTTTTAAGGTATTATTTATCCTAATTCGAACTGAGCACGCCTGGGTGTGGCTGACTATTCTGGGGCAAATTTCCCTAATGGTAGAAATGGGTACAGTATGGACAGGATGGAAAGATCGAATTATGAATGAAGAGATACTGAATTATTTGGTGAGGAGAGATCGAATTGGCTACATTTGAAGAGTAGAATGTACAGAATGATAGGACACATCTAGGCAGCCAGAACTTGTTCAGTTGGTTTCTGAGAGAAATGTTGGTGGTATGAACGGTAGGGTTATGAATACGGCAAGAAAATTAGAGCTGATTTAGGATGCAGTAGTTACGTAGAAGTCAAAAGATTTGCACAGGACTGAGTGGCATGGAGAGCTTCATCAAAATAATCTATGGACTGATGACTCAAACAAGAACAACAACAACAACAACAACACCATTTTTACCAAGAGCCCGAGGAGGTTGGCCGCTCTCACAACATTGCCTACTTTATACCTGAAGGGCGAACCCCAGGTTGCGTCATGAAGGGAGAAGATTATTCCGTATTTACCTATCTGTTCATATATCATCCGGGTTGGAACCTCCTTCGGCGTGTTAAATATGCGGACAAATTGAGTTCCGAGACCTGTATAGTCTACTGTGACTTTACTACAGTACCGATTGTAATGCGTGCATAATTTCTCACGTGTCGGTTGTCACCTGACTCTTGCACTAGATGAACACTTGTTTTGATATGCTAATGAGCAGTCACGTTCAGTGAAGCTTGCCACTATTGTATTTGTACGTTCAAATATAATTTTGTCGGTTTATTTTAAATGTGGGAAATACTAAAAGCACTTGTATCATTATTCGGTCCTGTTGTCACCTTTGCACGCGAAGTATATTACTAAACTACCGGTAGTAACCGTTAACTGTAGGCATGAACTTTCTCGGCACCGGTTTACGTCTCATAGACATATAACAATTATTCATACTTCCTCTTCCCACACTTTATACGTTCTACTCAATTATTCATTCTAATTCTATTCTTTTTATTACTCTTGATATTCACTTTCCACGGAATGTTTCCATTCTTTTTATTAGTAATGTGCTCTTGTTGTTCCCTTGTTTTCTAATTTCAGATCGAGAAAACATCCGAACTGGTACGAAAATGGGGGCTTGTATTCCTCCACCGAATAAAATACATCAAAGTGAGTCATCTGGGTGTTAAGAAGGGTACATTTCCTTAACAGTGCAAGTATCAATGGTACAAAATTCGTCGGCATTTTTAGAACTGCCATGGTTGGTAGCCTGCTGGTTCGCTTCTAAGGAAGTGCAACAAAATCTTCGCGAAATGTCGATTTTCCATTTACACTGACTGACAGTGACAATGTAACATCAAGGAGGAGTGGTTCGAAAGGGATGAAAGTTGGGGAAAAAACAGAGACGGCACGGATGAATAATTGATGTTTATTTCAAACCGATATGCAGGTTACACAATGCGCATGGCATCGACTCAGTAGGATGTAGGACCACCGCGAGCGGCGATGCACGCAGAAACACGTCGAGGTACAGGGTCAATAAGAGTGCGGATGGTGTCCTGAGGGATGGTTCTCCATTCTCTGTCAACCATTTGCCACAGTTGGTCGTCCGTACGAGGCTGGGGCAGAGTTTGCAAACGGCGTCCAATGAGATCCCACACGTGTTCGATTGGTGAGAGATCCGGAGAGTACGCTGGCCACGGAAGCATCTGTACACCTCGTAGAGCCTGTTGGGAGATGCGAGCAGTGTGTGGCCGGGCATTATCCTGCTAAAACAGAGCATTGGGCAGCCCCTGAAGGTACGGAAGTGCCACCGGCCGCAGCACATGCTGCACGTAGCGGTGGGCATTTAACGTGCCTTGAATACGCACTAGAGGTGACGTGGAATCATACGCAATAGCGCCCCAAACCATGATGCCGCGTTGTCTAGCGCTAGGGCGCTCCACAGTTACTGCCGGATTTGACCTTTCTCCACGCCGACGCCACACTCGTCTGCGGTGACTATCACTGACAGAACAGAAGCGTGACTCATCGGAGAAGACGACGTTCCGCCATTCCCTCATCCAAGTCGCTCTAGCCCGGCACCATGCCAGGCGTGCACGTCTATGCTGTGGAGTCAATGGTGGTCTTCTGAGCGGACGCCGGGAGTGCAGGCCTCCTTCAACCAATCGACGGGAAATTGTTCTGGTCGATATTGGAACAGCCAGGGTGTCTTGCACATGCTGAAGAATGGCGGTTGACGTGGCGTGCGGGGCTGCCACCGCTTGGCGGCGGATGCGCCGATCCTCGCGTGCTGACGTCACTCGGGCTGCGCCTGGACCCCTCGCACGTGCCACATGTCCCTGCGCCAACCATCTTCGCCACAGGCGCTGCACCGTGGACACATCCCTATGGGTATCGGCTGCGATTTGATGAAGCGACCAACCTGCCCTTCTCAGCCCGATCACCATACCCCTCGTAAAGTCGTCTGTCTGCTGGAAATGCCTCCGTTGACGGCGGCCTGGCATTCTTAGCTATACACGTGTCCTGTGGCACACGACAACACGTTCTACAATGACTGTCGGCTGAGAAATCACGGTACGAAGTGGGCCATTCGCCAACGCCGTGTCCCATTTATCGTTCGCTACGTGCGCAGCACAGCGGCGCATTTCACATCATGAGCATACCTCAGTGACGTCATTCTACCCTGCAATTGGCATAAAGTTCTGACCACTCCTTCTTGGTGTTGCATTTGCTCTGTCAGTCAGTGTAGTTTTACTCTTTCAGTACGAAATAACCGAAAATAATTTCCTTCTCGTAACATTCAAAATACTTTTAAATTAAAAATCGCACATACAATTTTATCTTATTACTGTGAGGTTCTTCAGTATGCAGAAACAAATATCGAATGAATACATTCATAAACTACCTGATAAAGAAAATATGTGGTAACAGAATGAAACCTGAAAAAGGAGCAACTTGATTAATACATGTATTTCTTCAAAATCGGTCTCGGCACTTTGAATAACAAAACACTTATAAATTAACTGCGTCTAAACTGAAATGAGATTGACTCAGGTATCAAAAACCAATCAACATTAGATTAAATGTTCAGGTTGAGTATAAGAGCTGTGAAATGGAACATGGATTGGTTTCTAGAAACTTATATTAAACAAGATTTGCGATGCCACAACAACAGCATATTTAGGGCAGTTCGAGCGAGCCTTATTGATAATCACCCCTACCGTGAAGGCAACTCTTCCAGCACGGGAGACATTTCTCTATACCCTCTTCAATGAAGAACACGGGCTTCTGGTGGAACCACTCATCTACAGCGTCACGAGCCGCTGGTCCAGTAGTGAAACACTTGTCTTTCAGAGTCTCCTTCAAATAACCAAAGACGTGATAGTACCAAGGGAAGATATATTGGCTGTCAGGCTGATGATTCATAAGACCCCGGTGAAACGGCGCAGTATGGTCATTTTTGCGTTGGCAGCGTGTGGTTGTGCATCGTCGTGAAGGATAAGCACACTTCGGTTACCGTTTCCCCGACCATCTGTTTTTGATGGCCCTTCGGAATTTATTCATGGTGTCTTAGTAGCATTCAGCTTGGACTTGACTTCTAATTTCTCCCAACGCAGAGGCCCCCTGGTATCGAAAAACGTTGTGAGAAATGACCTTGCAAGCCGCATCCGATGACTATGGCTTTTCGTGTCTTGTTGGTGAAGATGATGGCACCAGGTCTCATCACCCGTCATAATTGTTTTTCGAAGAAACTCTGTCCATCCGTATGGTATCGGCTGAGAGGCCCTAGGTATTTCCCCGCTGAATCGACGCAGGATGGCCATTGTTGCGTTGGCAGCGTCTGGATGTCAATTAGTGGTCGAAATGCTGAGTTTCCCATCCGGAACACACATTCCGATACCGGTATCCCGTTTCCCTATATACGGTCCTGTGTATAGATCCGACTAAGTTGCCAGCCGTTGCCAGCTAACGTGTGCTGAGACGGTTAATCTCCTTCATCATGTCCAGAGCGACAATTTACTCTGCGTCTGTAGAGTTGCACATCTAGGTCGTGGGATGTCCACCGTTCTCTCCTGCCCACCCTGCAACTCGGCATACCATTCGAACTCAGTGCTTCCTTTCAACACGTGTCTTCCTATACTATTTGCTTTCAATGAAAGCTTTTAACTGCTGTAGCATCTTCTTCGCACAAGAAGCAAATCACGCTTCGTTTTACCAGGTGTATGCATAAGTATTTTCAGATTTTACTAAGAGATGGCGCCAGCGAAGAGTACGCAGCGTATGAATTTGACTCATACGTCAGTTTGCTCGTCTGATATTAACCTACCAACACACACAACACACACTAGCGTCTGTGTTGAATTGTTCAGTGATCATGTCGACGTTCGTGTCTGAAAAAGAAAATTTGCGGCACGCGTTGCTTTTCTTATTTAACCAAAGGAAAAAGGCTGTGAAAAGTCATCGTTTGCCGGTAGAAACATATGGTGAACACGCTTCGTCGATTAGAACATGAGAGACATGCTTTCGACAATTTAAACGTGGTGATTGCAATGTGAAAGAGAGTGCGTGCTCTGGTAGACCACAAAAGTGCGAAGACGAACAATTGCTCTTGAAGCCCGGCGAATACCTCAGTGCACAACAAAATGATTAATTTGAATCACGCATGGATCGAAAGACGACCAGAATGGGCCAAAAGACATGGCAAAGTGACTTGGTTACACGACAATGCTCCGTCCCACACAGAAAAATCAGTGAAAGACACCTTGAAGTCGCTTGGATGGGATATCCTTCCGCACCTGCCGTGCTGCCCCGAACTGTCGCCATCTGATTATCACCCCTTCGCATCAATGGGGCACGCGTTCGCACAGCAGCACTTCAGCAATTTCGAAGAAGTTGGAAAATGGCTCGACGAATGGTTTGCCGCAAAATACAAGCAGTTTTTCTGGCATGGCATCCATAACTTACCTGAAAGATGGGTGAAGTGTGCAGAAGCCGACGGCCAATATTTTGAAAAAAAAAAAAAAGAAACAATAAATAACTTTTCCTTGAAAACAATGTGTTTTCTATACAACAAAAACGATAAAACTTCTGCATACATCTGGTACGCGACAAAACGAATCCATTAGACAGCACTATATCAGCTGTCCCGTCTGGTCAGCGGGTTGGTCACATCTTGTGCGTTACAACAAATATCAAGCCGTGCAATGTTTTCACCTTTTGGTAATCTTTTCCACCTCTTGATATCTTTGTCTTTCCTTCGTTGGATCAACTGTACTAATAACAGTATTATCTATAATTTCTCTCGATTTAAGGTGATTGCTTTAGAATATAAACACGTAATACCCACATTAAAGGCAAGACTTGAACGGATACTGTACAAGCTAATCAATCAATCAATCAATCAATCAATCAATCAATCAATCAATCAATCAATCAATCAATCAATCAATCAATCAATCAATCAATCAATCAATCAATCAATCAATCAATCAATCAATCAATCAATCAATCAATCAATCAATCAATCAATCAATCAATCAATCACCACTGATTTGGGCTTAGGGCGGCTGCGCTAATGGTAGATTTCCTATCAGTTGATTATCTAAATATTTTAAAAATAATTTCAAAGGAGTTGGAAATTTATTGAACATTTCCCTCGGTAAATTACCACAAAACCTAACTTCTCTTCCTGTAAACGAATATGTGCAGCAATATGGCCTCTTAAATTCCAACTTTATTATCAGACTGTGATCTTTCCTACATTTCACACCTTATTCGTCTACTAATGTAAATCCACCTCATCTCTCCACTGACAGCTCGGAACACACTGCTTAGCCAATCAACTCGTCTCCTTTCTCCCAAGTCTTACCAGCGCAAAGTTTGCAATTCGTTACACTACTAGTTTGTCGGAAATCTAAGATACGTACCTGGGTATATCACTTTAAGGTGTTTATAATTTAGCATTACTTAGTTATCATTTACGCTCAATTATGTCTTCAATTTCTGTTTCATCACTTAGACTATATCCTACGTTCCCTGTTTTATTTATATCTCATAAGTGCTCTTTAGGATTATTTAATTTTACGAAGGTCAAAATTAATGAGGAATTGTCACATCGTGTTGACTAAATGAAGGGCTTAAAATATTAACTTCGTTCTAGGTGAAAGGGGTTGTCAGCAGCGATTCCTGAAGTACCATTCATGAAACTAAAAACTATATGAACGTGCAAAAACACAACTATCTGTTACAGGAAGTTTTTTTACAGGATGTTATTGTTTGAGTCATCAGACCATAGACTGGTTTAATGCAGTGCTCCATGCAATCCTATCCTGTGCTAAACTTTTCATTTCTACGTAACTACTGCTTTCTTCATCTGCTCTAATCTGCTTGTCATATTGATATATTGGTCTAGCCCTACTGTTCTTACCGCCTATACTTCCCTCAAAAACAACTGAACAAGTCCTGGATGTCTTAAAAGTTCCCATCGTTCTATCTCTTCTTCTGGTCATGTTTCACCTAGTCGATCTCCTCACATCAATTCGATTCAGTACCTATTCATTCGTGATTCGATTTACCAATCTCAGCTTCATAATTCTTCTGAAACAAGACATTTCAAAAGCTTTTATTCTCTTCGTTTCTGAGCTATTTATCGTTCATGGTTCATTTCCATGCAGTGCTACGCTCCAGATGTAAGTCTTGAAAACCATCTCCCTAATTCCCATATAAATGCCCGAAGTGAGCTTAAATCTAGCACTCCTTCCCCAAGACTGTGTATGTGCCATCCAGCAGTTTCTCCAGATCTTCTGCAAACGCAGATAAAATAACATCATCGGCAAAAGTCGGGGTTTTGATTTCTACTCCTTGAATTGTGATTTCCAATGTACATTACCAAATCCGAAATGCGTCATTAAATTGTTGTCGTGAGTTCGCCCCATACAAGAACATTCATAAGACTTCATTCTTTAAATAGTACATCCGATTCATTTATAATTTCGTCGTTAGAGGGACGACTAAGAGGTATGACATATTATAAATCAACTATTGACAACCACAGCAGTGCCTAGTGAAAATGAAAGTAGAGAAGTATATTATTTGAGATGTGGAAATATATCTCCTCGCCATCTAGCCAATGTCCATGATTCCACAAAGCTACTTGGAACTTCGAGTTCAGTAAATCATATAATAGCACTTGATATTCGATCGGGGTTGTAATTAGTAATTGCATTGGATTATTACATGTTTCCATCTTCAGTTTAAAACTTCTTAAAAGTTTTTAGCATTGGTGTTCCCATGCTAATATTCACCTCACTCAAGCCGATATAAGTTAAATATGAGACTACCGTTCAGTAGCCTATCTTCATTCACGCAGTTCCCTCCAAGGTACACATAGGCCTACGCTGTTAGGAAATTGAGGAAATAAATCAATTTACGGACAAATTGCTTAACCGTCATTATTGTTCTTGTGTACTCCTCGTTTAACATCGCACTAACAGGGTTAGGCCTTTCCCATCCCATCGTCAGCATAAAACCCATCTGTATCGGTGTCTCGTAAAATAAATTGTAAGAAGAACGTTAGAATTCCTGCTTTTTTTCCAACAACTATGCGATAGGAAAAGTGTAGGTTTGAGAAAGTACAAACCGTGGCCTAAAGTTACAATGACCGGGCGTGTTGGTTGTGCGGTTAGGGGCACGAAGCTGTGAGAATGCATCCGGGAGATAGTGCGTTCGAACCCCACTGTCGGCAACCCTGAAGATGGTTTTCCGTGCTTCTCCATTTTCACACCAGGCAAATGTTGGGTCTGTACCTTAATTAATTCCACGACTACTTACTTCCCACTCCTAGGCCTTTCCCATTCCATCGTCACCATAAAACCTATCTGTGCCGGTGTGTCGTAAAATAAATTGTAAGAAAAACGTTAGAATCCCTTCTTTTGTTTGGCTTGAAGGCGGAAAAACCACTCGAAAACAACTTCAGGATAACTGAACGAAGGATTCAAAACCACTCTATCTATACCATCAGCTTACTGCACGATCCGCACACGATGGCCACTGAGTCATCGTGAATTGACCAAAAATGTGGATGTTACGATTGATAGAACTCTGTGTGTTTGGAGAAAAAATTGCCCTAAAACTGAGAAAAATTATTCACCTAGAAATTATGCAGAGCTAAAACTACCACACTTCGATGTTCTTGACTAGAACTAGTTTAATCCGCTGGTGAATACTCTGCACCGGTACGGCTCAACAGCTTGCATGTCAGGAAGATTGATGTCCAAGTAAATGCATGGCTTTATAACAAGGTGCATTAGATCGATGCCTCTCTACAGGGTCTAGCATTAAGTGTTATTTCACAACCTAACCATGGTATATGAAATGAAGTTTTTGAGGTAATATCCGGAGGCAAGTCTTAGCCCAAATTAACGATAAAGTCTGACGTCACTAAACATCTTGACCTCCCGCAATCGCTGGGACAAAATTACTGTACGTGTGTTCAGTCCTCAGCCCAAAGGCTGGTTAGATACTCAACAGCTCCACAATCAGCTTTCATAGATAGCCTAAGCACCACTGAAGAGGCGTACTAGGGAAATGAGGAGTGGGGTATTTTCCCGTTTCATTCCTCACTGAACTAGAAGTTGCTATTTCATATCAATCTGCCAAGCCCACTGAAGTGCGTGCACTAACTGACCTTATGAGCAAGATTGTAGCACCATTCATAGCAGGACTGGCTGCATATGGAACGGCAGTACTGCCATCTTTCATACCTCAGTAACTTCCATATCGTCAAAGCGAAGGATAAGACGAAGAAAGGTCAATGAAAGTATCAAAATTGTTCTAGTCCGCACCAGAAGACATAGTGCACTGTAAATAAAGATCTCGCGAGCAAAGGCATGCAATTACCGAAACGCTGATAAATTAAACTGCTTTCCGGACTCTTAGGAAGATTTCTGATCCTATCTAAAACGGAATTCGTAAGGAACTGTCACAACATGTTTGAAAATCTCTCCACAAGGTTCACATACAAAACAGGGTGCGTGCGGCCTCATGTGATAACACTTGCTAACCCAGGTATGACGCTGTCCTGAGATTAAGCTCTCCGAGGATATTGTGAGGAAATGTGAAATGAGATCTTATTACGGCACTCACAATGACTTCTTTGATAGCCGGGCCTGAGTTGCTCAGACTGTTAAGGTGCTGGCCTACTGACCCCAACCTAGCAGGTTGGATCCCTGCCCAGTCCCGTGATATTTGAAGGTTCTCAGATAAGTCAGCCACGTGTCGGTAGAATTACTAGCACCTAAAATACCTCCTGTGGGATGAAATTTCGGTCCCATGGCGTCTCCGATAACTGTCAGAGTAGTTACTGGGACGTAAAAATCAATATTATTAAATTTTTTTGCTGGTTGCTTTACGTCGCACCGACACAAATAGGTCTTATGACGACAATGGGAGAGGAAAGGAATAGGAATTGGAAGGAAGCGGCCATGGCCTTAATAAAGGTACAGCCGCAGCATTTGACTGGTATGAAAATGGGAAAACACGGAAAACCATCTTCAGGGCTGCCGACAGTGGGGTTCGAACCCACTATCTCCCGAATACTGGATACATTATCAGCATATTAGCCACTAGATTATTTGGGACTGTAGTGTTACTATTGCACAATACGTCCTCCAGCAACACCGGTTCGAGCTCTAGTACGGCATATCTAGGACTCAATTTGACTGTTGTGTGAGAACGAACGAATTTCCCACATTAGCATTTTTTTGAGAGGAGCACTTATCCCAGATATTCAGGAACTCTGTGTTTTCATAAAATGTTTTCTGTGTTTTCTTCAGAAAGAAATGACTTTATGAAACTGCTTGTTATTCAATAACTTCACATCACTTTTCCAATATATTCAAAAACTTTCACATAAACGTCTGAATTCACTTAGTTTTAAATCAGTTTGCATTTACTGTTACTTCAATTAAATCTATTCGCTTTGCTTCAAGTGTAGTTTGTAGCATTATCCTAAAAACTGAATGGTCATAAATCATTCTTATATAAAACGAAGGGTTTGTTACGTCGGTTACTTTAAATACATTTCGAGGTTCTACTTATATATTTCGGGACCAAACTTACGGACCGTAAGAGCACGGATCCTTTATGGCATAATAAAGTAGGACTTAATAATCTCTCTCAAACTATTTACTTCAATATAATTAGTCTTGTGTTCGGTACTCTTTGCCATCACGGCAAGCTGTAAACGTTGCAGGAAAGTTCTGAAATAAGAATGGGCCATTTATAGTACATCATTAAAACATTATACTTATACGATTATTGAATCCGATGGTAGAACGTATGAAGTCAAATGCTTTGTCATCATCGCGTAGGCAACATCCAAAATTTGAGACGTTTGTATTTCCGCATATCCTTTCTCCAATACAGTATTCTGTTCTGATAAAATAAAAATCTTAAATGTTAAAGAAGGGAAATATTCTCCGTCTTGTATACTTTCTTACCAGATAGATTTAAATTCTGAATACTACAGACAACATAAGGTTTCTGTATTATTTCCCTTATTATGCTGAGGTCAAAATGGCACCCTATATAGTATTAGAAAAGTTATTATAATCCACTGCTCTCTCAGTAGGCTATTTTACCCTTCATTTAAAATTCTAAGTTACGCGATGTTCCTATCCTGTCTCAATTCTTTCATTTACGTCTATTTGATATATGTAAGTTAGAGCGATGTACTGCAGATGAGTCCAGCCTGTGTTATTGCGTTCTTCAAACAGACAGGGAATTAATTTAAGAGGGAAAAATACACTGTATAACAAAAAACGACGCACCAGGTAGGAATTTTTCGATGGCGATAAAAAATCGGTGGATATGAGGAACAAACGTAGAAAAAAAACGATCAAATGTGCAGAACAATCGAATGATTTATTACAGAGTTTGAGCATTACAAAGTGAAGACGTCAGTATGGTGTTGGTCCACCCCTGGCCTGGATGCAAGCTTTCACTCGACGTGGCATAGACTGATAAAGTTCCCGGATGGTGTCCTGCGGAATTTCGTGCCAAATGGTCTCCAACTGTTGGCCTATATCAGCGGCATTCCGGGATGTTCGCAATTGCCTTCCCATGACGTCCCAAATGTGCTCTATGGGGGAGAGATCCGGCGACCGTGCTGGCCAAGGAAGGATAGGGCAAGCTTGAAGACAGTTCATAGCAGTATGCGGCCGAGCATTATCCTGTTGGAAATTAAGGCCTGGATGTCGCTGAAAGAACGGTAATACAACCTGCCGTAGAATGTCATCAACATACCGCTGTGCTGTCAGTAATCCAGGAATGACTACCAAAGGGGTCCGGCTATCAAAAGAGACGACACCCCAGACCATCACCTCCTGTTGTGGGGCTGTGTGACATGCGATAGTCAAGGAAGGATCTCCACGCTTACCTGGACGTCTCCAAACACGTCTGCGGTTGTCGTCAGGGCACCGGTGGAAACGGGACTCGTCCCTAAAGACTATACGTCCCCAGTAGGCGCAGTTCCACGTTACTCGAGCACGGCACCATTGCAGTCTGGCTTGATGGTGAACAGGCGTGAGTGGTAAGCGGCGTAACGGGCAGTGCGAGCGCAAATTCCTCTCACTCAGGCATCTATTGATGGTCATTGTGGACACATGTGTACGGTTCACACGCTGGATCGTTGATAACGACGACTCCGGTGCTGTGACAGCTGTTCTCACAATCGCTCTGTTTGCCCGTGCTGTTGTGGTCCTCGGTCGACCACTGCCATCCTGACGCTGATGCCTGCCGTTGATGAACCACGCTTGCCAGCATCGTCTGATCGCCGCATCACTTCGACCCATATGTCCAGCGACAGCTCGATTCGACCAACCAGCTTCTTTCAATCCGATCGCACGACTTCTTTCAAACTCTGACATCTGCTCGTAATGAGCACGAATCCTACGGCATGGCATTCTTACAGCTGATGTTACGATAGCGCAGTCGAACACAACAGCTACTTTGAGCATACGCTTCAGAATCGAGCATTATATACACCTGATGCATGCGCAGTTCCGATGCGCGGGAGCTCCCGCTATTCATTCATTGGACACGAAACTTTAATCATTTGAATGTTCGGTCCGAATGTCTATGCATACGTAATTTCCCTGCAATCGGACAACACTTTCCCGGTGCGTCGTTTTTTGTTTGTTATAGAGAGCACCATAATATCAACTTTTCAATAAAAGAAGAATTAAAGGTGAATATGACAATGCAGATACATCTGGAAACTTAGCCATATTATTCGAATGACAGCAGTGTGTACCTGACATTTTTGCAGCTAGTACCTAGCATGTGCCTCTGCCATGATATGAATTCGTGGTACATAAAATGCTACGAAAATCATCTTACGTAAGTGAATCCGTCAATACTTATTTGTAAAGTAACATCGCCAAGACAGTGAGTATGCTAATCTAAACTAATCGACATATTTAATGGTGTGTGGAAATTGCAATATATCAGAACAAGACAGTTATCTTGCCATTTGGAAACATATTTTGCCAGCACATGCTTCCACGCTATGTAAACGGGCGTCAGGCACGCACCTCACTCTTTCTATTCGAATACAGCCTTGAGTCGTTAGCATATTGTTACACTTCTGGGAACATCACCAACACTCAGGAAATGATTATTGTGTGCTAGATTGTATGTGGTCACATATGAGACCTAGCTTATACAAGATTTTAAGTTTCAGGTTAATTGTATGGAACGAGACTTAAGTTGCTACCTAGAACCTGTACTACCCCAATCAAGCCGGCAACCGCATTAATCCGTGAGCCACGAGGAGGAGAAGTTGTATATCGTTTGCAACATAGTGGTAAAATGGAGTGAGCAGCCAGTAAAACGTTCGCCATGTTACCATCGCCATCAGGAGATTACAAGGAAGCTATTAGCTAGACGAATTTAATGTTCATTAATACGCCAACTGGCTGAGTAACTCCTTTCCTCTTAGTAGCAGTCTAGCTACCTTCGATATTGCAGCTTTGATCTTCAGAATTTTTCTGTTGAAATTCTTATTTGAATTTTTGTGCAGAATATTTGAGTGCTTCGTTTTTGTAGCGATGTTCGAGATTTTAATATTTATGTTTACATTAAGAGAGTGGAACTTCGTATGTTAGTTTTTCTTCAAGGTTAGACAAGTCATCGACTAATTTCCATAATTTTTGTCGCTCAAATAATAATTATAAAGATTTATTAACCATATCTCCATTCTTTTAAATTATGGGTTAAATGTTACTGTTGGCGATTCTTTTCTGTAAATTAATGAAGACAAGTGTTAAAATTTGTACAAGGTCTTATCCAAGGTCACGTTACAACGCGAACCATTTGTGTATGTTATCTTCCAGAAAAATATACTTATTTCTCTAAATTATGGGAAAGCACAGGATTAAATGCAGAAAAAAGAAATATCAGTAGTTAACAGGCTGTCGTAGTGAAAGTAGTAATAATCTTAAGACTTACTTTGAGTGTTAAGAAATTTGAAGTTATACTTTCATTGGTATGTAATTTGTGGTGTTATTTTGCTATATATGCTCATTTATTTATGGTTCATACTCAACGGTAATGCCCAACGTTAAACAGAAAACAGCCAACCCATTTAATACTTACGGTATTTGTAAATATCATCTGTATCATCATTTTCTATTAAATCCTGTTAATACGAATCCGAGGACTCAAAAGTCCTGTGCAATAATAGTAAATTTTCTAGATTGCAAATATATTGTGAATCCTAGTGTTGACGTAATGTGTATTCCATCATTTGGCTTTTGTGGATTACTTCGTAAAGGCTTTTAATTTTCGGCTTATCGATGGCCTAGTTAGAATACCTCGTATCTCTCAAAGTTCTTGCTATCCATTACTTCCCTTAAGACTGGTTACGCCTCCCAGCCACACATATATATGCAGTCCATCACAACAATGTTCGTTGTGTTCTTTCTTCCTATGCCGTTGTGTGAAGGAAAATGAACCTTACCCTACCGTACTATAGGAATGTATATTTGCGTGACGTATTTGTTAACTCCTACAGTATAATTTTTATAAGGTTAATTTTCCTTTACTCGTAAGCATACGAAAAGGAACCAAATGAACATTGTTCTGATGGACTGCATACCCAAATGTGGCCGGAAGGCTTGACCAATCTTAAGGGAAATAATGGATAGGACTGATTTTAGGAGATACGAGGTATTCTAACTAGGCCTTCGTTATTTATTACTGTGATTATTATCAGGAAGATATTTTTTGTAATTTTGTTTATCAGCGTTGATAAAGGTTTTCTTTTGGATAAGTAGTGTTGTTGACCGCTGTTCGCGTCCTTTCGGGATTAATTTTGATATGCTATTTTGATGCTGACTATATATTTTCTTATTTGAAGCTAAAATTTGAGTTATATCAGATTTTTTCGAAGAAATTACGAATTGATACCTTATAGAATATATTTTTTCCGCAATATGCCGGTAAAATAATTGTATGCAACTAATGTCAATTTGCATTCTTTTAAAGTCGAATTGCAGGAATTTTAAAAGTTGTTAAATTAATTCAATGATTCATTTTTATTTGTTGTGAACTGAAAAGTCCATAAAGGAGCCCACATAAACCATTCTTCGCTGAATTAAATTATTAGACATATGTTACAATTCAAGGAGATTTACTTTGCAAATAAATTGTTAATCTACATTTAAGGAAATTTTAATGTATCACCCCATTCGATTGCCGATATTATATACCGGTAGTAAAATATTTTAGGCCTTTCATTTCACTGTTTTGACTTTAATTCAGGAATTTGCACAGCGAACTTTATCATAAACATGGTTAGGTCTTCTTAGGTTAATGAATAATATTTTATGGTTTTAGCCATCTTTTGTGTGCCACTTTTTCTCCTTTTTTATGACAGACCTTCTCATGTCTCATCGTATCATTATTGAAAAAAACCGTACACACCCTCTACCGACTGACCTATGCCGAAGCTGTGTACGGGGATAAGATGTATCCGCACCCTACTGCTCGTCTCGTGCAATCGAAAGAAGAATTGACATGAGTCAGGCAAGTGTACGACGCATTCTCCAACGCCAAATGTTCCATCCGTATCGTGTCTCCCTCCATCAAGAGCTGCATGGAAACATGTGTGCATTTAAATTTGGAGAAGTAAGAGGCTTATTATATATTTTTAGTGCTGAATCAAAATTAATAAATCAAGGCCAAGTAAATCTACGGAACATGCACTATTGGTTCGTAAACAATCCCCATCGGCGTCGTCGGTTGCAACGTCAGCGTCCTTGGAGATTAAATGTGTGGTGTTCAATATTGAACCATCAGCTCATATACAATTTTTTAAATAGAAGGAACACTATTTTCTTAACAGCATCTCAGCAGTCTAACAGACCAAATTCCACTGTTGTAAGAGGATTTTCTATTGCACATTAGGAGCAACATGTGTTATTATGAAAGTTGTCCAGTGCATTGTGCACGACGTACTACAGCTTGCCATCACTAATTGCTTCCAAAACGTTGGATTGGAATTAAGAGGACCTGTACCTTAGTCGGCCCGTGCACCAGATATGACCCCTTTACTTTTTCGGAGGTTGAGGTTGGGGTAAAGCTAAAAGGCACTGTTTACAAGGACATACCGAATACTCCAGGTGTTACAAAACGAAGTATTACTGCTGAAAAAACCGACGTGCATTTATCATGCAAGGATCAGTTATCTCTCTTGGCATGTATGTTCAAACCTTCGTGATAATCATTACTGATTGTATTGAAGATTGTAGTCATAATTTTGAGCGAAACCTTTGAACGGCAATCTCCTCCTTCATCAGAGTCTAAAGAATTCGTTTATTCACTTTTTTTTACTATTTTAATGCTGACACTTGGAACAGACAGCTGCCGGTATTTACAATTTTCAAACTACGATAGCGTAAATTACTTGTACGAGAATCCTGAAAAAGACACCATTGACACTGCAATTTACTCCAGTTTTATTTCTTACTGTAAATAAAAATTATTCCATTTAAAAATGTAACTTTCTAGAAGTAAATACACATTATAAGACTTATTCCATTATGTGTATGAGCACTCAATTATGACTTCTTAGTTACACTTCATTTCTATGCAAATAGCACATCAACGCATTTTCCATTTAAGAAGTGTTTTGGGGTGCAAGTTTTAGGTGATTTGCCCTGTAAATGACATCCTTTAGAAATTCGGTCCTTTGGTTACTTAAAAGCTGAAGAAACCGACGTGCATTTAGCATGCAAGGATCAGTGATCTCTCTTGGCATGTATGTTTAAACATACGTGATACGCATACATATAGAAATGAAAACAGACACGCAATGAACACAAGTCTTATCCTTTCGAACCATTACGAACTGAAATGGAAACGGTTCTTTGGACACTCAGAACACGATGTCATTGCCCTACTTGTCGTAAACAAATGGTCCCTTATCAATTAGCAAAATTACTCTGTGGTAATAGAGCGGCTTTATAAGAAGTATTGCCACATCCCAAATGGCTTCAGAAACAGCTTCACAAACACTTTTCATGCTTCTGGCAAGTCGCCGCACGTTCAGTTGAGGCAGAATTACCTACTCTTTCAAAAGGGTGTTTTCAAGGCATTTTAAAAATTTGGGGTGGTGGACTTGTACCCCGGATGGATACTTGGTCGCACATTTATTCAATTGGATTCAAGTCGGTATGTTTGGACGGCCACTCCAATATTTGTACGTGGTGCTCTTGCAGGAATCTCCGAACGATGTTAGCCCCTTATTGTCTACCATTGCCATGCATGAATACTGCCTTTTGTTCGAGTTGCCTTACGTGAATAATCAAATATGGGTCTAAGATCTCGTCAATGCACCTTCCAGCAGTTAAGGATCCATTGCTGAGTTTTCTTATCTATATTTACGCCCACCTACACCAAAACTTACCCACCTACGGATGCAACGGTAGATTGTACAGCGGGTGGATGAAATCGCTCCCCACGTTTTATTCAGACTCGCAAACGACCATCCGAACGATATAACGTGAAACGGGATTCTCCGAGAAGAGAACAGGATGCCAATTTCATACATGTCGGTGCAGTTGATCCCTACGAAAATGCAGTCTCCTGTGTGCGGTGCCGTCTGTCCAGTGCAGTTAATATAACGAGTCGTAGGAACCATAATCTGGCCTCCCGAAGCCTGTTTCTGGCTGTATGATCATTAAAGCGTACTCCAGAAGGCCGCTGTAGGTGCAATTGCAGTGCTTGTGCTTTAAGTTGGTGGTTTTAAATATCTTGTAGAGGAAAAAAGCGATCCTGCCCTAGGGTTGTTTTCCTTTAGCTGCCCATGCCGGGGATATGAATCATTTCCAGTCTCCTGGAATCATTTCCACAGATGTTATATCGTATTCTGAGAAACTCCTGGCTTAATTCAAGAACTGATTGCCGCGTTGCCTACCTCTGTTTACACAATCAGTCATGTCTAATCTTTGCACACACTTTGAATTGAGGTACTCGTACGTTTCAACTAACACTGACACCTTCCAAACATTCGGATGGCAGTAAAGCCCTCTGTTGGGTAAGCAAATTATTTCCGTAATAGTCCATTCCCCCACTGTACACTAGTACCATGGAGTTAGGGCCATCTGAAGACGTGGTCAATTTTCCTTCCTTGAGCAGTGTAGTAAACTACCTCTGTGATTAATTCGAACTTCGTATGGAAACGTTTACGTATCCCTGGCACCTGGCACGTTGTGAACGGTCTCAGTTAAAAAGTAATCATGTCATGATTGCAGGCAAATCACATTTCTTAAAACATTCGGACTATCGGTTAATTCAAAGCTAAAGAAACTGACATATATTATTGCTCGCATGTATCAGTATTCTATCTTTCAGCTTAGCGATAGACGCGGCGGGCAGGATGCTCCTCCTAGTGTCAACCGAGTCTTGCTCTGACGGTTACCTTTTAAGTTCCAATATCTTCATTTTCCCCCATTTTTTGTATTAAATTTAAACTCCGTATGAAAATTTGGTGGGAAATCTAATATATGTGTATATATTTTTATGATGAGTGCATCTGACAGTCCAAGGAAACGTGGAGGAACTTGCAGAAATGTTAGCATTTTAAGACGTAGAGGACGCTTATGGCCCTCGAGAAGTTTGGTAACTTGAACAACGCATCAACACAAAAAACTGTAAACGAAAATGGTATAATATATTACGATGTAGGCCAAATAAATGAGAAATATGGTCATTGTCAAGCATTTCATTTTAAACGAAATATCGTCGCTGATGTACCAAAACCGCGATTTTGTTAATGCTCTTCGTATATATTATTTCCCTTAATAATGTTCACGCGTCTCGGCCACATATTTATTTATTTATTTATTTATTTATTTATTTATTTATTTATTTATTTATGTATTTATTTATTTATTTATTTATTTATTTATTCTGCACCACTAACAGAGATCGCTCTCCAATTTACAGGTGGTTTACATAGTATGTATGACACGAAACAATAGAAAACTGTGTACCGTAGTACAGATATGAAAACTTCTTTTCTGCTAGTTGCTTAACGTCGCACCGACACAGATAGGTCTTATGGCGACGATGGGACAGGGAAGGGCTGGGAGTGGGAAGGAAGCGGCCGTGGCCTTAATTAAGGTACAGCCCCAGCATTTGCCTGGTGTGAAAACGGGAAACTACGGAAAACCATTTTCAGGGCTGCCGACAGTGGGGTTCGAACCTACTATCTCCCGAATACTGGATACTGGCCGCACTTAAGCGACTGCAGCTATCGAGCTCGGTAGATATGAAAACAAACAATAACTAATACATTGACACTGGGAAACTGTTTGTAACAATTACAGAGTGCAGGCAAACAGAGTTACAAGAGCAGTGAGTCTTATCATAATTTTAGGATGTAATATTAAGGACATAAATGATTCGTGACTTTAAAGAAACTACCGTGCACTTTTTGTATAATCTGCCATGTTGCAGGCAAATATAAATATAAAAGGAAAACTGACCACGAAATAAATATAAACATAGTACATAGATACACCTATAGAGTATAACTTTTGAAATAGTGCTTTAACAGAACTGAAGGTGGCTATCAGAGTGCGACCAATATTTTAACTGTGTGCCTTTTTCAAAAATTCTGCATAATGACTGTATAATGATAATGTCGTATGGCTTCTAGTGCTGGGATATCCTACGACGTGTTCGGCTCGACAGGTGCAGGTCTTTCTACTTAACTCCTGTAGGCGACCTGCGCGTCGTAATGAGGATGAAATGATGATGAAGACAACACACACACCCAGCCCCGTGTCATTGGAATTAACCAATTAAGGTTAAAATCCCCGACCCGGCCGGGAATCGAACCCGGACCCTCTGATCCGAAGGCCAGTACGATGACCGTTCAGCCAACGAGTCGGACATAATAACTGTAACACGAGAGCAAAGTCTAAATCAAGATCAGGAACATTATGAACTGTGATGTTATAGGTAGTGCACATTCTAAACAGTGATAGGCTTCTATAAAATATTGTTTTAGTAATCCGAAGAAACAATAGATGTATGTCTCTTAAACCTCCTTTCCGTGTATTGAACGAGACATTTTATAGAAAGTAATTGCTATCTACCACATTATTGATAACTCTATGGAGATATGTTTGATCATTTATTACACGTATATTCAATAATGAATTGAAGTGGTATTCCTTCAGGAGATTGTTTTAGTGAATTATGCTTCTAGGGACAAATCTGTTATATGTTTTCACGTACAGATAAGACCTATAGAGGAGAGACAAATTTACCGACGCGTACTCAAGATTGGATTTCACCAGTGTACTGAACAGAAGTTTGAGGGCTTGGATACCTTTTAGGCCTCTGGTGTGTCGGATTAAGAAGCCCAGTTTTTCGTAGGCATCATTAATTGTGTCATAAATTTCTGAGATAAACGACAAGTTGTTTGTGATGCGTACTCCGAGATCATTAATTTAATTAACCTGCGTCGGTATTTCATTGTTGATAGAGTACACGTGATCTGCATTAGATCTTCCATGTGTAATTTTCAAGAAGCGAGATTTCTTTATATTGACATATAAATGATTTTCTATACTTCATTCTTATAATTGATTTAAGTCGGTTTGTAGTTTGCCTATTTCTCCATCTCATTTTATTTCTTTATAAATCATTACAGCATACGCATACAAAAGACAATTTTAATAGGAGGTCGTTTAAACAGCAAACAGCAAAAGACCCAGGTTTGAACCCCATGGAACACCAGAATATACAGAAAAAGCCTGAAGTACAATTGCGATATGATACATGCTGTTTTCTGTCGCTAAGGTAAGATGAAATCAATGTTGGCATTGCGAAAGTCATTCAAAATTCAGAGAAATGTTTCAATAAAATGTAGCACATTAAAAGAATACTGCGTAAATTTAATGAGAATACTTACTGACGAATGGTTCATGTTTGTGGGTTACTGTAGTCACGTCCTAGTTCGTGAACCATGGGCAACGGCTGAGTGGCCTAGTAAGTGGTCCTGAGAGTCGGGATACCAGTTGCTATGGAATGGGAGTGGGCATCTCGGACATATTCTGAGTCCTGGCCCTCCTTGTGCTCAGGCGGCTAGGACTATACAATCCACCAGTGGTCCATAACCCGTTAGAGGAGAGATCCTCACTTGGACTATGTGCAAGTAGGGTAGCATCCTGCTTCATGAATCGACCGAGCTCAGAACATTTTAAGAAAGCCTCGGACCTATGGGAGTAACGGAGTCCCACTCCCATTTGACAGGCGAGGGACTCCTTGGAAACAACTTGGCGAACGAAATGGAATTCGATGGGGAGCTATCAATATTAATGGGGCTTATGGAAGAAAGAAAGTAGAACTGGCTGAGTCAGCAAAGAGGATGCATCTGGATGTGCTAGGAGTAAGTGATATTCGGGTAAGGGGAGATAACGAGGAAGAGATAGGAGATTATAAAGTGTACTTGACGGGGGTTAGAAAGGGAAGGGCAGAGTCTGGGGTTGGGCTCTTTATCAGGAATACCATTGCACGGAACATAGTTTCTGTTAGGCACGTAAATGAGCGAATGATGTGGGTAGATTTGTCAGTTGGAGGCATTAGGACTAGAATTGTGTCCGTGTATTCACCATGTGAGGGTGCAGATGAGGATGAAGTTGACAAGTTTTATGAAGCATTGAGTGACATCGTGGTCAGGGTCAACAGCAAGGATAGAATAGTGCTAATGGGCGATTTCAATGCGAGATTTGGGAATAGAACTGAAGGATACGAAAGGGTAATTGGTAAATGTGGGGAAGATATGGAAGCTAATGGGAATGGGAAGCGTTTGCTGGACTTCTGTGCTAGTATGGGTTTAGCTGTTACGAATACATTCTTCAAGCATAAGGCTATTCACCGCTACACATGGAAGGCTAGGGGTACCAGATCCATAATAGACTATATCTTAACAGACTTCGAATTCAGGAAATCTGTTAGGAATGTACGAGTTTTCCGGGGATTTTTCGATGATACAGACCACTATCTGATCTGTAGTGAACTAAGTATCTCTAGGCCTAAGGTAGAGAAAGTGAAATCTGTCTGCAAACGAATAAGGGTAGAAAATCTCCAGGATGAGGAAATTAGACAGAAGTACATGGATATGATTAGTGAGAAGTTTCGAACAGTAGACAGTAAGCAGGTTCAGGATATAGAAATTGAATGGGTGGCATACAGGGATGCTGTAGTAGAAACAGCAAGGTAATGCCTAGGAACAACTGTGTGTAAAGATGGGAAAAGGCGAACATCTTGGTCGAATGATGAAGTGAGAGCAGCTTGTAAACGTAGAAAGAAGGCTTATCAGAAATGGCTCCAAACAAGGGCCGAGGCAGACAGGGAGTTGTATGTAGATGAAAGAAACAGAGCGAAAAAAGTAGTTGTTGAATCCAAAAGGAAGTCATGGGAATATTTTGTTAACAACCTGGAAAGGCTAGGTAAAGCAGCAGGGAAACCTTTCTGGACAGTAATAAAGAATCTTAGGAAGGGAGGGAAAAAAGAAATGAACAGTGTTTTGAGTAATTCATGTGAACTCATAATAGATCCCAGGGAATCACTGGAGAGGTGGAGGGAATATTTTGAACATCTTCTCAATGTAAAAGGAAATCATCATGGTGGTGATGCAAACAGCCAAGCTCATGGGGAGGAGGAATATGATGATGGTGAAATTATGCTTGAGGAAGTGGAAAGGATGGTAAATAAACTCCATTGTCATCAGGCAGCAGGAATAGATGAAATTAGACCTGAAATGGTGAAGTATAGTGGGAAGGCAGGGATGAAATGGCTTCATAGAATAGTAATATTAGCATGGAGTGTTGGTAAGGTACCTTCAGATTGGGCAAAAGCAGTAATCGCACCTATCTATAAGCAAGGGAACAGGAAGGATTGCAACAACTATCGAGGTATCTCACTGATTAGTATACCAGGCAAAGTATTCACTGGCATCCTGGAAGGGAGGGTGCGATCAGTCGTTGAGAGGAAGCTGGATGAAAACCAGTGTGGTATCAGACCACAGAGAGGCTGTCAGGATCAGATTTTTAGTATGCGCCAGGTAATTGAAAAATGCTACGAGAGGAATAGGCAGTTGTGTTTATGTTTCGTAGATCTAGAGAAAGCATATGACAGGGTACCGAGGGAAAAGATGTTCGCCATACTGGGGGACTATGGAATTAAAGGCAGATTATTAAAAGCAATCGAAGGCATTTATGTTGACAATTGGGCTTCTCTGAGAATTGATGGTAGAATGAGTTCTTGGTTCAGGGTACTTACAGGGGTTAGACAAGGCTGTAATCTTTCACCTTTGCTGTTTGTAGTTTACATGGATCATCTGCTGAAAGGTATAAAATGGCAGGGAGGGATTCAGTTATTTGGAAATGTAGTAAGCAGTCTGGCCTATGCTGACGACTTGGTCTTAATGGCAGATTGTGCCGAAAGCCTACAGTCTAATATCGTGGAACTTGAAAATATGTGCAATGAGTATGGTATGAAAATTAGCCTCTCGAAGACTAAATTGATGTCAGTAGGTAAGAAATTCAACAGAATTGAATGTCAGATTGGTGATACAAAGCTAGAACAGGTCGATAATTTCAAGTATTTAGGTTGTGTGTTCTCCCAGGATGGTAATATAGTGAGTGATATTGAATCAAGGTGTCGTAAAGCTAATGCAGTGAGCTCGCAGTTGCGATCAACAGTATTCTGTAAGAAAGAAGTCAGCTCCCAGACGAAACTATCGTTACATCGGTCTGTTTTCAGACCAACTTTGCTTTACGGGAGCGAAAGCTGGGTGGACTCAGGATATCTTATTCATAAGTTAGAAGTAACAGACATTAAAGTAGCAAGAATGATTGCTGGTACAAACAGGTGGGAACAATGGCAGGAGGGCACTCGGAATGAAGAGATAAAGGCTAATTTAGGAATGAACTCGATGGATGAAGCTGTACGCATAAACCGGCTTCGGTGGTGAGGTCATGTGAGGCGAATGGAGGGGGATAGGTTACCTAGGAGAATAATGGACTCTGCTATGGAGGGTAAGAGAAGTAGAGGTAGACCAAGACGACGATGGTTAGACTCGGTTTCTAACGATTTAAAGATAAGAGGTATAGAACTAAATGAGGCCACAACGCTAGTTGCAAATCGAGGATTGTGGCGACGTTTAGTAAATTCACAGAGGCTTGCAGACTGAACGCTGAAAGGCATAACAGTCTATAATGATAATGTATGTATGTATGTATGTATGTATGTATGTATGTATGTATGTATGTATGTATGTATGTACTTACTGACGATCCACCAGGCATAAGCCCATAGAGATATTCTCTTTTTGCCCTTTTTACATTAGCGAAAATTCCACAATACAGTATCTATTCTAGGATTTTGCATTGAGGGAATAAAATACAGACAGGTCGGTAATTTTCAGTCATCTTACTTTATCCAAATTTAAAGATTGGACAAACTCTCGATATATTCCAGATTTTGGGAGCTGTCTGCTTCTTATGTATCAAATTATACACTCTCAAAAGAGGAATGCGTAACACTTCAGAACATGCTCTTAGGACGTGCGGACGTATCCCATCAGGACCACATGATTTTTGAACTTTAGTTTCATAATAGCTGCTTCATATTCACTTGTGGTTATAAATTCTACTTCTAGGGAATCGCATACCAGTAATTGCGGCGTGTCCGGAACAGCTTAAGACGGTGCAGAAGGAGAATATCGATGGCTTACTTCTAAAATCTCGTATATCCCAATGCCCTTCCTATCCATTATATTCCTTAAAACTGGTCACGCCTCCCAGCCACATGTGGATATGCAGCCCATCAGAACGATGTTCGTTGTGTTCATTTTCCTATCGTTATGAGTGAAGGAAAATAAACGTAAAATACTGTAGGAGTGCGCAAATTCGCTTGCAAACAACATCCCTGCAATACGGTATGGTGAGGTCTAGTTTCCTTTACACCTCTGCGCAGGAAAACGAACACTAAGAAAATTATTCAGATGGACTGCATATAAATGTGTGGCTGGCAGGCGTGACCAGTCTTAAGGAATATAATGGGTAGTGAGAGCATTGGGACATACGACGTCTTAGAAGTAAGCCGTCGATATACACTTTTATAAACGTTGCAAAACCACTAGAAATACTCTGACTGTGATCTAATGTATTATTATCAAACGTCATACTCTGGAACTGTAGATTTTTTGAGTTCGCTTAATTTTTATATAATTCGAGAATGATTTAGTACCATTCGAGATGTTGTCTTGAATTTCAGAGATATAACAGTTGCACGCGTTGTTGATTAAGGTTTTAACATATTTCCTGAGTTGTTTATACACATGTTTACTGTGATCAGAAAATGTTGACATCGCCTATGTAATTCTTTCAACTTAATATTATGGATTACTTCCTAAGAAAAACAAACCAGGTATTTGGTGCTCGAAAAGATTCCCCTTTGGGGACCGCGGCTTTAAAGACAGAGTTTTATTTTACGTTAAAATGTTTCACTGTTTCATCTACATCTTCAATATTTCCCAACTCAGACCAATCAGTTCCTTGAAACGTATATAACAGAAATGTTAGCTTTCTGCGAATCATTCACTTAGTACGAATTTATTGTATTCGATCGCGTTCTCCTTTATATGCAGTCCATCAGAACAATTTTCGTTGAGTTAATTTTCCTATGAGCGTGTGTAAAGGAAAAACTACCTTACTGTACCGTACTGTAGGGATATATGTTTTCATGGCATACAAAGTATTTATCAATTCCTAGAGTATGATGTAGGCCGATTTCAGATTAATTTTCCTATGCGCGCCCGTATAGGAAAATTAACTCAATGAAAATTGTTCTGGTGGACTGCATAAATCAATGTATGGCTGGGAAGTGTGGCCAGTCTTAAGGGAAATAATCGATAGGAAGAGCATTGTCACATTCGCGGTTTTGGCATTGGAGCGACGATATCGTAAATGGGCATTTCATTTTATATTGTCGTAGATGTTTAATTCCAATCCTGAGACCCTTTTACATGTTATATAGTACAGTTTAACTTACAGCGTAAGGAAGTACAGTAATACAACGCCATCTGCGTCAATCTCAGCAAATCGAACTCAAGTTCCAGGACTCGGTCACTATTACTTTATAATCCAAAAGCAAATTCACTGTTATGATATAGTACCCAATGAAAATTGCGCGCCCTCTTATGGTCAGTTGCACGTGATTGATTGAGACCCTGCTAACTGCATCGGGAGTGAACTTCGCAGCAATTTGTATCTCAAAATCGAAACATCACAAGAACATTCTGTCAATTTAGGTACTAACCCATTCGATGTATCTCATAATACCTGTGAAGGTATAATCTACCAGAGATTATCCTCCAATAGTCCACAGACTGTTGATTTACCGTTTGTTAAAAAAATTTCACAGGACCAACGTCGGTATAATAGGAATACAGGGATGAAAATGCAAGTAGGTAACGTTTCTGAGGCTAGTGAACCGCATTCTCATCACTACATTTTTGTCCATAGTAACGAATGAGGCTCTAGATTATTGTCTATTGACAGTCCACGCTACTATCCGACAATGGACCCGTTAAAGTTTCCATTTGACGATGCAGTCTCGGATAAGGAATGTAAATATGATGGCAATAGACTTCATAAGAACAGAACTATTTTAACTACGCTTCAGTTCGTTGGATTCAGATTTGAAGTTAGGGAATAATTTACAAACTTACGTCAATAAAATAAATCTGGAGTATTTAGTGGACCAGTATAAAAGAGTGGAGGCACAAATACTTCAATACTTCAGCCGAAATCAGAAAAACTCACGAGCTGAACAGTTTCGAGGCAGCAAGACTTCGTTATTAATCGTGCTCATCATGAAGACTTAATGGTAGCAAACATTGCAGCAGTTTTATCAGGATAGAAGCATTGGTGAAATTTCTGGCGAAAACTTTCGAGTTATTAACTCAATTTGACTATGGTCTACAAATCCGGAAATAAACTATTCTAATACACAGAGACGCCAGCAGTGAAAGTCTAAGCTGTTATATTTCACCAACATCAGGATTCCAAACCTGAATATCACCAGCCATACCATTCAGTGTGAGCGACTGGCCCAAAGAACGAAGGTAGAGATTTATGTATCAGAGACTAATATGTGTATCTTGAAAATGCCCGGTAAAAATGGAACAAAAATAAAATATGTTCACAATTTTGAAATCTGCGTGATTTTAAGATACCTCTATACGCCGATTATTGGTACTGTCATTATCCTATTTTTAGCCATCCTTCCATCCGTTTATCCATCTATTCATCCATACATCCACAATCATTCTCACCGAGTGGAACTTATTGTTCACGTTTCGTATAGTATTCACCAGAATTTTTCATTCTATGTTTACGTCAAGATCAATGCCATCAAGACAGTCACATTAAAAATACCTTCATTAACTAATATTCAGCCGGTTGTCTTTGCTCAGATCAAATTCAGTAGTGGGAGTAACCATAAATTTATTGCTCTTAGAGCAATGCTAATCGTAAAATTCCATGTTCAATCTCGCGACTGCGTTCGTAGTTTAATCCTTAGGAGACTAAAGCGCAATAATTCAACATGCGGATTAAAAACTCACCCTAGGCTTTCCATTAAGTAACTGGCGTTCAATTAACACAATATGGGCTAATGGAGCAATATGCACAGTGATATGTATCACGGGTGTCAACGAAGCTGGATTAAAAGAGTTGTTTGGAATGAAAGATATCGCGTAATAAATCCTAATTTATTGCAACATTATATTAGTTCTTCGTGTCTATGTACAGAAATAATTTTCCACGCTCTATCTACACTTGTTACTGTATTTACACACTACAATGTTCTTGTAATACCGCTCAATAATTCATTGCCTGTTTTCACTTGCGTTTTTGTGATACTTTTCGAAAATTCATTGCCTGTATTCCACTTGTGCTCTACTTGAATGCATTTTAGATCTTAGATTTAAGATCATCAAACACAATCGCTCGACTACCTGTGAATAAATTTTGCTCATACAAAACATGTAACAAATATTTTTTTATTCTTGCTTCAGAACACTTGTGATTCCTACTTATAATAAAATGGCGTACGGCTTTCAGTGCCGGGAGTGTCCGAGGACAAATTCGGCTCGCCAGGTGCAGGTCTTTTGATTTGACAGCCGTAGGCAACCTGCGCGTCATGATGAGGAAGAAATGATTATGAAGACGACACATACACCCAGCCCCGTGTCAGCGAAATTTACCAATTATGGTTAAAATTCTTGACCCTGCCTGGAATCAAACCCGGGACCCCTGTGACCAAAGGCCAGCACGCTATCCATTTAGCCATGAAGCCGGACTCCTACTCATTATTTATGCATTATGGATTTTCATATTCCATACCACCTGTGAAGTTTAGTCACATCCTCATCGCGTACATACGTAATGGGGAAATGGATTTCTATCCTGAGATCAGATCGTTTGAGGAAAACCGAAAACTAGAAACTGGAAACGACTACGCGCATAGGCGATCATATCCGTACAAAAAGAGTGAAATGGCGTATGACTTTTAGTGCCGGGAGTGTCCGAGGACATGTTCGGCTCGCTAGGTGCAGGTCTTTTGATTTGACTCGCGTCGTGATGAGGAGGAAATGATGATGAAGACGACACATACCTCTAGCCCCGGTGCCAGCAAAATTTACCAATGATGTTTGAAATTCCCGACCCTGCCGGGAATCGAGCCCGCCCCTGTGACCAAAGGCCAGCACGCTAACCATTTAGTCATGGAGCCGGACATATCCGTATAAATTACAAATTAATCAAAATAAGTTCTTAAAGGAAGCTCTTCAATACAATGTTTGATTTTAAACTTTCTTCAGCTTATCCAAGGTTCACTACCGCTCATTAATTTCAGTACATCCTGGTATTTCAGATTTAAAACACAAATCAAACGTTATTTCTCACAAAAAATAATTATATTAACTTACACATATATAATACAATCACAAACATTATATTTTACTTTCATCAAAGTCCCCTTCTTTGGATTTAATGACTGCCTCACAAACTCGAGGCATGCGGTCAATCAGTTTTTGTAGGTATCGTGAATCTATATGATTCCACACATCCTTAACAATATTCCAGAGATGTTCCTTGCTGGATATATTAGCTTCCCTTGTACATCTGTACACTTCATCCCAGACCATTTCAATGGGATTGCAGTCGGCCTTTGGGACGGCCATACCATATATTTCAGTACTTTCTGTTTTTCCTTTGATGCAATGTAGTTCGTACAGTATTCTGACCGATGTTTTGTTTCATTATCCTGTTGTCAGGTGAACCCTTTTCCTATTAAGCTCAATCCACTTGGTACTGCATGATACTGAAGTGTGCGGTGGTACTGCTTCTGATCCATGCATCCTTCTATTTTCAAAATTTCGCCAACTCTATCTCCGAAAAACATCCCCAAACCATCATAGAACCTCCGCCGTGTTTAACTGTAGGTAGAACACACTGCTGGGATACCCTTTCCCCTACAAATCGGCGAACAAATATTCTCCTTCTGATTCAAAAAAGCTCGAACTTCGATTAATCGGTGAATAACACCTTCGTCCACTTTTACGATGTCCAATTACGATGTTTTCTAGCCCACTGAAGTCTCTTCTGTTTATTTATGGGCCTTAGATGGGGTTTTCTTGCTATGACACATCCTTTCAAGCCGGCTACAATCAGTCTCCTTTTTACTGTTGTAACATATATTTTTGTCGTATTCATTTCTACCAATTCTGCACGAATTTGGGGCGCTGTTTGGAATCTATTCCTGTTAATGGTAATTCTGATATATTTATCATCACTTTTAGTTGTTTTACGAGGTCGTCCTGATCGCGGTATGTCCTTATTGCTACCTGTTGTCTTCTGGCGGTGAAGGGTGTGTAGGGTGTATTGCACTCTCCTATAGACGCACTACACTGTTTCGCAATTTGGCGAATAGATAAACCTGCTTGGTTAATTGCTACAATTGTAGCACGTTTTTCTATGGATATATCCACTCGTGGAGCCATACTAGCGATGTGCACACTTCAACTGTCACGAAGGAACTGACATGTAGGAACCACATATTATGTATCGTAGCAATGTTTGCCGTTCGCTGCAGATATCACATCACTACAGGGAACAACGCAGATGCACCAAATGCGGCGTCCGTCGGCAAATAGGTCAACAAATATATCCGATAGGTACACAACGTTTATGTACACAACATTGGTTGTTGGGTACTATTGTATCTCGAAGACCACAAACAAAAATCATATCATGTGTACAAGTGTTGTACTATTCCTTTGCTTCCTCAACCGCACCCACGGTATTAGACCTTATCTACAGAGCGAGATGTCAATTATTGGGTGTATTGAAATTAATGAGCGGTAGTGCACATTATTTCAAGGGTCATTGAGCTGAATAGCTAAGACGGTAGGAACGCTGGTCTTCCGAGCCCAACTTGGTAGGTTCAATTCTGGCTCAGTCCCGTTACATTTGAAGGTACTCTAATACGACAGCCTCGTGTCTGCAGATTCACAGTAACAATCCCGCAAAAGCACTCCTGCGGGACAAATTTCTTGAACATTGGCGTCTCGGCACCAACAACATCACTTCCTGTACATTTTATTTTACAATTTTCTATACGTTGGACAGACACAGGCAGATATTATGGCGAAGATGGATCAGGAAAATACTAGGAGTGGGAAGGAAGTGACCGTGGCCTTCACTAAGGTACAGCCCCAGCATTTGCCAGGTGGGGAAATGAGAAACCAGGGGACAACCATTTTCAGGGCTGCTGACGGTGTGGTTCAAACCCACTATGTCAAACCCACGTGCCACAAAGCACGCAGCCACTTGTTCGGTATCAATACTACTACTACTACTACTACTACTACTACTACTACTACTACTACTACTACTACTACTACTACTACTACTACTACTACTAATAATAATAATAATAATAATAATAATAATAATAATAATAATTAGGGTTTTTGGTGTTGGTGAAGCCACCCTACCACATTTTGGGTGTAAATGATAATAATTTAAACTATTTTAATTCCCTAGTATATTACTTTCGGAAACGCCAACGTGCCGCATTTATTTCCCGTAGGATTTTTTTACGTGCCAGTAAATCTACCGACATGAGGCTGGGGCACTTGAGCACCTTCGAATGCCCTTGGATTGAGCCGAGGTAGAACCTGCCAACTTGGGTTCAGAATACCAGCGTTTCTGATACATTGATTCCTTACGGAGACTGTGATGAGGAAATAACTTGAATCAGTCATGTTGTGTGATATGAAAATAAAATACGTCACAAGCACCGATTCTGTACTTCAATGGTGATTGCTTCTGCGTTCTTAAAAAGAAAGTCTCTTTCGTCAGATATTACTAATTAAAATACATTTTCATAATCGTCATTTCGCTCGTGACACTGAATTTTGCATAGACGTTTGAATATCATTAACCAATGATCTGAATTCATTGTCACACCTACGAGAAAAGAATCGAACTAAAATAGAGTTACATGAATTTAGCGAACTATCTACACGCTCAACTCCCTAGAATATACCTTAAACGTGTGTTCAGGGATACAGATTGCCTTTTAAATGCGATAATCTTTAATAATTATAATTATATTTTAAAACTTACAAATGTAAGTACATTGAAATTCCCGACCCTGCCGGGAATCGAACCCGGGACCCCTGTGACCAAAGGTCAGCTCGCTAACTACTTAGTCATGGAGCCGGACATATCCGTACAAATTACGAATTAATCAAAATAAGTTCTTAAAGGAAGCTCTTCAATATAATGAAGAATAATATTCGATATTTGAATCCTCCTCCAATCATCATCAATGACATTGCTGTACCGTACCTTAAAAATGTAATTATTTTACATGTAATCTCCCTTTGACATTCACAGGTCATGAAGATTACTGTACCGTACAGCAGGAATGTATGCTTATATAACATATTTACCCACTCCTAGAGTATGACGTATTTAAGTTTCCTATTGTTCGTTTTGCTTATTAATGAGATATCCTCCACACATCAGTATTGTAACAACTACTTATATGCTTATGATATGCAGATATCCGAACACACCACTGTCAACAATTTACATGAAACAGTTCAGCATATTAATTCAGATATTGAAAGGCTTACCGCCTATTCTACAAATGACAACTTAATCCTAAATCTTCGTAAAACACAAAGTACCGTACTATTACAGGAAACTCTAAATTATTACATGTAATAAGATATATCAAACCTCCTCCAATCATCATCAATGACATTACTGTACCATACCTTAAAAATGTAATCAACTTTGAAATCTAAATCAATGAGAATCAGACCTGAAATGGACACGTGACTAATGTATGTAGAAAGGTTCATGCAGCTATATATCCTGTTAAAAGTCACAAGACCGAGCTCGATAGCTGCAGTCGCTTAAGTGCGGCCAGTATCCAGTATTCGGGAGATAGTAGGTTCGAACCCCACTGTCGCCAGCCCTGAAAATGGTTTTCCGCGGTTTCCCATTTTCACACCCGGCAAATGCTGGGGCTGTACCTTAATTAAGGCCATGGCCTCTTCCTTCCCACTCCTAGCCCTTTCCTGCCCATCGTCGCCATAAGACCTATCTGTGTCGGTGCGACGTAAAGCAACTAGCAAAAAAAAAAAAGTCACAAGAATGCTTTTCCTCAAAACCTTAAATTAAAATTAATCCAAGCACTACTATTCCCAATTTTTGACTACTGTGATACGGTACTAATCAATCTAAATGCTGAACAAGCTTTGAGACTTCAACGAGCACAAAACTCATGCCTAAGATATGCTTTCCATCTGAGACATGACGCCCATGTTACACCATATTTCAAAATATTGGAACGGCTTCGCATAAATGAATGAAGGGATTTTCACCTAATGACACTGCTTTACCAAGCACTCTCAACGAACACTCCTACTTACCTATCTTCTAATTTGCGTTCCCTTTCCTCATTCCAAGAAATTAGTATCCGTTCTGGTTCCCTACTTGAAATTCCACTCAATCGAACAAATTCCTACAATAATTCCTTTTGCATCGAGACTCTGGAATACACTCCCAATGGACATTCGGCACTTTAATTCATCTCAAAAGTTCAATTCTGCCTACCGAAAGTTTCTTCTGGGAACTTATAACTGAGTTGTGTGAGTTATTGTGTGAATGTTTTTTAAAATCTATTATGCACTCCAGTCATTATTATTGTTGTTATTGCTCTTCTTATAATTAATATTATTATGTTTCCTCATCATATTACTATTTCCACACTAATTTCCGTACTGATTTGTAACTTAATCTCAGTTGATCTCTCCGTAATAATATTTCTTTTTAGAATTTCGGTATCTTACTTTTTTTGCAAATTTAAATTTTATTTTTTAAAGTGTCGAAGTGTAAGAGAGGACCATGAGCTTAAAACTTTGCAACAAATGTAAGTAAATGTAAAGAAATGTAAATGTAAATATATAAAATGGGAGAATGAAGTAAATGAAACTTGTTCTGATGGACTGCATATCAATATGTGCCTGAGGGGAGTGATCAGTCTTAAGAGAAATAATGGATAGAAAGAGCATTGTCACATTCTTGGTTTCGGCACAGAAGCGACGATATCTACACTATATTAATATACTGTAACATTATATAACGCTGAAGTTAATGAAATATTAATATTCAGCAGTGTAGTATTTCACAGTGGGAAGGGAAAATACGTATAAGTTAACAATGAACTTCTTGCCATAACTGAACCATGCTAGAAGCACTGTGTTAGTAAGGAGGTGTGGACAACTTTGGATCTTGTAAGAAAGTGGACAATTTCATTGATTATAAATAAAGAGCTAAATTGTGTGTAGGCCACAAAATCTGCATAACAAAAGGTTCGCCATTGGTCAATATCAAATAAATTGGAGATGGGTTAGAATTAATAAATGATGTATAAAAAACTCTTGTAATTTCTGTTGTTACTACTTGAAGTGTACTCTGGCTCTCCTGCCACACATCTCCGCCAGATATTCCTTCTGCTGAAATTACAAAACCGCAAGGCCCATGGTATATTATGTTCTTCCTTTCGATGTTATCATTTCGTAAGGAAAATGACGTATTTCTTTGCATGGCTATTTCATTTTCCCGAACTACGTCCACTGACATACATTCTTCCATTTCTTCAAAATTGCCATGAATTCGTTCACTCAGTGAATGACAACGAACAGTTTTGTACTTTTCTTGGGTACGTATTCTAAGTCAAACCAAAATTTATTAAGGCTTCTCGTGTGCGTTTCCAAAGGCGAACGAGTTCGTTTTCCTTCAAGTTACAGGAAAAT
This sequence comes from Anabrus simplex, assembly GCF_040414725.1. Classification (NCBI taxonomy): domain Eukaryota; kingdom Metazoa; phylum Arthropoda; class Insecta; order Orthoptera; family Tettigoniidae; genus Anabrus; species Anabrus simplex. The sequence goes on along the minus strand of NC_090266.1, from coordinate 226,356,012 downwards.
GATAATAATGTACAATCCTGTGAACAAAGGTGTAACAGTCGAGGCTTCTCCAGCCCTACTAATTTAATATAATTTCATTTTACGCGATATCATTTGATATCAAGTTTATCCGCCATCGGCAATTATTTGTAATAACATATTTATTCAACGTCAAACATTTGTAATCAAGGCATTTTGGAATCATATTGTATATATGATAACATCGTTTTATTATTTAAACTATTATACTATGTAGGATAAGAATTCATTATGTTGTTAATACGGTCAACATGTTGAGACATAGTTGTTTTCATTTCATTTCATATTTGTGTATACGGAGGGTTATTCTTGAAGCTTGGGATTTTGCGTGAGTCATGGGTTTATGACCAAGGCTAGTAAACAGCGACCCGTGCGCGAGGCTTGCAAGCTGGTCAGCTATATCATCGCCACGCCTTCTGGACTTGTCGAGGAAGAAGAGAAGGGGAGTTGATGCTTCGATCTATCGAATCAGATACTTCGTTTTATATGAGTTTTGAGATTGAACTGTTACCAAGAGTGGGGGTGAGCCCGGATATATACTGATTCTCAACACGAGAATGGGAGCTTACAACCTTACAACCTTAAAACCTTACAACTTAACTACGGGTACTCCATCACAACTACTTCTACTGTGAACATCTATTTTGAACGACGTTATTTGATTTTTGAAACAGTGTGTGGTCGCTCCTCGACATAGTTATTTTGTACAATGTGTTGTCGCTTCGATACAGTACGTAGTTGCGGTAATGTTATCGGATCTGCGTGAAACGAAACAAGCTTACGGCTTGTGTTATTTTCAGTAAATATTCTGGACGAAGAACTATGTTTAGTTCAAGTCTACGGAATTTTGGTACAAGTCTGTACCGTATAAATAGTATAGCTCAGTTGGTTTGAGATTTCTACTAATATGGAAAAATTCATATCTCTGAATTTTCTCCTCATACGATCAACGCTGATCAGTTATTACAAGTATAGGGCCAATGTCACTTAAAGACTAGGCAAGTAGGGAGTGCTAGTCCAGATAGCCCGTATCATATCAGAGAAGGAAGGAAGGATGTCCATGGGGCAAAGTCTACATCGAGAAGAAGAGAACGAGTAACCACGGAAACCAGATGACGTCAACGAAAGTTGCAATTGGTGAGCTTCAATTAGATAAAGCAAGCAATAGTAAATTCAGTAAATTATAAATTCCTCCACGCTTTAAGGAAACTTTTCCGATTCATCTCATTTTTTGTATAATAAATTCATTTGTATTTTATATTGCGTTAATTTTCCTTCTTAAGCGATACTTAATGGTTAATTATTTAAAATCCTACCCCTGTGATTTAAGTATAAGTCTCTATGCTAGTAAATATAAATTTTGGTTTACAGTTTTATTTAAAACTGTAACCATGGCGCCCAAACATTATATAGAGAAATGGAGATCCATGGAATTTTAATTGTTTCTATTTGCGTGGCAATTTGCGGGCAAGCCACAAATATTTTATTTAATATTCATGTGTCCCAAGATAATAACTTTCATCTCCTCTTGTGTTTTGACGAGAGGAAACAGTTACATTTGTCGCACCAACGTGGAGCTCGAAAACCATTAAGTATTCGTGGAAGGAAAGCAGTAAAAGTAGAATCTGTGTTTGTGGGGGTTAAGTGAGTGTCCATATAATTTGTATGTGTGATTTTGGGGGAATCATGGCTGCACAAGGTGAAAAGGACATGAAATTACGTAGCGGAAACTTAGTAAAGGGAGGCGAGACACTGAATTCTATTAATGTTGTAAATGAAAGTATTGAAGTAGATAAATCGGTAGAGAGTGGTGGGCACATGGAAAATAGTACAGAATCTGATGTAGCTAGGATGGAAGGCGAGAAAGGTAATACGAATAGTGAAATGAATATTCGACAACTGTTTTAATGATGCAAGGGATATTAGAGCAAACGAAAGGGATAGATGAGATTATGAAGGAATTGGAAGGGATAGATAAAATTAAGAAGGATGTAGAGAGAACGAAAACCGAAATTAGCAGAGAAATAGAACAGACGAAAACCGAAATTAGCAGAGAAGTGAATGCTAGGATGGATGTTTTAGATCACAGATTAGATGAAGCACTAGAGCAGCAGAAACTTTTTGAGAATCAGTTAGCGGAACAGGAGATGAGACGTAGCCAACATGAGAAAGAGGTAGAAAGAAAGTTAACTGAACATAGAAGCGAAGTCTTGGAGTTGGTAGAGAAAGAAAATTGTAAAGTTAGGAGCGAAGTAGACCATCAGATCACAGCAATTAATTGTAAAATGCAGGAACAAGTAGGAGAAGTTACTAAAGTTGGAGAACAAGTACAACAACAATACGATGGTCTGTGTGGTAAGGTAGAGACTAATGCTAAGATATGTAAGGAAATGTTGGTGAATGACGTAGAAACTAGAGAGAAACGAATTAATGAACGAATTGCTAGGTCGGAGGCACAAATACGTAAAGAAATCAGAGAAAAGCAAGGTAATATAGGAAGTCAGTGCCATGGTACAAATTTCATAAATGAAACTGAACTACCTAAATTTAATGGGAGGCAGACAAACCCTTTAGATTTCTTAAACACTGTTAAGAAACGATTTGAAAAGCGAATCGAAGAAGGAATCATTGAATGGGAAGAAGCGTTAGAGATAATTGGTAAAGCTTTTATTGGGGAAACGAAATCATGGTTTGCGGTGTATAAGAGCAGCATGACCAGTATGGTGGAATTCCAGAAATATTTCACGGAAAAATTTTGGAGTAAAGCTATACAAAGCAGGGAAGGAGAAGGCATTGTCTTTGGGAAATTTAGGCCACACGAGGGAGTTTCTATGACCGAATATTTTTTAGCCCACGTTATGATTTGTAAAAAACGTAGACGGGATGTCAGCGGAGAGAGATATTGTGAAGTTATTACTCAGACATTTTCCCAACAAAATTCGTGAAGCTAGCTGTATGCAACAGATAGAGTCTATTCAGGGAATGGAAAGATTGCTAGCAAGTTTCGATACGTTAGAAAATAGTAATAGTACACGTGAGCACATACTATCAGACACCACCCAATCACCGTGGTCAGTTTCAACCGAGACAACAACCTGTAGGTAATCAGTCACACCAGCAAAATAGGAATGTTCAGAGGGAACGCAATGTAGAGGAAGGTACAAGCCGAAATCAGGATACAAGGAGACAAAGTAATTTAAACTGATAGTAGATGGTAATGAGAGATCAGATTATCAGTCTTCAGAACATGTTGCGAGAAATTGTGTAATGACGCACATGGATTATGATCTCGATGTTAGAGATGAGTTATTACGGGAGGTGGAAGTGAATCAAGTCGATGTTGACAGTAAAAGTGATAACCCTGTTGTTACGATCGTTGTATGGAGGGCGCAGTATCAGACTTTATTGGATTCAGGCAGTCAAAGATCATGTGTAAGTTCGAAGTGGTATGAGGACAGAAAGAAGGAGAATATTGAGATTGAAGAAATGCCTGTGAAATCCACATATATCGTCACTGCTGTAGGTAAACGATCCAAGCAAATATGTAAACAAGTTGCCATACCTATTTGTATTAACGGGAAGTCGAAAATTCAGATCTGTCTTGTTATTCCGAACCTTATATTTGAGGTTATCTTGGGATCTGACTGGCTAAGTTTATACTCAGCTCGGTTAAATTACAATGAGGCGATAGTGTATTTAAGGTGGGATGATGAGGATATTAAGGTCACGTGGGATGCCGAAGTTCAGACGAAAGTGGAGGTTTGTAACATGTGGTGTGTTAATGAGGTTTCAAAAGGTGAAGAAGAGAGAGCGGATTTTAAGTTGCGTGAAGTGTAGTTAGAGGAGAACCACGATGATGCTTTGAGAGAAGCGGTAGATAGTAGCAATTTGGAAGAAGGTCAGAGGGACCGATTGTAGTATGTGTTGAGAGAACACAAGGAAGTATTTTCATCGAAGCCTAGCAAAACACATGTGTATGAACACTAATTTTCAGTGCTGGATAAAAGTATATTCGCTGGACCGAGATATCCGATACCACATAAATATGCTAAAGCAGTAGACAGTCAAATTGAAGCCATGTTAGAGGATGGTTTTATTGAAGTTTCGAGTAGTCTGTTAGTCAGATTGTATCCGATGAGAAAAGCGACAAGTCTTAGTTGTAGTAAGATTATTAGTGACAAGTATGTTCAGGAATTAGGTACGCCTAGGAGGTTATTATCTGATCGCGGATCTCAATTTACTCGAAGAAGTGGAAGGCTGTGATGACAGAGTTAGGTATCACACATGTTTTTTCCTCAATTAGGAATCCGCAAGGGAATATGTGTGAACGCTCGATGAAGGAATTAGGTAGGATGTTTCGATCTTTAGTTCATGACAAGCACACTGCGTGGGTTGGTTCTTTAGCGTTGATTGAGAAATGGATTAACATGGTTCAGCATGATAGTACGAAATTCACCCCATTAGAGGTTCATTTTGGCAGCAATCCAAGGAATGAGCTGACAAAAGTACTAGGTATTACACAGGAACCTCAGCGGGACTCTCAGATATATGTCAGGTTAGCGAGAGAGAATTCGATTAAAGCGGCTGAGAAGCGTAGCAGACAGCAGAAACGTCAGGTGTTAGACGAATTTCAGGTAGGAGATTCTGTTCTGTTACGTGTTCCCATGCTCTCGCCCAGTGAAGGGAAGGTGACGAAGAAATTCTTTTTGTTGTATCAGGGTCCATTCCAGATTCACTGTCGGGTTGGTCCTTGTGCATACAGATTGAAAGATGGTAATCGTGTCATGTTGGGCACTTATAATATTCGTTCTCTGAGAAGATATATTTCTGTGAATTAAGTGTAAAGTTTCCCCGATGTTGTTTTGACAACATTAAATGTACTTGAGTTGGAAAACGTGAATTCATGTATAGGTTGTGAACCTAGACCTGACACCATTGTAGAAGCCATGAGTAACTTGGGAATTTTTTGAAACTGCAGAAGGAAATTAATGCAATAATTTTCTAAGTATATATTTTTTTGCAATGAAAACAAGAAATTGCTTGCGGCATCTATGAGAGGTAAGCCACGTGTGATTACGTGTGTGTGTGGTGTATATATTAGGATAATCTGGAACTGCCGAACACTTTCATGGTGAAGTGCAAAGATAGAGTTATTTACCTGTTGTTTTGTTGTATATATGAGTGTTGCTGACAATCGTTCGCAAGAAAATCGGCAGGAGTTACTACTAATGTTATCTGGTATCGTTGAAACAGACACTCTACAGTGAGATACAAGATTTGGTTATGTATGTTTGTTATTAAGTGTTTGTAAGATGTAATTAGGTATATATCAGCCATTTTGTTGTAGTGTGTTATTTTCATATATGTTATATCTGTAAATAACAGGAGCGCGTATGTAACCGTCCAGGCTTCTCCAGCCCTACTAATTTAATATAATATCATTTTACGCGATATCATTTGATATCAAGTTTATCCGCCATCGGCAATTATTTGTAATAGCATATTTATTCAACGTCAATCATTTGTAATCAAGGCATTTTGGAATCATATTGTATATATGATAACATCGTTTTATTATTTAAACTATTATATTATGTAGGATAAGAATTCATTATGTTGTTAATACGGTCAATATGTTGAGACATAGTTGTTTTCATTTCATCTCATATTTGTGTATACGGAGGGTTATTCTTGAAGCTTGGGATTTTGCGTGAGTCATGGGTTTATGACCAAGGCTAGTAAACAGCGACCCGTGCGTGAGGCTTGCAAGTTGGTCAGCTATATCATCGCCACGCCTTCTGGACTTGTCGAGGAAGAAGAGAAGGGGAGTTGATGCTTCGATCTATCGAATCAGATACTTCGTTTTATATGAGTTTTGAGATTGAACTGTTACCAGGAGGGGGGGGGGTGAGCCCGGATATATACTGATTCTCAACACGAGAACGGGAGCTTACAACCTTACAACCTTAAAACCTTACAACCTAACTACGGGTACTCCATCACAACTACTTCTACTGTGAACATCTACTTTGAACGACGTTATTTGATTTTTGAAACAGTGTGTGGTCGCTCCGCGACATAGTTATTTTGTACAATGTGTTGTCGCTTCGATACAGTACTTAGTTGCGGTAATGTTATCGGATCTGCGTGAAAGGAAACAAGCTTACGGCTTGTGTTATTTTCAGTAAATATTCTGGACGAAGAACTATGTTTAGTTCAAGTCTACGGAAATTTGGTACAAGTCTGTACCGTATAAATAGTATAGCTCAGTTGGTTTGAGATTTCTACTAATATGGAAAAATTCATATCTCTGAATTTTCTCCTCATACGATCAACGCTGATCATTTATTACAAGTATAGGGCCAATGTCTAATTTAAAGACTAGGCAAGTAGGGAGTGCTAGTCCAGATAGCCCGTATCATATCAGAGAAAGAAGGAAGGATGTCCATGGAGAAAAGTCTACATCGAGAAGAAGAAAACGAGTAATCACGGAAACCAGATGACGTCAACGAAAGCTGCAATTGGTGAGCTTCAATTAGATAAAGCAAGCAATAGTAAATTCAGTAAATTATAAATTCCTCCACGCTTTAAGGAAACTTTTCCGATTCATCTATTTTTTTGTATAATAAATTCATTTGTATTTTATATTACGTTAATTTTCTTTCTTAAGCGATACTTAATGGTTAATTATTTAAAATCCTACCCCTGTGATTTAAGTATAAGTCTCTATTCTAGTAAATATAAATTTTGGTTTACAGTTTTATTTAAAACTGTAACCATGGCGCCCAAACATTACATAGAGAAATGGGGAACCATGGAATGTTAATTGTTTCTATTTGCGTGGCAATTTGCGGGCAAGCCACAAATAGTTTATTTTATATTCATGTGTCCCAAGATAATAACTTTCATCTCCTCTTGTGTTTTGACGAGAGGGAACAGTTACAAAGGAAAACTTGATAATCATAAAGACGATAATTACAGGCCAGTCAGCTTGACATGTGTTCCATGTAAGCAGTGGGGAATTATGCTTTCAGACAATATTGAGTATAATACCAATATATATTGGTATTATAAATTTGCTCATTCAGGACAAATATTTCAGATTCCCTATGGGAATCAACATCTATATCAATATCGAGTATGTTTGTGTATTTAGGAGCGATCTGATAGAAGGCATTTCAAGTTTATGAAATGTTATTCCGCTGAAGCTAAGCTTGTAAGACTCCAGCAAGTTATAAGAGTTATTTTAGATTGAGGACGTCAAACGGACTCTATCGCTATTGACATGTACAAGACATTTAATAGACTACTGACAAAAATGGGGGAAACTGTGTCAGACAAAAGAGTGACCGAATGCATGGCTACATTCCTAGCAAGTAGAACTAAGACAGTTGGAGTAAGTGAAGCATTAGCTGATCCTGTAATGATTAGAGGAATGGGAGTTCGTCAAGGCGATATTATTGCACCTTTATATTCTTATATATATACACATGATATGAGTAAAGTACTGGAATCTGAGATAGGTTTTTTGTGGGTGATAGTATACTGTACAGAGTAATAAATAAGTTACATGATTGTGAGCGTTTGCAAAATAGACCTCGACAATGTGCTGATATGGACAGCAGGCAATGATATGATGGTAAACGTGCTGAAAAGTCAGGTTATGAGTTTCACTAAGAAGAATAGTCTTTTCAGTTTTATTTACTCTATTGATGGGGTGAAAGTACCACACGAGGAACACTGTATGTACCTAGGTCTTAATATACGGAAACATCTTCATAGGGGTAATCACTTAAACGGAATTGTAAATAATGGTTACAGATCTCTTCGTATGGTTATGAGAGTATTTACGGGTTGTAGCAATGATGAGAGGGCGTTTAAGTCACTAGTAAGACCACAATTAAAGTATGGTTGCAGTATATGGGCCCCAACCAGGATTACTTAATACGAGAACTGGAAAAAATCCAAATCAATCCAACACGATTTGTTCTTTGTGATTCTTGTCATCTTTGGACTGGGAAGACTTGGGAGTGTGGAGACGAGCCGCTTGACTAAGCAGTAGGTTCTGAGCTGTCAGTGGAGAAATGGCGTGAATGCCATTTGTGGAATAATAAGTTTGAGTGGAGCCTTTCAAAAGTAGCAAAGAGCACGCATGAAGACCAAGTTGGAATTTAAGACGACAAATTATGTAAAATATTCGTTTAGGTATAGGAAGAGGGGTTAGTTATTGGAATAATTTATCAAGGGAGATGTTCGATAAATTTCCAACTTCTTAGAAATTATTTATGAAAAGCCTACATAAACAACTGATATGTAATCTGCCCGGGCGACAGTGTCCAAAGAGAATTGATTGATTGATTGATTGATTGATTGATTGATTGATTGATTGATTGATTGATTGATTGATTGATTGATTGATTGATTGATTGATTGATTGATTGATTGATTGATTGATTGATTGATTGATTGATTGATTGATTGATTGATTGATTGATTGATTGATTGATTGATTGATTGATTGATTGATTGATCGACAATTGGAAGTATCAGGAAAACTCAGCAGTATGTCAAGATACACTTCCTTTGGAACTCAATACCATCAGATTTAGCATTACCGAGCAAGTGCTATGCGATTTGAGTCACGTAGCTGTCAACTTACGTTCAGAGGATAGTGGGCTTGAATCCCCCTGTCAGCAGCTCTGAAGATGCTTCTCCGTGGTTTCCCGTTTTCACATCAGGCAAATGCTCGAGCTATTCTGTAATTAAGATCACTGTAGCTATCTTCCCACTCCTAGCTTTTCCTATCACATCGACACCACCACACCTATCTTTGTCGGTGCCACGTCAAGCAAATTGTAAAAAAATAAAAACAGCATTTATTCTGGTAGATATTCTTGGAAATCCGAGAGTATTTGGCATTACTTTACTTCAGCCTCAACTCAAAGTAGCAAGCTTCGCAGTTTTACACGGCTGTTGATATGGTGATCAAACCGCTATGTCAAGCTTACTTCATTTGGTGGTAAATAAAATCGGGGCTCTAAATATTTTAGTTCATTTTCTTTCAAAAATTGCATAAAGCTTGTTTTTATTGTGTGCCAGCAGCTGTATACAAGTCGTTGATGGGTTAGTTTTTGTACTTTCAGCGGAAGTGCCATCTGGCGGAAATGAGTACGGTAGCAGTGGAGACAGAGCACACCTCAACTAAGAACAATTGCATGTCAGTGTAACATCAATACTGATAACTTTTAAGGGCATAAAGCATTTTTGGCCATAATTTTCTGCTGTCTCCTGGCTCGGCGATAAGTATTACAGCATTCGAGGCCTATATTTTCAAGCATCCCTTCAGGATTCTGTTTCCCTCTTTCTGTGAGTGAAAGTTCCTTCACGATTTCCTCCTCACATTGATAGTGATATGTTTTCCTGATTAACATGGACTAAAACCCACGTGGTTTTGCAGATATCGACCACCAACATCCCCAGTCAGTAAGTTACCATGACGACTTGAACCATATTTCCTAGTCAGCGATGCTCTCCGAAGATGGATGTATACATGAAAACCTAGATTTATGGGTATATCCGTCATTACTGACTCCACGGTAAACGAAATGTCAAGTATAAAATGTTGAAAATAGGATTTGCATTATTGTTACGTATGTACATTTTTGGATAGTATTTACAGAGATTTTTGTATATCTTTGATAAATGGAATGACTGTGAATATGAATTATTATTTTTTTTTTTTGCTAGTTGCTTTACGGCGCATCCACACAGATAGGTCTTATGGCGACGATGGGACAGGGAAGGGTTAGGAGTGGGAAGGAAGTGGCCGTTGCCTTAATTAAGGTACACTCCCAGCATTTGCGTGGTGTGAAAATGGAAAACCATTTTCAGGGCTGCCGACAGTGGGGTTCGAACCTACTATCTCCCGAATACTAATATGAAAATCTACAGCCTGTTTCCAGTCATTCGGCCGGGTCAGGAATGGTATGAATGAAGCCCCCATCTAGCGGCGAGGATGAAAACTGTGCCGGCTGCCGAAGCCTGTCGCACTCCTCTGCGCCAATGCTTAATGAATGATTATTGAAATGAAATGATATTGGAGAGTGTTGCTGGAATAAAAGATGACAGCGAAAACCTGAGTCCCCGGAGAAAAACCTGTTCTGCCTCCGCATTGTCCAGCACAAATCTCACATTGAGTGACCGGGATTTCACCCACGGTATCCAGTGCTGAGAGATCGGCGCGCTGCCGCCTGAACCACGAGTTTTCTGTGAATATATCCATTACTAATTTTCTCCCCACGGTAAAAATGCAAGAGACGTAAGAATTGGAAATTATATATTCGCACTACGTTTCTTATGTAGAGATTTTCGATGAAGCTAATATTAGCAGGTAAATTGGACATTTCCTATTTGTCCTCCTTATCATTGCTACGCCACTCTATGCTAACTAAATAATGTATTTCCTAATGAACGACTCCGCTAGTCTTGTACTTCAGTTATGAGTTTCAAAACAATCCTTTAAACCGGTTTCCAGTCATGTAACAAACGAACAGATAAAAAACAAGTGAACATGAAACAGGAAAACACAGTATTAATACAGGGCAACAATCAAAGAGAAAAGGTAAAATAAATAAGTTCCTTAACTAACAGACTACTACAGATATTCACAATGAAGCTATAAATGTAACGTGTCGAGAGAAGAAAAGACAGCAAATAGAAATGGGATAAGGAAGTAATTTAACTGCTCTGAAGATAACTATCGGTTGTGTATAACCAGTGCTCTTTTTCTAGGAGAACAGGGCGGGACTGAGTTGAGAAGACCGTTGAATCTCTGGCCTGCTGAACTCAACTTGGCCGGTTCGATCCTGGCTCCAACCGGTGGTATTTGAAGTTGCTCAAATGTCATTCTCGTGTCGGTAGATTCACTGGAAAGTAAAATAACTCCTCCGGGATTAAATTTCATCTCTTCGAATTTTCGAAAAACCGTAAAGGCGGCCGTACATGAGCGGGATTTCCTCAAGGTTGAGGAATTTCCCAACGTGTGTGGCGACGTACTTGAGGCCGCGCTGGGTGCGAGAGATCCAAAAATCCCGAACAAAATTCAATTCTTTCCCGCCTTGAGGCCAAGCAGGTCGGATTTTCCCAGTCTTTTGTTGCGTGTATGTGTTGACGGCAGTAGGCCTTGAGGATTTGTGAAGTGAAGTGATTGTCGGGAGTATCCTATTTCGTCATGTCTCGACAATTTTAACAGAATTTATACAAATATACCAGAATGAACCTTGCTTGTGGCAAGCGAGTTCAAAACATTACCATGATATATCCTCAAATAAATCCTCTCCGTGTGTGGGCGAGGGTTCGATTGAAGAAATCCCCAAGGAAATCCCAGAGGCTTTTTCCTTGAGGATTTCCTGTACGTGTATGCTAGCTTAAAAGTATATAGCAGGACGTAAGGCCAATGACAATATTATTTATTGTCACCAAATAAGTGCTTTTATACCTTGATTTTTTATCATCATGATCATATTCACAAACCGTAGTTTTGTGTTTCACAGGATCACATGTAGAAGTGACAATATATTCTTCTACAGTCTTTCTTATTTTACTCATTTTGAACAATAGTTGCACTGATTTAACTTACAGCTGATTAATTTAAAAGAAAACGTGAACGCCTGCATTTTTAATAGCGGATATAGAACTGATTATGACCTTGGAAACATTCGGAAATGAACACAACTTCCTGTTTCTGGTTGTGTTACCAACCTATGAAGCCTATGAAACATGAGCGCATGGCACCAGCTTACGAGAAACAAAAGTGACAATTCTATTCGTATACATAGTAGGGCCCCATGTTGGTAGATTTATTTAAAAAAAGAACTCTTGCAGGACTACATTCCTCCCACGTCGGATTCTCCGAAGACCATAAAAGTAGTTAGAATTGGAATATTCATAATAAATTTCACTGTCAATAAATGACAATTTCTTTCTTAACTTGAGAATAAGGGCTGGTACAGCGTACCGTTGCGTACAGGCATTAAAAAAGCACTGTCTATAACTAATTAGGCCTACAGTCATTTTTGTATTGAAAGTGGTCACAGGCTAATGCCTAGATTTTAGAATATAGGCCAGTCAGTTGTTCATGTACTTGCCATCAAAAGCTCAGGTGGGTCACAAGAAAATGATCTGACGGGGCAAAATTGAACTATACAAGGTGTAACAATAAGGTAAGGCCAAACATTCAGGACACATTCCTCAAACGTAGAAGAAGAAAATATGTTTTAGGGACATGAGTTCGGAAGCTCCTTATTTATTTCTATGTAAGAACTCATTTTCTACAACATTAAATAGTACATTAATTATGGGAAATACACAAGGAGAGAACGAAGCGGGCGTGATTGGCTCACTGGCTCGTCCGGCTCCATGGCTAAATGATTAAAATTGCTGGCGTTCGTTCCAAGGGGTCACGGGTTCGATTCCCGGCCGGGTCGGGGATTTTTAACTTTAATTGGTTATTTCCACTGGACCGGGGACTTGTGTGTGTGTGTGTGTGTGTGTTGTCCTTGAAAGAGGAAATACAATGAAAGCAAACAAAGAATTAGAAAAAAGAAAAAGCGTAAGTAAAAAAGTCTAAAAATAAAAATAAAAAGTGGCTTAGTTGCTGGCTTCCGATCCGCAATGCTGAGGTTCGAATTCCGGCAATTCAGGGCCGTGATTTTTATCTCAGGAATCACGTGACGTCAGGAAGGGAATCCGAAGTTAAACCCCTGGCCAAAACCAACATTAGCCTGGGTGGCTCCGACCCCAGAAATATCTGGAATAAGCTGAAGAATGTTTCCTTTACACAAGAAAAGTGTCAGCATACCACATGACACTCTTTTCTTTACGTGAAAAGCAATTATATGTCCACCCTTCATCAGTGCATGCGTGATTCAATGCAACGGCGAATCTCACTTCACTTCACTTCATTATTGAACATCTTGTTTTAAGGTGAAATGTACATATCTTAGTCTTGGAGGTACTTGCGTGTAACCTCCACTTCTGGAAAAATAAGCCAGCCTGCAAGTGTCGAAATAGACTCTGTGACTTCTAAATCTTCATGACTTACAGTGAGCGCCCAGTCGACAGCATATCCGAACATCCTTCAAGTGATTTCAGACTTGGCCACTATCTAGAAGTCGAACATTACTGGAGCCAGTACAGATTCTTGTGGGTAGGGGAGCAGTGGGAGTTCTAAATCACTGGCTTCAGCATTTTTTTTGCTGAGTCAGCACCCAAGGTCATTGACCCCGACCAACGTCATTGATCACGTGACCGTGACGTCACTACCGCGTGCTTTTGTTTGTAAACAAAGCCACGTGCTCCTGTTTGTAAAAAAAAGCCACGTGACTTTTTGACAGCCACGTGCTTTTTGACAGCTCTCAAGCGGCCATCTTGCATCGCTAACCTCAGTGCTGCCCTCTTTACAGCACTAAACATCACGGGCGGGAAATTTGAAAAATTCCGTATGGTTTTTTGACAGCTGTTAAGCTGACAGCTGCCACCTTTAAACAACAACGCATCGCTAACCTCAGTGCTGCTACCTTGATGGAGCAAAATCCTCATGGATGTCACCTTAGGCACGTGGGCACGCGAAATTTGAAATTCCACGGCTCTTATCTTAGGCTGACCTAAGTAGATGGTTATGCTTTATTGACTTCGGGGAGTATAGGGGGGTTTAAAGAGGTAGTCCTCTTTCCCCTATCTCCCCTCACTAAAATAAGGGACGGGTGAGTGAGAGATGTGCTCTCTCTCCCTCTCCCTAGAAGACCACCGCCGTAGCGATGTCTCCTCTACAAAAAAGATTGCCCTGGAATCAGGGCACGTCCGCCTCTTACGAAGCAAGCAAGGACATATTGTCTTACACTCGTATTTAAACTAAGGGAATGCTTAGATCAGTCTGTGCGCGCGCACATTCTGCTATCTACTGCTCATCGATCTGCGCACACATGTGATCGTTAAACGCTCTATCGGAAGAATTTCAGTACGATAGTCGATACATGCAGGTGCGCGCGCACATGCGATCGTTGCACGCTCTGTCGGTAGTGGCGAGTAATTTGAAAAATTCCACGTGCTTTTTCAATAGCTGTTATCCGCCATTTTGCATCACTTACCTCAGTGCTGCTATTTTTACGACACTAAACCTCATCCTTAGGCATGTAGTGGGGGGCAATTTGAAATTCCACGTGCTTTTTTGACAGCTGTTATCCACCATCTTGCATAGCTAACTTTAGTGCTGCGCTCCTTACGGCACTAAACCTTCCGGGCGGGCAATTTAAATTCCACGTGCTCTTGTTTGTAAACAAATCCATGTGCTATTTTGACAGCTGTCATCCGCCATCTTTAATCAACAGAGCATCGTGCTGCCATCTTAACAACACTGAACCTTACGGCTACTACTTTAGGCACGTGGTGGCTGGCAATTAAAAAAATTCCACGTGCTCTTGTTTGCAAACAAAGCCACATGCTTTTTGACAGCTGCCGTCTTCAATCAACAAAGCATCGTGCTGCCATCTTTACGACACTAAACCTCATCGTTTGACATGTGGTGGAGGGCAATTTAAAAAATTGCACGCGCTCTTGTTTGGGATCAAGCGTACATGCTCTTTGACAGCTGACAAGCTAACAGCTGCCAAAAATTTCCGTCATGATTAAACAACAAAACTTCAGAGCATTCGCGAACCTAACCTCTCATCTACCATCTTGAAGGAGACTATCCTTAGTTTACGACAAGATGTCCTTCCCGTTTCTAATTACACAAGATGGCAGCTGCTAGCTTAGAGGCTACTGCATAAGATGGCGGCAGCTGTTATGGCCTCCTCCTCCTCCTCCTTCTCTTCTTCTTGCTCCTCCTCCTTCTCTGTCAATGCATAGCTTTATCGAGCAAGTTTAAACATGCATCGCGAATGCAAGAGTGTGCACGTGTTGCAGCGATGCATGTTAAGACTTGTACATATACTTACATCGAAATACATCGGATAAGAATCTTCCTTCTCTGAGTTATAGTTGTCGATGTAGGGATTACTCGCTATGGCATGCCTTTTGACAAGGGAAACGAGTCCGCCTTGAATGCTGCGTTCAAAAAACAAAAGCATGTCAACATCCGTTAGAAGATCAAGTTGAACACCGGTACACCTGAGCATCGCATCCCATGACAGACCAGGTGTTACGTAGTAATAGCAAGGGTCTAGTCCGTAAATAGGTAAACACATTTTACGAAACTTCTCAAAAACATCACATAGTAAAGGGGTATCTACTTACAAATACAAGTCAGCATATTCACCTAAGGTCTGTAGCTGAAACGTTGACCACACCTGACAGGCATGCAAATAGCCTTCATCATAAATAGATACCGTATGCTCATCGTATGACGATGAGCTGAGTGACGGCGCGGTACATTCACTTAACATACTTGTAAATGCAGACTGAGGAAGTAATTGTGTTTCTTCTAATGTTTGAAAGCTCTGACTGTAGTCATAGGGCAGAACACCTTTCCTTATACAAAGTTTAAATTCATAGGAATCTAGAAAGCGAATGCTAATATCGCATACACGATGACTCAATGAAATAAAGCGTTCATGATTTTGCGAAATCGCGGTGAACTTTGTACAATTTAATTGTGCAAATTCCCGAACAATGACTATCGTAGCCTGACAAGTTACGAAAAAAGCATGGAATTAATTTAGGTACACGATATGAGAGATTGCATGAATCATGTGCAGGTCCGCGATATTTCCCAATAAAGTGACAGCGATCTCTAATATTAATCTGTGGTAAATAATCGGCTGTTTACAGATGTGACATTTATCAGTTTCATCATGCAAAATCATTTCATCCAGTGTCATTTCAATAGGCACTGGTTGTGAAATAAGCGAATGAACACGTTCCACTAACTGCTGTAATTCATTCAACAGCCATGCCGCACTGTCTTGACCTCGATACATCTTTAAAAGAAGATAGTGATGCATCGTACGAACAAACGATTTTGTAAGCTACTGAAAACGGAGTGTGGTTTTTCACATAATCCATGTAGGGTTCGCTCATGTTTGGTTGGCAACTAACAAAAGGAACAGCAAAACATTCAAAATCTTCAAGAACCGTGAAGGGAACAGGTTCCTGTCGATAATAATTCACACACTTCATTTATGCATTTTCCGTGGTTAGCAGAACAAGTTTTAGGGCAGGATGTGTTGTACAATCATTGACGTGTTGCTAACAGGCTTTCTGTCGTAAAGTATTGCAAACATCGGTCACATATAAATTTTTTCCATTCCTTGTTGAAAGCTGAGAACTTAACAAACGGCAAATATTATAAATCAAGCATTAGTGGCATGTGTTTTAATTGCAAACATATAAAGGATGAAGATGGTATTGTTTTTGAGAAGAAGCGGAGTAAATCGGCCCTACAATACGATCTCTGTCAACACCGTATACAGAAAAGGAAAACTTCGGATTGTTGTTTTCAAACGTAGAAATGTTTGCTAAATCCATAGGAAAAGAAACACCTTCAAAATGTAATTACTGTTGTAACTCGATAAACATATCCTTATACTGAGAAGTTCCTGAATGATTACGTGTTGCTGGTTTCAACGCCATGGCGATGCACCATAAAAACAATAGTCATCGTTATTCTGAATATTGATGACTGCTTTCTTATTTACAATCGCTTGAGGTAGTTCAATGTGTCGCCCACCTGAATTGAATAGATCGAATTTGCATACATTAATTTGAAGATGCAAAATACTTTCAAGTGCCTTAATACTCGCTCCTTCCTCAAAGTTTTGAAATTTATCTAGCAATGTATCAACGGTGTGTTTGGGAAACCATTCTGAAATATTGTCTGAACATAAGAGTTTCGTCATTTTACAAGAAATGTAAAATATCTCATGAATTTCCTGATTATCTTTGAAAAGAATGATGGAACATGCAAGACTAGCGTTAAGTTTAAGCGCTGTATGCATAGTCAGCAACGAATTGACTTTTTCTTCAGAAACATTATAGCAAGAGAGTAAGAAAGAATTTGGATCTAAAATATTTGATGAATTTCGTATAATGTCGCTTACAATACGCGATGAAAAACGTGTATGTAAAGTTTCCCAATTCTTAGACATAATTATGCACCAACAAAGCTAATAACACATGATTTTGTTCTTCTAAATCAGTTAGCACACTAGGTAGAAAAACTGGAAGTCTTTCCAGACACGCAAAATTCTTTCACAAAATTTTTTATCGCTGATTTAGTGGTAGACTCGTCAGCGGCCTGTTTAATGAGTCCGATTTTTCTACAAAAATGCGAAATACTATTTGGTAGAATTAAAAAACTAAAATATATGAGATCGATAAAAAAGATCGAAACATACCTTACGATGTTCACGTTCCAATATTGCGACTCAGATGAATGATGATTGAGGACTGCAAACTGCAACTCCGATGAATAACAACGATGATTCTTGATGTACCTAGAAAAATACATGTATGTCTGTAGCTTGAAATAAAGCCTAGAAAAGTTAGCACTTGCACATAGTGATGAAAGTGTATGAAAGGGCAATGAGTCGGCGACTAGAAGGTTAGTCGGTTCGCTAAGAGCTAGCCTAGGTAAAATACATGCAGCTTGCAGATCTTTATCAGATAGTGTAGAAGTTGTTTTCTAAAAAAGTAACCAACAGATTAGGCTTACCTTAAGATAAAGAATGCTCACTGGAATAATGATGTTAGCAGACGATGATTTTCTAAAAAACAAAGAAAGAGAAATTATAAAAAGAGATACCACTAGCCGGCAGACGATGATGAGCTTGAATCAAAGTACGGGAATTGAGCACGTTACAAACACACGGAGCCCTGCTACTGTTATGCATCCGCTGCGACTGTGGGCTTGCTCGTAAGCAGGAAGTAGCGTACATTTGTAACAAAAGTTTATGCACTACTTCTTTTAGCATAGGCCTTTAGAGTGTGCAGGGTACCTTTCTAGTGCAAACAAAACTGCCAAACCCTTAAGTTTATAGATTGAATGTTTAGATGATAAGTCGCCTTCCGCGTTCTGTTTCCTGAAGAAGGACAGCGGCAACCGCTGATGACGAGGCGCATGTTAAGAGGGGGTGATCCTCAGGCTCTAAACATAAGGAGCGTAAACGGCGCACTGAGCTGAGTCCTTTGTGTTAAGGGGAGTAATCCTCGGGCACTGAGCTGAGGGAAAAGAGAGGGAGTCAACATCTATGGTATCCTCTGCCTGTTATCTTTGAACTTAGGGAGCGTAGACGGGGCGCTGTGCTGAGTTTTATGTGTTGAGGAAAAAGCAATCCTCGGGCACTGAGCTGAGCAAAAAGAGAGGGATCCAACATACACAGTATCCCCTGCCTGTTAACTTAGAACTTGGGCGGCGTAGACGGGGCGCTATGCTGATTTTTATGTGTTGAAGTAAAAGCGATCCTCGGGCACTGAGCTGAGCAAGAAGAGCGGGAGCCAACATCTACAGTATCCCCTGCATGTTATCCTTGAACTTGGGGAGCGTAGACGGGGCGCTGAGATGAGCAAAAAGAGAGAGAGAGCCAACATCTACAACATCCCCTGCCTGTACTTGGGGAAGTAGACGGGGCCTGTTATCTTATTGCGACCTCTTAGAGATTTTGAGCTGGGGTAAGAACAACACAAGACGCCGAGGTGTCGGAATTTATTCCCTCAGGAGTTCTTTATACATCTACCGAGCACCTTCAAGTACCACCGGACTGAGCGAGGATCGAACTTGCTGTTTCGGAGACGCCGAGGTGGAGGAATTTTTTTCCTCAATAGTTCTTTGTAAATCTACCGAGCACCTTCAAATACCACCGGACCAAGCCAGGATCGAACCTGCTATGTTAGAAGGCCAGCGCCTCAACCGTCTGAGCTACTCAGCCCCGCCCGGCAAGAGAGAACAACATTTTCGGGCCCAAAAGTCTCTCTAAGACTCTAAAGAAAGTCTGCTGCTGCTGCTGTGTAATTACTTATTGTACAGTTTGCGAGCGAGCGATAGACTTTGTACCGGGCGAAACTTGCTGATACATCGCATTCCTGCGAGTGTGCACTCGCACTGGCCGACTCTTGCAGCATTTGTGTGTGTTTGCTTGAATCTCACTCCAAAAAATATTCATACAACGTTTTTTGTAAAACACATCTCTACCCCCAGGATATTTCTTGCCCGGGGACTTACGCATCTCAGACTCGGTGCATTCAATAGATATGCCCTTACAGCTTCGCAGCATTTAGCTAACTAAATGTGCCGGCACATAGACTACTCCTGCAAGGCTTGCAGGCCTTTTTACACGCAGATTTCCAGCTGTAAAGAACCACAGTCCACCACATAGCCTGCTCAAGGCTTCAAGATGTTGCAAGCAGGCTCTGAGCTGAGTCCTGGTTAAATTCCTTAAGAGCAGCAACCTTCAAGATTTGAGTTGTGTCCTAGCTAACATTCTCGACCAACAGGACTCGAACCGGCTAAACTCAGTGTATGCCCGATACATAAAATCACGATCAACAGCGGTATGCAGTGCTAAGTGGCGGGGTTCGAACCCTATTGTCGTCAGCTCCGAAGATAGCAAATGCTAGGTGGCGGCTAGCCACTTCCCGCTCCTAGCCTTGTCTTCCTAACAAGTTTTACGGACGAATGCCCTTCCTGACGCTAACAAGTAACAGGTCTGGATTTTAAATTGCAAGAATCTGTTTTACGGTCGGATGCCCTTCCTGGCGTCAACAAGTATTGTCTATTTTGCTAATTCACTTCCGTTTTGCAAGCAGAGATGTTACATGCTTTGACTCTGAGTTCGTAGGTCTGTTCATACAGGTGTTGCATAAGAATAGTTAAAACATGTCGTGATGAGCAGCAGTCGCCCAAGGCTGTAGTTTTTCTGCTTGGTTCTCTTGTCGTGCACGCTTTAACTCGAATCCTGACCAGGTCCGTCGGATGAGGACCGTCAACAAGGGCATCCGGTCGTTCTCTATAGCAGACCTTTGCTAGCAGCTTGCTTGTCCTGCTAGCAGTAAGCCATGTGCATGTAGTTAAATATGGCGCCTGACAATGTTGCAGGCATGTGGATTTAGCCAGCACTTCGTTGATGATCGCTGTGGAATTGCCCGCTACTACGAGCGCTGTAAAGTTAGCAGCACGGTGCTCTCTTGGTTAAAGACGGCATCTTGTCAATAAAGCACATATAATTTCAAGTTGCCTCCACCACATGACAAAGGTATGTGAATTTGTGTTGTAAAGATGGCAGCACGATGCTTTGATGATTATAGATGTGGTTAGTGATGCAAGATGGCGGATGACAGGTAAAGAGGGCAGCACTGAGGTTAGCGATGCAAGATGGCAGATGACAGGTAACGAAAGCAGCACTGATATTAGCGATGCAAGATGGCGGATGACAGGTAAAGAGGGCAGCACTGGGGTTAGCGGTGCTAGATGGCGGGTGACATGTTGAGAGGAAAGCACTGAGGTTAGCGATGCAAGATGGCGGATGACAGGTAATGAGGGCAGCACTGAGGTTTGCTGTGCAAGATGGCGGATAACAAGTAAAAAGGGCAGCAATGAGTTTAGCGATGCAAGATGGCCGCTGACAGCTATCAAAATGCACGTGGGATTTCAAATTGCTCACCACCACGTGCGTAAGGATGAGGTTTAGCCCCGTCAAGATATCTGCAGGATGCTCTGTTAATTAAAAATGGCGGATGACATCTGTGAAGAAACACGTGGATTTTTTAAATTGCCCGCTACCACATGTCAACGGATGAGGTTTAATGCCGTAAAGAGGGCAGCATTAAAAGTTTGCGATGCAAGATGGCGGATGACAGCTGTCAAACGAAGCACGTGGAATTTCAAATTACCCGCCCGTAAGGTTTAGTGTCGTAAAGATAGCATCTCAATGCTCTGTTGATTAAAATGGAGGATGACAGCTGCCAAAAAAGCACGTGGAAATTTTCAAATTGGCCGCCACCAAGTGCTTAATGTAGTAGCCTTAAAGATAGCAGCACGGTGCTCTGTTGATTAAAGATGGCGGATGACAGCTGTCAAAAAACTTGGAATTTCACATGCTTAGGGATGAGGTTTAGTGCCGTAAAGATTGCAGCACGGTGCTTTGTTGATTAAAGATGGCAGCTTGTCAGCTGTCAAGAAAGCACGTGGGTTTGTTTCCAAACAAGAGCACGTGGAATTTAAAATTGCCCGCTACCACATGCCTATGGATGAGGTTTAGTGCCGTAAATATAGCTGCACTGGGGTTAGCGATGCAGGATGGTCGCTGTCAAAAAATGACGTGGCTTTAAGGAGCACGTGGCTTGGTTTCAAGATGGCCGTTAACAGCTGTCAACAAAGCATGTGGAATTTCAAATTGCCCGCTGCTACGTAGCTAAGCCATAAGTTTTAGCCCCGTTAAGATGGTTGCGCTGAGGTTAGCGATGCCTTGTTGCTTAAAGATGGACGATGATAGCTTTCTAAAAGCAACGTAGAAATTCAAATTTCGCGCTAAGATTCAAATTTCCCACCCGTGAGGTTTAGTACTGTATAGAGGGCAGCACTGAGGTTTGCGATGCAAGATGGCCGCTTGACAGCTGTCAAAGAGCACGTGGCTTTGTTTACAAATTCAAATTTCACGCTAAGATTAAAATTCCCCTTCCCCCGTAAGGTTCAGTTCCGTAAAGATGTCAGCACTGAGGTTTAGCCCCGTCAAGGTGGTGCACTGAGGTTAGCGATGCGTTGTTGTTTAAAGAAATCAGATGACAGCTGTTAAAAATCACGTGGCTTTCTTTAGAAGCAAAGCACGTGGGCATCACATCATGGTCACGTGACCGGGGTCAATGACCTCGGGTGCTGCCTGAGCAAAAAAAATGCTGACGCCAGTGATTTAGAACAACCACTGCTCCCCTACACTTGTGGTAAGAAAAAATACCGACAGACAAAAGTGAACCAAACTCACTTTCGAGCTTCGCGTACATAATAAGTTACGAAACCGAAGAACGTGAACACATTTTGAAGTCTACGGAAATAAACAGTAATTTGATTTCAATTAATATTGGACAGTTTTCAAACCAGAGTGCCTGTTTCCTTAAGAATGCCTACGATTTACAACCAGAAAAGACGTTGAACAAAAATAGAAGAAGTAAAGGCAGATTGTGAGAAAAATTTTCGGAACAAAATATTGTACTGACACATACTGATTATGCGGTAACAAATGAGTAAATAAAATATGCAGCAGTATTTCATAATTATATAATACGCCAAATAAGGGTTAAATTCTTATGAGATATTTCAAGAATTCCCGACGACACACTCGTAGGAAAATGTTTAACCATTTTAACAAACCCAATAGGAAACGCAACTCTTATGACAAATGGTTAGTTAACACTAAGAAGGATCTGCAAGATTTAAACATCATGTATAGAGACGTCCACAACATAACTACATTCAGGTACAAGATACACACATTACAGGATTTCTTAGAGATAGAAACAGCGACCAGGAAGAAACAACATTGGATTGCTGAAAAGAAAGAAGTTGTAAGCAAGAGAATGAAGAAATCCTCGCACCATAGAAAACTACAATTATGGAAAATTATTTACATGGTCCACAGTTGGCCAAAATCGCTTCTGAATGAAAATATTGGACAATTGGCCAGTGGGCCCTCCACTGAATAAAACATTAACAGATACGAGTGATGTAATCCTAATTACCGCCACGGATTCCCGAAAATGAAATTTATTTGGAAGAAAATGATGGTTACCTACGATGCAGGTCAGGTTTCTATTATGGTGGTATAGTGAACTGAAAAATGGTTTAAAGGCTCCGTGTAAAATTTCTGTTCAAATAACTTTAGTTGGTATAATAGGGGTCTCCAATCCAGCTGAAGACAATACATGATTTACCATATACTTTAGAAATTGAGGAGCACACAACGACTGCTGCATATCCTCCTGGTCAGTTCTCCTTGTTGACCATACATCACCAAACTACCATTAATCTACAGTTATTTTTGATGTGTGAACAAAATTGTGAGACGATAATTTATGTTGTTGATTTCTCGATAAATTTTTGCTGTTGTAGCCTTATCTGAGGGCTTTAGACATCATGGCATTCATTGTGGCGACTCTCCAGGCGGAGCCCTTGTGACAGCCTGTGTGATTGTGGTCAGTAGTGCTGATTAAGGCAGTATCCCTCCCCCTCCCCACTTTGTGGAGAAAACGTTATATTTTATTCCATTTTAGCCAGGTGTATCTAGGAATTATAAAAACATAAGCAATGTGTACAAGCCTTGTGGTCTGATCAGGTAATTCTTTCGTTTAATTTCTTTAGTTATTAACAAAATTATTAGTGGAAATAGCCACAAAATACCGTCATTGCGGATAACTGATCTGCATAGCACCACAGCAAATAGCGGAGAATCGCGCGCAGCAGCGTACCACTGCAGCTAGGTTTCACCCGCTTCCCGCGAGCATTCGTCAGTCTGGCAGTTTCTTAGTGTGTAGTCAATTACTCAATGATTTTTAATTATATAATCACACTTTAAGTCTATTTAATTGTAATACATGTGTAATATTGTTCCTTTGGTGAAAGTTTCACTGTATGGTATTAATACCGCACTTAAGTTGGTGAACTGTCAACCTTACCAGTCTGTCGAAATTCGCTCAGAGAAAGTCAGAAAGCTTACAATTTTGTAGCTTCTTTTTGTAAACTATATATACCTCCCCGCGCACCACAGTGTGTCGAATCACAGTTCTAGGTGGAAAAAATTAATAACGTCGTTAATAGTGCCGGGGTCCTATTAATAGTTGGCAATATACAGTTTGCGAGGTCGCTGAATACATGTCCGGCATCGTCTAAATTGTACAATGTTCAAGGGTAAATATATAACGTTGAGGGGCAAGGGGAGGTTTAAAAAATGACCGAAAGCAACAAAAGAATCGTCCATTTATGGGAATAAAAGCACGATTTGGATGTGTATATTACAGTTTATAAAGTGGTAAGCAAATACTATTTAAAACTGGATAAAATATGAATAACAGTGAGAATATTAAGTCCAGTATTCTTGTTACACCTTATATGAGGGAATAGACGAAGGCACTGTATGTAAATTCTTCCAGACTGAAAATGTATTTTAAATTGGTATTAAACACAGAACAATGAAATATGAACAAAGAATAACAATTATCTTTTTAATAAGAATATACTCGTCAAAATCATAACAATATTTCTTTATAACAAAAATTTCATTTTCTAATCCTGTTAATGACGTACCTTTAGTAAACACACCGTGCACACGAAAACAACATTATTATTATATTGTATTTCCATATAAAAAGTATGGATTACACTCAGAAACATTTCATAAAAGACGGGAAAGGATCATATTACAGCATTTACAAGTAATAGTGTTATCAATCTCATCCCGTTCATAATAACATGTCCAATGTTTATTCGTCCACTGATTCGTCTGTAGAGTCTAGAGAATCGTAGTCATTGCTATACTGGTCTTCCTCATTTGATGTGAAAGGATCTTGGAAGTCAGTAAGTAAGCAACTCAATAGCTTCCATAGGTAGATTACCAGGATTTTTACGTGGCACTGTTCGGAACTTGTTTATTAAGGGATTCGTTGTAATCAACATGTTAAGCAAGTCTCTATCCGTTGAATCCCTGCTACATTTTCGAGTATGAAGTTCACGAAACCTCCGACAGTCTTTATTTCTAGCTTCTTGAGTTTCTTCAGATAAAGTTCATATTGGCACAAGAATGTGTTTAATTACTTGAGTACTGTGTACTAAAATTTTATGCACAGTTACGTGCATATAATCGATAGTTTAACATAGTTTAACATACAAAGCCGCAGTTTGCGCAACAAATTCTTTGAATTTATTCACATTTATTTCAGATCCAGAAGAGCAGCTAGTAATACATGAAATATTTTTATTAGGCCTTCATCTTTTCCCGCTTCAACGAAAAGAATCTTCTGCAGCAAACGCGACTTACTCCAAACTACGCTATTCGGTAATATCACAAACGTTTTGCTTCTTCGTCTTTTCGGAAGAGTCCTTCAATTAATTAGAATGACGGCCGGCTTCGTTAGGGAAACAACTGGTTTTCGGATCATACGCTGGATCAATATCGTCTTGTTCACTAAACTCGATGAAATCCGTCCCATTTAACCAATCACTGAATTTTCCCCGGAATCGTTGTTCTCTTCTTCTTGCACTCTTCAATTTTTTGTTAATATTACAGGATATCAACTTAATTTTGTTTCTTGGCTCCTGAAAATTAGTGTCAGTAACAGTTGTAGGCTCTAATTCATTCATAACATATTGAAATAAGACTTTTGAACGCCCTTCTTTACGGCACGACCGCCACGCGTTGAAAAATTCTTCTCGCGGTAACGCCCACATATTCACTGAAATAAGAAAATAAAACATCATGCACAGTCGTGCGTAACCAAACCACTACAGATCCTGAATCTACATTAAATTTCCCATCGAATGATGTTTAAAACTAAGTGGCACTATGAGACACTCATAAAGTTTCTTTTTCGAGCAAATCCTAAAAACAATCTAATTTTCTACAACTGCTTCCTTTTACAACGCGTTGTAACTAATTTATTTAGTGCATAACGCTTGCATTATGCATAAAAGAGAGAACACATACCTCTTTTCACTATTCCATGAGCCACAGAATACAACACCTCGTTGAAATCACTAGAAACACAACGTTCGGTTCACTCCGACATCTCCAATCAACTGAGCTAATAACTGCCAGGAAGACGCTGCAGCACCTGTCCCCTCCCTCGTATGCACCAGAAAGTGGAAAGGAAGACCGAAGGTCACTGTCTAGTTTGTCCACTATCGAATGAATCAGGTTTCACTTTGATTTGCGGCAGTGAATTTTTTCCACCTAGACATGGGATTCGACACACTGTGCACCCTCGCCTCCGTCTGTAAATTTTTTGGCCCCCCACTTCGAATTCCCAATCACCGCTTCTGATTGTGGTGAATCCACTCGTGAGTATTTGTAACTAATCGAGAACTGTAATAGGAGTGAGATATATTTTGCACTATACGGACATTCGACTACAGTTGATATGAAGAAAACAAACTTATATTTGTGAGTGAAGAATTATAGTCCGCTTCTTTTTTATTGAGGTTGAGTATACCCAAATCTAGACCCTGAATCCGGCAATCAAATCAGACCTATGGCACTCGGGAAGAGAGCTACTATGAGTACCCATATAATACGGCATAGCCCCTGTGGGTGGGGGACGCAGATGAAGAATACACCCACCGGTATTCGCTGCCTGTCGTAAGAGGCGACTAAAAGGGTCACAAGGACTCTCAACTTGGGAGCGTGGGTTGGGACCACGGGACCCTTTGCTGTGTTCTGGCATGGCTTTCACTTGCTTGTGCCAGGCTCCTCATATTCATCTATCCTGTTCGGCCTCCCTAGGTCAACTCTTGTCCTTTTCCGATCCCGACGGTATTAGAACAATCGAGGTCTAGGAAGTCTTTCATTTTCACGCCCTCCGTGGCCCTCGCCTTTCTTGGTCCGTTACTTCATTTTTCGAAGTGACGGATCCCTTCTTCATTTTCTTTTTTCTCTCAGTCTACCCCTATCAGCGGGGGACGCAGACGAAGAATACACCCACGATATCCTCTGCCTGTCGTAAGAGGCGACTATAAGGGGTGACCATGGGATGATTGTATTAGAACCATGACAATACTTAATATTACACTGATTAGTACCATCACGCGGGGAACACTATGGGTCGCCTTTACTTGCGAGTAGTACCACTATATTTGGTACACAATAGGTTTGTGATTAGTAGCAAAAAATAGGAGTCTGTATGCGGTTCTCAGCACCGGTGATTAGTACTATTGTGAGAAACAGCACGGGTCTGGGCGTTGCCTGTGATTAATGTCACTGTATCAGCGACACCGTGGGTGTGCGTTACCTGCTATTAGTATGCACTGTATGAGGAACACGACGGGAATACCGGCACCCGTGATTAGTAGGCCCTTCACCTAGGTGAGGAA
This sequence comes from Anabrus simplex, assembly GCF_040414725.1. Taxonomy (NCBI): domain Eukaryota; kingdom Metazoa; phylum Arthropoda; class Insecta; order Orthoptera; family Tettigoniidae; genus Anabrus; species Anabrus simplex. The sequence goes on along the minus strand of NC_090266.1, from coordinate 226,328,930 downwards.
CACCATGGGTTTGCGTTGTCTATGAGTGGCGCCACTATGTGAGGAAAACCAAAGATCTGCGTTATCTGTGCGAAGTACAACACTTGTGAGTAGTACCATAATGTGTGGAACACCGTGAGTCTACGCTACTTTTGATTCGCACCGCAATATGACAAATGCCATGGTTCTACTTTACTAGCGATACGAGGGGCCGTTGACCTGCATTTTGGACCCTCTTAGTTAACAAGCATCCTCGATTCAGGTTTGTGCTTTAGAAGCAGTCCCTTGGTCAGGAATATTATTTTTATGATAGTTTCTGTGTCGGATCCATTAATTGTTTTAAAATCATATACATCCATTCATTCCTCATCGTCGCGCTTTTTAGTCTCGTCAGTGGATTATTTTGATGTTTTTAATTGTCATTACATTTCGTCTCATTTCTTACCATTAGAGGCCGATGTCCTAGATGTAAAGCCCCTTTAAACAGCAATCATCATCATCAACATCATCATCATCATCATCATCAGACTACGGCAACGTGGCATGAATTGGTGGCACGCCCAGTGCTGCATAATGTAATAATACTTAGTTATTTTAAAAGACAATGACTTGATAGCGATGGAACAGTGTGCTTTTTACATTGTGAACTTCCATAAGTTGCCTACTTCATCCCCCGGACTTTTACACTTGAAAAGTAATAGAGAGCAGTTGGCATTAATTAATAAAGTGGATGTTTACCCAATGAGCGGCGTGCCTCTTTAAACGAAGTTCTATAATGCAAGTGGCCGTAATGAACAGCCAATCAAGAGTGGTCTATTGATCACACGGCAGCTTGTTTGCTTGTGGCGGGCTTCGCTTGCCACATGCCACACGCTACATGCATATTGCATGGCCACATACGGTTCTGTTGACTCCTGCTACGGCTCAGACTTATTCATCGCCACGGACGTGCTCTTTGCAGCCTTTCATTCCACTTGCTACTCACCTATTGTATCGCAGCTGACTCGCCACAGAACACTACGCTCCGCCCCAAGCGAACACATGTTACGCTGTATTACCAAGGGGACCGATGCACGTGGTCTCCACTAAATGCCGTGTATCAATGTTTACCGTAACTAGATATACACCATGATACCCCTCACATGCCTAGCCAACAATGGTACGTTATATTTTGATTCCAAACACTGGAGGGTTCATTTTAACTACCATTCCGGTCGAGTCTCATTGGCTGCTCATCATCAGATTCTTGACTCAACATTCTGCACAAACTCGTTGTTAATGTAAGAACAGGAGGAGGTTACCTCTCAGAGAAATCCTCAAGTCTGTCTGATCAGAATGTTCTTCTTCCTGCCTTAATCTCAATATATTACTGTTGGCATTCGATATGGATTTGGCACAGTTTTACGACTGGATGCTCTTCTGATGCCAACAGTATGTAGAGGGACGCATTCATTTTTACATCTTCTGTGGTGGTCGGTAATGCAGTGAGTTGTGTATATCTGAAGAGAAGTGTATTGAGACGAACGAAAGCACCCAGTCTTCGAAGAGGAGAAATTACCCATGCATAGTTCCTGGCCTGGGGTCTTCTGAACCGAAGAACATTAAGCTGACCATTCATCCAAGGAGCCATTCTCTGATCAGAATGGAGGTGAATATACACAGACCAAAACATTAGGGGAACATGTTTCTGAACGTATGCCATGCTCCACAAAGCAATACCTCACAGCCAGGTATAGTACCAACTAAGTTTTTATTCTTTACTGTTGAAGTGTACAAAAGAACATCGATGGATTCGCGTTCATTTTCAGAACACAAACGGATATGTCGAAATAGGGGCGAAAACAAAGTGATAACAGCCATCCAGGGTGGATTTTTATCGCAGTTGGAGAGCTTAAGTATGCTGTATGTCCTGCACGAGCATTTATCACAGTTCGGCACCTACGTGGAATGCTCCGTATAAGTCGACGGAGGTCACGTTGCGGTATCTGATCCCATTCTGCAATGAGAGCCTGTTCGAGGTCTTGGAGAGTCTGTGGTGGAACAGGACACCGACGAACACTTCTGTCAAGCCTATCCCACACATGCTCGATGGGTTAAGGTCGAGACTCACTGCCAACCATTCCATCTCTTGACGGTACAGTTCTCACAAGACAGGCTCTGGTGATGCGCGCTACATGAGCCCTGGCATTGTCGTGCATGAGTACGAATTCAGGGCCAACACCGTACGCAGCAACCAACACATGCTGTAACAGTATCTGATCGATGTACCCCTCAGCTGTAGGATTACAGCGGAGGCCGACAAGATCCGTACGGCCATCAATATTGATGCAACCCACACCATCACAGAACCTTGTCCAAATCGGTCGCCTTCCTGGACAACATTTTGCATGTACATCCCACTACGGCGTCTCCATACACGCTGACGTCCATCACGCTGTGTCAGGGGAAATCTGGACTCGGCTGTGAACAACACAGGTCTCCATCGACGAAGTTGTTGACGTGGGTATGGGCAAACATAACTCGAGCTGCGCCATGTTGCTGCGTTAAACGGGGCACTCGAACAGGACATCTGGGTCGTAAGGACACATCTCTTAACCTGTTCCTTACTCTCTGGTCAGACATCGTGACTCCAGTTACCCTCCTAAGAACGTTTGCAGTTCTCTGGCAGTTGCTGAACGACGCCGCAAGGCATAGATGGTCAGATATCGGTCACCCTGTGGAGTTATCATGCGTCCACGACCTTCTCCAACCGTCCTTGTGAACTGGCCTGTCTCATTGTAGCGACTCCAAAAGCAGTGAATTACTGACTGAGAGACATTGAGATCCACACGATCACAAAGAAAAGAAAGTGACGGCCCTTGCGACTTGAACCTCGTTAAGATGTCTCATGGGATGTACAGGTTGACGTACAACGTGCTCAAATGACCGCAGTAGTCTGTGTACCTCACAACGACATACGGGCGCACGGTTATTCACTTAGTTTTGATGGGTCATCTGACAGTTGTATGCATGGCTACGCCTACAGATGGAGTATAACTTCGATTTGACATACCCTGAGTAGCTACGATCTCAAGGTATGCTGTACTACCATTGTAACCCCATCTACCAGATTAACGTTCACATAACAGACGTTCAACGATGTGCAAAGCAATGGGAGTGGGTCTGGATGCCATGAACTCTTAGAGTACGCTGTGCTGCGATAACACTAACGCATTGCTCATATTCCCTGTACGCCTCAGTAAAGAGCAATAACCAGTTTATGCGGTTTTCCAATAACCGGATATCATTCAGTGATCCAACAGTGTACAGACAAATTATTTAACAGGCATGAGCAATAATTGCGTTCTTGGCTCCATAATCTAGAAGTAATGTTCCCCCAGCTTAAATTCCCAGCTTTTCTAAGGAACTCAAACCTTCATTGAGAGCTCGAACGGCGCTCGCTCGGACTCTTGAAATCGACTGAAGTTTTCTCTATTATGAGGGTGGAATTAGGAGGGGGAGGGAGTGATCCTGGTGAAAACGCTAAGCAGTGTGTGCAAGGATGTTATTACACAGAACACTGACACTGCAATATGTAATGGCCATCTGGATGTACAGCAGACGTCTTCAGCGGCCAAACCTCCTAATAAGCTGTGCGTGCCACAGAATTTGGAGATTTTCTTTTATAACCTAAGAGCATTATTTCAACGGCTTGCTTCTAAGACCTCGTATGTCCCAATATTCTTCCTACCCATTATATTCCTTAAGACTGGTCACGCCTGCCAACCACGCATTTATATGCAGTCCATCAGAATAATTTTCGTAGTGTTCATTTTGCAGTGTTAACGTGTAAATGAAACTAGACCTTACCATATCGTATTGTAGGGATGTTGTTTACAAGCGAAATTGCGCACTCCTACAGTATACTGCATTTAAGGTCCATTTTCCTTTACACACAACCATAGGAAATTGAGCACATCGATCATCGTTCTGATGAGCTGCATATCCACATATGGCTGGGAGAAGTGACCAGTCTTAAAGAATATAATGAATGGGAAGAGCATTGGGATATGCGAGGTTTTAGAAGTAAGCCATAGATATGTTATTTCCACATATTACGCAACGCATAACTGAAAACGTGTTAGTGTACTGTGCACTTGTCTTATGCGTCACAGATAAAAGCAGGGGATCATTTCAAGTTTGTTGACGGGATTTGTCGTACGATAGACCCCTTAGACCGCAGACATCGTTGGTCAGGTACTGGCGAACCGTAGTTCTAATGTAACTCACGCGCAAGGACCTCTTCTATATTCAAACAATACAATACCGATCTACTACCAGTGGTGCAATAGCTCATACAGAGATCTGATAACATGAGCAGTGCTGTCATTCATCGTGGTGATGGTTGTTTCAAGAGGAAGTACAACTTAGCAATTACCATCATACATTCCCGAACAGGTGTGTTCTTCGATATGTTCCTTGTCCTGGCAGGATCAAATCATCATGTCCCCGTCTTTACCAATCACCTCGTACGCACAGTCAGTTTAAAATATCCGGTGTCAACATTCGTGGCATTTGCACTAGAAAATTCTCTGTGTGATGTTTGTGATACCAAAATAAATGACATTATGGTAAGAAGTGATCAATTCATAAAATGTATTAACACTACGTTGGTCGAAGGGAGAGAGTGGCGTTCTCCCATTATTTGCATTCTGTGTAAAATTATATTTTAATTGACCTAAACTGTTGAATCTTAGTATAGCTGCTTGCTGGGGTTTCAGGAGTGGGGTAAGGTTATCCAGTCAAGAATTGTGGCCTTTACTTGCTTTGTGATAATGTTTCTATGATCTGTGCCATTGCACCAAGTAGAGCGCTCTCCCTTGACTACTGGTTTTACGGAATAAGGTTCGACCAACGGAGGTTTAAATATCCGCGGAAAGTAAGCCGTATGCACAATGAAACAGCCATCCAATCCAATTTCAATCCTAGCATGTCTTTCTAAAGATCAACCCAAAACTGCAGTTGGAGGACACCCATGATTGGAATAGTGTGATGAATCTTCAATCAGTCACCACTGATCTACATTTAGGGCAGTCGCCTAGGTGGCAGATTCCCTATCTGTTGTTTACCTAGTCATTTCTAAAATAATTGCAAAGTAATGTAAATTTATTGATCATGTCCTTTGGTAAATTATTCCATTCCCCAACTCCTCTTCCTATAAAAGAACATTCGCCCCAATTTGTCCTCTTGAATTCCAAATTTATCTTCATATTGTCATATTTCCTATTTTTAAAACCACCACTGTAACTTATTCATCTACCGATGTCATTCCACTGAATGCTCTGAACATACCACGAAGTCGAGCAACTCATCCCCTTTCTCGCAAGTCTTCCTAGCCCAAACTTTGCAGTATTTCCGTAAGGCTATTTTTTGTGTGTCGGAAATGACCCAGAAAATGTATGAGAAATAAACATGTTCATTAACACTTAAGAATTCGTTTCCAGCAAAATGCTGGATGAAGCAGTGGACATTTCGGCTTGTGCGGCTTGTTACACACTTTCTGGTAATCGCCAGTAAAAAGATTTTAAGTCCGACTCGTTGTCTAAATGGTCAGCGTGCTGGCCTTCGGTTCAGAGGGTCCGTGGTTGGATTCCCGGCCGGGTCGAGGATTTTAATCGCTTCTGATTAATTCTTCTGACTCGGGGACTGGGTGTTTGTGTCCGTCCCAACACTCTCCTCTTCATATTCAAACAGCATACCACACTGCCAACCACCACAGAAACACGCAATAGTGATCATATCCCTCCATATCTGGTTGGCGTCAGGAGGGGCATCCGGCCGTAAAACAGGGCCAAATGCACATGTGCGTACGCGACCCCGCAGGTGTGTGAAAAAACGGTAGGAAAAGAAGAAGATCGAAAGGATATTAAGGTGCAGCACCTTTCCAAGAATATAGTTATTTTCATATAGATTGGTCAGTATAAGTATTTGGGGACATCAAATGAAGTGAAATCAACACAATTTGTTGCACCTTTTTGTGATATGACAGCATTTTGCCACCTTTTCCATTCTTTTTCATGCTTCATCACTTCCTCTCCCACTTCTGTCTGCTTTTAAAAATAATCTACAGAATATTTTCTCTTCCTCAACGTATTTTTTAAAATTTTGTTTATTCAGAAGTCAACAATACTTAAAGAATACATATTAAAGTATAGTTTTTGGAAAACAACAGTAATTCATATCCCAGCAACAATGATCAACCTCAACAAGATGTCCAACCTGTAGCTGTGAAATCAAATTAAAATTTGAACAGTTTAAACTAAGTTCAGTTAGTACTGGCGTGAACTTAAAGGTTCCAACTATCGACTGTGTATTCTCCTGTTGGGTTGTGTTAGTGTTTTACCAGTCCGTGCTAGAACGTATTTAACACAACACAAATGCATGACGAAGGTTAAGATGGATAAGTTATATGAACTTTCAGGAGCAATGATGCCATCATTCTTAAATATAGCAATATAGCAATCGATGACAAGCATCAAAGAAACAGCATATCCAGTACACTTAACATGTAAAGGACATTGACATTCGCAAATCAAAACCTAAGCAAACTACCCTGATACACGCCTTCAGTTCGAGATATGAAAAGCAGCGGTCATTGCATGAGTTCAATGCGGATCATGCCATGGCTTTATCCAGTCAGATATTCCAGTCCACATAATAAACAACGCTGAATTCAAAACATTCCTTGAGAAGTTCAAGCAAAGGACTGTACTGGATGACAGCCTCTTGAGGAACAATAACATACAGCCGACTCGTAAGAACGTCTTCGAGAAAATAAAAGCGGTGGTCGGCAGTCACGAAGTGAAATTAATTTTAGGTAAAACTATGATGAACTGCAAAGATATAGTTTGATTGTGTTGCTATTTCCATTATCTGGTGAACGGATGAAACCAATGCTTTTCGAAAAGTATCAACTCAAGAAGGCAAATACCTGCACAATAATGCAATCATTCAATGACACATGTATGAACCTGTGGCCAGGGGGCATACAATACTAAACAGTCTGACTTGTGGCGATTGATCAATCACGCTACATGCTTTCGGCTTTCCATCAACTGAAGGGCATGTATCCATACCTCAGCCATGTGACATGTATTGTACATTGACTACACCGTGCTTGGGAAAGCATCAGGGGGAAGAAGGTTGGATGAATGCTTGCTGCTCTGAAGAAAATTCTAGTAAAGGCTCTCAGTCGACAAATTTTGTACCGAGAAGTGATGGGGCTCCACAATCCACGATTTCCTGTCACCACAAGGTGGGGTACTTGTATAAGATGCGCAGTTTCCTTGTGCAATATTTTGATGAAATCAAATGTTTCGTATCTGCCCTAGACTCAACGGATGCAGCAGCCATCAAGCAGGCCCCACAATTACTCAACCACAAACAACTAGAGTTGAAACTTTTTGCAGTGAATGGCTACATGTATTTGACTCAAGTTATTCAGAGTTTGGAAGAAGAAACTATGGAGAAGTGGGAGCAGTGGAAGAAGTTTCTGTGTGTTGGTGATGACCTTGAAGGATATTCTAAAGAAAAATTCGAAGTAAATTTGAAGAACAATTCAAATGTGGAAATCTTTGCAACATCGACTTAACTCCCGTTAAGAGTGCTGACAAGATATGCTCCATTGTTTCCTGTAGATGTCGAGCAGCATTTTTCTATAAACAAGGATGTACTGGGCTGATAAAGTAGGCGAATTATCTTCAAAAAATGAAATATTTTGTGTAATCCAATGTAAAAAGCCAGTGATTATTAGAACCCAGTAAATAGGGTAAAGAACGTTCATGGAACTTTTTTAACCTTAATAACGTGATTTTATGGGTACCTATTTTGCACCTTTTCTATGTATTTACAGAACCTTTTCCCTCCCTTTTTGACCATGCTTTCCACCTTCAAATCCTTTTCATAGGAATCACAAGTGAATGATTATACCGCGATGCTAGAATGAAGTACATAAAGGAATCGTAGTTCCTGGAGGAAGGCTAACCGCGCTCCTATTTGTCTAGTACGAATTTCCCTTGGACTCACCGGGTTACGAAATAAGGGGCACATTCAAAGTCGTTGTCGAACTACAAAGTAAATGCACAATTTTACGTCTCGGACGTAGCATCCTGGCACTAACAAAGATGCGTGCGAAACGAGCAAGACCAGCAGGGAACAAGAAGAGTGGGGGGGGGGGTGGTATACATCAGAGTAATGCCAGAGATAGAGTGAGGTAGCAAATTTGCATTCTACAGCAAAGTTACCAAATGGACAGCTTTCTACGGACTGAACTGACACCCTTTCGTGGTGACTTTTACGTACCAGCCCATGCTCCAGACCGAAACTAAGCCCGTGAGAAAGTGTCCGACTTCCCTGCTGAACTCTATCCACCATTAATCCTTCCTTGAAACTAAAAGATATGCGTTAGTATACCGTATCTGATTAATCTTAACTATTCAAAAATAATCCACCACAATAGCACCTGTAAATTAACAACATTTTAAAAACAAAGCAACGAACTCTTATACGAACTCTTATACAGTGTATTCTGTCAGTAAAAGTAAAAGAATGAACAGTATAATAATAATAATAATAATAATAATAATAATAATAATAATAATAATAATAATGTAGGGTATTCAGTCCGAAGGCTGGTTTGATCCTCCACAGTTCCGCCAACAGCTGACTTAGATAGTATAAGCGTCACTGAAAAGGCATACTAGGGAAATGAGGAGTGAAATAGTTTCCCATTGATTTCCTCACTGAGCCAGAAGTTGCTATTTGAACCCATGACCTTTGTGCCCTAAGAACATTATGCATAATGTAACAAAATAATTAAAAGTTGGATTCTTGATAGCATGGATTTGACACGTGACGAGGGGATGATTACCTTCGGTCCCACGCTCTGGGGTACGTGACGTCAACCACACGTGTCGACGGCGGAAGAATCTCGAGTCATTTTTATGAACTATTTCAAAGCGCGTGTACACGGCGTGACCACGCCAAGTCAAAAAAATATAGTGCCTATCAAAGGAGGTCAATCATCTCACAAATCGAACCCGTAAAATTTTTAAATGTCCATGAACACTACCATCAGAAATGTAGCAAGCATGTAGTCACTTTCAAAACTCTTGAAATTACAGTTTAGGTAAGTCAGAAAATTTATAAACATTTTCTTGGCGGCAAAGGGAGAGACCTGAAGAGAGGGGGTAACTGCTATAAATATGAAGGGACGCCATGACGAAGTTTCCTTCTCCGGCATTTGTGATACAAAGCGGACGAAATTGTTGAGCTGCTCTGCGAAATCAAATCAACGAAAGTAGACTGAGTTCGACTGCAGATTTTAGCCATTGCGGCTAAGTCTTGACTCCATGGGGAGATAGTTTTCTTGAGAGAAATAAGTGTATCAGATAGGACGGTCAAAGTACTGAAATATTCTAATGTGATTAAGTAATTCGTGTGCCGAAATAATTATAGTCCATCGTGAGCGCCCAGCACACAAGTGAAGGGTATTTTCTTTTTTTTATGCTTTATTCCAGGAAACCTGAAGAAACACAATGATATGTACAGCCATGAATGTAAAAATGGCTAAATTAAATGCCAGGGTCGCAGGTGAGCCCTATGACGAACAATGGTGTGACTACATAAGGTAATGTGACTTTCCATCTTACTGCCTCTTATATCTCGTCTCGTGATTTCTAAAAGTGTATTTGAATGGGGATATACGACGCAGTGGTCGCCCTACTAAGTTTTGTAAGTGTGAGAGTACGACTAAAAGAGTCATTTGTTTTATTTTCCACTTGGATAAAATTTTGAAGTCTTGCGAGTGCCATATAATGTTGTAAAAAGTTATTGAATAGGGTTCGGAAGTGATATCAGGTCCAATGTAGATCGTCATCCGTGTGAGTGTACGGCCTGTATTTTGTGATGTCAAAGTAAGATGTTCATTCGACGTAAAATTCTTCTGACTGCAATTTGACGTTAATAATAATAATCCATGGTCACTCATTTTCAATCGAGTGGAAGCGCGCTGTCGGGTGAGAGCCAAGGGTGATGAATTTGGTCACGGAGAGAAACGTTTTTTTTAATGCCCATTTTAAACTGTGTCTGACTGACAATAAAGGGATCTAGTAGAATGTTTCAGTCATTTCTCGTAAAAATCAAGTTATTAAATACGATATCATTTATGCGAAGTTATTCATGATTAATGCATTGTGCGATATTAGACGTCGGTATTTCTAGTGAGGATTTTATTCCAGTTCTTTGTCGATGATAATTGTGGAGCTGGGAAACAGAGGTTAGTTTTGTGAATCAGGTTGGACCTGTCATTGAAGCCGGGACCCTGAAGCCCGAGGAGTGTTTTATATGAGTTGAGATGAGATGTGCGAATCAGGTTAGAGTCCTGTCATTGAAGCCGGGATATGATAGCCCGAGGAATATTTTATAATGTTGAGAATGGAAAGAAATTCATAGAAATCCATAGCGGTATAATTGGCGACGCGTATAATTAGTGTGGGCATCTTGAAGCATATCTGTGCATTTTGTTGGTTAGAATATCGTATTTGTTGAATCATGTCGGCAGAGTTTAAAGGAAGCATTTTGAGAAGTCAGTCATCTGTGAATAAACCAGGTGGTTCCTGTAACTGCCAAGCGAGCTTGGGGTGAGAGACCTAAGCGGACAGCGGGGATAATAACGGGAATAGGAGTGGAGTCGAGATTGTACTGCAATTCTCGACCAGGGAAAACGTTAAAATGCTGGATTTAGTTGAAAATTCATAGCCGGTAATGATCTTAGTATTGTGAAATACTGTAATTGGGGACGTAATGAACATTTGAAACCATGAACTTTGAGTATAAGGAACAGAGTAACCCAATTTCAGGGTTGTCCAAAATATAGAGCGATGGTCGTGATGATCGATTTGTCTGTGAGGGGTGTGCAAAATTCATAATGGTAATGACGAGATATGACATCGTAATTATATGGCGAGTTGTTTGGTTTGTACGTAGATTTTTAGGATATCCAAGTGTTAAACGGTTAGGATTAGATTAGATTTTTAAGCATGATATCACGAGATGAGATATATAGCTGGACATGAATGATGTAACAAATTCTTTTCCAGCCAGATAAACATCGCAATATTGAATTCACATCACAGCTGCGTAGAAAGTTGTGAAGAAACCAGAGTCCGCGGAGATAAAATTTACTGTTCTTTAACATTTCGATAAATCATTTAAATTTATTAAATTATTAAATTCAGTGAAACCGCATTTTGAAATAACTTTAATCAAGCGAATAACTTGGAGATGCATTCTGGAAATTTTTAATTTGTTGTCTGGGGAATATTAAAAAATAAAGTAAAGATAAAGGGGACATATCCGAAGGAAATGGATTTTTCTGCCACAAAGTTTGTGAGCATTGTTGTTGTTGTAATTATTGAACTTTGATTGATTGAGCAGTGAATGTGCTGGGGATAGTAAAGTGGAAACTTTGGTCATCAACCGATGTAACTTGGATGGTCAGGGGGTCATCAACCTCAGTGACTTAGATTAGGGCCATATGCCATTGTAGCATCATTTCCTTGCGGTCATCATCCACAATGACTTTAAAGTAACTTAGATGATTAGAGGTCGGTCCATGACACAGACGCAGGTCACATCGATTCAATTAAGGGTCCATGCCGTAGAACCACTGTGTGGCACACACCGATTGGACGGCCTTAATTATACTCAGAGTCCAGAATTCGTGTTACGAGGGCTGGACCATAACGAATCACTATGATGGTACATGTGGTCTCACATGGAAGCCGAATTTAAGGATTTCCAGACTTTCCTTTCTGAAATGATTAATAATTGAGACAATGGTTTCTAGTAAGAATGCCCATCAGGCAATTACGTTAAAGTCTCACACCAGTGTTCTGACCATTATGTAAAAATGATTGTGGTGTCCAGTGGATACAGTTGACTTCTATGATACCAGTGACAGATTGCTTCAGAATTTCCTGAATAAATAGGAATCTTTTAAACAGACCTTTCATTCCAGTAGATAGATTAGAATTAATGAACCCTACCTTTACCTCAGCAAGTGACGAAGAACCCGAAACGACCCAAGAGATAGATCTCATGAACTTTGCTGATAGGTAAGGAAGGTAGGTATCCCTCAATAAGGACCTAAAGGGTTCATTAAAATGGCTTCCAACGTGGTGGCATCAGTCACTTAACGATGGGGCATAAGTCACGATAACGATGAGGGAACCTAAGTCAAGATAACGATAAGGATAGTTTGGAAAAATCGTGTACTAGAGGAAATGAGAAATAATGTTGAGGCTATGCCACATTATGGATGATAAAATCGTGCGCCAGAGTTGATAGTGAACTCGAAGAAATAGATAAACGCCCGATGAGTAAGGCTAGGAGATACCACTATGAGAATAATTTATCTGCTGAATGAAAGGTATAATTTAAGTGTGTTAGAGTAATTTCCCAAATTTTTGAATACTGGTTTGAGTGTTTTGGCTGATCACTTTGATCGAGTGAACATTGAATTTCACATTTTATTAAATAAAATTTTAGAGAATGTTGCATTAACAGTGTGATGTGTTAGATAGGAGGATGTTGTGATGTTTATCGTTATAGTCCCATTATACGCCGTTGAAGTCTCGGGCTCACCGATGACATATCGTTTTCTGTTAAATACAGTATGTTTATGCAGGAGGGAGAATTGGCCCAAGGGCAGTTGGTCCAAATGATCAAGGACTTAAGTGAGAGTATAAAATCTATCAGTGAAAAATTAGATAGTGCAGACGTAGAATTAAAAGGTATGAAGGAAGTTGTTCAAAATGTTGACATTAAAGTGCAGGACACTCAGGATAGTTGTAAGGAAGCTAGCGTTGATATTAGGAAGGACATTGGTGACTTAAATGTGAAGGTGGAGCAGAAAACTAAAGCACAGGTTGACTTTAAACATGAAATAAATCAGCAGTTCATGGAAACTCGCGAGCTACATCGTGTTCTCAGTGAAAATCAGGACATAATTAGAGGGGACCTCGATAGGCACGTCAACGAAAGTAGGGAACTACATCAGCAGTTGATGTCAGATCAAGCTGAGCTTAAGGCCGATCTGAAGACAGAGGTAGAGAAGTTCAACATCATGCGTGAAGACGATAAGTCAAAAGTCTTCACAGCAATGAATGAACATAAGGAAATGTTGGGTAAAGAGATAGCCGTCGTAAATGACAAAGTAGACCAGGTAGCCGAAGACGTCAAGGCAACTGTAGACCAGCGTCTTGAGGCCATTGACTTTAAATTAATCCAGATGAATACAGAGGATATGAGAAAATTAGGTACAACTCAGGAAGAAACGGCTAGGAGTATTGATTAGGTACAAGCAGATATTGAGGAACTAGGAAAGGATCTAGGCGATACAAGGGTAGACCTATCGAAACAACTTAAAGATACCCAAGATAAGGTCATAACACTGAGCGACGAGTTGACATCTGTTCATGAGGCTCTTAAGGGGGAAGTTAGTGCCCGGAAATTGGAACTGGATGGGTTAATGAACAATATCGTAGGAGTCCAGGCCAAGATAGAGGAAGTGGTTAGTAAATCTCGCCGCACCTCAGATATGTCGTTCAGTTGCCCTAACAACGCTAGTAGTCCCATACATCCTGCAGGGAACGGACACTTTGACAATTCTACCCATTCTCAGGGGCAAAACGTCACTAATGTTATAAACATGATTCGTCTTAAGGAAGATCAGCCTAAGAAATTCGATGGCAGTGGTACCCAGACGCCAAAGGGTTTTCTTAGAGAACTTAGGGAGTATATTCGCGATAATAGGATACCTGAAGAGAGGCAACTAAGGACTGTGGAACGGTACCTAGACGGAGTTGCGTCGCTGTGGTTCAAAGGTTTCCGATATAGCTTTGACACGTTCGAGGAATTTCAGACCGCGTTTTTGGGCAAATTTTGGAATTCTGAGATTCAGCAGAACCTAAGGCTAGAGTTATATAGTCGCCGGTATAACACAGCAGGACCGCCGAAATTTTCGCTTTACTTTACCGAACAATTAGTTAAGTTCAAGGAACTGGAATCAGCCCCAAGTCAGCAAGAACTGGTTCAGGCTATCCAGAAACAGTTCCCACCGGATATCCAGAGAATATTAATTGCTGCGAAGGTCGAAACCCCGATGCAGGCAGAATTGATATTGCGACAGCTGGACCAGACCCATTCGCATCAATCAGCCCCGCGAATAGTCAGGCATTCAGAGCCCCAGGTGAATGTCGTAAATCACAGCCAGGAGAGCGCGCCAGATAGGGAAGTTTCACGAGCACCGAGATATGAGAATGAGGGGCGGCGGTTCGACACCAGGCCATACCAAGGTAGGAAGAACTGGGAACAGCCCAGATACCATCACGAAGAGTGGGACAGACGCCGAGAACAATGGAGAAGAAACCAGGGTCGATACCAGGGGAACTCAGATTTTAGACGAAGGAACCCACGCGGGAATGAAGGCAACAGAAGAGGGGACGGTTACGAAAATTCCAGGCGTTCTGACCGTTGGCACGGGCCTGAAGAGAGAAGGAGAGAAGGGGACCAGTATTTGAGAGAGCTGAGGTCAGGTACCGGACAGGACAAGTGGAAGGACAGCATCCAACGAAGGGAAGTCAACACTGACTGTATAGGAGCTCAAGACATGTCCCATACTGGAGCTATCCGAAAGACCTACCACCAGGATAGGGAATTAAACCCTAACGCGCCTCATTTCGACGAAAGTCTGAACTCGTCAAATGAGCGGAAAAAAAACTCCAAATTTCCAGTAGTGGTTACGAGACAGGATTCCCACACACAGCCTGAATATATTTCTCGCGACGGCTGGATAGTAGCCCAGATTGACTCCTGGATTATACAACCAGATGAATTAGTGGAAGACCACCTCAGACAGGAGGTTAGGAAAATAAGAGAGCTACCAATCATTAATGTCAGGATATGCAACTTTAAGGTGAGCTGTTTATTGGATACAGGCGCCAGCATCAGCTTAATTTCACAAAATTTCTTTAACGAATTGTCTACTCGGAAGAAATTGCCAGAAATTCCTGTAGCAAATATCAAAATTAGAGGAGTCATTCCCGACAAAACTGCCATTTGTAAAACGCAGACGTTTTTGGATTTGCAGATAGGAGACATGACATTTTCGCATCCTTTTGTCGTAATTTCAAAGCTGCACTATAATGTTATTCTTGGAGCAGACTTCATTTGTGAAAGTAATGCCGTCATCGATTTAGGAAGGAGAGAGGTGAAGTTTAGGAAGGATGACGGACCGGAATTAGTAGCTCTAAACGAAGAATCATTGGATCAGACTGGGAGAAGAATGTGTGAGGAAGAAGTCCATTTCACTACCGTTTCTAAGGCGGCAGAAGAGGAGATAGAACATGGAACAGAAGAGGTCAACCAGGAAGAGTGGGATGTCCTCGAGACTGAATTGGGAAAGGCTGTAGAAGATTTAATAAATCAGAAAGTATCAGAATGCCCAGGGACGGCGGAAGAGAAGATGAAGTTGAGGGAACTACTTCTCAAATATCAGGATGTATTCGATTCAAAGCCAGGATGCATTCCAAATTTCAAATATATGTTGGCTGTAAACAGTTGGGAGCCGTTCAAACGTAGGCCGTATCCCATTCCGGAGAAACATCGCCAGGAGGCTGGAAAAATTATTAAGGAGATGGAAGAAAGTGGGTTGATTTCCAAGGCAAATACACCATTCGTTAATTCCTTAGTTACCGTTCAGAAACCCGACGGGTCCCTGAGGGTATGCTTGGATGCAAGGGTCGTAAATGACAGACTAATCCCTGAAAATGATAGAGCTCCTCCCATCAAAGAAGTTATTAGGAGGTTCAGGGGCAAGCGCCTCTTCACTAATATTGATCTGACCTCGTCGTATCATCATATAATGCTCGATGAGAAGTCAAGATTGTTTACTGGATTCCTGTATGACCAGCACACGTATGTTTTTAACCGTCTCGCGTTTGGAATAAAAAACGCCGGTGCAGCTCTCATACGCGCCCTAAATCGCAACCTCACCGAACAAGTTAAGGCCATAACTACGCGATATGTCGATGACATATTGCTTTCGTCGAAGGATTTCGAGGAAAATCTTCATCATCTCGAGTTGCTACTCGAAAATCTCAGGGTGGCTGGTTTTAAGGTCAACTTGAAAAAATCAAATTTCGGACAGGAGGAAGTTCTCTTCTTAGGACACATCATTGATGGTGAAGGAGTACGCCCTAACCCAGTGAAATTGCAGGCAATTGACAACTTTCCAAGGCCTATCAAGGTAAAGAACGTCCGACAGTTCTTGGGTATGAGTCAATTTTTCAGTGATCACTGTCCAAATTATACGGAGGTTGTGGCTCCATTGCAAGATTTGCTAGTAAAGAACAATCGATGGAAATGGTCTAGGGAACATGAGATTTCTTTTCGGGATACTAAGGAGATGTTAGCTAGAAGTGTGAAGCTAGGGTACCCGAATTTCGATAAGGCCTTTATCTTGCAAACTGATGCTTCCACCGTAGGGATTGGTGCAGTTTTATACCAAGAGGAAGGAGAAGAACCCAAGAAGAAGAACTACTTGGCATTCTTTAGCCGTAAACTTAGGAAACACGAGCTAAAATACAGTGTCACTGAATTAGAAATGCTTGCAATTGTTCAATCACTACAGCACTGGAGAAAGATGATTTTTGGATTCCCTATAACCATTAGGACGGATCACAAGGCCTTGACCTTTGTGATGAAGACGGTAGTTGCTAGCGAGAGAGTAGCTAGGTGGGCACTATTTATCCAGCAGTTTGATCTGACCATCGAGCACTGTTCAAGAATGTCAAATGTCCTGGCGGATGCCCTAAGTCGAAACCCAAACGATAACGAACATGAAGTGAACTTCGTGGAGTTAACTGACGAAGATAGAACCTTTCTAAATGAGCTGACACGATTACCAGAATGTCAACGACAGGACCAGTTCTGTGGCAGGTTAATTTCGTTGTTGAAGGGAGAACTTCCACATGACGACCCAGGACGTGGAGAAGTTGAGAAGCTAGCTGAGAGCTATTTGTTTGTCGACAACACCTTGTTGAAATTCATAGACAAGGATCACACTAAATCTCGAATTGTGGTACCACCACCACTTAGGAAGGGTCTTATATGGCATGCCCATAGGATAACCGGTCATGGTGGGATTGACAAGGTCACCGCCACCCTTCAGGAAACGTTCACTTGGGTTCATCTACGAGAAGACGTGAGAAGCCTTGTAATTACATGTGACACATGCCAGAGAGTTAAGGCGAACCCGTACCTCATTCGACAGGCACCGATACCTCTCTTACCAGCTAAACCTCGTGAATTGTTCGCGATGGATATTTACGGAGTCCTTCCCAAGTCACGTAGAGGGAATAGATACGTCTTGGTAACCGTGGACGTATTCTCTAAGTTCACATCGTTATGTCCATTACAGAAAGCAAACACTAAATTGGTATTAAGAGCTATAAATAGGACCATAATTCCAACTATGGGGAAGCCCATGTTTTTATTAACGGACCACGGTACACAATTTACCTCAGCTCAATTTAAACAGGAGTTGCAAAGGCTTGAAATTCGACATATTCTTAGTTCAGTTCGCCATCCGGAGGGAAACCCGTCAGAGCGAATTATGCAGGTCATCGCGAAGTTCTGTCGGATCTTCTGTGCTCAAGAGCATTGGAGATGGATGGATGTGTTACCTATCATAGAAGATTGCGTGAATAACACAATCCACGAATCTATAGGGTGCGTCCCAAATGTGGTTCATTCCAATATTTATCCTCTGAGACCATGGCACGCAGTGGTGAAGTGTCCGAGCGACCCACGGCCGACTCAAGCGATGCGCATTGAAGAGACAGCTAGGCATCTTCGTCAGCAAGCTGACCGACGTTTGAGACGCGTCAAAAATAAAAGATTTCATCGGCCCTTGAAAGAAGGCGAATATGTGCTTGTTCGTAAACCCGCTCTTTCAAAACCTGAGGACAAGTATTACGCGAAGTTTGCACCGTTGTATATGGGTCCATTTAAAGTCATCCAGAGTTTCCGAAATAATTCCTATAAAATCCAGTCGTTAGATGGACGCTCTGAGGCTATTTTCAATGCAGCCAATTTGAAGGTTTATCGCAAACCTGAAGATATGGCGGACCAGGAAGTTAACCTCATTGAATCAGTGGTGGATCAAGATGTGGAACCGCTCGAAGAAAAGCAGGATGACCCACTGAAACGATGTAGGGAATGCAGGCAAGTCCCAGACTCTGTGATATTCAGAGCATTTGAGGAGTATTGGAATCTTACAGAGAAAATCTCGATAGAACAGGGAGAATTTGAGGAAGGTTCTGAGGAGGAAGACTTTGACAGCGAGGAAGACTTTGACGGCGAGGAAGCGATAAATAGCTCAGTCGAAAATTCAGTGGAGAACTACCAGGAAGCTGAAGGCATCAACCAGTATCCGCACACCAGAAGATGACCAACTGCATAAGAGAGAGGAAAGGAATTTACATTCAAAGGTCATGTTTCATCAGACGTCAAAATTAGAAATTTCGCCATCTGGAGTATTTAAAGGAAATTCCTTGTCACTGCGCGAAAGGAATTCGTGTCTTGGGGGAAATATGAACCCATGACCTTTGTGCCCTAAGAACATTATGCATAATGTAACAAAATAATTAAAAGTTGGATTCTTGATAGCATGGATTTGACACGTGACGAGGGGATGATTACCTTCGGTCCCACGCTCTGGGGTACGTGACGTCAACCACACGTGTCGACGGCGGAAGAATCTCGAGTCATTTTTATGAACTATTTCAAAGCGCGTGTACACGGCGTGACCACGCCAAGTCAAAAAAATATAGTGCCTATCAAAGGAGGTCAATCATCTCACAAATCGAACCCGTAAAATTTTTAAATGTCCATGAACACTACCATCAGAAATGTAGCAAGCATGTAGTCACTTTCAAAACTCTTGAAATTACAGTTTAGGTAAGTCAGAAAATTTATAAACATTTTCTTGGC
Source organism: Anabrus simplex (assembly GCF_040414725.1). Lineage (NCBI taxonomy): Eukaryota > Metazoa > Arthropoda > Insecta > Orthoptera > Tettigoniidae > Anabrus > Anabrus simplex. The sequence continues at coordinate 226,309,856 of NC_090266.1, read as the reverse complement.
GGCAAAGGGAGAGACCTGAAGAGAGGGGGTAACTGCTATAAATATGAAGGGACGCCATGACGAAGTTTCCTTCTCCGGCATTTGTGATACAAAGCGGACGAAATTGTTGAGCTGCTCTGCGAAATCAAATCAACGAAAGTAGACTGAGTTCGACTGCAGATTTTAGCCATTGCGGCTAAGTCTTGACTCCATGGGGAGATAGTTTTCTTGAGAGAAATAAGTGTATCAGATAGGACGGTCAAAGTACTGAAATATTCTAATGTGATTAAGTAATTCGTGTGCCGAAATAATTATAGTCCATCGTGAGCGCCCAGCAAACAAGTGAAGGGTATTTTCTTTTTTTTATGCTTTATTCCAGGAAACCTGAAGAAACACAATGATATGTACAGCCATGAATGTAAAAATGGCTAAATTAAATGCCAGGGTCGCAGGTGAGCCCTATGACGAACAATGGTGTGACTACATAAGGTAATGTGACTTTCCATCTTACTGCCTCTTATATCTCGTCTCGTGATTTCTAAAAGTGTATTTGAATGGGGATATACGACGCAGTGGTCGCCCTACTAAGTTTTGTAAGTGTGAGAGTACGACTAAAAGAGTCATTTGTTTTATTTTCCACTTGGATAAAATTTTGAAGTCTTGCGAGTGCCATATAATGTTGTAAAAAGTTATTGAATAGGGTTCGGAAGTGATATCACGTCCAATGTAGATCGGCATCCGTGTGAGTGTACGGCCTGTATTTTGTGATGTCAAAGTAAGATGTTCATTCGACGTAAAATTCTTCTGACTGCAATTTGACGTTAATAATAATAATCCATGGTCACTCATTTTCAATTGAGTGGAAGCGCGCTGTCGGGTGAGAGCCAAGGGTGATGAATTTGGTCACGGAGAGAAACGTTTTTTTTAATGCCCATTTTAAACTGTGTCTGACTGACAATAAAGGGATCTAGTAGAATGTTTCAGTCATTTCTCGTAAAAATCAAGTTATTAAATACGATATCATTTATGCGAAGTTATTCATGATTAATGCATTGTGCGATATTAGACGTCGGTATTTCTAGTGAGGATTTTATTCCAGTTCTTTGTCGATGATAATTGTGGAGCTGGGAAACAGAGGTTAGTTTTGTGAATTAGGTTGGACCTGTCATTGAAGCCGGGACCCTGAAGCCCGAGGAGTGTTTTATATGAGTTGAGATGAGATGTGCGAATCAGGTTAGAGTCCTGTCATTGAAGCCGGGATATGATAGCCCGAGGAATATTTTATAATGTTGAGAATGGAAAGAAATTCATAGAAATCCATAGCGGTATAATTGGCGACGCGTATAATTAGTGTGGGCATCTTGAAGCATATCTGTGCATTTTGTTGGTTAGAATATCGTATTTGTTGAATCATGTCGGCAGAGTTTAAAGGAAGCATTTTGAGAAGTCAGTCATCTGTGAATAAACCAGGTGGTTCCTGTAACTGCCAAGCGAGCTTGGGGTGAGAGACCTAAGCGGACAGCGGGGATAATAACGGGAATAGGAGTGGAGTCGAGATTGTACTGCAATTCTCGACCAGGGAAAACGTTAAAATGCTGGATTTAGTTGAAAATTCATAGCCGGTAATGATCTTAGTATTGTGAAATACTGTAATTGGGGACGTAATGAACATTTGAAACCATGAACTTTGAGTATAAGGAACAGAGTAACCCAATTTCAGGGTTGTCCAAAATATAGAGCGATGGTCGTGATGATCGATTTGTCTGTGAGGGGTGTGCAAAATTCATAATGGTAATGACGAGATATGACATCGTAATTATATGGCGAGTTGTTTGGTTTGTACGTAGATTTTTAGGATATCCAAGTGTTAAACGGTTAGGATTAGATTAGATTTTTAAGCATGATATCACGAGATGAGATATATAGCTGGACATGAATGATGTAACAAATTCTTTTCCAGCCAGATAAACATCGCAATATTGAATTCACATCACAGCTGCGTAGAAAGTTGTGAAGAAACCAGAGTCCGCGGAGATAAAATTTACTGTTCTTTAACATTTCGATAAATCATTTAAATTTATTAAATTATTAAATTCAGTGAAACCGCATTTTGAAATAACTTTAATCAAGCGAATAACTTGGAGATGCATTCTGGAAATTTTTAATTTGTTGTCTGGGGAATATTAAAAAATAAAGTAAAGATAAAGGGGACATATCCGAAGGAAATGGATTTTTCTGCCACAAAGTTTGTGAGCATTGTTGTTGTTGTAATTATTGAACTTTGATTGATTGAGCAGTGAATGTGCTGGGGATAGTAAAGTGGAAACTTTGGTCATCAACCGATGTAACTTGGATGGTCAGGGGGTCATCAACCTCAGTGACTTAGATTAGGGCCATATGCCATTGTAGCATCATTTCCTTGCGGTCATCATCCACAATGACTTTAAAGTAACTTAGATGATTAGAGGTCGGTCCATGACACAGACGCAGGTCACATCGATTCAATTAAGGGTCCATGCCGTAGAACCACTGTGTGGCACACACCGATTGGACGGCCTTAATTATACTCAGAGTCCAGAATTCGTGTTACGAGGGCTGGACCATAACGAATCACTATGATGGTACATGTGGTCTCACATGGAAGCCGAATTTAAGGATTTCCAGACTTTCCTTTCTTAAATGATTAATAATTGAGACAATGGTTTCTAGTAAGAATGCCCATCAGGCAATTACGTTAAAGTCTCACACCAGTGTTCTGACCATTATGTAAAAATGATTGTGGTGTCCAGTGGATACAGTTGACTTCTATGATACCAGTGACAGATTGCTTCAGAATTTCCTGAATAAATAGGAATCTTTTAAACAGACCTTTCATTCCAGTAGATAGATTAGAATTAATGAACCCTACCTTTACCTCAGCAAGTGACGAAGAACCCGAAACGACCCAAGAGATAGATCTCATGAACTTTGCTGATAGGTAAGGAAGGTAGGTATCCCTCAATAAGGACCTAAAGGGTTCACTATTACATATCAGTCTGCCAAGCCCACTGAAATGCATGCACCAACCGACCCTATGAGTGATATTTTTACACCATTCATAACAGGGACTGGCTGCATATGGAATGGTATTACTAGGATTGCTCATACCTCAGTCACCTTCATTTTGTCAAAGCCAAGGATGAGACTGAGACAGGTCAATGAAAGTAAGAAATTTATTCCAGCTCATACCAAAATGCATAGTGAACTGTAAACACTACATCTCATACATCTCACCAGCAAAGGCATGATAACAATAATAATAATAATAATAATAATAATAATAATAATAATAATAATAATAATAATAATAATAATAATAATAATAATAATAATAAACCGTATGGCCTCAGCAACCACGTGCAACCATTTCGATTTCGATTCGACTTCATGTATGCTGCCTGCTTGTCACTTTCGACGTTTTGCTCTAGAAAATTGCAGAATAAATCGGATCTCCCTTGGACGATACATGTCCGAGTTTTAATTCATTTTGTCGGGTAAAGAGCACATGTGTAACCTGAGATTATTCTTTTTATCCTGTTTGTTTCTTCTTTTTGTACTAGTGCGTTAACTTCATACTATCACATGGCAGGTTTTCGGCGAAGCAAATATATGAAATGTTTAGGATTAGGAAGGAAGCGGCCGTGGCCTTCGTTGAGGTACCGCCCCAGCATTTGCCCTGTGTTTAAGTGGGAAACTACAGAAAAACATATTCAGGGCTGCCAACAGTGCGATTCGAACCCTTCGATCATAGTTGCATGCCTGGATTGTAGTTATGGAAATTCACAGAATCTGTGAACTTACCTTCTGGAGATGGCGTTAGTACACTTTTGCATTGACCAACTATTTTACTTAGTTCTCCGTTTAGTTCTCTGACAAAAAATTGAAGCACCCAGAAGAAATGGTCGGATGTCAATGTGACTTCGTGCACTTACACTCCATAAGAGGGTATGTAAATTATTATAGAGTTGCAATTCTCTGTGGCAGGTAGAACGGTCACCAGAGTTCGTTCGTGTTGTTCGAGTGTAGTGATGTTACCACTTTTGGTAGAGTACATAAGGGGCGTGAATAACTTCAGATGTTGAGTAATCAACGTAAAGGACACGGAGATGCTGCGTACTCGTGAGAGACAGCGTTATCAGCACCAGTCAGAGTTTGAAACTGGCCTCATTTAGGATCACCATTTCGCCTGCTGGCCGAATCGTGCAATATCCAGATCTGTAGGGCATTCGGATGAGACAGTAGGTCGATGTTGGAATGCATGGGAAGGTGAGGGCAGGCATAATCGTCGCCAAGTTTCCGGTCGACCACGTCTGACCACCACAATGGTGGATTGCCGTATTGTGCACCATACTCATCGCTATCACTATCATCTGTGCCTGCCATCCGAGAACAAGTAATTGACAACCTGCAACATTGTGCACCATTTTGCACCATAAGTCGGAGACTAGCAGCAGCCGGACAAGGGAACGACCGCCCCGTGACTAGGCAGTCGTTAATACCACAACGCAAGAGCTGCCGTGACCGGGAAGCATGGACTGCTGACGAATGGCGTTGCACTGTGTTCAGCGATGAATCGCAGCTCTGCTCTAACTCGGCTGACTATCGTCTGCGAGTATGGCGGCGACCTGGGGAGAAGTCCCTCTCTTCTAATGTATTGGGGAGGCACAGCTGTGTTACTCCCGGCGTCGTGGTGTGGGGATCCGTCGGGCATGACTTCAGGTCATAGACAATAGTGATTGAAGGAGTTATGCCGACACAACGGTACGTCACGGACATCCTGCGTCCTCATGTGTTACGTATCATGCGACAGTATGGTGATGTTATTTCTCTTCAGGACTATGCTCGTCCACACATAGCACGCGTCTCTATGAACTGTCAGCGTGATGTCGAGGTCCTCCCGTGGCCAGCGAGATCGTCAGATCTGTCCCCGATGGAACTTGTGTGGGACCATCTCGAACGTCACCTTCGTTCCCGTGCCAGTAACCAGGATATCAAGAACCACATACAACAGTTAAGGGCCAACTTGCCTTAGGAGAATACAACGGGTTTATGACACCCTTCTAAACAGAATCAGTGCATGCGTCCAGGCCAGACGTTGTGCAACGCCATACTGATAAGTGGGCTCGCACTGCCAAGTTCTTTGAAAATGCGACTCGATTTTGTTATAACTGAAATAGCATCACGTACCTCTCAACATGTGAAGTTCCATTTCGTTTCCTCCTCCCCTTCTGAGTGACAAATTTGCTTTGTCACCCACTTGTGCTGCTCCGTCCATTTTCCGTCTATTGCCAGTATTAGTGCTGTTTGTAGTGATTATTTTGGTTTGGATTGAATCCTTTAACGTGAGTGAAAAACCTTTGTACATCATCGATAAATGTGAGTGTGTGGTGCTTTGCAAAACGTGAATTACTATTTTTGTGCTTGAAGCTTCTGCTCGACCAACTTACCCCGTTCCAGCCCGAGATAAGCGCTACCATGCCTTCACCACTTCTTCATTCCTTACACTTGTACTATTAGCTGGTGGCACACATTTTAACACTGGGCCACTGAACATCTGTTACCAGAACGTTCAGAGTTTTTAAAACAGGTTATCTGACATTCATACGCTTGCACCTGAGCTATGTAACTTCGATTTTCTGCTGTTCAAGCAATCATGGTTGAACAACACAATATTGATCCCAGAAATATACTTCGGTGTAAAGGTTCAAATATTTCGCCGGACCAGACCACAACATGGCAGACAAAAGCGTGGGGGTGGTATAGTATTCGCCAATATCAACAGGTTAAAAGCCGAACATAGGACAGATCTCGAAACATAGAGATAGCCGCTAGCCCTAAAAATATACGTTTTGGCTGTTTTTATAAACCTCCTGAATGTATTCCTAAAATTTATTGAGAATCCAAAACGACGTTTTACCATCTCAGCTTCAACTAGCTTTTCCGCTTTACTTTAGGACAATAATAATAACTTCGTGTGGCTATTTCTAGCCGAGTGAAGTCCTTGTAAGGCAGACCCTCCGATGAGGGTGGGCGGCATCTGCCATGTGTAAGTAACTGCGTGTAATTGTGGTGGAGGATAGTGTTCTGTGTGGTGGGTGAGTTACAGGGTCTTATGAGAGTCTTATGAGTCATCACAAAATGTTACACAAGTTTATTAGAAACAGATTGTAATTAAGAAATGATGACCTAGAGATCAAGAAGAGGCCTACTGCTAATTCGGTACATATTAAAACAGGGTCATCAGAAGTATGAATGATAATTCGTGATATTTTGAACGTTCAAGTAACTTATAATGCGATATAAATTACTGTAAACCACACGGATATGTTGTAAACCTACGATTACATCTGAATAATAATAATAATAATAATAATAATAATAATAATAATAATAATAATAATAATAATAATAATAATAATAATAATAATAATAATAGTAATAAATTTAACTGCAAATTATATTTAACATTATACCCAACAGTTCTTACATTAATACATTATTCTAACTTAAAAATTAATGCTGAAGCCAATTAAAAATAACACAGGGTGCAAAAACTCTACCAATTGTTTTAGACTGATCCTGGGTACTTTCAGAGAAATTATTATACGTGTGATGATTTTCATAATTTGATATAATTATTACCGGTATATATAGTCTCGAAAGTTACTCTATTCTAGAATTTCGATTTCTAGAACTATTTATGATCCACATATTCTTGAGTAATTTGCTCAGGTAAAGATGCTGTACATCTGTAATCTTGAATGGCTATGTCAGTGTTGATGAATATGATGATGACGACGATCACATGTGTATAAAAGGCGCTGATACCGAGGTAATAGACCCGATCCCTGCGCTAACTTACATTCCTATTTTTTGTTCATACTCCTTTGTTTGTCCTTTCAAAGCTTCCATTTTATTGTGTGTTTTCCTCAACTTGCTTCATGTGTGACTCGTACGGTAAAATATTCCATGACCGATATAATGGATACAAAGAAACAAATGTTGCGCAAGAAGTCCATTCGGGTAGATAGGATAGGGTTGAAGTCAAGTTATTTATCTTCCCATTCATGGAGTAAATAAACCGAACGTGCTACTTTATAGGCAAAAACGAATTTCTCCTATCATATTGAGTACCCTTATAATGCTGAATATTACCTGCTTGAAACATGTAAACAACGGTGACCTTTAGATGATGATGGACGATTGATTATCGAGGTAGGTGGTTGAGCTCAGAGTTTAAATATATTTAACGACTAGCAAGATACCCGTGCTTCGCTACGGTATTATACAGAAATTTATAATTGAATGCTTATTGTCTTAGATATATAATCCGCTGAAATTCGCGATCTGACTCGTTTTCTGCGAAAATCCACCAAAATTCCCGATCTGACCCGTTTTCTATTAGATTACGGCAGGTTTCCTCCCATTTTTCAATTTTCCTTTCCAGCAATCGATTTCGTACTTCCCGGGCTAGGCTCAGGTATTCCTCCCGGTCAGTTGGGTCCGTAAATCTTTGCCATCTTTTCCTATAACATTTTTAATATGGATAAAATCCTTCAGGAGATCCGGCGTGGTGTCATATTATTACTATTACTATTATGTGTTCCTGGAATGGCTGATGGCAGGGAAAACCGGAGTATCCGGAGAAAAACCTGTCCCGCCTCCGTTTTGTCCAGCACGAATGTCACATGGAGTGACCGGGATTTGAACCACGGAACCCAGCTGTGAGAGGCCGGCGCACTGCCGCCTGAGCAACGGAGGATCCTTATAAAAACATTAAGAACAGTAAAATCAATTGGTCTCACCTCCTTCTACACCCCACCGCCGTTAAGTTTATTTACCGCCACCCTCCTCAAAACAAAAAATATTAAAAGAAGGCTTGTTTCTTTATGTTTAAGGGAGATTCTAAACACCAATGTTCACGTCTATTACCTTCAGTTTTGAGATATAAGTATCCCCATAAAAATAATTTACTTTTTTCACTTCATTTCATACTACCCTTCCCCCCTAAGTGAATTTTCCCGCAAAAAATAGTTGTTTCTTTAATAGTAAAGGATCTTCTAAATACCAATTATCACGACTCTAACTTCTTCAGTTTTCGATTTAAGTGTCCTCATGAAAGGAATTCAACTCCTTTACACTCCCGCCCTCCAAGATGGTTTCCCCACAAAACGCGTTTTTTTGTTTTTAAAAGAGATCCAAATACGAATTTTCACGTCTGTAACAACTTCAGTTTTTATTAGATGTATGTATTCTCATGCAATTAAGTCAATTTTTCAATTCTTTCACCCCCTCCCCACCTTCGTTGGATTTTCCGTGAATGAGTGTTTCTTTACTTTTAAAGCAGATTGCAAATATCAAATTTCACGTCTGTAACATCTTCATTTTTGAGACATCAGTAGCGTAATTAAAAGAATTCAACACCATTTTCAGTCACTTTTAAACCCCCCCCCCCCGCTCCACCCAAGTGGTATTTCAGAAAACTAAAAATACACGTTTCTTTATGTTTAATACAGAAAAAAATACCATTTTCCACTTCTGTAACATGTTAAGTTTTTTAGATATACTGTAAAATTCTCATTTTAAAATTTCACCCCTTTGGAGTTCCCCTTAAGTGGAGTTTCCAAAAACAAATCACCTGTGTTTCTTTATATTTACAGGAGATTTCAAACACCCACTTTTTATGCCTGTAACATTTTACGTTTCAACATATTCTGTAGATATAGTCTTTCAAACAATTCACCCCAAATTGTCACTCCTGTTTAACCACCATTAATTGGATTTTCCAAAAACTAAAAAATACGTGTTTCTTCATTTTTAAAGGAGATCCCATATACAAATTTTCAGTTCTGTAATATCTTTCGTTTCTGAGATATATGCATCCTCATTAAAGGCATTCAACACATTTTTCACCCTTTTACACTCCTCCCATTGTGATTTAGAGGAAACAAAAAAATACGTGTGTTCCTTTGTTTTTAGAGGAGATTCTAACTACCAATTTTTACATCTGTAAATTTTAAAGTTTTAAGATGTAGACACACTCATTTTTAAAAATTCACCCCCCCCCTCCTTTTCACCCCCCAATATTTGCATTTTCCAAAAACGAAAAAATAAGTGTTTCTTTACTTTTAAAGTAGATCCCAAATACCAATTTTCAGGTCTGTAATATCTTCAGGTTCTGAAATATAGGTAGCCTCATTAAAGGCATTCAACCCATTATTCACCCTTTTACACCCTTCCTATTGTGATTTTCCGAAAACAAAAGAATACGTGTTTCTTTATTTTTAAAGAAGATTCTAAATACCAATTTTTACGTCTAAAAACTTTAAAAGTTTTGAGATATAGATACACACATTTTAAAAAATCACCCCCTTTTCAACCCCCCCCCCCATTAATGGGATTTTCCAAAAACAAAAAATACATGTTTCTTTATTTTTAAAGGACATCCCAAACACAAATTTTCAGGTCTGTAATATCTTCAGGTTCTGAAATATAAGTAGACTCATGAAAGGCATTCGACCACTTTTTCACCTTTTCCACCCTTCCTATTAGGATTTTCCGAAAACAAAATACACGTGTTTCTTTTTTTTTTAAGGAGATGCCAAATAACAATTTTCACATCTATAACCTTTAAAGGTTTTGAGATATAGATACACTCATTTTAAAATATTACCCCCTGTTTACCCCCCTTAATTGGATTTTCCAGAAAAAGAAAACACGTGTTTCTTTATTTTTAAAGGAGATCCCAAACACCAATTTTCACGTCTGTAAAATCTTCAGTTTCTGAGATATAAGTAGCCTCATTAAAGGCATTCAACCCCTTTTTCACCCCTTTCCACTCCTCCTATTGCGATTTTCCGGAAACAAAAAAGACGTGTTTCTTTATTTTTAATGAAGATTCTAAATACCAATTTTCACATCTGCAAACTTTAAAAGTTTGGAAATACAGATTCACTCATTTTAAAAATTCACCCCCTTTTCACCCTCCCATTAATTGGATTTTCCAAAAAAAAAGTGTTTCTTTATTTTTAAAAGAGATCAAAAGTACAAATTTTCAGGTATGTAATATCTTCAGTTTCTGAGATATAAGTACCGGTATCCTGAAAAAGGCATTCAACCCATTTTTCCCCATTTTCACCCTTTTTCACCCCTCCTATTGGGATTTTCTGAAAACAAAAAATTACGTATTTCCTTATTTTTAAAGAAGATTCTAAATACCAAATTTTACATCTGTAAACTTTTAAAGTTTTGAGATATCGATACGCTCATTTAAAATTTCACCCCCCCTTTTTCACCCCCTTAAGCGACGGAATATCCAAAAATCATCTCTTAGCGAGCACCTACATCTTAATATGAATATATCCCCAAAATTTCATTTCTTTATGTCCAGTAGGTTTGGCTCGGCGATGATGAATCTGTCAGTCAGTCAGTCAGGACAAGTTATTTTATATATATACTAGCAAGATACCCGTGCTTCGCTACGGTATTATACTGAAATTTATAATTGAATGCTTATTGTTATAGATATATAATCCGCCGAAATTCGCGATCTGACTCGTTTTCTGCGAGAAACCACCAAAATTCCCGATCTGACTCGTTTTCTCTTATTTTACGGCACGTTTCCTCCCATTTTTCAATCTTCCTTTCCAGCAATCGAGTTCATACTTCCCGGGCTAGGCTCAGGTAGTCTTCCCGGTCAATTGTGTACGTAAATCTTTGCCATCTTTTCCTATAATCATTTTTTATATGGATAAAATCCTTCAGGAGATCCGGCGTGGTGTTATATTGGGTGCCTTGGCGGCACTGAACCGGCGGCCGGACTGCATTCTTAGTCATTACGCGTCCAGTAGCCGTTTCCAGGGCGATCCGCACATTTGATGACGGTCCGGAACATTATTATTATTATTATTATTATGATTATTATTATTATTATTATTATTATTATTATTATTATGTGTTGCTGGAAGTGCTGATGACAGGGAAAACCGGAGTATCCGGAGAAAAACCTGTCCCGCCTCCGTTTTTTCCAGCACGAATTTCACATTGAGTGACCGGGATTTGAACCACGGAACCCAGCTGTGAGAGGCCGGCGCGCTGCCGCCTGAGCAACGGAGGATACTTATAAGTACATTAATAACAGTAAAATCAATTGCTCTCATCTCCTTCTACACCCCACCGCCGTTAAGTGTATTTACCGCCACCCCCCGCCCCCCCCCCAAATTAAAAGAAGGCTTGTTTCTTTATGTTTAAAGGAGATTCCAAACACCAATGTTCACGTCTATTGCCTTCAGTTTCGAGATATAAGTATCCCCATAAAAGAATTTTTTTTTCACTTCATTTCACACTACTCGTCTCCCCCCCCCCCCAAGTGAATTTTCCCGCAAAAAATACTTGTTTCTTTAATAGTAAAAGATCTTCTAAATACCAACTATCACGACTCTAACTTCTTCAGTTTTTGATTTATGTGTCCCCATGAAAGGAATTCAACTCCTTTACACTCCCACCCTCTAAGATGGTTTCCCCACCAAAACGCGTTTTTCTTTGTTTTAAAGGAGATCTAAATACGAATTTTCACGTCTATAACAACTTTAGTTTTTATTAGATGTATGCATTCTCACACAATTAAGTCAATTAAATTTTCAATTCATTCACCCCCCCCCACTTCTTTGGATTTTCCAAGAATACGTGTTCCTTTACTTTTAAAGCAGATTGCAAATATCAAATTTAACGTCTCTAACATCTTCATTTTTGAGATATCAGTAGCCTATTTAAAAGAATTCAACACCATTCTCAGTCACTTTTACCCACCCCCCCACCTCCCAAGTGGTATTTCCGAAAACTAAAAATACACGATTCGTTATGTTTAATGGAGATATAAAACTACCATTTTTCACTTCTGTAACATGTTAAGTTTTTTTAGATATACTGTAAAAAAGATTGGAGATATAGATTCACTCATTTTTAAAATTCACCCCCTTTTCACCCTCACATTAATTGGATTTTCCAAAAAAAAAAGTGTTTCTTTATTTTTAAAAGAGATCAAAAGTACCAATTTTCAGGTCTGTAATATCTTCAGTTTCTGAGATATAAGCACCGGTATCCTGATTAGGCATTCAACCGCTTTTTCACCCTTTTCAACCCTCCTATTGGGATTGTCTAGAAACAAAAAAATACGTGTATCCTTATTTTTAAAGAAGATTCTAAATACCAATTTTCACATCTCTAAAACTTTTAAAATTTTGAGATATAAACACACTCATTTTAAAATTTCACCCCCCATTTTCACCCCCTTAGCGACGGAATATCCAAAAATCCTCTCTTAGCGAGCACCTACATCTCAATATGAATATATCCCCAAAATTTCATTTCTATATGTCCAGTAGTTTTGGCTCGGCGATGTTGAGTCCGTCAGTCAGTCAGTCAGTCAGTCAGTCAGGACAAGCTACTTTATATATATAGACTAGCAAGATACCCCGTGCTTCGCTACGGTGTTATACTGAAATTTATAATTGAATGCTTATTGTTATAGATATATAATCCGCCGAAATTCGCGATCTGACTCGTTTTCTGCGAGAAACCACCAAAATTCCCGATCTGACTCGTTTTCTCTTATTTTACGGCACGTTTCCTCCCATTTTTCAATCTTCCTTTCCAGCAATCGAGTTCGTACTTCCCGGGCTAGGCTCAGGTATTCTTCCCGGTCAATTATGTACGTAAATCTTTGCCATCTTGTCCTATAATCATTTTTAATATGGATAAAATCCTTCAGGAGATCCTGCGTGGTGTTATATTGGGTGCCTTGGCGGCACTGAACCGGCGGCCGGACTGCATTCTTAGTCATTACCCGTCCAGTAGCCGTTTCGAGGGCGATCCGCACATTTGATGACGGTCCGGAACATTATTATTATTATTATTATTATTATTATTATTATTATTATGTGTTGCTGGAATGGCTGATGACAGGGAAAACCGGAGTATCCGGAGAAAAACCTGTCCCGCCTCCGTTTTGTCCAGCACGAATGTGACATGGAGTGACCGGGATTTGAACCACGGAACCGAGTTGTGAGAGGCCGGCGCGCTGCTGCCTGAGCAACGGAGGATCCTTATAAGTATATTAATAACTGTAAAATCAATTGGTCTCACCTCCTTCTACACCCTACCGCCGTTAAGTTTATTTACCAACCCTCCCACCCCCCCAAAAAAAATTAAAAGAAGGCTTGTTTCTATATGTTTAAGGGAGATTCCAAACACCAATGTTCACGTCTAATACCTTCAGTTTTGAGATATAAGTATCCCCATAAAAATAATTTACTTTCTTCACTTCATTTCACACTACTCCCCCCCCCCCAAATTGAATTTTCCCGCAAAAAATTCTTGTTTCTTTAATAGTAAAGGATCCTCTAAATACCAATTATCACGACTCTAACTTCTTCAGTTTTTGATTTATGTGTCCTCGTGAAAGGAATTCAACTCCTTTACACTCCCGCCCTCCAAGATTGTTTCCTCCCAAAACGCGTTTTTCTTTGTTTTTAAAGGAGATCCAAATACGAATTTTCACGTCTGTAACAACTTTAGTTTTATTAGATGTATGTATTCTCATACAATTAAGTCAATTAATTTTTCAATTTTTTCCCCCCCCCCCAACCCTTCATTGGATTTTCTGAGAATACGTGTTTCTTTACTTTACTTTTAAAGCAGATTGCAAATATCAAATTTCACGTCTGTAACATCTTCATTTTTGAGATATCAGTAGCCTAATTAAAAGAATTCAACACAATTTTCAGTCACTTTAACCCCTCCCTCTACCCAAGTGGTATTTCCGAAAACTAAAAATACACGTTTCTTTATGTTTAATAGAGATAAAAAATACCATTTTTCACTTCTGTAACACGTTAAGTTTTTTTTAGATATACTGTAAAAATTCTCATTTTAAAATTTCACCCCTTTGGAGTTCCCCTTAAGTGGAGTTTCCAAAAAAAATCACCTCTGTTTCTTTACATTTACAGGAGATTCCAAACACCCACTTTTTACGTCTGTAGCATTTTACGTTTCCAAGATAATCTGTAGATACAGTCTTTCAAAAAATTCACCCCAATTTGTCACTCCTGTTTAACCGCCATTAGTTGGATTTTCCAAAAACTAAAAAACGCGTTTCTTTATTTTTAAAGGAGATCCCATATACAAATTTTCAGTTCTGTAATATCCTTCGTTTCTGAGATATATGTATCCTCATTAAAGGCATTCAACCCATTTTTCACCCTTTTACACCCCTCCTATTAGGATTTACAGGAAACAAAAAAATACGTGTGTTCCTTTATTTTTAGAGGAGATTCTAACTACCAAATTTACATCTGTAAATTTTAAAGTTTTAAGTTGTAGACACACTCATTTTAAAAATTCACCCCCCTTTGGACCCCCCATTATTTGGATTTTCAAAGAACGAAAATACATGTTTCTTTACTTTTAAAGTAGATCCAAAATACAAATGTTCAGGTCTGTAATATCTACAGGTTCTGAAATATAAGTAGCCTCAATAAAGGCATTCAACCCATTATTCACCCTTTTCCACCCTTCCTATTGGGATTTTCCGAAAACAAAATAATATGTTTCTTTATTATTAAAGGAGATTCTAAATACCAATTTTTACATCTATAAACTTTAAAATTTTTGAGATATAGATACATTCATTTTAAAAAATCACCCCCTTTTCAACCCCCCCCCATTAATTGGATTTTCCACAAACAAAAAATACGTGTTTCTTTATTTTTAAAGAAGATACCAAACACCAATTTTCAGTTCTGTAATATCTTCAGGTTCTGAAATATAAGTACTGACTCATGAAATGCATTCGACCCATTTTTCAACCTTTTCCACCCTTCCTATTAGGATTTTCCGAAAACAAAATATACGTGTTTCTTTATTTTTAAAGGAGATGCTAAATACCAATTTTCACATCTATAACCTTTAAAAGTTTTGAGATATAGATACACTCATTTTAAAATATTACCCCCCTTTTCACCCCTCTTAATTGGATTTTCCACAAACAAAAAAATTCGTGTTTCTTTATTTTTAAAGGAGATCCGAAACACAAATTTTCAAGTCTGTAATATCTTCAGTTTCTGAGATATAAGTAGCCTCATTAAAGGCACTCAACCCCTTTTTCACCCTTTTCACTCCTCCTATTGCGATTTACCGAAAACAAAAAATACGTGTTTCTTTATTTTTAAAGGAGATTCTAAATACCAACTTTTACATCTGTAAACTTTAAAAGTTTTGAGATATAGATACACTCATTTTAAAAATTTCATCCCCCTTTTCACCCCCCATTATTTGGATTTTCCCAAAACGAAAGATACCTGTTTCTTTATTTTTAAAGTAGATCCCAAATACCAATTTTCAGGTCTGTAATATATTAAGTTTCTAAGATATAAGTATTCTCTTTAAAGGCATTCAACCCAATTATCACCCCCTTTTCACCCCTCCTATTGGGATTTTCCGAAAACAAAAAACTACTTGTTCCTTGATTTATAATGAAGATTCAAAATACCAATTTTTACATCTCTAAACTTTAAATCTTTTGAGATATAGATGCACACAATCTAAAAATTCACCCCCCTTTTCACCCTCGCATTAATTGGATTTTCCAAAAAACAAAAAAGTATGTGTTACTTTATTTTTGAAAGCGATCAAAAGTACCAATTTTGAGGTCTGTAATATCTTCAGTTTCTGAGATATAAGTATTCTCTTTAAAGGCATTCAACCCATTTTTCACCCCTTTTTACCCGTCCTATTGGGATTTTCCGAAAACAAAAAAATACGTGTTCCTTTATTTTTAACTAGCAAGATACCCGTGCTTCGCTACGGTATTATACTGAAATTTATAATTGAATGCTTATTGTTATAGATATATAATCCGCCGAAATTCGCGATCTGACTCGTTTTCTGCGAGAAACCACCAAAATTCCCGATCTGACTCGTTTTCTCATATTTTACGGCACGTTTCCTCCCATTTTTCAATCTTCCTTTCCAGCAATCGAGTTCGTACTTCCCGGGCTAGGCTCAGGTATTGTTCCCGGTCAATTGTGTACGTAAATCTTTGCCATCTTTTCCTATAATCATTTTTAATATGGATAAAATCCTTCAGGAGATCCGGCGTGGTGTTATATTGGGTGCCTTGGCGGCACTGAACCGGCGGCCGGACTGCATTCTTAGTCATTACGCGTCCAGTAGCCGTTTCCAGGGTGATCCGCACATTTGATGACGGTCCGGAACATTATTATTATTATTATTATTATTATTATTATTATTATTATTATTATTATGATTATTATTATTATTATTATTATTATTATTATTATTATGTGTTGCTGGAATGGCTGATGACAGGGAAAACCGGAGTATCCGGAGAAAAACCTGTCCCGCCTCCGTTTTGTCCAGCACGAATGTGACATGGAGTGACCGGGATTTGAACCACGGAACCGAGTTGTGAGAGGCCGGCGCACTGCTGCCTGAGCAACGGAGGATGCTTATAAATATATTAATAACTGTAAAATCAATTGGTCTCACCTCCTTCTACACCCTACCGCCGTTAAGTTTATTTACCAACCCTCCCCCCCCCAAAAAAAAATTAAAGAAGGCTTGTTTCTATATGATTAAGGGAGATTCCAAACACCAATGTTCACGTCTATTACCTTTAGTTTTGAGATATAAGTATCCCCATAAAAATAATTTACTTTCTTCACTTCATTTCACACCACTCCCCCCCCCCCCCCCTAAGTGAATTTTCCCGCAAAAAATAGTTGTTTCTTTAATAGTAAAGGATCCTATAAATACCAATTATCACGACTCTAACTTCTTCAGTTTTTGATTTATGTGTCCTCGTGAAAGGAATTCAACTCCTTTACACTCCCGCCCTCCAAGATGGTTTCCTCCCAAAACGCGTTTTTCTTTGTTTTTAAAGGAGATCCAAATACGAATTTTCACGTCTGTAACAACTTTAGTTTTATTAGATGTATGTATTCTCATACAATTAAGCCAATTAATTTTTCAATTCTTTCACTCCCCCCCCCCCCCCCATCCCTTCATTGGATTTTCTGAGAATACGTGTTTCTTTACTTTACTTTTAAAGCAGATTGCAAATATCAAATTTCACGTCTGTAACATCTTCATTTTTGAGATATCAGTAGCCTAATTAAAAGAATTCAACACCATTTTCAGTCACTTTAACCCCTCCCTCCACCCAAGTGGTATTTCCGAAAACTAAAAATACACGTTTCTTTATGTTTAATAGAGATAAAAAATACCATTTTTCACTTCTGTAACATGTTAAGTTTTTTTTGATATACTGTAAAAATTCTCATTTTAAAATTTCACCCCTTTTGAGTTCCCCTTAAGTTGAGTTTCCAAAAACATATCACCTCTGTTTCTTTACATTTACAGGAGATTCCAAACACCCACTTTTTACGTCTGTAACATTTTACGTTTCCAAGATAATCTGTAGATATAGTCTTTCAAAAAATTCACCCCAATTTGTCACTCCTGTTTAACCGCCATTAGTTGGATTTTCCAAAAACTAATAAACGCGTTCCTTTATTTTTAAAGGAGATCCCATATTCAAATTTTCAGTTCTGTAATATCCTTCGTTTCTGAGATATATGTATCCTCATTAAAGGCATACAACCCATTTTTCACCCTTTTACACCCCTCCTATTCGGATGTACAGGAAACAAAAAATACGTGTGTTCCTTTATTTTTAGAGGAGATTCTAACTACCAATTTTTACATCTGTAAATTTTAAAGTTTTAAGTTGTAGACACACTCATTTTAAAAATTCACCCCCCTTTTGACCCCCCCATTATTTGGATTTTCAACAAAATACGTGTTTCTTTATTTTTAAAGGAGATTCTAAATACCAATTTTCACATCTATAACGTTTTGAGATATAGATACACCCATTTTAAAAATTTCATCCCCCTTTTCACTCCCCATTATTTGGATTTCCCCAAACAAAAAAATTCCTGTTTCTTTATTTTTAAAGTAGATCCCAAATACCAATTTTCTGGTCTGTAATATATTAAGTTTCTGAGATATAAGTATTCTCTCTAAAGGCATTCAACCCAATTATCACCCCCTTTTCACCCCTCCTATTGGGACTTTCCGAAAACAAAAAACTACGTGTTCCTTGATTTATAATGAAGATTCAAAATACCAATTTCTACATCTCTAAACTTTAAATCTTTTGAGATATAGATGCACTCATTCTAAAAATTCACCCCCCTTTTCACCCTCGCATTAATTGGATTTTCCAAAAAACAAAAAAATATGTGTTACTTTATTTTTGAAAGCGATCAAAAGTACCAATTTTGAGGTCTGTAATATCTTCAGTTTCTGAGATATAAGTATTCTCTTTAAAGGCATTCAACCCATTTTTCACCCCTTTTACCCCTCCTATTGGGATTTTCCGAAAACAAAAAATACATTTTCCTTTATTTTTAATGAATATTCTAAATACCAATTTTTACATCACTAAACTTTAAAACTTATCAGATATAGATGCACTCATTTTAAAAATTCACCGCCCTTTCACCCTCGCATTAATTGGATTTTCCGAAAACAAAAAAATATGTGTTTCTTTATTTTTGACAGCGATTGAAAGTACCAATTTTGAGGTCTGTAATATCTTCAGTTTCTGAGATATAAGTAGCGGTATCCTGATTAAAGGCATTCAACCCATTTTTCAACCTTTTTCACAACTCCTATTGGGATTGTCTGAAAACAAAAAAATACATGTTTCCTTATATTTAAAGAAGATTCTAAATACCAATTTTCACATCTGTAAACTTTTAAAGTTTGGAGATATAGACACACTCATTTTAAAATTTCACCCCCCTTTTCACCCCCTTAGCGACGGAATATCCAAATATCCTCTCTTAGCGAGCACCTACATTATAATATGAATATATCCCCAAAATTTCTTTTCTTTATGTCCAGTAGTTTTGGCTCGGCGATGATGAATCAGTCAGTCAGTCTGTCAGTCAGTCAGTCAGTCAGTCAGTCAGGACAAGCTACTTTATATATATAGATGAAGATTCTAAATACCAATTTTTACATCTCTAAACTTTTAAAGTTTTGAGATATAGACACACTCATTTTAAAATTTCACCCCCCTTTTCACCCCCTTAGCGACGGAATATCCAAAAATCCTCTCTTAGCGAGCACCTACATCTTAATATGAATATATCCCCAAAATTTCATTTCTTTATGTCCAGTAGTTTCGGCTCGGCGATGATGAATCCGTCAGTCAGTCAGTAAGTCAGTCAGGACAAGCTACTTTATATATATAGATAGACTAGCAAGATACCCGTGTTTCGCTACGGTATTATACTGAAATTTATGATTGAATGCTTATTGTTTTAGATATATAATCCTCCGAAATTCGCTATCTGACTCGTTTTCTGCGAGAATCCACCAAAATTCCCGATCTGACTCGTTTTCTATTATTTTACGGCACGTTTCCTCCCATTTTTCAATCTTCCTTTTCAGCAATCGATTTCGTACTTCCCGGGTTAGTCTCAGGTATTCCTCCCGGTCAGTTGGGTCCGTAAATCTGTGCCATCTTTTTATATAATCATTTTTAATATTGATAAAATCCTTCTGGAGATCCGGCGTGGTGTCATATTGGGTGCCTTGGCGGCACTGAACCCGCGGCCGGGCTGCATTCTTAGCCATTACCCGTCCAGGAGCCCTTTCCAGCGCGGTCCGCACATTTGACGACAGTCGGGAACATTATTATTATTATTATTATTATTATTATTATTATTATTATTATTATTATTATTATTATTATTATTATTATTATTATTATGTGTTGCTGGAATGGCTGATGAAGGGGAAAACCGGAGTATCCGGAGAGAAACCTGTCCCACCTCCGTTTTGTCCAGCACGAATCACACATGGAGTGACCGGGATTTGAACCACGGAACCCAGCTGTGAGAGGCCGGCGCGCTGCCGCCTGAGCAACGGAGGATCCTTATAAGTACATGAATAACAGTAAAATCAATTGGTCTCACCTCCTTCTACACCCCACCGCCGTTAAGTTTATTTACCGCCACCTCCCCCCACCTTCAAGAGAAATTAAACGTAGGCTTGTTTCTTTATGTTTAAGGGAGATTCCGAACACCAATGCTCACGTCTATTACCTTCAGCTTTGAGATATAAGTATCCCCATAAAAATAATTTACTTTTTGCACTTCATTTCACACCACTCCCCCCCTCCCCAAGTGAATTTTCCCGCAAAAAAATACTTGTTCCTTTAATAGTAAAGGATCTTCTAAATATCAATTATCACGACTCAAAATTCTTCAGTTTTGATTTATGTGTCCTCATGAAAGGAATTCAACTCCTTTACTCCCCCGCACTCCAAGATGGCTCCCCCCCCCTAAAAAACGCGTTTTTCTTTGTTTTTAAAGGAGATCCAAATACGAATTATCACGTCTCTAACAACTTTAGTTTTATTAGATGTATGTATTCTCATACAATTAAGTCAATTAATTTTTCAATTATTTCACCCCCCCCTTTCATTGGATTTTCCGACAATACGTGTTTTTTTACTTTTAAAGCAGATTCCAAATATCAAATTTCACGTCTGTAACATCTTCATTTTTGAGATATCAGTAGCCTAATTAAAATAATTCAACACCATTATCAGTCACTTTTACCCCCCTCCCCCCACCCCCGGCTCCACCCAAGTGGTATTTCCGAAAACTAAAAATACACGTTTCCTTATGTAGATATTCTGTATATATAGTCTTTCAAAAAATTCACCCCATTTTGTCACTCCTGTTTAACCGCCATTAATTGGATTTTCCAAAAACTAAAATATACGTGTTTCTTTATTTTTAAAGGAGATCCCATATACAAATTTTCAGATCTGTAATATCTTTCATTTCTGAGATATATGTATCTTCATTAAAGGCATTCCACCCATTTTTCACCCTTTTAAATCCTTCCTATTGGGATTTAAGGAAAAAAAATACGTGTTCCTTTATTTTTAGAGGAGATTCTAAGTACCAATTTTACATCTGTAAATTTTAAAGGTTTAAGATGTAGACACACTCATTTTAAAAAATTCACCCCCCCCTTTCTACCCCCCAATATTTGGATTTTCCAAGAAACGAAAAAATACGTGTTTCATTACTTTTAAAGTAGATCCCAAATACCAATTTTCAGGTCTGTAATATCTTCAGGCTCTGAAATATAAGTAGCCTCATTAAAGGCATTCAACCCATTACTCACCCTTTTACACCCTTCTTATTGGGATTTTCCGAAAACAAAAGACTACGTGTTTCTTTATTTTTAAAGTAGATTCTAAATACCAATTTTTACGTCTATAAACTATAAAGTTTTGAGATAGAGATACACTCATTTTAAAAAATCACCCCTTTTCACCCCCCCGCATTAATTGGATTTTCCGAAAACAAAACATACGTGTTTCTTTATTTTTAAAAGAGATCCCATACACCAATTTTCAGGTCTGTAATATCTTCAGGTTTTGAAATATAAGTAGACTCATGAAAGGCATCCGACCACTTTTTCAACCTTTTCCACCCTTCCTATTAGGATTTTCTGAAAACAAAATATATGTGTTTCTTTATTTTTAAAGGAGACACTAAATTCCAATTTTCACATCTATAACCTTTAAAAGTTTTGAGATATGGATACACTCATTTTAAAATGTTACCCACTTTTCGCCCCCTCTTAATTGGATTTTCCAGAAACAAAAAATACGTGTTACTTTACTTTTAAAGGAGATCCCAAACACCAATTTTCAGGTCTGTAATATCTTCAGTTTCTGAGATATAAGTAGCCTCATTAAAGGCATTCAACCGCTTTTTCACCCCTTTTCACTCCTATTGCGATTTTCCGAAAACAAAAAAATACGTGTTACTTTATTTTTAATGAAGATTCTAAATACCAATTTTTTCATCTGCAAACTTTAAAAGTTTGGAGATATAGATACACTCATTTTAAAAATTCACCCCCTTTTTACCCTCCGATTAATTGGATTTTCCAAAAACAAAAAATGCGTGTTTCTTTATTTTTAAAGGACATTCGAAATACCAATGTTTACATCTATAAACTTTAAAAGTTTTGCGGTATAGATACACTCATATTAAAAAATCATCCCCCTTTAACCCCCCACCATTCATTGGATTTTTTAAAAACAAAAAAAATACGCGTTTCTTTATTTTTAAAGGAGATCCCAAACACCAATTTTCAGGTCTGTAATATCATCAGTTTCTAAGATATAAGTATTCACTTTAAAGGCATTCTACCCCACTTTTCACCCCTTTTCTCCCCTCTTATTGGGATTTTCTGAAAACAAAAAATTACGTGTTCCTTTATTATTAATGAAGATTCTAAATACCAATTTTTACATCTCTAAAGTTTAAAACTTTTGAGATATAGATGCACTCATTTTAAAAATTCACCCCCTTTTCACCCTCGCATGAATTGGATTTTCCAAAAACAAAAAAATATGTGTTTCTTTATTTTTAAAAGAGATCAAAAGTACCAATTTTGAGGTCAGTAATATCCTCAGTTTCTGAGATATAAGCACCGATATCCTGATTAAAGGCATTCAACCCCTTTTTCACCCTTTTTCACCCCTCCTATTGGGATTTTCTGAAAACAAAAAATACGTGTTTCCTTATTTTTAAAGAAGATTCTAAATACCAATTTTCACATCTGTAAACTTTTAAAGATTTGAGAAATAGACACACTCATTTTAAAATTTCACCCCCCTTTTCACCCCCTTAGCGACGGAATATCCAAAAATCCTCTCTTAGCGAGCACCTGCATCTTAATATGAATCTATCCCCAAAATTTCGTTTCTTTATATCCAGTAGTTTTGGCTCGGCGATGATGAATCCGTCAGTCAGTCAGTCAGTCAGTCAGTCAGTCAAGACAAGCTACTTTATATATATAGATAGATGAAAACTTTCATCACTCACTCTGTCGGTCAGCTTACTTCATAAGTGAACATTTATATACACGTATGATGTTAACGTGGCAGAATTCCATCTCTCCATGTTCTAACTCTTCCATGTACAGTTCTATGACTTAGTACTGAGAGCTTTGACTGTAAGAATTGTTACGGTGACGACCTGGAAGAGAGACCAAAAGACCTAGTTATCAAAAGATCTACTCAATAGATGTAAATTTCTATGATCTTCAATAAAATCGTGTGGTGGTTGAACTTGAAAAACTGCTTAATATTATAATGTGTTAGACATTCAAGATTTTAAAAATAAAATAATGACAAACACAAGCAGATTTTTAACTTTCCGGTTCTAAAAGATAAAAATTAACTGAGTCGAAACTCTAGAGAGATGACTTCAGAAACTACAATTAAAAAAATTTTAAAAAAAAGAAGTACAGTTATGAAATACGGTGGTGAACGGGAGTGTTAACTGTCTACATAGCATTACACATTATTTTCAATAAGTATCATTTAACCGGGCCTGGTCCCTCGTGTTCGGGTGGCGTATCTGTCCTTTACCCGCAGGTCCCGCCTTCCTATCCCCAGATTGTCTGGACTGAGGGCTGGAACGGAGTTCGCTCAGTCTTGCGACGTCTACTGAGGAGCTGTATGATATAGGAGGTTGTGGCCCAGTCGTAAAGCCAAGCAATACTTTAGAGGATACCGTTATGCTGAATACAGAACACTGTAAAATCTGCAGGACATCTAGTAGACCAATGTACATAATCAGCAGTTGTGCAGCAATTTTTGTTTTTTCGGTCAACGGGACGTCCGAAGATAAAATGTCAACAGGAAGTTCATTAAACATTATTCCAAGAATAATGTCCCTGTACATAAACTTGATTTATATTTGAAAGTATTTTTCTTCTTCTCCTTCTTCGTTCTTTTCCACCACTTTTCCCACACTCTGGTGCGAATGGTGCCCTGGACTTGGCCCAGTTTTAGAGCCAGTAACAATTTACTAAACGTAACACTCTCGTTAGAAGATTCCTACGTTGTGAACAACGCATGTGAATCTTGCTCGAGTTATAAGGCGTGATTAGCTAAAGCAGGGCCTCTCAGGGTGCATGCGCGTGGTGCATGCACTGTGCACGGTGCAAAAGACGACTTGGCTTGGTTGACCAGAGTGCAGACCCCCCACTCCTCGATTTGGAGCAATAGCGCTTACTCTCTCTTTCCTCACGCCTCTCTCGCTCGCTCCGCCTGTCTCCCTCTGCCCCACTTGCGCCGTAGCGCTCCAAATCTGGGCTGAGTTGAGCCGAGTATAGCCGAGTAGAGCCGAGCTTAGCCGAGTAGCCAAGAGACGAAGCGTTGATCCGAGCTATACCGAGCGGCACCGATGCACAGTGCACGGAGCTCTTGCGCCTCGCTCTGCACGCGTGAGATTTTGGGCGTTTGAGAGGCCCTGAGCTAAAGTGTCCGTTGTGGGCATTGCAACGTAGTGCGACTCCGATGCTGGTATATAAGCACGGACATTTAGGCAAAGGGATTAGTGTGGCAGTCGTGTCGTGCGTTAAATCCGGCCACGTGAATTATGGTGATCTTATGACCAAATGCGTCCAAACAGGACCAAGTGCTATTATTCTGTTCTTGGCTGCCGAAGGACAAACACCGGTGGACATCCATGCAGACTGTGTATGGGGCAGCTTATCCGCCGGAAACCACCGTTGTGAAATGGTGCACCAAGTTCCGTGCGGGTCGCGAAGGACACAAGACGCCGGTCGATCTGGGAGGTAAGACTCATTCATTACGGACAACAAGCGGGTTGTGGATGAGGCGAGTACCTGCCCTAAAATCCCGATTTTTCCCTCAAAAAGGCCTTGAAGGTTCGACGCTTCCTGTCGGAGGAGGACACGGTGTTTTACCACACAGGAATGTCGGTGGGATGAGTGCCTCCATGCTCACGGCATTTCTGCCTGATTGAAATCCTGATTAAGGCCGTCGAACGGAAACTTTTTGATCTCCCCTTATACATATGAAAGCTCGCTGAAGAAATAGCATCTTCTATAGGTATATGCATGAAACTTCAAAATTTGATGGATGTGACGTGGAATGACATAGTTCTCATTGCCATCACTGGACAGTATGGATTACCTAACATTAAAGCATCCCTACCACATAATTCCAAAACAAAGTGAGGAACAGATCGTTAACGACACCTGCGCTTTCATATCAACCACTTACGATATGAGAGTAGAGCAATGGCTGCCGTCACTCTTTCCGGGCTGATCATCGCCCTAATATATATTGCAATATGAAAGTGCTTGTGTGTTTGCGTGTTTGTGACTAAACCGAGATGGATCAACGGGCCGGAAATAAAAGTACGTTTGGCAATCTGTCCTTATCAGGGTATGCACTTTGCAAATTGAAATAAAAACATACAGTAAAAGTCTGTTGCTTTATTTAGTACATGAGTTCTTGCAAAGGAAGTAGCAGAAACGTTTTAGTGATAAATTAATGCCATTGATCACTTACATCACAGTATTAAAATGAAATCGACTAGAATAATAATCTTCAAGTGTGCTAATTCTCACTTTCAAATGGCTTTTGATATACCGTGCTACCGTGTGTTATCTACATGCCAGAATTACTTACTCTGTTATTTATGGCTTTAATGACGGAATGGGAAATAATTACACTCGTTGTTGTTTGGGTATTCAGTCCATAGACTGGTTTTATGCAGCTCTCTGTGCCAGCGTATTCTGCGCTAAACTTTTCATTTATACGTGACTATTATATCTTCTCTAATCTGCATGTCATATATATAATTTGGTCTACCAATACCGCTATTACCACCTAACACTTCCCTCAGAAGCCAACTGAACAAGTCCTGGGTGTCTTAAGATGTGACCTATCATTTTACATCTTCTTGTCAGATTTCACCATAATGCAAATTCAAGTAACTCCCGGCTGATTCCAAGTTTATTAACGTACCACGGGATATTCTGAAAACCCAGCTTCTTGGCCTGGTGCTGAAGACCATTATATATTTGGACGGAGGAAATACACCGTATGGAGGCACAGGATCGAAACCCTGCCTGCTACAGTGAATTTTATATTTCACAGTATTAAACTGAATTCACTCCAGCAAAGGCTTACTTGAATACCGTAAAGCATGACATTTAAACAATCAGAAGAATGCTACTGACATAAAAAGTACTTACGAAATTGAGGAAGAATGTGGTCTGCTATCTCCACAACCTCAAATTAAAGCTCCTGGTTCTACAGAATGAAGGGTAGAAAATCTTATGTTATTGCTTGGGTCTACTAGGCATGTATTATGTAACATTGCAATGAGTCTTCAGCTTCGAAGATCTGGTTATTCAATAAAGTATTAATTTATAAACCGAGGGACAGATTATAACGATCACATCACAGATGTGAAGTTCTTTTATCCTTACTCCAGACACCAGAAACTCCTTGTGGAAGTTTATAGTGAATGAGGCATACGAGAGGAAAGTTAAATACTTCACTGCCCTGTACTACAGCAAACACTACTATAACTGTGAACTACCAGAGATAGTGTGGGAAATCCCTTAAAAATTAAGGCTCATGTGTATTTATGATTATAAGGACAAAGTTGAAGGAAAACAAATAAGCAAACGGGATAGTAAATTAACCGTAACTATTTGCTCTTTGTTTGTTTCAATATATTTATGTCCATCTGTTATTCAACAGCATGTATTGTATTGTAACGATTATTGGAATGTTTCATCGCTTCCCAAAGAATTCATCATATAATTTTTTACTGCTCATTCTCCAGAACTTACTTATTTCGAATTCATTTGCTCTTTTCTTGGAAACTAACGTGTAACGTTTGTTTTAAATACCATTATTAATCTTAAAATAACTAAATGTCTTCTCCAGCAAGCGAAAATTTTATGCTATAAACTCACAACAGACCATGTTATACAGTACTTGAAGGGCTAACACAAGCAACCTTCAGATACAATCTCCATACGAGAATGATCTAACGGTGATAGGTTTCGCTGATGCCATCATAATAGCCAAAAGCAAAGAATCAGCGTTGTAACTGTTGAAAGTGGCTATCTAAAGCTTTACAGAAATTTGGCTTGCCGTAAATCCGAGCAAGTCGATCGAATTTACCGTCTCCAAATATAAATTTAAATAAGATCCCATAGCTATGCATGATTCATGCACCATTCCATTGTTAAAGCATGAAGATCAGATTCGCTATTTTGGAGTAACTTTTTCTGATTAAACGAAATATAATTAATCTTCTGTAATAATCAAGCTGAGTTCAAACCGTGAATAATCACTTTATTTACCCTTGCTACAATCTGATCAGAAATTTTTGTTTCTTAAACTACACAATAACACCCACTCTCGTCTAACCTTTTCAAACACCACCACCTGAAAAGTCCTAGAACTATTCCCAAATGACGCAGACAAACTTGTGATGTTTGGGACATCACTGAATGTTTTTAATTATTGAACTATATAGTTAATTGATAATATGTATATATTTAATCACTGATAGGTCATTTTAAATTAATATGTATATATATATAGGGCTTTTATCATCCATTTCAATCATCATTTCATTTCTTTGTATCGCGGCTATAAGGTATTCTGAACGAACAAATTATTGGGTAAAGTATTTCAACATCACGCATATTTATAACTTGCAGTAAATTTTCCAATAGCCGTTGTGAGGTGACCAGAGTCAGCAGGCTAATTTCAGCCCAGTTCCAGGAAAAGTACGTCATCGAGGTTACGAGAGATATTACCCTCTCCACCTCATGAAAAGACAGTTGATACATTATTAACACCCACTTTTCAAACTCAGCTTCGAGACGCTTTATTTCAGCGGGAAAGTTCAGCCTATGTGAATGAACGTAATGAAGCAACGTGATGGATGCACAGCTATACAAGGGAGAAGGGATGAGACCTCGAATCTTACTGGACCATGTGATAGGGCTGATGGAAGGAGACTTTTGAACCAATATATACCACCGACAAGGGCTGGAGAGGACACTAACATTCTCATTCAGACTCACATTCAGATTCAGATTCGGAGATTCGGACATTCTGATTCTGATTCTCACGCTTGGAAGATACTCTTACTACGATTCTACGTCTACACATCGGAGAAGATTTTAACTTAGTTCACTTCGCATCTGAGTATATTCTACTCAAAAGTTACTCTCATTGGGACTTGTTATCTCAATGACGAGAGGTAGTCAACGGGAGACCGGTTTCTGACTGGTATAGGGAAGGAGAGCTTTTATTATGAATTTAGCTACGCTACTGTTCCGTAATACGGAAGAATATGAATGTATTCTCTCGATGAACATAACCCATGGTGGTTTTGCACTTAAAATTAGGACTCATTACGACTTTATGTAAGGAGTACAATAGGAAGTGTTAAAGACAGGAAATGTGGATGTAGGACTGGAATCCAACAATAGATGAGGCAGCCTGTACGAGAAATCCACCCATCTTCAGCTTCAAGACAACAGAGTCTACATTTGGTGAGCTTATGGCATAAGTTACTGCAAGTCTTCGCGCAACAGTTCATTTTCTTAAAGTTAATTTCATTCACTTTTTCTTTTGCTTCCGTAAGTTCAGATTTCGTTAATACGCCGTTACGTCACGTTTTCATCTTAATAAATAGCTGTTTTAATTTGTATTTTATGAAATGATTATTAATGATCCTTAAATTCCAAGTTAGTGTACTTAATGATTTGTGTTCCGTTCACCCCACCCCTGGGAGTTTTTTGAGTCTCATTACGTATTTTTATTTATTATTATTATTATTATTATTAATTATCTACTTTTGTTTTCAAGCCATAAGCTTGAAGACTGGCGCCCTTGGGATACTGTTTCTGGAGAAACCATGACATATCATTTATTTATTTTAATATTAAAGTGACTCGCCACGTTATAAATTGGTCATACATCTATGGGCTAAGTGGGTACGTCACAAACTCATCTGAAGTGCAAGTAAATGCAATTCCCCATCTGTTCTTCGAAGTTCCATACTCAACGTTATACTTGGAGAAAATATTTGAGGGTCATGGTCTTTTCTTTTCGACAGGGAAGCCCGTCCCCAGCATATTAACACTTGTATAACACTTCAAATCTTCGGAATACCCAATACTGTATCCTCTTTAGATTGTCTATCAGGCCTTGCTATTGAAGAAGATGGAAATCTCAAGATTAACACACTCTCCGGTAAAATGTTTCCGTCAAAACTCGGAAACAGCGAATTGTTTAAATGGAGCATTGTACCTCACAAAGTAAAATGGATAACGCTCTTGAAGGAAAGCACATCAGTGAAGAGTCGGCTAGGAATTCATGCAATGAATGGTGAAATGTCATTGAAGTGACCGCCAGTTTCTCTGCCGCTCGAACTATTCCGGGGAGGTGCCATGACGGCAACCTGTATAGAGAGGAAGCAACCTTTCCACACGTTCTGGGATCATGCCCGCATGGAGAACTTCTACAGAATTTTAGATACCATAATATCCGGTCAAGAATGATTGAAGCACTAAGAGGGAAAAGCTTCAAAGTGTATGAAGAAGTGCATGGCTAGGAGACAAATGGCAGTAGCTGGAAAACCGATAAGTTATACTTGCCATAAAAATTAATTCTTCATTAGACTAAATAACAAACTCAACGGTTTTGTACAGTGGACAACCTGCTAACGTTGATAAGAACAATTTTAAATTTATAAGACTACCATCCTATACTACGTTCTAGAAGAGATCTCAGTCATCGGTCTAATGGTGGGAGCACGTACAGCAATCCCTCGTCTCCTCGCAGATTTATGGCGAACTATTTCTATACAGACTGACGTCTTAAAGAAGATCACCGTGTTGGCCCTGAATGGATCGGTCTCCGTCTTCAGAATCATTTGCTAATCAGAAGCAACAACAAAAGAAATAAACCATAACGAACACTTAAAATTATAACCAACTATAGATTTGTTAGTCAACACAGAAATCTATGCAATGCAGGGTGCATAAACCCTAGTTTTATATACTGTATATCGTCGTTTCCGGGACAAAACCTCCTATGTGAAATATTTTATCTTAGAACTTTGGCTAGTAAGGTTCTGTCATCTAAGGTGCAATATTGTGTGCATGTTGTCAAGGCATTCTCGCTTTTCATAATGTATGTGCCGCGGGTCAGTATATATCCAAAAATATTATCAGATAGGAGGTTTTGTCCCGGCAACGACGATATGACATTTTAAATGATACAGTATATTCCTGTACAACATGCATATCAGCATAAAAAGGAATTCCTGACTTTGACAAGCCCAGAAAGCTCTGTCCAGCAATAAATACATTCACGTATGGACGTACTGAATGTAATGAAACGTTTTACTTCAAGTTCCTGATTGAAGAGCAATGCCGCAAAAATATAGTTAGTAAACAATCAAATCAATGGACACAATTAAGTAGAGATTTTATCTCGAAACCAAAATCAGTTGAAGATACTATATAAATAAGTATTGTGGGAGTATTGACTTGGTGTAGGTGTAGGTATGTGATGAACTTAAGTTTTAACGACCGTACCTCAACGATTAAACAACTGATGCTGAACGGAGGAAATAATATTAGAACGGAAAATAGAAGGGAGTGCTTCAACAGCAATTCATCTTAAAGGCAGTTTACAGAGCGAGTTGGCTGGATGGATTTTGTCACGTAGCTCTTAGCTTGCATTCTGAAGATAGTGGGATTCAACACCATTGTCGGCAGCTCTGAAGATGGTTTTCCGTGGTTTCCCATTCCCAAACCAGGCAAATGTACCTCAATGAAGGCCACGGTCGCTTCCCTCACAGTTCTAGCCTTTCCCTAACACGTCGTTGCCATAATATCTGTCTGTATCTGTAAGACGTTAAACAAATAGCAATAAAAGTAAGGTAGTTTACTTGCAACTAACTAATAAACTTATATACTCTTTTATTTCATAATATTAGCAATGGTTTGATTTAGTAGGGGAAGAGGTGAAGCGTTCCAGATAGATAGTTCTTCAGGATTACTGAGAACGGGGGAAATCGTTAGTCAACGTTTGGCTAACAGCACCTTGTAATGTTCACATAAGTCTCACCTGCCGAAGAAATATAATCCATGGAAATGTTCTTTTTAATCATTGCTTTTCTACAAGGGGATGCATCGTAACGTACATAATAATTTACAACTTAACATTTGGTACGACGGTGAAGCTGAAGCTGGGGTACTTTTTTCGAAATACCATAAACTGTGCTTCAAAATGAGTCTATTGACATAAATGTTTTAAGCAAAGAAGTGCACTTATAAAATCATAGTACAATACATTTGCGCTGAACTATAAACTTATATTAAAAATCGTGAGAACTTCCAATGAGTATTTTTTAACCAGAAAGGAAGCACCATTAAACCAACGTTTCCATAGAATCACGAATTCGGAGTAACAAAATTGACAGAATGTAAGATGTTCGTAAATCGATTATATAAGTATTGTGAGAAATCATTTGACCATTGAGTTTTAATACTGAATAGTATTAATGAGAGAGATAAGATATTGTCGGATGAAGTAGTAAATCGATGGAATCATATCGTACAATTGTACCTCTCAGGCATGCAGATATATATCGTATATGGATGTGAAATTAAGGGTAATTAAGGGTACGTGCGACACATTGGTTAAATGGTCAGCGTTGAGGCCTTCGGTTCAGAGGGTCGCAAGTTCGTTCCCAGGCTGGGTAGGAGATTTTAATCGCGTCTAATTCTTCTGACCCGGGGACTGGGTGTTTGTGTTTGTCCCAACGCCTTCTACTTCATACTCAGACAAAACACTACACTACCAACCACCACAAAACATCCCTTCATATAGGGTTGGCGTCAGGAAGTAAAACAGGTCTAAATACACATGTGGGACACAGTTCGTACCCGCGACCCCACAGATGTGGGAAAGTTGGTAGAAGAAGAAGAACATAGAATCGTACTAAGTAGACGGAATTAAATTGGATTGCAACAGTTATGCTACCAGTCACTGAGGGAAGTGACACAGAGCAAGACCCTACAATAAACACTGTTTCACAAATTCATAGGGTAAGGTTCATCAGTAGAGTAATCTTTATTCCTACACGAGGAAGATAAAAAAAAGAATATTTTCGAAGAGCACAAATTGCGTAATATATACGTACATCAGGAGACATAGGAGATAATGAGTGGAGAAGTGTTAAGTTATCATATGACTTCGAAGTATTGAGAGCGCATGGCAGTCATAAGGAAACTGAATAACTTAATACGCTTGTAACATGTAGTCTCTTCGTTATTTCGTAAATTTTCAATATTCTGCTATATCAAGTTGTCTCCTTTACTATAACCTCTGGAAATGACAGTCAGTCACTGAGAAGGTTGCTCTAAAATGGAGGCGGTCGTTTCGGGCCCCCGGCGCTGAGACAATAGCACGCCGGCATATCCGTCCCATACCACAGCAGGGCACTGATGGTACAGAAGTGACCAAGCAGAATTTCTTCTCTTCAATTCCAGTGCAACAATGCAGTGTTTATCAATACTAATTAGTTGTAGGGTAACATGTGGCGTCTCAAGTGTTGGTGACATTCAGTGTACTTTAGTGAATCTATCCGTGAATATTCTGTAGTTAATTGAACCTGAATATGATCCTGTTTCGACATTTAGATACACTATAAAAATATATATGTACATATTGAACCCTTTAGGTCCATATCGAAGGATACCTACCTATATTACCAATCAGCAAAGTTCATGAGATCTGTCTCTTGGGTCGTATCGGGTTCTTCGTCACTTGCTGAGGTAAAGGTAGGGTTCAGTATTTCTAATCTATCTACTCAAATGAAAGGTTGGTTTAAAATGTTCCTATTTATTCAATTCCTTCATGTAGCATTTCTGCTATATCCACGGTATCATTTAACTCAATTGTGTCCACTGGACACCACAATTACTTTACATAGAGGGTCAGAACACTGGTGTGAGCCTTTGACGTAACTGCCTGATGGGCATTCTGACTAGAAACCATTGTCTCAATTATTAATTAAAGAAAGGAAAGTCTGGAAATCCTTATATTCGGCTTCCATGTGAGACTACATGTACCATCAATGTGATTCTTTATGGTCCAGCCCTCGTAACACGAACTCTGGACTCTGGGTATAATTAAGGCAGTCCAATCGGTGTGTGCCACACAGTGGTTATACGGCATGGACCCTTAATTGAATCGATGTGACCTGCGACTATGTCATGGACCGACATCTAGACTTCTAAGTTCCTTTAAAGTCATTGTGGATGATGACCGCAAGGAAAATGATGCCACAGTGGCATATGGCCCTAATCTAAGTCACTGAGGTTGATGACCCCCTGACCATCCATGTTTCTAATCTGAAGGCTAAACACAATTAAGTTACATCGGTTGATGACCAAAGTTTCCACTTTACTATCCCCAGCATATTTCTGCTCAATCAAACAAACTCAAATAATACAACAATAGCAATGCTCACAATACTTTGTGGCAGTAAAATCCATTACCTTCGGATATGTCCCCTTCGTCGTTACGTTAACATTTACACATTCCCCAGAAACAAACTAAGATTTCCAGAATGCATCTCCAAGTCATTCGCTTGATTTAAAGTTATTTCAAAATGCGGTTTCACTGAATTTAATAATGAAATTTAAATGATTTAATGAAGTCTTAAAGAACAACAAATTCTATCTCCGCGGACTAATGGTTTCTTCACAAATCCCTCCGCAATTGTGATATAAAAATTTTGATACTGTGATGTTTATCTGTTGATTCCGATGGCTGGAAAAAGAACTGTTACATCATTCATGTCCAGTTTATGTCTTGTTTCATGACCTCACACTTTAAGTTTAATCTAATCCTAGCCATTATTAACACTTGGATAATCCTAATAATTATGTACAAACCAAAAGCAACTTGCCATATAATTACGATGTCATATCTCGTCATAACATTTTATAAAGTTTGCGCATCCCTCACACACAAACAATCATCACTACCATCGCTCTATATTTTGGACAACCCTGAATTTGGCTAATCTCGTTCATTATACTCTAAGTCTACGGCATCAAATGCACATTACGTTCCAAATTAAACAAATTTTACAGTATCTAATAACACACACGTTATTCCCGGATGGAAATTTCAACTAAATCCAACATTTAACGTTATCTCCTGCCGAGGAATGCAATCTCAATTCCATGCGTAACACACTTTGCATGTCCCGTTATCCCAGCGGTGAACCCCTATCAGCTGACGGCATATCGCCCCAGTCTTCTTGGCAGTGACATGAGACATCTGTCGTTCTACCTAACTGGCCTCGCAGAATGCAACCTTTAAACTCTACCGAAATAATTAAACAAATACGATATTTCTAACCAACAAAATGCACATAGATTATACTTCAAAATGCCCACAATAATTATACACGTCCAAATTGATACCGGCGCGGATCCTTGTATACTGCTTTCCATTCCCAACATTATAAAATCTTCCTCGGGCTTCCACAAGTCCCGGCTTTATTGACAGGTCTCCAACCTGATTCACAATTCTCATCTCGACTCACACGACAAAACTAACCTCTGTTTCCCAACTCACGACTATCACTGGCAAAAGAACTGGAATAAAATCCTTGCTAGTATCCATGACCTCTAGTAACGCACAACGCTTTAATAATGAAAAACTTCGTATAAAATGATATCGTATTTTAATAACTGGATTTTCACACAAATGACTGTAAAATTCTACTAAATCCTTTTTCTATTTTCAGTCAGACACAGTTTAAATGGGCCTAGGAAACGTTTCACCCCGTGACCAAATTCATCACAATATACTCTCACCCGACAGCGCGCTTCCACTCGATTGAAAATGGTTAACTATGGATTTCTTATATTATTTACGTCAAAATTTCAGACAGAAAAATTTTACGTCAAATGAACATCTTAATTTGATGTCACAAAATATAGGTACTAAACATACGGAAATGACGATCCACATTGGACGTGATATCATTTCGAAACCCTATTTAATAACTTTTTACAACATCATGTGGCACTCGCAAGACTTCAAAATTTTATCCAAGTGGAAAATAAAACAAATGACCCTTTTTTCGTCGTATTCTGACATTTACAAAAACCACATAGGGGCGACCAACTGCGTCGTGTATACCCCATTCAAATACACGTAATTTAGACATCATGAAACAAGATATAATAGGTAGTAAGATGGTAAGTCACATACCTTAGGTGGTCACGCCAGTATTCATCATAGGGCTCACCTGCGACCCTGGCATTTTTATTTATCCATTTTTACATTTCTGGCTTTACGATCATTTTATTCTTCCGGTTTCCTGGAAATAAAGCATAAAAAAAGAAAATGCCCTTCAGTTGTTATTGTTGAGCGCACACGATGGACTGTAACTATTTCCGCACACGAATTACTTTCTTTATCACATAAAAATTTACTCGGTACTTTGACCGTCCTATCTGGTACAATAATTTCCACTCAAGAAAACTATCTCCACATGGAGTCAAGACCCCAGCCATAATGCCTAAAATCTGTGGGTTGGACTTAGTCAACTTTTGTTGTTCGATTTCACAGAGCAGCTCAACCCTCTGTCGTCACCCTCGTAACACAAAATGCAGGGGCTTCGTCATGGCGTCAATTCTTATTTATAGCAGCTACCCCCACTCTCCGGGCATCTCCCCTTGCCGCCAAGAAAATTTCTATAACTTTTTCTGACTTAACTAAACTGTAATTGGATGGTGTTATGCATCACTTGACCAAGCGCCAAAAGTAGATTTTGAGATATTGACACAAACGCAAAATCCTTTGTATTAATTCACATTTCCTGTTAAATGTGAGGCATTCTATACCAAAATGAAGACAGAAACATAAATTTTCTTCTTAATGTATAAAATTTAGGGATATTGGAAGTATATTGACGTAATCTGAGATAATGGCGCTTGGTCACTTGATGCTTTATTGCGGTTACCTTAGTTTTTTGTTTTGCATCACTTGACCAACAAATAAAATTGTCATTTAGTAATCGAATGGACTTTTAAAAATTCAGTGCAGTGTAAAATATGATACTTGTTAACTAATGTTATTGCTTATTTAAGTTCAGGATTAAGTTAGGCATAACAGAATACAACATGACATAGAAAAACATGAATTTTAGAATATAGTATAGAAATTACACTGGTGTAACTTAATGCAGGATTTTAAGAATTTTCGAGTTCAAAATCCATATTTCCACAATCAGACCCATCTATATCATCGTCTATTCCAGGATCACTAAACAGGTCCTTATAGAAAGGCTTAGCATCGTTGGGAATTAGCTTCATGAGGGAGCGCAGGTCGTTCAGCTTCGCTTCTGAAACTGGTTTTCCATTGGGCCATAACAGAGTGAACAGACCATGTAGAGCTGATCCATTTTCATTCTGAAGTCGGCGACGAACTTAAATAGATCAATGAAAATTTAAGTACATTTAGTAACGCGTTTAACATACCTGAAATTCGTTTACTGCAGTCAAGTGTTGTTGGTTAACTTTTGCTGGAGAGAATGTTGTGGGATCTACACCTTCAGTTGCATGTTTCTTATCAGATTCTTCCAAACCAATTGGAACAGCTTCCTCTGTTGTATTATTTTCCTTGAATAGTGGTTCATCGATTACAAAAAAACATATTTTAGGGAAAGCTAGCAAACGTGCATACACATTTTGAATTCCTTATTTACAAGTGTGTTTAACAGGATATTGTATCGTGACATATGATATCTAATAGGTGTAACGGTAACGGACAGCACCAACTTACCACAAATTCGCATAATGTAACCAAAGAATTTCGGTCATCTGTCAATGAACTCAGCGTTATGAAGCTGTTCGTCGACTGCCAGTGATCTGCGTTTATTGAAATGGGCGTAGCGTTTGCAGGTGTGATGGAACCCCCTAAAATATCCTTGGATTCCTAAGATAGGGACGTATTTTAAATACATAAAACAATACCTATAAGCTCTGATTTGTGAATTAACAGAAGATTATTGAAGCATCTGATTCTTCGCTAACAAGAGAATTCGCTTAGACCGAGATATATGATGATGATGTTCCATTGCTATGTTCTTAGACTTAAGCACTTATTACCAAAATGAGGGATTTCAGTGAATAAAGAAATGACACATTGCAGAGAAACAATGCAAATTCGAAAGCTGTGTAACAAGGAAGAAAACCTGCGCGTGAGACTGCAACACGGGAATCCACAGTTAGCATCATACGACCAAGTGACTGCACGTGTGTCGTGTGGTCATTTGATGCGTAATTCAGACTCAGAAATGGTGGTTGGTCACTTGATGCAAAACTTCTATTTAATGATTGAGAGGTTGGCGTTTGGTCAAAATGCATTTCCTGCGAAATCATATTGAGAATAAAAGTCCGAACTATAACCTATATAAAGTTTACACCTTTAGCTACCAGATGGTGCAATAATCTAAAAAAATCCATTTTGGCGCTTGGTCAGTTGATGCATAACACCATCCAATTACAAGAGTTCTGAAGGTGACTACATACTCGCTACATTTCTGGGGGTAGTGTTCATGGACATTTAAAATTTATACATGTTTAATTAGCTGGATAAATGACCTCATTTGATAGGCACTATATATTCTACTTGGCTTGAGTACGCCATATACACGAGCTCCTTCTGAAATAGTTCACAAAATGACTTCAGATTCTTCCGCCGTTGACACATGCGAATGACGTCACGTATCCCAGAGCGTGGGATAGAAGGTAATCACTCCCTCGCCACGTGTCAATTCCATGCTATCAAGATTCGAATTTCTTATCCAATTGACAATTTAATACATAATATTCTTAGGGCACAAAGGTCATGGGTTAATATTGTACCAGTAAAAGAGCCCGACTTTACGATTTATTTTTAACGCAAGAATGGAATAGTTCTCAGGGCTAAACTGGATGAACAATAGCTAGGGCTTGGTACAGGAGGCAGGGTCCTATCTACAAGAAAAATTTGAATCTGATTTGATAAGAGTTTATTCATGTAATGCATGATAAATTGCACATCACCTCATGGTAGATAGGGGTTGTCTTCCACATTGTCCTTTAAATGGCCCGGGTCTCCAGCTCACCAGGCCGCACCGGCTAGAACACGTTCCAGAAGATGCCCAAATACTCCATCAAGATGCGGACGGACCATCCAGGTTGGTTGCATGGAATATGCCTCAAGTTCCCGATGCTCGTGATGACCTCCGCTGGTTCCTGACGATGTTGAGGGTAATTACATTACCCAAGTACAATGAGGTTGGTAGAATCAATGCAAACTCCGTAAATGTGCTCTTCGTCACTAGCAGAATAAATCAAATTTCATGAAAACCTTGAGTAATGAGTTTTCTCACCACTAATAAAATCACGAGACAAAGTTCATAAAGACTTTCAAGAATCCACTCTTTAACACTCATTGAAATGACGAGTCCGTGGTCATGAAGACTTTCAATAATGTTATAGTTCATCAATGAAAAATAATTACAAGTCTTTAAGTGATCACTGGCAAAGATCACAAGTCTATGCTCATGGAACCTTCGAATAAATTTAGAGTTCATCACTCGTGAATATTACACGTCTTTGAATAATCACTGGCGAAAAGTTAAAGTCCAACACTGGTAAAGATTACAAGTCTTTGAATAATCACTGGCGAAGAGTTAAAGTCCCACACTGGTAAATATGATAAGTCTTTGAATAATCACTGGCGAAAAGTTAAAGTCCATCACTGGTAAATATTACAAGTCTTTGAATAATCACTGGCAAAGAGTTAAAGTCCCACACTGGTAAATATGATAAGTCTTTGAATAATCACTGGCTAAAAGTTAGAGTCCAACACTGGTAAATATTACAAGTCTTTGAATAATCACTGGCGAAAAGTTAGACTCCACACTCGTAAATATTGCAAGTCTTACTGGCGAAAAATTAGAGTCCTCAACACTCGTAAATATTGCAAGTCCCATTTATAAAGACTTAGAAAAATTCAGAGTTATTCAACACTCGTAAATAGTACAAGTCCCATTTATAAAGACTTAGAAAAATTCAGAGATCCTCAGTGAGACTGTAACCACACGAAGATAGCTTCCGACGATAATGGCAGCGAGTAGGGCCACGTTGACTACTCGACTGTCACTGACTGACTGAGATATCAGGCTATATTGAGCCCTGCTTATATTTGGTTTGGGGACATTACGTCACATATGCCATGAAGCTGGTTATCTCCTGAATCCCTCGACGGATTTTCTTGAAATTCAAGCATTGCGACGTTTATGTAATTCCCTTTAAGATGACATGTTGATCACGTCGCTACCACAATTATTATGGGAGTTGTAATTTTTTCTTCTTCGAATGTTCCGGAAGGTGTGACGCTTGAATCTGGAACATACGAGTTCAGGCTAGCTGCACGTGGCATGACAGGCGGGTGTTCTAACTAGCCCCTGCGGCTACGTCACGCATACAGCTGTTCTCAGCTTGCTCGCTCATCCTGCTGAATGTAAACAAACCAAGCTTGCACGGAGTAATACGCGTGGTGATAAAATACGATCAACTCTCAAAAAATATGCATGTACAGGTCGTAACCGGTACAATATATATATATATATATATAAGAACATGTCCTGACTGACTGACTGACTGACTGACTGACTGACTGACTGACTGACTGACTGACTGACTGACTGACTGACTGACTGACTGACTGACTGACTGACTGACTGACTGACTGATTCATCATCGCCGAGCCAAAACTAATGGACATAAAGAAATGAAATTTTGAGAATACATTTATAGTACAATGTAGGTGCTCGCTAAGGGAGGATTTTTGGATATACCGTCGCTAAAGGAGTGAAAAGTGGGAGAATTTTTAAATTTGTGTATCTATATCTCAAAACTTTAAAAGTTTACACAAGCAAAAATCGGTATTTAAAATACTCTTTAAAAATAAAGAAACAAGTATTTTTTGTTTTCCCAAAATCCCACTAGGAGGGGTGAGAAACGGTGAAAATGGATTGAATATCTTTAATGAGGATACTTATATCTCAGAA
This sequence comes from Anabrus simplex, assembly GCF_040414725.1. NCBI lineage: Eukaryota > Metazoa > Arthropoda > Insecta > Orthoptera > Tettigoniidae > Anabrus > Anabrus simplex. Next base: position 226,269,690 of record NC_090266.1, on the reverse strand, counting down.
ACTGATGTTATTACAAATCTGAAAATTTGTATTTGGATCTCCTTTAAAAATGAAGTAACACGTATTTTTTGTTTTTGAAAATCCAGTTTATGGGGGTTAAACAGGAGTGACAAATGGGGTGAATTTTTAGAAAAAATGAGAATATCTACGAGGTATATCTCAAAAATTTAAACATTTACAAACGTAAAAATTGGTATTTAGAATCTCCTTTAAAAATAAGAAACACGTATTGTTTTGTTTTCGGAAAACCCCAATAGGAGGGGTGAAAATGTGATTGAATGCCTTTAATGAGGATAGTTGTATATCCGAAACTGAAGATACTACACACCTGAAAATTAGTATTTAGAAACTCCTAATGAAATAGGGAAACACGTATTTCTTTTGGAAAATTCAATTAATCGGGGTTAAACAGGAGTGAAAAATGGGGTGAATTTTTGGAAAGACTATGTCTCCAGTATATCTCAGAAACAGAATGTTATAGGCGTAACAAATTTGTATTTGGAATCTCCCGTAAAAGTAAAGAAACACAGGTGATTTCTTTCCGGAAACTCCACTTAAAAGGTACTAAAATGGGGGTTAAAATTTAAAATGAGCATATCTATAATATAACTCAAAAACTTTACATGTTACAGAAGTGAAAAATGGTATTTCCATTCCCTATTAAAAATAAAGAAACATGTATTTTTGGGGAAACACCACTTTGGGGGTAAAAATGACTGAAAATGGGGTTGATTTTTTTATTAGGATACTGATATCTCAAAAACTGAAGATGTTAAACACGTGAAAACTGATTTCGGAATCTCCTTAAAAAATAAATATTTTTTTTTGCTTTCGGAAATCCAGTTAAAGGTTTGAGGGGTGGAGAATTGAAAAATTAGTTGAATTATTTGCATGAAGATGCTATTATCTCTAAAACGAAATGTGTTTCAGACGTGAAAATTGGTATTTGGAATCTGATTTAAAAGTAAAGAACCACTTATTCCCTTAATTTCGGAAAATCCAATGAAGGGGGAGTGTAAAGGAATTGAAAAATTAATTGAGTGAATTGTATGAGGATACACACATCTAATAAAAATTAAAGTTGTTACTGACGTGAAAATTGGTATTTTTATCTCCTTTAAAAACAAAGAAAAACGCATTTTGGGTGAAAATCATCTTGCGGGCGTGGGTGAAAAGGATTTGAATTCCTTTATGACACATATCTCAAAAACTGAAGATGTTACAGTCGTGATAATTGATATTTAGAAGATCCTTTACTAATAGAAAAACAAGTATTTTTCGGAAAATTCACTGAACTGCGGCGGGGGGGGGGGGGGAGAGGAGTGAAAGGAAGTGAAAAAAGTGAATTATTTTTATGGGGATACCTATATCTCAAAACTGAAGGTACCAGACGTGAACATTGGTATTTTGAATCTTCTTTAAACATAAAGAAACACGCCTTCTTTTTGGGGGGGGGGGGGTTGTAAATCATCTTAACGGTCTTGGGGTGAAAAGGGAGTTGAGACCGATTGATTTCACTGTTCATAATTTACGTGATTCTGATCATAAAACGATCATTTTTAATCTTTCCTGGGTTCGTTTCCAAGAGCCATATTTTCCTTTGGAGAACTTAAAGTTAGATTATAGTAGAATTGCCTGGCAGATAAATAAAAATTTAAACACATTTAAAATAAACGATAGGAATGAAATGACCGTGCAATTGTTCAGCTCTATAATAAGGTCAGTAATGCACGGAAGTATATCATTCGTGTCGCCAGAAATCCCGCGCAATTGCCAACGCGCGACATTGGTGCTGACCACATTGTCAGCAATGACAATGGCAGCAGATGTAATTTACTGCCAGGCAGCTGTCTTGCATCTTGCTGCGGGGTCCAGAATAATAATAATAATAATAATAATAATAATAATAATAATAATAATAATAATAATAATAATAATAATAATAATAATAATAATAATGATCGGGACCCTCGTCCAAATGTGCGGACCGCGCTGGAAACGGGTCCTGGCCGGATAATGACTACGAATGCAGTCCGGTCACTCATTGGATGGGTGGCCAACATCCGCATTTTTTACTGATCACAATTTTGCAAATTCATTAATATTTATATAACCAATCTCTAATAACTCACTATATTATTATACTTTTTCCAACTATTTACAAAATTCCACTAAACTGATGGGTAAGGAGCATTAAATTGCACCGGTACCAGCAACCGTAATCAAACCCCTCCTCCCGGCGGGAGGGAGGGTTTAAATTTCTAATGGACGCAGGTTCAGTACCGCCAATGCACCCAAGGCGACACCACGAAGGATCTCCTCAAGGATTTCATCCATATTAAAAATGCTTATAGGTAAAGATGGCAAAGATTTAGGGACCCAACTGACCGAGAGGTAAACCTGGTCCTAGTCCGGGAAAGAAAGATTGAAAAATGGGAGAAACTTTGCCGTAATCTCTCAGAAAACGAGTCAGTTCGCGAGTTTTGGCGGATTTCTCAGAAAACGAGTCAGATCGCTGGATCGGTGGATTATATATAAAACGTTAAGCATTTAATTATAAATTTCTGCATAATACCGTAGCGAAGCATTTCTTCATTTATAAAAGGAATAGAGTATATATATCCAAGAATTTAGATATTTTTCTACTCATCTGTGAAAAGGAACTGTTATAGTTGACCTGTGTCTCGGTTCATTACATCAATTTTGAGACTCTCTGAATTTGATGTGCTGGATTCGATGCACCAGTATGGCAGACGACTTTATATGGTTTAGAACTGCTATCATGATATGCGTTTCGGTCTTCAAATTTTCTATTCCCTGTGTTTCTGTTGATTGAAGAGATGTGTTAGTGTAGTAGTACAAATATTCCAGAGAGTGCCGTTTTAGGAATTAGACGATCGTCGCAATAAGACCTATGTGTGTCGGTGCGACATACAACCAAATGCAATAAATAAATAAATAAATAAATAAATAAATAAATAAATAAATAAATAAATAAAAGGAATTCTCCGGGGAACAGAGAACATGTAACTTACATGAAATCTACTGCGTTCTTTTGCTGGTGAGGAACACGGAAACACTGTACTTAATGATCACTACTTAGCTCTCTGTAGTCATCCAATCATCCTCTGCAAATGGAAGAGAATACCTTGAGTGCTGAGTAATAAGGGATTAAATACTGTTACTGTATTCAACTTGTACGATATGCTATATAACATGAGGTGGTTCTGTGCTAAAAGAAATGGCCATTTTGTTCTTTTAAACACGCTGGACCAAGAGAGAATATTATAACATCTGTACGTATTAGTTACGCACAAATGAAATACTGTGCACCTTCACCTCATCTCTTCAGCTCTGATATCCACATTAAAAATATCATCCCCGCCTGGTGTGAGGCAGGGGATTACACGCATTTCTCCATACATTCACTGCATTAAACGAAAAGAGAAAAGATAACAAAACAATGCCATTAAGCCCATTTGGGTAGGAGACGCTAAAAGCATCCCCAATCCTTAACATAGGGACTAAGTAGCCATATCCATGCCCAACCTTCTTTGTCCGTAGAAATTATCCAAGTGTTCCGTTTCTTTGTAGGCTGGGTGAACCTCAGGATCATGTGCCTGTCCAGAAGTTGATAACTCGTTTCTAAATGTTTCGGTGTGGAATGGAAGCCTCGCGACTACGCTGTTCCTCATCATATAAATGATCTCCTAAAATGTATAGTAATTGAATTGACGTGGAAGTTCTTTATAGGTATGTCGGCCTACAGTATAATGAGGACAGCATGCAGAAATTTATAACCTTGTTCTAAAAGTGTAAGAGCACAATTTCATTGAAAGCCATAGAAAATATACAACATTCACACAGGCTTACTATGTTTCGTTTATTTCTTTATTTTCATCCTTTTGTATGGGGAGGTTAGGGCTCAACGCCTTCTCTCACACTCAACCCCTTTACGGCTGACCTAATTTGAAAATTATTGCATCGACTGTGTACAGTATCTACAAAATACCTGAAGTAATGGAATAGAAAAATATTATAGGCACTAAGAGTTATATTGTTGATACTTAATATTTTATATCTACATTATAACATAACGATAGCTCTAAATCCTACCTGCTCTCATTCACTCTAACAGTCATACAAAATGTTCACTTATTTATAATGAAAGCTGGATAAGACCGCTTAAATGAGAACGAGTTTCGAGAGGGGAGTGTTAATTCTATTTTTATTTATCACCTTGTGTCTCCTCTCAAGGAGCCTGCTTAATGAATACCTGCATAATTAAAATTAGTGTTTAGTCTAAAACAATTTTACTCTCATAAAAACAAACCCCATGGCGCAACAACTCCAAAGGGCCTTGGCCTACCAAGCGACCACTGGTTAGGCCGTAGGCTTTCAGAGTACACGGTGTCGTGTGGTCTGCACGATGAATCCTCTTGGCCGTTATTCTTGGGTTTCTAGACCGGGTCCGCTATCTCACCGTCACTCAATTGTAATCATTTAGGCTGTATGGACCTCGAACAAGCCCTCAGATACAGGTAAAATCCCTGGAAAGGCCGGGAATCGAACTCTGGGTCCCCGAGTAAGAGGCAGGTATTCTACTCCTACACTGCGGGGCCGGCTTTTATTCTTTCATAGTTATACTGTTTTATTTGTCTGGGATTAGCTATACGAAAATCGATAAGAGATTAATTTAAGTTTTTGTCTGCTGTCTATCTGTTTGTGTTCATTTCTTGTTACAACATCATGGGAAAAAGATCTTAACACGATCAGACATATACATAGTACGATGAAAGCTCTACCGGCATATCTTGAGCAGGGAATGGAAGCCACGTGTTCCAAACGTTTTGCTGTCACTAGTTTAGAGTATTTACAGTTAGCATGCCAACTAAAAGTGAGCAAATTAAGTGAATAGAGTTTAATTGTGACATATCGCTGTCTAGTAAACGTATTGCTTCTCCTATCTCAGGTGTCGTGTCTTCAATTTGTTGGCATAAATACAATGGATTTCAGTGCAAATTTAAACGGTCGATGATTACATTACATGAATATTGATACATAAATGTAAGTACGTATATTAATATTTAGTTACATTTTTCAAAAATTCTGCATTTCAAATCAAATATTTTATTTCATCGCCACAGTACTTGAATTGTTTAGTTATCAGTATATTTTAAATCATACATTATAAGATGTAGTAGACTTAAGGGAGATTTAGTTAATATTATATGTCTGGTACGGTATTTCGGTTTCTGACACAGCCTTTCTTCGTTAATATAATATTATTTCCTTCATAATTTCACTCACTTAATCTATGTCAATGAAATACATTTTTGTCCGCTCATCGGCCAGAATTTTGAAAGAAAATATGCATTTGCATGTCAGTCATGACCATAATAAGAACAAAATACTATTTTTAAAGTTCCAACCCGTCTAATTTTCTGTGTGCATGTATGTAAACACATCACGAGACAATTACATGTAGTAATTTTTTGAAAATCGGTAGTTAAGGTCAGGGTAAAATGCGCTACAATCTAGGCTATACAAAATATTTTCACTCTGGGTGATATTGTAATTTAGGGAAAATTTTAAACAATAATTCTCAAAAATTCGCTTAATACTGGTCCTTTCAGTAAATGTTATATAACGAAAGTTCTATACAATAAAATATCATATATTATATCCAATACAATGAAATCCTACGAAGAATAGATACTAACAGAAATATACGAAAAATAATACATTTCCCTTTACTTCCTATATCCTACCGTTGTTAACATTAATATCACCGCAGAATCGTCCGACTCTATGGTTAAAAGGTTAGCGTGCTGGCCTTTAGTCACAAGGATCCGGGTTCCATTCCCGGCGGGGTCGGGAATTTTAAGCATAATTGGTTGATTCCGCTGGCACGGGGGCTGAGTGTATATGTCGTCTTCATCATCATTTCATCCTCATCTCGACGCCCAAATTTCTTATGGGTGTCAAATCAAAAGACTTGCACCTGGTAAGCCGAACATGTCCTCGGCAACTCCCGGCGCTAAAAGCCATCAGCGATTTTTTACCGAAGAATCCTTTGCATCAAATGGACGAGGAACAGAAAATTTTGCTCTTGCATGCAGCATATATTTTTTATCTTAGCAAAAAAGGTAACGTTCCGTTACTTGAAGGTATAGCTGTCTGTACCGGGAGGTACACCTCAACTCCACACATTCAAAAGATGCGCCTTAAGGAACTCTATATATCTAACCAAACATTAAACTGCTACTACATGAAGTTGGAACTTTAATCAGAAGATGTTACTACTGAAGTATTAAGTAATTGCGTTATTGTGAAGGTGCCTTAACTGACTGGATTTATTTGCTTTGTGTTCGTTTACTTCAAGAAGTTTGGACATTTCTCCATAGATGTCACTACCAAAACTATGGTCATGCACTCTGGTTCAAGGTAAAAGAAGCTGTTATGGGGAGAAATTTTGTGTTCATGTGTTTTCTCTAGTAAATCGACTTTCATTTGTCTTTTGAATATATTTCAAAGTTTGCAACACTTCTTTCTCATTCCGCCAATGAGAATTTTCTGTAATTATTTTTCAGCCTATCACAGGCTTCTTCTTGGTTTTTTTGGGTGTAACTTTTAAATTTACCAATAAAAGTGAGAGGGTGTGTCCGGACTAATCCAGAATCCTCTCGAAATTCCCCTTCGGGTATATAAGCTGATGCTTTTCTGGCTACCTTGTCTCATTGATCGTCGCCTTTCTGAGTGTGTATGTTAAGGCAGGAGGCGGGGCAACTCATTCTTCTGCAGGAATAACAACAGCCAGGTAATGGCCACATAAATTCTATCTTTATTGCTTTCTCCACAAATTTATCCGAGGGAAAGGTCCGAATTTCTAACTATGTAACCAGCCTTTTCTAAAATGTAAATTTTTACATAGCTTTAACTGTAATCCGGGGATAGAGAGTGCGTTACCCTCTCGAGCTCCCCTTCAACTTAGTTTCAGGTGACTACGATTTAGTACTGTTTTTCTTTCTTGTAATGTATTAATATAACTTCTTTCATTCGAGTCACCTCAGTAGCTTGGGATTAGCCCCTGTATTTCTGGCTCGAGAGCTCCGTTAGGATTTTACTGTTCATTTAGGAGTGCAAGTATACACCTCCAATCATTTTGTGTTCGGACCATTAATTCAACCTGTTATTACTTTTCCACGAAGGCCCAGTAGGTTGGGTACTAGACACCCCTGTGTTAAACTATTTCCATTGTAAATCGTGCCTTGAGAGGCCAGAAATCTTAAAAATTTGTGTAATGTTGTCTTGAGTAGGCTGTAAGAAATTGAGAGCATGTAAGCTCTTTTCTGGGTTTTGTTATGGTGAGGGGTGCCTCGGGAATGCTAAACATCGTAAATTTGTAGCAAGTGCTCTTAAATGGGGACATTTTCGTCCTTATCTAAACATTGAGATTTCACAAGTTTGTAAACTGGATCCGGTACCTCAGAATTTGTAAACTAAGGGCTTAAAGCCCCAAATTTGTAAAAATTCACTAATGTTGGGTTTTTCAAGTCTTGTTTCATGATTGCTATTTGTATCTGTAACATCATTATTTCACTGAGTGAAATATTAGTTAAGTTCGTCATTTAAAGAGAAATATAAACTTTCTTAAAGTTTTAATTCAATTTCTGATATCGTAGTTAGACCCATTCAACACCCGCACCCTTATTCACCTCTTTCTGCTCCACGGATATCACCGTAACACTATCGAAAGATGGGAAGACGAATGCATTTGTGGCTTTGCCTCACCAGGTAGAAGCCATTGTGTGAATATTGGCTGTGAGGAGTTGGAGAATAATGAAACATCACTTTCTTATCTAGACATTCGTCTGGATCACTCATATTATGATACTACTGGTACTTGACACACTGCTCTTTCGTAGTATACGTGCTATGGAGACATTGGTACGAATGGGGAGCAGGAGAACACTCCTCACCGCTGTCTAGATCTAGAATATCATAGCAGTGGAACACTGCAACTCAAATATAGTAGTGGTCGTGAAATGTGATGATCAGTGCCACTTTTCACTTGATTTATCAGTTTACCTGAACCAACTACGTGGCTGGCTTGTCAAAGACAGATATGATACTGTTGCGAATAAAACATCGTCTGTTTTACCACTATAATATATTTCTATTCAACCATGAGTGATCACTCACTAATTGCTGCCTATATACAAGCCTCTCAAAGGAAGTCACCAGCTAGACTGCCTTTAAGTTAACGAGGCTGTAATCTTTCTTTAGAGGCCTTCACACACGCAGCTATATGCAGAGGTTTAAACACACGGCTGTTGACTCCCACAGAACCTAATGACTCTTACTTGATTTGACTCCAGAGAAAGTCCAGTAATTCATACAGCCAAACACAGTGATCGAATTAACGCTGACACACGGCTCAACAGTACTGAACAGCTGGGCAATACTCCTCACAACTCTGCTTCAATTACATTCACGACAACTTCCCTTCTCGATGACACCATTTCAGTCCACAATACACGGCAACACACACACACACACACAGAGAGAGAGAGTACTCCAAGGTAGTACACAGCTAGTACTCTGACTCCGGTGGGACACAAACGACATCCAGTACTTCTGCCGTCTAGCTCCAGTCGCTCAGCCCACACCGCTACACATACAGTACTCAAAGGCAGTACACACACCGCACTCCACTCAGATACTCTGACACCTGTGGGAACCCGGCCGCAACCAACACTACTGTCACCCCAGTCTGAGTTCCGAACTCCAACTCTGACTGGTGGAAAACCCAGTACACACTTGACATTCCAACACTACTACCAACCCTCGTTCGCAGTGGCCTTGTATTTATATCTGGATGATGGATTACTAGAATATACTTAGATCGATTTGCAACAAAATAAAAACGCATTTCACCTCCCACAAAGTGCGCTGGAAAACCAGATGAAGAGAGCAATACACGGAAAAACAGGGGCTAGGACAGGCCTGGCATGTAGAAATATCTAGTTTGCAATGTAATTCAGAGCTCAGAGTTGTTGAAAAAACATAAATTACTCTACTCTATTTGCTTTATTTTGAATTTCTGATCGCAATATGCGCACGGCCCTACAAAGTCGCAAGTAATCTTTCTTAGCTATCACAATCGAATGGCTACTATAAATACTTATATCAAAAGAACTAAATATGTTACATGCGTGAAAATTGGTACTTGGAATCTCCTATAAAAGTACAGAAACACACTTTTTGGTGGTAAAAGCAACTTGGGGTGATGAAAACGGAGTTGAATTTGCGCAGAGGAATCGTTCAAGATGTTCAATTCCTTACTCGGCCTTATCATGGGCGAGAGCATGACTTGGTTTGCACATGCCTAACATATCGGCATTCTTCTACATTCTTTATATAAATTTAACGTACCTTTCCAATAAAACTTAAAGGAGAAGTAAATCGAAGGTAGTATACAGCTAGTACTTCCAAATATCGCTGCTTTTAAAGGTGATTCCAAATACCAGTTCTCACGTCTTCAACGTCTCTAGTCTTTGACATATAAGTGCTCATACAAAGAATTCAAGTAATTTTTTAATTTTTTCGCCCCCGTAAGCGGTTTTCGTAAAAACAAAAAATACATATTACTTTATTTAGTTTCAAAAGTTGAGGTTACATACACCCGTAAGTGGATTTGGAAGAATACTGCCCAAATGGATAGCTGAAGCTACGACGAAACTCGCGAAAAAGTAAGGAAAAGTTTAGAGAAACATCAGTCAGTGTACAATGAGTACAAGATTGTGGTGAATAATTTATTACCTTTTAAACAGAAACAATACCCGATACCTGAAAAACTATCTTCCGAGGTCAAATAAATTATCGAGGAGGTGTAGCGGAATGAAATTACTGCCAAATCACCTACCTCATTCGTAAATCCTTTTCTAGCTCTGACTAAACCAAATGGATATATCATAGTATGCCTAGATGCGATAGCCATTACTAAATGCATAGTACCAGAGTATCACCAAGCGCCTGCCATTAAGGACGTGTTGAAGATGTTTGGAGGCATGGAATTCTTTGGGATTGTGGGCTTAACCTCATCATTTCACCATATACCATTACATTCTGGGTCAAGCATGCTAATAAGGCTCGTGTTCGATAACCAGACATACATTTTTCATAGACTTCCATTCGGTTTGATGAGCTTGGCGCTCATCCGAGCATTGGAACGAAACCTCAGTCAGGAAGTAAAGGACTTCACGATACGCTATATCGACATCATTCTTTGCTCTAAGACATTTGAAGAACACCTCAGGAAAATCGATTTACTGTTGTCAGGTCTGAACAGATGCAACTTTTAAGTAAACTTGGAGAAATCCCACTTTTGTCAAAGTACCACGTTATTTCTTGGACATGTGATCGATGGAAAAGGAATTATGCCTAACCCAGTTAAAATTGCAGCTATAGAAAATTTTCCTAAACCAACCCAAGTGAAGCATATCAGACAGTTCTTAGGCTTTTGCCAGTTTTTTTGTAGATCATTGTATTGCCTACACAGAGACCGCAGCACCATTAGAAGAACCCTTGAAAGCGAATAATAGATTGAGATGGATCAATGATCATGATGAGGCATTGAAGAAGACCAAAGAAATGTTGGCAAATTGTGTCAAACTGGGATACCCGTTTTACGACCGGAGATATATTATCCAAACGGATGCCTCTAACGTAGGAATTGTGCCGTTCTTTTCCAAGAAACACTTCAATCCGAAAACAAGTTCACTTACATTGCTTTCATAAGTAGAATATTCAGATCTCATGAGCTGAAATGGACAACCACGGTGCTGCAAATGCTATCTATTGTTCTGGCATTAAGTCAATGGAAGAAATATATTTATGGATTTCCTATTACCATAAGGACGGGCCATAAAGCACTGACTTTCATACTGAAATCCGATGTAGGGAGCAACCGTATTTGCCGCTGATCACAATTTTTATAGCAGGTCGATCTAACTCTAGAGCACTGTCCTGGAAAGCTGAACATCGTAGCAGATGCTCTTAGTGGACACCCTAACCCAGCAGAAGCTACTTCTTCCTCTTCTTCATTCGAATAACCCATTGGGAGTGTACGATGAATCAACTTTGGTTACTTTTCATTGTGTTCGATTTCCTTTGCTTCCAAATTTCCTTCAGCTACTATTTAACTAGCGTTCCTAGTTGATGAAGACCAGAACATCATTGATAGATTACGAGATATCAGTCAAGAACCGGTTAACCACCCACCTAATAGTCTTCCGATTGATTACTTCAAGAAGGAACTCGAACCTGTAACTCCAAGATTCAATCAGGCTTAGAAGAATGCCACATCCTTTCATTACTTCAATAACCTTCTACATAAGTTCATTGACGATGTTCATACTAAATTTGGATTTGTTGTCCCACCCGTGCTCCAGATTCATCTAATTTGTTTTGGACACCACACAACTGGTCAAGCTGGTATTGACAAAGTGACAGCCGCACTGCAGGATACATTCATTTGGCCTCGTATGAGAAAAATGTTACAGCAAGTTTTTAGGACATGCGATTTTTAATGCCATTTGCTCGGGACGTCGACCTATACAGATATTTTGCCCCTAGGACATGCGATACCTGCCAACGTATTAAACGGAACACATTCCTACTTAAGCAAGCACCTAAAGCATTATTGCCTAGCAAGCCTGGAGAGCTATTCGGAATAGACTACCATGGTGGACTTCCCGACGGCCACCCTTGGATAAAATTCATTCTCGTCTGTATGGCCGACTTCTCTAAATTCTTCACAATGTGTCCAGTACAGAAAGCTAACACCATAATGGCGCTGAACCAAATTCAAAACAAAATCATGCCTAGGATAGGTAAACCAGAATGTATACTAAGCGATCATGGACCACAATTCTCCTCTCCGATATTCAAGAGCGAGCTTGAGAAGTTAGAATTCAAACATTTTTGAGATCTGTCCGTCACCCAGAATAGTACCCTAGTGAACGCATAATGCGAGAAGTGACAAATTATTACCGGAGTTTCATCCCCAAGGAACGCTGGAAGTTAGATGTCATTCCAATTATCACTGAAAGCATTAATTCTACTCTTCATGAATCAACCGAACATATACCCTCGGTGGTACATTGCAACGAGTATCTGGCTGGACCATGGCATGGAGTGATACCTTACCAAGTGACCCTAGACCGTCTTAAGAAATGTGCACTAAAACACGGCGGAACGAGTAAAAGCATAAGCTGAACGTCGCTTAAGCAGGAAGAGAAACAAGAGATTCTGTCGCCCGTTACGGATTAATGAATTAGTATTGGTAAAGAGACCCGCTACGTCAAATGCCATTGCTCGTTTTTACCACAAATTTGCAGAGTTATACATTGGTCCACTTCGAATTGTTCATGTTTATGACAATAACTCATACAAAGTTAGAAGCACGAACGATTCGATACAGAAAACTGTCAATGGAGCGAATCTAAAGCTCTATTACCAACCAGGCCAGATTAGAATCGACGATATAAAAGATGGAGAAGATATGGATGACGAAATGAGGATGGTGAAGAAAAAGATGACATCAAGGACGAGGAAGATCCGGAACAGGAGCCCGTGACCACGGAGGAAGAAGAAGAGGAATCTTTAGATGATGTGAACATGGTTGGTGCTGAAGATCCAGTCACGCCTAGTGAAGACTCGTGCGCTGAATGTAATAGCATTCAAAGGAAGTTCCATGGTATGCTAGATATACACTGACTGACAGAGCAAATGCAACACCAAGAAGGAGTGGTCAGAACTTTATGCCAATTACAGGGTAGACTGATGTCACTGAGGTATGCTCATGATGTGAAATGCGCCGCTGTGCTGCGCACGTAGCGAACGATAACTGGGACACGGCGTTGGCGAATGGCCCACTTCGTACCGTGATTTCTCAGCCGACAGTCATTGTAGAACGTGTTGTCGTGTGCCATAGGACACGTGTATAGCTAAGAATGCCAGGCCGCCGTGAACGGAGGCTTTTCCAGCAGACAGGCGACTTTACGAGGGGTATGGTGATCGGGCTGAGAAGGGCAGGTTGGTCGCTTCGTCAAATCGCAGCCGATACCCATAGGGATGTGTCCACGGTGCAGCGCCTGTGGCGAAGATGGTTGGCGCAGGGATATGTGGCACGTGCGAGGGGTCCAGGCGCAGCCCGAGTGACGTCAGCACGCGAGGATCGGCGCATCCGCCGCCAAGCGGTGGCAGCCCCGCACGCCACGTCAACCGTCATTCTTCAGCATGTGCAATACACCCTGGCTGTTCCAATATCGACCAGAACAATTTCCCGTCGATTGGTTGAAGGAGGCCTGCACTCCCGGCGTCCGCTCAGAAGACTACCATTGACTCCACAGCATAGATGTGCACGCCTGGCATGGTGCCGGGCTAGAGCGACTTGGATAAGGGAATGGCGGAACGTCGTGTTCTCCGATGAGTCACGCTTCTGTTCTGTCAGTGATAGTCACCGCAGACGAGTGTGGCGTCGGCGTGGAGAAAGGTCAAATCCGGCAGTAACTGTGGAGCGCCCTAGCGCTAGACAACGCGGCATCATGGTTTGGGGCGCTATTGCGTATGATTCCACGTCACCTCTAGTGCGTATTCAAGGCACGTTAAATGCCCACCGCTACGTGCAGCATGTGCTGCGGCCGGTGGCACTCCCGTACCTTCAGGGGCTGCCCAATGCTCTGTTTCAGCAGGATAATGCCCGCCCACACACTGCTCGCATCTCCCAACAGGCTCTACGACGTGTACAGATGCTTCCGTGGCCAGCGTACTCTCCGGATCTCTCACCAATCGAACACGTGTGGGATCTCATTGGACGCCGTTTGCAAACTCTGCCCCAGCCTCGTACGGACGACCAACTGTGGCAAATGGTTCACAGAGAATGGAGAACCATCCCTCAGGACACCATCCGCACTCTCATTGACTCTGTACCTCGACGTGTTTCTGCGTGCATCGCCGCTCGCGGTGGTCCTACATCCTACTGAGTCGATGCCGTGCGCATTCTGTAACCTGCATATCGGTTTGAAATAAACATCAATTATTCGTCCGTGCCGTCGCTGTTTTTTTCCCAACTTTAATCCCTTTCGAACCACTCCTTCTTGGTGTTGCATTTGCTCTGTCAGTCAGTGTATTTTACCAGGCAAGGAAATATAATGCGCACCTGCTGGAAGACGCGCAGCAACTGAGAGTCGAGAGAAGAGAAAGCGTGGGTAATGAACCACAGTGTTGAAAAATTCAAGTTTTCCATATATAAGAAAAGAACCTGTTCATATTTTTTTCTTCCCTGTTTGGTAGGAAGATGAGCCATATCATAATATGCTTCAGTTTATTTGTAATATTACTGTGGCATAATGCTAGTTAGCGCGCCGTATAGTCGCGGAGATTGAAGGCAGGAACCGTGGATGGCAATGTCATAGGCCGTGAGAGCCCCGTAGTGCTCCAGAAGGAACGATTACACCGTGTTGTAAATGGACTGTAAGCCGTGATTTCAATCATGTAGACCCCTACGATGTCGGCTTTCCCAAGTGCAGCAACCTGGAGGGGGTGATATTTAAACGAGGGTATGTATATAACAGTTGTCACAGGTTGATAAACATATTGCCCAGGGCTGGAATCATTTGAATTTTAAATAATTAATCCACCACTATGCAAAATTCCACAGATCTGACACCGCACACAATTAAGATCAGAATTATCGAGTGCCAGGTGTCGTTAATATTATTACTTGTGCTGAATTGAGGGATGTGCGTATTTAAAGGAGCGGCCGTTGACGTCTGGCTGTATCTTACAAAGGAAAACGGTTTATATACGGGGCTTACCTTCGAAGCTAGCGTCCTGTAGATGCTATAAATGCTGCGGCAAGAAAGGAAACGCTCTCAGTCGATACTCAGTAGACGCCTACTTGATTCTCACTTGACTCTTACTTGACACTCACATGATATTCGCTCATTGAATCTCACACATTCGTGCACTTACTGTCTCATTGTCTTATTAACGCGCTTCTTTCAATCGCCAAGTGCGGCGTGGCGTAATTCACGAGCCAACTAGGCATATTTATTTGTGAAACTTTTGTTAGATTAATGTGCAATCGCCCTAAGTTGCCTCACAAATGTTAGTGACGATATACAATATTATAAGTATTATTAACTCGTACGCGAATTGTGAAAATAACGTGTGCGAATCGTTCAAAATATAACCGCTGTCCAGGACTGATTCCCTTAATTTAGTGAAGCACAGATTGAACTCATTTCTGCTCGGAGGCTATAGTCAATAGTAGCCTAATTCTAAGGTTTTAATCATGTGTACGAACACGCTAAGCGGCCAGGTAGATGTTTCTGACGTAACTCTATAGTTCCAGATACGTCCGACTTCAAGCAGACGACAACAATGAAGAATTCTGGAGTCTAGCAGGGAACCTTCTTCCTTTCATCCCTGTGCTGTACAACGTCATCATGGGCTAGGCACGCATGACTTAGCGGTCATGTCAGTCGTCGCTGGTGGAGAAGTTGCTGCTAAGTTAAGTCCTTTTAGTTCTATAAGTATGTGAAGTAATATTTTGATGCACTAGTTAGGTTAAAATTAAACAAGTAAATTCATCTTTAAATGTAAGCCAGAGTGGCAGTTGCTTTGCTCATTTTAAGTAAAATTAAATACGTTCGGCGTCTATGAAATTCAAGGATCTGATCTAAGTGTTGTATATATATTATATGTGAACACGGGTCAGAAGAGATTAGATATACTGTAGCTGTATGTGTTAGGTATTCTATTTTATTCATGTGTGAATTGATTTTTAGATAGAATTTTTGGGTAGAATCTTCGTAATACCTAATGGGCTGAACGCCATCAGCCTCGCAATATTAAACGTATTAGACTAGAGACAGCATATGTTAGGATGATTCTGTGCATGACCCATTAATTTCAGCTGCGAAGAAATGCAACGGGAGATCTGTCAACCTTGGCAATAGACTAGGGACTTTGTGTACGGTGGCAGAGAAATTCATGAATGTAGCGATCGTCGAACCGAGGATCATTCATTTGTAAGGCTAGAGCCTTGCGAGTGGATATTCAAGGGGCTGAGATGGCAAGAGATTCGCGAGGAATGCCGCATTGTCATATTTGGAACTATGATTATATGAATTGGTAAGCCAGCCTGTTTTATGCGAGAGAATGTGTAAGGCTGGGAGCTATATTTTGTCACTGAGAATCTCGTGCCATTATGTAGCACTAGGAATGTCGGCCAGGTCCCGAAGTGATATTGCTCGGCCAGGTAGTAAGGGTCCCTTGAATCAGCTGTAGGCTGAGGGCTGAGCGCAGAGAGTTAAAGTGTTACAAACGATATCGGGACCTGCTTGAGATGCTGGTCCACAGAGCCCAATTATTTGGATACTTGTTGCTATCCGCTGATCTGTCCTGTCGTGTCAAGTTTTGCTAAAATGTTGGGATCGATACGCGGTGCCTCTATCAACTTCAGTGTATATTCTGAGTGGCTTAATTTTGCATAGGTGATTTATATATATTTATCTTGTGCTCCTTTTTGTTGTGTTCACTGTATTCATTTCTGTGCTGTGAAGTCTTTTGTTGATTAATGAGGAGCCATAGCCCGATTGTTAACTTTGGGAAGTAAGGTTCTGTCCTTATCCATTGCTCGTGGGTACGGACCCATATGATTAGAATCTGTGTTATTTTGGACGGGTAATTTAGACGCAATTCTGAACAAGTGTTTTATATATTTAAGTCCGAGTGATCGGAATGTACATATGTAAATTATCTAAATTGCTAGTGTATCGGATATTACTATCGCACTTAATGAACGGTTTTATATCGAACCTTCGGGCAAAGACCTAGGAACTTACCGAGAAAGTCACCAGAACAAATATAAATGTAATTCAAACATATTCCATATAAACATGTTTATCTCTTTTCTCTGGTTCGTTACCCGCTTTCTTATTTGTAGACTACTGTTAATAATGTTAATTCATGTAAATGTGCATGCCACTTTCTTTGACCAACAAAATGGCCGGTTCTTCGTTTTGTTTGCTATTTTTTTACTATCTAGTATGATGTTAATTCATGTTTTTCATATTTTACCCGATTACCTGCGTTTTCGTTCACTAGATGCATGTGTACTTATTTCCTGTCCGTATACTTTAGTATATTTTATTAATTAGAGATTTTATTGCCCACATTTGCACGTACCACGAGCTTTTCCCTTGAACTAGGCCGAAAATAAAACAGGATATGGTACAGGGGTTAGAGGAGTCAGATGGGGCTGTAATCTTTTACCTTTATTGCTGGCAGTTTACATGGATCATCTGCTGAAAAGGAAGATTGTGTCAAAACCCAGCAGTCTAATATCTTGGGTCTTGAAAATAGGTGTAATGTGCATGGTATGAAAATTATTCTTTTGGAGACTAAATTGCTGTCAGTAGGTAAGATATACAAGAGAATTAAATTCAGATTGGGGATACAAAACTGGAACAGACAGAAAATTTCAAGTATTTAGTATGCGTGTTCTCCCAGGATGGTAGTATATTAAGTGAGATTAAATCAAGGTGCAGTAAAGCTAATGCAGTCGACTCGCAGTTGCGATCAACAGTAGTCCGTCAAGAAGGAAGTCAGCTCCCGACGAAAGTATATTTACATCGGTTTGTCTTCAGGCCAACTTTGCTTTACGTGTGTGAAAGCAGGGTGGATTCAGGATAGCTTATTCATAAGTTAGATGTAACAGACATGGAGGTGGCGCGAATGATTGCTGTACAAACAGGTGGGAAAAATGGCAGGAGTGTACTAGGAATGAGGTGATGAAGGCTAAGTTACGAATGAACTCTATGGATGAAGCTGTACGCATAAACTGTATTCGATATTGGAGTCATGTGAGGCAAATGTAGGAGAAAGGGTTACCTAGGAGAATAATGGACTCTGTTATGAAGAGTAAGAGCTCGCGAGACGATCTATTGGAGACCGAGCCCGAATGTGCACAAACCAGAACGGTCATCACATCGAGCATTTGCTGCGATAAAACGTTGCCAGGGCAGTTGTGTTCCTATTTTTGTCTGATCTGTATGTGTCCGGCCTGATAACTAATCTGCCCTTCTTAGTGCCACAAACAACATCATTCACACACAGTTTGCATGAAGGCGGGTATTGAACTTACATTGCGTGCGGTATGTCTTAAACAAATATATCAAAAGTTTGTACTCTTCGCCGCTGACTCGAATCTCCCACCTGACATGCAAGCCCGCTCCGCCACCTCTTTACCAACTACCGTACAGTTCCGTACTGCACATTCGGCAGCTTATAACAAGTATTAGTTTTACTGCTGTCGCAATATCAAGTGTGTGTTTAGCCGGCTTCAGGTTCATATGATCTAGAATGAACACGCATGTCTTCCAGTGTTTAATACGAGTATAACATTACGGCGTCCTATCAGTGTGAGGCGGTAAACACCAAGATCACCAAGATATTTGGTTGTGTTGTCTGAACATACCAGCAGGGCAGATGTTTACAGGACGGAATGAATATTGTGGGTTGTATAAAAACTACATTGAATGGTGCGACTGAATCATGCTCTATATGACCTTGTAACGTTGTTTAATTATATCTGTATCTAGGAGGGTTAGTTCCTAAGTCATAGCTACTATTTTTATTGGCACACATACAGGATCTGCCTGACAAATGGAAATATACAGATGGGAGTGGGGAAACTGCTGTCGCAATATCAATTGTGTGTTTAGTCGGCTTCAGGTTCATATGATCTAGAATGAACACGCATGTCTTCCAGTGTTTAATACGAGTATAACATTACGGCGTCCTATCAGTGTGAGGCGGTAAACACCAAGATCACCAAGATATTTGGTTGTGTTGTCTGAACATACCAGCAGGGCAGATGTTTACAGGACGGAATGAATATTGTGGGTTGTATAAAAACTACATTGAATGGTGCGACTGAATCATGCTCTATATGACCTTGTAACGTTGTTTAATTATATCTGTATCTAGGAGGGTTAGTTCCTAAGTCATAGCTACTATTTATATTGGCACACATACAGGATCTGCCTGACAAATGGAAATATACAGATGGGAGTGGGGAAACTGCTGTCACAATATCAATTGTGTGTTTAGCCGGCTTCAGGTTCATATGATCTAGAATGAACACGCATGTCTTCCAGTGTTTAATACGAGTATAACATTACGGCGTCCTATCAGTGTGAGGCGGTAAACACCAAGATCACCAAGATATTTGGTTGTGTTGTCTGAACATACCAGCAGGGCAGATGTTTACAGGACGGAATGAATATTGTGGGTTGTATAAAAACTACATTGAATGGTGCGACTGAATCATGCTCTATATGACCTTGTAACGTTGTTTAATTATATCTGTATCTAGGAGGGTTAGTTCCTAAGTCATAGCTACTATTTTTATTGGCACACATACAGGATCTGCCTGACAAATGGAAATATACAGATGGGAGTGGGGAACGTAAAATGCAGGAGATTGTATGAGAAATGCCTAGTATGTTTACCAGGTGTAGGATATAAAGCAACGAAACTGTTAGCCAGGAAATCGTTGTGCTACGTAATATTCATTTTCAGAGATTACAATAACCTTTAAGGTGAACCCTCAGAGTAGTACCCTAGATTATTCACAACTCTTTGTCTATGATGCGGGAGACGTCGGATACCAGCCACCTCACCATATGTGAACTTTGCAGTCTCATGTTTCATAGCGTTGTCAGTATCCCCTCGTGCCACATACTTCTCCAATGCAATGGTTCTATCACTTTGGGAATAAGAACAAAATCGCACGGAGACAAGTACGGTTAGCACAGCGGTTGTTCCAGTGCTTCCCACGCTGCCCTTGCCTCGTGACATCCATTCTGCACGGATCCTGACTTACTACTGCAGTCCCATCGCCCTGTGCGTGGTACCTGTCCAATACACCGCCATCTCATGCTGTGCCATGTACTATGAGTGCCATGCTCTCCAGGATATATGGACATTGTATGGTAGCACCGTAAAAACGTGATGCAAAACTCTCCTATGTATTGCATTGCCCTGGTGGGCCATGTAGATGGCGACGCTCTATATCATGCCAAGGAGACGTGGAGAGGTGATTTTTGGTGCGGAGAAGGGTGAGACGAGAGCGGCCGTGGAGTATAAAAGGAACTGTTTCGGTATTCGCCTTAATGAGGAGAATGGAAAGCCACTTTCAGGACAGCCGGAACAGTCCACCGCCTCCGGAAGTCTACTCTACTCGGTGTACAATATTGAGGGTTGGCGATTAAAGTTTCCATTCCGTACCAGGACTGGGTACTGCAGGCCTTTTTTATGGTCACGTCCTCTCTCAAGCCATTGGGTTTTGTGTCAGCGATGCAATTTGCGAAGAAGGTAAAGAAAGTGGGTTCTCGCCCGTGGCCTAAAATTTGTCTCGGCATTCACTTTAGTGAAGGAGTATGTAAAATGCTGCAAAACCATTCTCGGGGCTGCCGACGATGGGGTCTAGACACTATGATAAATTTAATGACTTCATTTGTGGCTCTGTTATATTCAGGAAAATATTATTAGCATCATCTGGGCTTTGAAGATTATCTACATCTATTTCAAAATTGTCGTAACTTTTTGAAATCCAAAGTTCTAATCTGCAAATTTTTTTGTCCGACTTTGCGTTGAATTTCCATACATTTGTCAATGAAATTATGTCCTATTTCTGTGCGTTTTGAGGAACATTCCTGTCGGATATAACAGTTTTGGTTCTTTCGTACGAGAGAGTCCCTCATCAGCAACTTAACGAAGATGTGTTACCCACACAATACATAGTTAGTGTAACAGAACTCGTAAATACACCATCCCAGAAACCTCCTCAATGAGACCCGGGTAAGTAGCTTTACCGCGACGCACTGAAAATGAGACAAAATCCTGGATGGATGCAACTTTCCAAAAGGATTAATTATTACGAGATAACCGCAACACATCCGAATGATAACGGTTAAACAACACTGGTGGATTGGTATCCGCTTCATTTCACAAGAGTTTTGAGAGAAATTCTACCTACATCAGTAACAGGGTACGGAGAGTACGCCACTAATTGACAACAACAATGGTACAACTAGAAATTAATAATTACACACAGTTACACACAGTTAAGCAACATTAGGCGTGATCACTCTTCGATAGTAGCCCGTACACACGCACACGCACACGCACGAGGGAGCACTGTGAGTGCCTCTCCCTTACGACAATAATACGTACAAATTAAACTTAATTTATCATTCCGATACTAAAAAATGTAAACCTCACAATTTACTGACTATTAAAAGCCGAAAATTAAGATGCGTCCTGTGTCAATACTGTCTGGATCAGGAGTGACTTCTCTCCTAAGCCCTAAATACCTTTAGTGCGTACTCTGAAATGGTCGGCTGTAGGAAACCACAAATTCAAAAACACCGTAGGAGGAGCACACTAGTGCACGTGTTCGAGAAACCAGCTTCCTCCTATTGTCCACCCGATAGGAGAAAGCCAAAGGATGGGAAATATACATCACAGGTGAGAGATGTTCCATTATCCCTGATACAAGACCCGAGTGCAAGAAGAATCTAGGATATCATTAGCAAGGAAGAACATCTTCTTGTACCTGGATTTCATGTTTTGAATATTAAGAATTAGAATAAAAAATAATCGTACTGGATGTGACATTGGCAATTTCATTTAATGCCCCGATACTATTAAAAAGTCTGCATTGCCTTAGCGTACACCACATTCACAGAATTTTAACATACTTTCATTAGTCGTATTCAAGATCATCACAATTAAATCTGACGAGCACACGTAACTACATCTAAAGAGTTACTACTTTTAATTGAATACTATTTTTACCGCCCCTGAAAGCCTTGTGACATGCAACCAACATTATGGGTGCAATATGCACGAGTACAAGATATAAGTTCGGGAAGTGGGCGTGATTTACGGACACTGTGTATCATGTAGAATTGATCCAGTTTTAAGTGCGAATTGCCTTGATTGTATTTACCCTCTTCATACTTGATAAAGAGTAAAATCTCCCACGTATTTCCCCACACCACGCAGAATTAAGGACATTAGTTGACTGGTGATAGTGTATTTCTGGTTTGTACATGCGTTGTGGCGAGAACAATGTACTGCTAAACAGGTGATCGTATGTTTTAGGACATAATTAGAACTTCTACACTCACCGAATACTATGAATTCGGTAGAATAAAATTCTACCTGGAAAACTTTTCCCTTTTCTCCTGCAATATAGCTTCACAATACGCAGAGAGTGTAAGATTTCAATTACCGAATCTACCCCACACTTTCTAATCTTTAACATAAAAAATAGGATTTCTTTCTCAAATGCGTTATATGTTCCCCATTCAGATTGGTTCATTGTAAAAGAAGGGAGACTCTTCATTGGGCCATGAGAGTTAAGAGAAAGTCTGGCGAACAAACGTTAATGCATAAAACCTTAAAAGTCAAACTAATTAAACATTAGATTTCTCTTATGCTCATCATTTTTTCCAGACCGTATTCAGTTTTACGAATTGGCAATACATATAGATTTTTTGTAGTTTTACTGTCGGATGCTCCTTCCGATGCCAACCATATGTACAGAGACTTATTCGCTGGAAGTGGGGAGTGTTACATGTTTTATAAATATCCAGTCTCCGAGCTAGAGGAATTAATCAGACGCATTAAAAATACCTGACAAGACGGGAAACTGAACCTTGAGCCGAAGGTCGCAATGCGTATCATTCCGCTGAAGAGTCGGATAAATGCAGATTAAGATTGCATTTTGTAATTTCTCTGATGCCGGACGCTCTGCTGGAAACATATATGAATCGCTGACAAGCGAACAAACAAAGCCCGAGGTGACACGGCTTGCCAAGATGCCGCGTTTTCAGCATAATTACGTCCTCAGCTGCATTGCGTGACTTTCTTGACCATGAGACTGCTCCTTAGTCCTCCTCAGCGTGCCCAGTTCCAGCCCTAAGTCTAGAATTAAAATCCCTCGACTGACCAGGGATCGAACTAAAACCTCCGGGTAAGAAAGAGATAGGCTAACTTTACACAAGGGCAGGCCTCTGATCACGAATGTTACCTTCATTCAGATGTTTACGAGGAAGTTTGTGAAATGTGAACTTACATGGGGTATGAGGGACCGAGGCAACTGTTAGGATGAGAATTATATTTTGTAACAATGAAGGACCGAGCAAGTGGCTCTGTGGTTCTGGTCAATCAGCTATCAGCTTGTATTCGGGAGATAGTGGGTTCGAACTCCACTGTCGGCAGCCATGAATATGGTCTTCCGTGATTTCCCTATTTCACACCAGGTAAATGATGGGGCTGTACCTTAATTAATGCCACAGCTACATCCTTCTCACTCCCAGCCCTTCCCTATCCCTATATGTGTCGGGGCGACGTAAAGCAAAATTTAAAAATAAAGGAAGAACAATCAAAGAGTCTAACTGTGGATTAATCCAACCGGTAATCTGTTATATCACGCAGGGAAACAATCGCCATAGTAAAACCGCCCGAGTATTCTACCAACTACTGCACTTCCTCAAAATAGTGCAAAATACATTGATATAATCTTGTGTGATTTATTTTAAATTCACTGAAAGCAATATCAAAACACTCAAGAAGAATTTTCTAGTTCTCTCATGCTATGTGAGTCTCTGCACATTAAATATTAAATATTTATGTTCGTTTATTTTTTTTCGAACATTGCATTAAAAGAGTTATTTCAATCAGTTATATGTTGTACCGTAATTCAAAAAGAAGCTCGATTACTTAGTAAACATTTTGCTTTTACCGATCCATTTACTGCCAATTATGTTGGGAAGTCATGGAATTAAGCGAAGAGCTCCGAGGCCTGGGACGCCTGTTAGTGTGGGATTCGAAAAGACATTCACTTCATATCAACACTAGCTTCTGTGCTCGGGTTGAATAAGCAACGCAGGTTACCTCCACAAGGTAATAACTAAACTTGAGATGGAGATTGTTGTAATACAATTAAGCCCTTTGTGTGTATAATTTGAAATGGCTGACCGTCTAGTTGGTTTATTTAGCTGTTTGAGAAACAGAATTGTATTACCTGGATGATAATTTGGTTTTCGACTGAGGAAGGTGCACTGCTTCACGTACAGACGTTATGTGTTCCACATCACTGTTTAAGAGCATATTCTACATTTACAGGTTATTAAATAGAAACTGTCCGTGTTGACAACTTGACCACTGAGATTCATATTGACGTGAGCGTTTTCAAAGCATATTTGTCTCTGGTGAGACCCCAACTAGAGTATGGTTCCAGTGTATGGGACCCTTACCAGGATTACTTGATTCAGGAACTGGAAAAAATCCAAAGAAATGCAGCTCTATTTGTTCTGGGCGATTTCCGACAAAAGAGTAGCGTTACAAAAATGTTGCAAATTTGGGCTGGTAAGACTTGGGAGAAAGGAGACGAGCTGCTCGACTAAGTGGTATGTTCCGAGCTGTCAGTGGAGAGATGGCGTGGGAGGACATCAGTAGACGAATAAGTTTGGATGGTGTCTTTAAAAGTAGGAAAGATCACAATATGAAGATAAAGTTGGAATTCAAGAGGACAAATTGGGGTAAATATTCGTTTATAGGAAGGGGAGTTAGGGATTGGAATAACTTACGAATGGAGATGTTCAATAAATTTCCAATTTCTTTGCAACCATTTAAGAAAAGGCCTGGAAAACAACAGATAGGGGATCTGCCACCTGGGCGACTGCTCTAAATGCAGATCAGTAATGATATATTGATGATTGATGATGGAAGTAATATATATTCAACATTTGCAATGGCAGTGGTCAATACCTCACTGTGAAGATGAAGGAACAGGGCCACAAAATGTGACCTCGGTATGATGTCATCGGTTGGTGCAATATTGCCGCCATCTTGAGGTACTAATATCGCCGTGCAGCATAGATGACAGCGTTCCATTGGCCTCCGTTGTTGTGGAACGTCGAGTTAGTTCCCGTTTGATTCTTCTCAGTGATTTGTACAAGTTTACGGCGTAAAAGTTAAAGAAAAAAAATTGAGACACGTTTCTTTGCCCCAGCCAAGCACATGTACTGCTACAGTGTAGAAAGTGATTTGTAACTCATGGATGTGCATACTGACCACACTGGTAGTGAATAAATGGCTTCGGTGCGTCCAACGAAACTTCCACGATTATGCGTGATTCAAATAGAGATTTAACTTTAGGCCCTAATGTTGACGTCGTTCTCTTTCTGTATGTAAGTTACTTCTTATATCCACTTATACCCACTGTACACTACATACACTTGACCTCGAAAATATTTAATATTTAATTTGTGATACTTACAGTTTGTGCAAATATATTTTACTTAAATGACTGTATGTGTCATTCATTTCATAGTTGTGGTCTTTTCTTTCCTCAACGATAACGGTACATACGATCGCATGACATTTCCTGATTGTGACGTTGTGGCATTTCTTGTGATCGAGAAGTTGCATGTACCTCATGTTTCCAAAGGTAATGTCAATAGAACTTGCACCATTTGAATTGAAGTGACTCTTCCTCTGTGCGTGCTTAAATGGTGATAATTCCTCACCTTCTCGGTAGTCTGTGAATTGAAGTGTCTTATGATGTATCTAATCCAGTGTGCACTTCAGGTTACCTACTAATAAAACCGGTTCATATCTTGATATGATTCCAATGACAAAGATTACCTCGTCTACGATTTCGTCACCAGTGAATTCGGGCTGAACAAATGCATATGTCACAGTAAGGACGTTAATTTAGGACTAAAATTAATCTAAACCCGCCTTTTGGTCTACCTATAGAACTCTGATACGCAATGATAACCATAACTTACAGATTAGGTGTTGAAACGTGATGGCGAGTAGCTCGACTGGTATCTGCACTACACTAAAATGTATTGCTTAATTTTAAAAGACACTAACACAAAGGTACACAGTTACTCAGGTCAGTACGTGGTACAGAGTTCGCACACCGTTACTACACAGTAGTTAACGCACTCTCTCTCTTTCGATGTTCAGTCACACAGCTTATTACACTACGGTCCCTACTGCAACTGTCCCTTGCACTCTAGGGCAGTTCACTCTCCACTCTACAATAATAGCGGCTACAAACCTCAGAGTTCGCGCACGAATACACACAGTCTGACATTCACACAAGGATAATCTTCGTTCTTCACAGTCCCATGTCGCAAAGCTGCACTGATTCGCCTTCCCCGTCAGTCCACGCTGTAGCACGCTAATCTGATAGTTACACCATATCACGCACTTTACAGCACCGTCCTCAGCTGCACTTTCCCGTCACGATCCCTGGCTATTGCTCACTCTGAGCTCAAACTGAACCATCTCGCACTTGTCCGCCATCTTTATATAAGGAAACTGACACTTTGAGATACTTCGGACGAGGAGAAGTTGCAGGAAACTATCTAGGTTACAATTCGCGTAGCTTCCACACTGCCAGGGCAAAAGAGTTCGCACTAATACCTAGACCATCTCGTATCCGATGGATTGTCCGTAGTTTCGTGAGGATGGTGAACTCAACGCGGTGATTCGCCCACCGTTGGTGCCAGGCGGACTTGCTCCACACAGGATCGTTCCACAAGATTGAGTCGCAGAGGCCTTCCGTAAAATAGTACAGTATATTACAATATTTTCTTTAAGAAGGTTCCGACAAGTACAATCACGTCATGTTTGTCGCTTAAGAAATGTTTCTATAATATTTGAAGCTTCAGCTAAAGCTTCCACGTTCCATGCTCGATACTTCAGTACTTCTTCATTATCTGATACATTCTTGTTTGATAAAGTGTCCTCAGTGGGAGGATTTTCCCAGTTCTAAGTTCTCTACTATGAAATCTTTAGGCCAGATTATATATTGTTTTATCCAGTGTCTCGGTTAGTGGGAACCCAATTTTTAATTCCCCAAAACGTATCTCCTTATCAACACTGCCTTTTTATGCATGATACCAATTCGTCTTCTCTTGGTTTTCCTACATGTTAGTCTACATAACGCTAGGCCACTTTTGTACCGACTTGTAGTCTTATGTTTTTATCGGCAAACTCGTCCTTTGTTCCCGTGAACACTTGATGGATTGAAGGACGGTTCAACATCTTTGTATCCTGATTCTTCATTAGTTTAACATCATTGTAACTATTGCAAATTGATTGCGATTGAGAGTGACTACTTTTCTTTTGTGCGCCACTTCTTCCTACTGATTATCTTGAAGATAGCATCGGTTGTTTGTATGTGTACTACTAATTCATCATCTTTGATATCCAGGTTTTTCATTTCCTCATCCTTTCTTCCGCATTCTGTTATTTCATCCTTGTTAGTCATTTGTGGCCATAGTGACCTTTGTACAATTGAAATAAAATGCATTAGTTAAAAGTTACTTTTTCACAAATGACATCGACATTATTCGTAGATTTTCCTATTGAGGCAAACATGCCTGAATGTAAAGGTTCGTGAAATTCTCATCATCTTGTTCATGTATGTATTTCGCTCGAATTTATTGTATTTTTGTACGATCGTGGGTTACTTCGTTAAGTATATTAAGGAGACAAACTTGGTTTCCCAGATCTGTAGTTTTATAATTTTAAAAGGAAAGAGTTTCGCATATTTGATTTGCTTTTCGATAAGCCGTGCGCTTGTATGAAATATATTTCATTGATATTAACAGTACATAACCTGAAAGTTGATTAATTAATCATTGCTATTAAGTTAGTAACTCTTTTCTTTAACTTCGTGTTTTTTTGCGTTCCTTCCGAACGTGTTGTTAGTTAAATATTTGTTTTAGCTTCATTTTGTTCAGACTACTGAATATGTTAAGTAAAATAATTTCTTGATCATTGGTTAGTTCCTTCTGAACATATTTCTTAATAATGCGTATTTGAACATTCGTTTAACAGTAGCATAAGGGTGCCCTGTGGTGGCATCAGATGGTCCGATTTTCTTACAATTCCTTAGCTGTTGCAACTTAATTCATAAAAGAACCATGGTTTCCAACAAGCAATTCATAACCGGTCCGAAGTAACTGGAGGATACTTTGGTTCGATTAAGTGTCCATTCGATGGATGTATGGTAACGTGCGTTGGTATTTGTAATTGATGGACAATCTTAATTAAATGTAAGTTTGGATTTCACCTGTGAAAGCCAGATTTTTCAAGGATAGTGTAGATTAATCCTCAGTTTCTGATTTGGAATCAAAGTTTCCTATTTTCACGATTTCAAGTTTCATTTATGGTTTTGCCGTCCCCAAATTTCAATCCTATATTTAAGAAAGGTTGTAACGATTAAAGTATGTGTTTCCAGCTAGTAGAAAATACCATTTTATCAAATGTTACTGTTATATGTTCCTTTTAATATCAGATTTAATATACTGCATATTAACCTAAAATGAAAACTTTTCAGTTCAATAAATTAAAAGAAGCTTATTTTGGCCTTTCATTTGAAGTAATTATGCCCTCCTTTAACCCTGTTAACTGGTCGGTGAAGTGAAAGAAAAGATCCGTTACGAACCCAAGATCTCAAGGTTTCAATATTACTACCGGAGCAGCTGTGGAAAATGGCCGTCGACCGACGGAGGTGATCCAGAGGTTCAATAAGGAACTATAAAACTAACAAAGTAATTTTGTACACGTGTTCGTTAAATGTAATAATTACATAACAGTGGGATGTATTACGTGGGTGACATCATGATCGTTCGATACGTTCCATTTCTTCACGATGTATCGGAATATGCTTTTGCAAAACTTATGGAAATCGTTCTTACACGGTGATAGCCTTGTCACTGGCTTCTCACCAAGGTGGCAACGATTTGAATATCAGACAATGCATGTTAAACTTTTGAAATGGAATATCACATCCGCATGAGTGAATCGAATTCCCGATAATATCAGGACTGCGCTAACCACAAATGCAATGAAAGCAGCTGTCACGGAGTTCTTATGTGTTTAAATCAGTCTGAGGTTTTGAATTGTTTTTAGACGTTAAAGCATTTAATTTTGCAGAAAGTCAGATTGTTACTCACTGACTCACATTAAAAGCACACACACAAATTCGTATTGCATATGCTTTATTTTAAACATGTACCTTAATTGTTCCATGTTCCGTGACTTTCAATTCATTTTCTTGCTTCGTTATTGTTCTTCATTTGAATACTTTATATTCAAAAGCCTACGAAGACGATTCTGCATATTTAACATGGATTTTACTATATTATATACACACACACACACATATATATATATAGCTATGTATATTGTATTACAATTGCTTCTGGATCCCCCATGCATATTCTGATAATGTTCATTGTACAATACCTTTTAATTAAAACCCTGTACAAGAAAAAGTGTCTTCCTCACTAGTTTTAGAAAGTGGATATATGCGATGTCGATTGTAGAGGATTATTTTGCATGTCATCAGTTAGGATATTAAGTTCATCGCATGTAACACTCAGTATATGTTTAAACGGTATAATTATAACTTGTATGTTACTTTAACCTATATGAAAATTTCTTATTTGCTATTAATTCCTTTTCCGCTACCTTAGTTTTCAGATGTACCTACTTAACTCAAAACATTCCAATTATGTCGCTAAAGATATTTTACATTATACAACGTACTGGTCTGGTTAGGTGAAAGAGAAGGAAATTTGGCCTTAATCTAGCAAGATATAATTCTATCAATCAATCAATCAATCAATCAATCAATCAATCAATCAATCAATCAATCAATCAATCAATCAATCAATCAATCAATCAATCAATCAATCTGTTTTGGACTGTTGCTATGATCTACACGCTATCTATCAGTAGTCACGTAAAACTACAACCTTTCTATGCTTGCAAGTTCTCATGAGGAAAGTAATACTGGTGACTATTTCTTACAGCCTAAAACTGATGGAAACAGAAATGTTGTGTAATACCTTAGGGACTTTCGTTGACGGCAAGGCCCTCGCTGTCCTTTCAGTGACGTTTCATTAACTGTCTATTGTTGAATGGCTTCCACGAATCAATGTCAAGTTGCCTTTTAAACTCATATATTTATGATACCTGTCCCGCTTGAGTGATTGCACAAATAGTAGTAGTAAATCTTAAACAACCGACAGAGTTGCTGTGTAGCTGCAAGCTCGCATTCAGTGACGGCAGTTTCGAACCCAATCTTCGATAAACTTGAAGATGGGTTCGCTTGGTCCCCCATTATTGTCTTAGTACGGCACGCCACCGTAAAGAAAGTAAAATGCTTATGGTCGTTGCGCGTCGTTCATCTGCAGAATTTGATTACTGATAGCTTCATTGACTATTCATAATTGGTTTATATTGAATGTGAGATAACAGAATTGCCACAGTGTTAAACAACATTTTGGCAACAAATCGGATAACAACAGATGGAGGAACAAACCTGTCCGCTCTCATTGCATAAACAAACGGAGTCTTATAACGAGAACCAGTGAGTCCACTGCTCATTGTGGCCAGATCATATTTAGTGGAAATTTGCATAGCAGACGTAGAAAGGGGAGTATTTTTGTTTATTTGCTATTTGTTTTCCGCCACACCGGCATAGAAAGGTCTTACGGTGACCATTGGATAGGAAAGGCCTAGGACTGGGAAGGAAGTGACTGTGGCCTTATTTAGGGTACAGACTCAACATTTGCGTGCAGTGAAAAGGGGAAACCACGGAATGCCATCCTCGGGGCTGCCGACAGTGGGGTTCGAATCTAGCCTTTCTCGTCGTGGCTATGTGACTCAAAGCACGCGCTATCTCGCTCGGTGACTCGGTAATAATCTCCATGTAAGCCGACGGTATTGTTCTTCGCTCGAGGAGCGAAGTTGATCCCCAATTGCCATTGAACAAATGTGTGACCTGGGGCATAAATGATGGCTTCACTATAAACAGAGATAAAACTGTGGAAACGGTATTAAGGAAGGGAGGTAGATTAGCATGAACGGATCCAAATAATATGTCGAAAAGAGGAATTCGCGGTAATTTACCATTTCAACTACCTCGGAATACGACTACAGAACTTCCTTCGAAATTCATATTAGAGAGAATGTAAATATGAGCCATGCAAGGATTTTAGGATATCCACAAGCTCCTTGAGTTTCAAACAGCTCTCTGCTTGTTTTGTTGAAATGCACTCCCCAGTCTTGTATTGGGCGTATTGTGAAATGTGTGGCCAAAAGTGCAACGGATACCATTTGCATTTGTACATTTTGGGCGAGACATCCGAGTCTTTTATTGTATGTTAGTTGCAGTGCCATCCGTAGATTAACTCATCTGAATATTCCGCGTAAAAAAATGATCCCACAGTAATCCGCCACTTACTATATTTTGACTTGGGTTCGAGACCCCTATTGCGACTCCCTCTCGTGACGTCGAGTTTTTATTATGTAAATTTGTAATCTTGTTTTGTTTTGAATTTTATTTTCATGGTTACCGTATTTCTCATGCATTTTTTGTTATTAAATTGGTTCCACCCTTTATTTCTAGACTTCTCATTTACTAAAATATGTAGTCTTGATCCAGTCCTATTCGATTTAAGATCATTTTAGTTAGATTTATAGACGCACTTTTCAACCGAACATTCCACACAGCTTCTCCGCTGAGCCAGGCCAAAACTTAGAGGGCAGGGTAAGATACATTAGACCACCCCGTTTTCCTGAATGTGCCTCCCTATAACACTTCCAAACAAATTTACTTACTTATACGTTCCACGGCGATTTAAGTGAAGGCCATCTGAGCACAGATCCGTATCTCCTATCCATCCATTAGGATCTAGTAATATCTCTCCCAGTTTTCCAAATACCCACTTTATAGTCTCATTTAAATTCCCAATCACCCTCAAGTCAGTATCCCTCCTGCACAGTACTCCACTGATAACAATTTCAGCTTCCTCGAGTAAAGATATTTGTAAGTTAAGGGGAAGGAGAACAGGATTGAAAGATCAAAATCTTCAAGTAATGAATTACATTGTGCACGGAGACTCATTGCCGTTTTTCAAAGACATCATACTGGGCGATATTTCCGACGCTATCAGATGATTCTCGCGGCCTGCTGGCGAAAATAAGTGGGGACTTCCGATGATTCCTGTCGAAAACACGCACAACCGATGAAATTCCGACTCAGCTTGTCTGCAGTCAGTCTGAACTGATTTATTTGATTTCTGAGGCCCCATTTCATATTGTGGAAGCATAAGCAATACCATTTCAGAACAATATAATACTTCAAATCACAGACTCTAGAAAGTGACAACATAATTCCTTGTTCTGGAAGATCACCAAAATTCTCCCAATCAGAGCGCTTTTGAGTTTGATTGAACCATGTTCTCTCTACAACCGACCACTTGCACTAACATTGGGCATTCTAATTACGTAGTTGCGCAAAATTTATGTAATATACCTCGGAACGTTATTCTAAACCTCTATAAATACATGCCTTGCCCTTTGCTCCTGTAGTGCTGTGCAGTCCCTGCAGATGCTAAACTATGCACCTCAAAAGTATTTTGGAATGTCGTGGGATTAGCCACGTTGTGTATTAGGGTGTGTGTAATCCTATTGTAAGTGGTAGAGACCACTCGATACATCAATCGCTTGTTTGCAATACAGCGGATGTCGCTGTCTATGGTCTGTATTATACATCGGGTGAACTATGCCATTTCAGGTGAAGACTGCTCATAGAAGATACAGTGCAGTACGAGCTTTGTTAGTGTTCACGTTTCGTTTGCAAGGAATATTTCCCAGTTTGACAGAGCCAGAATTGTGGCACTGATTCAGGGTGGACATACACAAGCAATTTTATCGCGCAGCGTGTGATTTACAGTGAGGTACAGTGAGGCCAATGATGTGACTGGCAGACCGACGGAAGGTCGACCGAGTGTGAGAACGCAACGCCAAAATCGGTATATCGCATAACAGCGCAGAGGAGACCAACTTCGACTGCTCAACAATTAAGAGATGATGTCTTGACTGCAATCGGGGTCCACGAATCTGCACTAACTGTAAGCAATCGGCAGCTTAGTGCCCAGTTAAGGTCATGTAGACCGACTCGATATGTTCTACCAGTGAATCGTTATCGTGTTGAGAGGAGAGGATGAGCCATCCAACATCTTAATAAGGGGTCGAATGAATGGCCTAATATCTTAAATGCAGATGAAATACAGATATCAAGTAGGTCACATACATGACAAAATCGTGTGGAGGCGTAAGGAACGCGGTGAAAAGTACCAGAAGGTTCTAGGGATTCGAGAATTATGAGGAGGTGGTGTAATATAATCTGCTGGGATTATGCATGGCCATCGTACACCTATGATAACAATGCGAGGAATTTTAACTTCCCAGCGGCATACTGATGAAATTCTTCGACCATTTGTACAGCCCTTTAGTGATGAATGTGGTGCTGAATTCATTTCTGTCGACGACAATGCTTGATCTCATCGAAGGGCATCAGACATGATAAATGTGGGCATAACATAAATTGGTCAGCTAATTCATCGATCATGAACTACATTGAGCATGCAAGGGACAAGTTTAGAAGGGCTGCGTTCTATGGTCCACAACTTACACAGGCACCTACAGACCTACGTTTGCCCAGATGCAGTGGGGCCTTCTTCCTCAATGTGAATGTACTGATGGCAAGCTTGCCTCAGCGTGTCAGAGATCTGAAGAATGCCAGAGGAGACCACACGCATTACTAAGAAGGAGCGAAGAAGGAACTTCACTAAAGAACAAAAACATACTGTAAAGTTTTTATTATTATTATCGTTTAATTTGGTTAGATACCGGAAGAAAAGCACATGAGTTTGTGAACATTTTTCATTTCCAGGTTGTGTGTGTCAGCGATAAAATAAACAACATTCTGTAACTTTATTATTGCCTTGTATCCTTGTTGCCCAAACATTTTTTGCAGTGTATAGTTTTCAAGATTCCGAGCAGCGTTAATTTAGACATAGCCGGGCTGAGTGGCTCAGACGGTTGAGGCGCAGGCCTTCCGACTCCAACTTGGCAGATTCGATCCTGGCTCAGTCCGGTGGTATTTGAAGGTGCTCAAATACGTCAGCCCCGCGTCGGTAGATTTACTGGCACGTAAAAGAACTCCTGCGGGACAAAATTCCGGCACCTCGGCGTCTCCGAAGACCGTAAAGGTAGTCAGCGGGACGTAAAGCAAGTAGCATTATAATTATTATTAATTTTAGACATTGTAAAATCTCACGAAAATGGCCCCGCGGTATAGGGGTAGTATGCTAGCCTATTATCCGGAAACCCCAGGTTCGATTTCCATTCAGGACAGGTTTTTAGCTAAATCTGAGAGCTAGTTCGAGGTCCACTCCGCCTTCTTGATTAGAATTGAGGAGAAATCTGACGATGAGTTTTCGCCCCAGCTCTATACAGCCAGGAATAACGGCCGAGATGATTCCCTGCGATGATCACGCACCGTCTGGTAATCTGCAGGTCTTCGGGCTGAGCAGCAGTCTCTTTATATGCCAAGGCCCGTCCGGGATTTCGTGCCATGGAGCTTATTTGTTTGAACCCTATGATAATATAAAAGGTTATTGCTGGTGCCTCCAACAGAATTACAGAAGTTTATCTTTACGTAATGAGTTTCTTTACATAGTGACACAAAATAATGAAAATAATGACTGTTTATCATTGTAATCCCGCAAAGAGCGATGTTTGTTACACATCTAGGACATCGGCCCAGGTACTGAAATACTTTTTACGACCTTAGGCAATGTCTGTCAAGTATCGGTGCCAGTCCTGCAGGAGACACTCCTCAGGATCTGAATTGCTATAAGAGCAATGCTCCAATGCACATCCGAACCCACTAAGATGTGCTGCTTAATGCTTGCGCGGTCAGTGGCTAATGCATGCGTGACTGTTCATAATGGGTTATTAGGCAAGTGATTACTGACCAGATAGTGTGGTCCGATATAGAATCAGCCTCTAATGGTTACCGGTTGATGAAAACTATTGAAAGTAGAAATGAAAATGGAATTGTTTCTTTTTACCATGTAGACGTCTCAGTTTTATACCGTTTAAATGGAGGATAATAATCAAATTTTCGGTGAATTGCCAAACAAAGTATGTCTTTCCTTTCACTCAGCAATTATGACTGTGTTAGTTGTCTTTAGATGCTAATACACGATCTCTCAGTTTCAAAATCTTATAGCAAAGCAAAGCGAAGTCATCTCCGTACAAGTCATGAAGGTCCTTCGAAGGATGGAAGGTAAAGGCTTCCACTATCCGTAACCTCGGCACTTAGCGGGGTATAGGTTCTCTACGCCTGTCCGTATTTGTACCCCGAAATTAACCCAATACACAGTTTGGGTGTATGCTGAGAGAACCTCAGGGCCATGTGTACCTTGTTCTCGTGTTCTAAACAACAGAGCACACTATTCATCAGTTTAGTTCAGTTCAAGTCGAAATATTTAAAATTAACTTTTGCAATGTAGTGTACGTACTGATTGATGAATTTGTTACCAAATGAAGTTACAATTACAAAGAAAGGGATTGTACGCTGAAGAATAAGTCCCGTACGAATATTTTTCTGGGTTAGAAATGGAAAAACATGGGATAGAATTTCGAGTGGAAACATTCAAAATTCTTACTTCGATCTGACGAATTAATTTTGGATTATATTTATTAATCGATTGTGTTTATTTCCATTTAAGAGCTCCTCGATTTTTACATTTCTGTATCAATTCAATAGTTTGTTTAAGTGTGTGTTTTAGGTGGCTGTGAAAGGGTGACCGCGACAAATTAAAATAAATCGGTATTGAACGGTTCGTAACATTGTCTGAGTACAATATCAGATGAACAAAGATATTGCGAAGGAATTCAGCTCCCATTTTGCCTGGTCCAACCTTCCAGTCACTCACCCGATTAGACTAGGTTTAACTATTCGTATCAGGTACTGTATGGGAAAAAGTGCATTTGAGACCAAGTGGACTGTTAAGTTGTAGAAACGGGCTTTTCCAATCATTTATGACTCATTCATTTTCACTGTATGAAATATCATGGCGGATACCTATATTCTCAAATACAAGTCTTCATTACTGCTCATATCTTAAAGGATCAGGTTATACGTGCCAGCTAGCATCAAGTAGGGTTTTGTCATACATTTTAATGATAATAAGAATAACAATGTATTGGTACAAACCGATAGTAACAAATACAATGTTTAAAACACAGCGGATGTCTACCAGTACTAATCGAACCAATGCACAAAAATTAGTCGCACATCACCGCAGGTGGTTGATAACCGAGTCCTGAATATAAGTACCCGGGGAGAAGGACACTTGCTTGATTTCAATACTTAATTACTCATTACGGTGATCAAACAACTAACAGAGTACAGAGTCATTAACAGAGTACCAAACACAACTATCTGGGGACCAAGACAATTGCTTGTTTTCACAAATAAAGAGTAGCTGTTTATTGTTATTACTTATATTAATAACATGAGTAGAATGATACAGCATATCATTCTATGTTAATATATAAAAAAAGCTACGTAATATAAATTTGTCTAACCATCGCTTAATAACAGGCCTAACTCGTTATAATTATTATCTATGATCATAATATGGTAACATTCCATACGTACCGATAATTCATACATAGAGAGGTAAATTTCTATGTATAGTTTGATGATATGGCATTGTATATCGTTGGCTTACTTCTAAAACCTCGTATGTCCCAATGCTCTTCCTATCCATTATATTCCTCAAGACTGGTCACGCCTCCCAGCCACATGTCCATATGTAACCTACAGAGTAGTCAAAAAGTACAGCCTTTTTTATTTTCTTTCGCCTTCCTCCAAAGACTTTTTAAACGTGTAAATATCAACGATATATTTTAGTTCTTCGACATACATATTTGATTGCTTCAATAGCTCCTGCGTCGAAATCAATGTTCACCGTTTCAGGAACCCATTCCAGTACTATTTGATGGATAGCTAATAGGCGAATATAGGTAACGTTTTCCTAGTCAGTAAGTAACGTATAATCATCTGGCGTAGTATTTGCCTCTTCTGTTGTGCTTCCTAAATCTACGTGAACTGTGTGCAGCTGATCGAACTGCTTGCTAAGACTCTCAAATGTTCCATGCAGGAAAATATGCTTTATTGTATTAATATTTCGTTTCCTGTGTAAATTGCAAATACTAATATCCTCTCACCTTCGTAGTTGGCATCAGTTCGCACGTAGGTGATCCAAGTTTCAAAAGAAATCTATTCGCGCCATTGCCTGCATCCCCCCACCCACCCTTTATTCTCACTGTAAACCCCTATTCATTGAGCTGTCTATCCTAACAGTAATCAATTTCTACGTATAAAATATTCTTATATATATGAACAGTAATCCCAGTAATGATTTAACAGGATATCGGAACATCATACATACCTATAATATCAGGTCATCGTATCATCCCGATATGTAGTGGTGTAGGTTAAAGGAAACTCATAAATGTCATACTGTGTTATGTTAAACTCTAAATAATAAATTTGGTCAAGAATTCCTTCAGCTATTGAACATTTTCATACGACTTCTTTATAGATGGTTTTTGGTAAGTCCATAGTACTCCATTGCCGTGTGAACTGAAGAGGGTTGGAGCGGTCTAAACAATTTTCGTGTAGGCCTATTATTTAATAGATATCCATGCTATATATCTGCAGAAGGGGTAATGTCTTCCATTGTATTTGCTTAAATATATATCGAGTTACTCAAATGTACTATGTCTAAATGTATTCATTGACGATATCTTTAACTATTATTACGATTTCATTTGAATGACTACCACGCATTGAATTCAATGAGAGTCATCGGCCCTACGTTACCAGGATTCAAAGCCGAGCTGGACTGACTGGAAACATGGATGGAAAACAGCAACACAGCACCGTCGATGGATAATTTTATATTTTTAAGTAATGTAATTATTATTTCGTTACTCTCATATCAGTCAGTTGAGTATACTTACGTAGTTTTACAGAACGTAAATTTAGATTGATAATTAGAAGTATATCCATTGGCAAGTAAGGTATTTTGAAGTGTGTACAGTTTTATTATTAGAGTATGCTGGTTTTGTTTATGTGGAGAATATCTACGTCTGTATATATTAAGGTAGTATGACAAAGGCTATTGCCAAACAAATGACGTAATGATTTAAAAAGTAACTGAGTAGAAAATGTTGTCATCTGCCAGGACTAAAGAGCAGATACTTAGCAAAATCCCATGACAACAGCATACTATTTGCAGTCATTTGATAAGCGCCATATTCCTATTATCTAATTAAGCGACCTACAATACGATTATCCACAAGACATTCAATGCATTATTTTATTCAAATGTATCTTAATGTCCGATATAGTCTCGTAATGCCTTTGCTGGCGGGACCTAGTGTTTACAGTGCACTATGCCTTCTGGTATGGGCTAGAGCAATCTTGTTATTTTCATTGATCTGTCTCAGCTTTAGCCTTGGCTTTGACAAAATGAAAGTGACTGAGGTATGAGTGATGCTAGTAATGCCATTCCTTCTGCAGCCAGTCCCTGCTATGATTAGTGTGAAAATATTGCTCATAGGGTCGGTTGGTGCATGCATTTCAGTGGGCTTGGTAGACTGATATGTAATAGCAACTTCTGGCTCGGTGAGGAAAGCAACGGGAAACTACCTCACTCCTCATTTCCCTAGTACGCCTCTTCAGTGATGCCTAGGCCATCTATGACAGCTGATGGTGGAGCTGTTGAGGATCCAACCAGCCTTCGGTCTGAGGACTAAACATACACATAGTCTCGTAGTAAATCGTATTTCATTTTAATAGTTGATGAGAAATGGCGGGGTGATGGAACGCTACAATTAAATCGTGTATTAAAAAATTCCTTAATTCATGTTAATGACAGTTCATCTGAATATATTTCTGCGTTCTTCAGTAATATCAGGTGAGTTTACTTTAGACTCATATTATAATGTTTTCTATCGGTGTACTCCACCTTGCTATGAATTACGGAGCCTGTAGAACTGTTAAGTCTTAGCTGGTGTAGTTGCCATAGCAGCAAAACCCCGTATCTTAGGTTTTAATTCCTCGCCGGCAGCGAGGGGGAAACAAAACCGACGTGTAACGTATATAAATTCTCGTTAAACCTGGTTTCGTTAATCCTGTGTTAACTCCATCTGTTGCTGTTTGTTTATCATGACTAACTGGGTACCATATAAATCAAGCTGGCTATAGATCCCCCTAAATATGTATATTTAAATATAAACGGGTGGGATAGAATAAAGGCCTTCCTTGTTAGGAACATAAAAATAAAAAGAACAAGATTATCTCACAGTTTATGATACACGAGGATGAGCTTGTACAAATATTGCCAAGGAACTAATAACTTTCTCTCAGGATATTTTCATCACAATTCTATTAAGGGCACCTGAATGTGAAATATGCTAATTTAGGGCCCATTTTGTAGGTGAATATCTAAGAAACTAGCAGTTTCAAGACTACTAAATATTGCTCTCACGTTAACACTAACTAGTGGAAATTATATTCATTATATCAACTATATATCTCACTTAGTTTATTAACAGGGAGCCAAAAAGCAAATAAACATGTTTTAAATTCATAGTCTGCCGTAACGAAAGATATTACATTATGTGTCACAGTTCTAAACAACTATTTAAAAGCAAAAAAAAAAAAAAAAAAAATAAGAGTATTTTCCGGGATAGGCCTATTGACGTAGAAGATGGACTTCCAAGAATGTGAACATGGTTATAAGTAGCTGTTCATTGAATAAAATGTATTTTTCATTTTCTATGCGTTCATGATTATTGTATTGCTTTTCCTTCAATATGAAATAACCTTTGCAGCACATAGTATTGTTAAACGTTTTGTTTCTTTAGGAACAACGCTTTAGAACGCTTTCATTTTAATAAATCTCTTTTTCATCGAACATCCAGTAATCCAACAGAATTCTACAATCCGATAAGGCTCGCTGCCATATGTGTCGGACTTCAGAGGCTCCATTTTACCAAAATACTACGAAAAAGAAGCACATTTTGAAAGTCTTCCTTGTAATAATTAGGAAACTGCAGATTGCAGTAGATTGAATGTGCTTTGGAACTTTGCATATATTTTAAATCCCACCATTAGATGTGATGTCAACTCCAGTCAGCCAGCAGAGGTAGACGCGGAGAAGCTAGCCATCTATGTTCATACCATCAACTACATCAAAGAATCATACACCAACTCCTGCATAAGGGTTGTAGGATTTTTCGTCGCAGCAAGATGAATCATATAAAAATTCATAGTAGTATTTTACAAAAGTGTGGGCATTCTCAAGGATATATTATGCTGTGTTTTGGCCGTCTTGGCCATTAAAGTCTCCGTCCAAATTGCTACAAATCAGCTCTGTATTACTGCATACGTGAAGGACTAACTCCAGTGTCATTGTGGGAAGTATAAGTAAGTTAAAATAAAGGCGTGTACTTCAATTGCTCTAGCTCGTGTGTTTCATGAAGTATGTGTGCATAAAGGTTTAAAATGTCACTTTCGTAAATGTAATGCTAGCTAACAGCTGTCAGCTGACAGCTGAGGGGAATGATGGTGGTGTAGCCACACTTAAGCAGGAATGTGAAATGCACGTGAATTGGAGAAATTTACGAATACTATA
Source organism: Anabrus simplex (assembly GCF_040414725.1). Lineage (NCBI taxonomy): Eukaryota > Metazoa > Arthropoda > Insecta > Orthoptera > Tettigoniidae > Anabrus > Anabrus simplex. Next base: position 226,228,930 of record NC_090266.1, on the reverse strand, counting down.
TAATTTTTGAATTCACTAAAGCTTATTCTGTTCAAATAAGTGAAAACCAAATCCACATGTACGACTTAGTTCGCACCTACGACCCCACAGGTGTGGAGGGAAAAGCAGAAGAAGAATCAAAGGGGAAGTTCAGAATACAACCTGATCTCTTTCACCATAACGTCCGGTAAAAAGCTGGTCATTTTGTTTGCACTCTCCTTAAACATACCTCGTCCTGAAAGGGTTAATGAGGTTAATAACCATTCAACTTAAAATCCATAAACTGTACATGTAAGGTTCAGAATTTAAAATTAAGAATGAATGATGTAATAGAGTATACAATATTATCAGTCTTCACTTCAAGTGTTCGGTATGATATTCGAGGGAAAATCTTTGTTAGTGTCCAACAAAATGAAACTATATATTTTTAGATCATATTGATCATTGGTTTCATACAGGACGTAGAACGGATCCCAATGCGTCGTTAAGGGTAACTAGAAAAGTTAACATTGCACCGTACATTCTCTGACTGTTAAAATTACTCCGTTTAAATGAGAACCAGTATCCATGAATAGGGCCAATTTGGAATGTATCTTAACTGCTAAACCTTTGCGAAATGGGGAGACTGATGGTGTATCGCAAGTGACTGCACAAGCTATGAAGACCATCTAGCGATATGTTTAAGCTATAATCTGGAATTAACCCAACACTTCTGTATAAACAGTCCCTCAATTTACAATATCTACTTTTAATGTTTCCTACGGAATCAGAATGCTCCCTCAATATTTTGAAGAAAATCCTATCGATATCTTAGTTACAATATTTATACGGATTGATGGAAGGGGAACTTCAGTCCGGCTCCTTGGCTGAATGGTCAACGTACTGGCCATCGGTTCAGAAGTTTCCGAGTTCAATTCTCGGAGGGGTTGGGTATTTTAACCGCATCTCATTATTTTTTTCTGGCTCGGGCTTTGACCTACCACTTTCCTTCCCATATTCAGACAACACACGACACTAATAACCCCAACTAACAACTTACTAACAACAACAAGCAGTATTGATTAAAACCCTTCACATAGGGGTGGCCCTCTTCTTAAACATGCCTCGTTCTGAAAGGGTTAATGAAATCAATAACCATTCAACTAGCCTATATCAACAATGGTATTATTGGTATTACCTTCTAGAGAATGTCATTACCTCTTCACAACTATCTTAGGATTGCACAGTACGTCCACTCTGTTTTATTCTATGTTCAGGTCCTGAATTCCTCCTACCATTTATGTCATCCGCTCCTTTAAGAATGAATTCATTAATTCTATATCACCTGAATAGGATTTCTAGTACATCTCGGTGCTTACCAGTGGCTCCTACTCGTCACCTACATATAACACTATCTTCCCCAAAAGTTACTGTCGGTACTACAGGAGTTGATCGGTACCGTTTTCTACGCACTACACTACAGAAACATTCCCACCGGACTGTCACAATGTACAGCGAGGCTCACTACTCCGGATCACACACTTCCAGTTTTCTACTTCTTAATCCATTTTAGGCTTAATGTCCACAGTATAACTTATTTATAGACAGCTGCTATACCAGAAAGCTCCAGTCTTATTAAAGCCCTACAGACGACCTGATTTGTCGGTCCGACATTCATCCTGGCCAAATCAGGTGTTGTCTTCGCCACGGCCTGACGAAGCGGTGGATCTCATCTGTTAGCTTTAGCTCCTGAATGGAACACACACATCATGCCTCCCGTTTTATAGAAGTGCAAAAAGGTTGGAATCCCGCTTCTGGCATCGTTAACCAATGTGAGAAAACGAAAAATGTTGGCTAGGAAATGGCTAGCCGAACGATACTTGGCAACAAGAAGAGATTATTCTTTCTTTCTTTCTGAATCTGTTTAACCTCCTCTACCTGAAGTGTGACATTTTGGATTGAGGTTTCAACTGGATAGGGGGACCAGTGCCCCACCCAGGCGGCCTTACCTGTCATGATGTACAGGGGCCTTTTGGGGGATGTGAAGATCGCAAAGGATAGACATGGAAGAGGGACGGAAGCGGCCCTGGCAAAACATTTGGCTGGAGAAGAAGTGGAAAACCACTGAAAACCACTTCGAGGATGGCTGAGGTGGGAATCGAATCCTCCCCCTCCTCAGTTTTCCTCGAAAGGCTGAGTGGACCCGTTCCAGCCATCTTACCACTTTTCAAATTTCGTGGCAGAGCCGGGAATCGAACCCAAACCTCCTGAGGTGGCAGGTAATCACACAAACCACTTCACCACAGAGGTGGAGCTCAGCCCGGTGGTGTTTGAAGGGGCTCAATTACGTCAGCCTCGTGTGGGTAGATTTACCGGCACGTGCGGTGCTAAGGGACTAAATTCCTGCACCTCGTCGCCTCAGAAATCCGTAAGGTTAGTTAGTGGGACATATAAAGTAAAACATTATTATTATTATTATTATTATTATTATTATTATTATTATTATTATTATTATTATTAGTATTATTATTGTTATTGTTATTATGAGAGCCTCCGTGGCTCAGGCGGCAGGGCGCCGGCCTCTCACCGCTGGGTTCCGTGATTCAAATCCCGGTCACTCCATGTGAGGTTTGTGCTAGAAAAAGCGGAGGGGGGACAGGTTTTTCTCCGGGTACTCCGGTTTTCCCTGTCATATTTCATTCTAGCAACATTCTCCAATATCATTTCATTTCATCTGTCATTCATTAATCATTGCCCCAAAGGAGTGCGGCAGGCTTCGGCAGCCGACACAATTCCTATCCTCGCCGCTAGATGAGGCTTCATTCATTCCATTCCTGACCCGGTCGAATGACTGGAAACAGGCTGTGGATTTTCATTTTCATTATTATTATTATTATTATTATTATTATTATTATTATTATTATTATTATTATTATGCCATTATTTCATAAAGTAATAATTTACTGTCGTAAATTAATATTCACTTTAATGAATAGTTATTTTAAAATCTTCCGTTCTCTTCTGTATGCTGCCCTCATGTTTTCTATTTTCTTCTTGACTGTCGCAATCGTTGCGTCGCTTTCTACAAGTTTTAATTTCTCCGGCCGGATCTCAAGAGCCTTATTTTTGGCACCCTTCTTACTATACTGCTTAGTCGGCGTATCCCATAGACAAGTAAATTTTGTGTACAGCTCCAAAAACGCTGCAGTAACTTCCAGCTCAGTATCCATTGCTGTCATTATGACGTTCTGTATGTAGGTCCGTCCGTATCGAAGTTTGCTCATGAATCGAAGAACCGACACGCCTGAAACGCTCCAGATGATCTGATTTGGTAAGGTGGTCAGGCGATGAGGTGGAGTAGCCAACTGACTTCACCCGACCACCCGACCACCCGACAAGAGTTTCGTCGGACGATACAACTACACAGACACTGATTTAGTACCTGATCACAAGAAATCATCCTGACTGCCTGACCAAAACAGGTCTTGTGTAGGGCCTTTTAATCCTGTGATGGTCGACCCTAATTTCTTAAAATCCAGTTTTGGAAGATGAGCGTAGCGCTCACTTGAACCGTTTACGAAAGAAACCCGCCAAGTGAAAAACCAGTTTTTCCAGAAACCTCGCTCAGCGAAAGAGGGGCAGAAATAAGCGAACATATGTTTCGGCTTATCCATAGACACTCGACCGATTCCGAGAAAAATTTACGGTTGAAGTTTCTGACGTGCTTTACGCATTTGAGAGCGTAATATGTTCAACTGACACGGCGGATAATACCGCTGCTTTATACTTCTGTGCCCCGTGTTCAAAACCCGATAGCTTTTAATTTTGTCATTTATCAACTTATGTCCATTGACGATTACTACACGAATGTTACTTTTCAAGTTATAGGAAACAGGGGCTTAATGTTGATTGTACAATTACAACTGGGTTTCACAATATGCCTTAGCTTCTTATTGTATTTTTGCCCGTCTCTGTGGTGTAGTGGTTAGTGTAATAATAATAATCGTATGGCCTCAGCTAGCGTGTGCAGACATTTCGATTTGACGCCATCTGGCTGTCTGCTCGTCAATTTCGACGTTCCGTTTTATTCTAGGTCCGTTAGATGGCAGGCAGAGTAAACCGGATCTCTCTTGGGCATCTATGGCTGAGATTTAATTAATTTTGTCGGGTAAATACCAAATGTATCACCAGAGATCTTTTACATGCCGACATCGTACGACATGGAGTGTGGAATGGACTTTTTTCCACCCTTAAAAAATCCGACTCCCTCTGCCGGGTTTGAACCCGCTATCTTGGAATCCGGAGGCCGACACTCTACCACGGATCCACAGTGGCAGTTAGTGGTTAGTGTGATTAGCTGCCACCGCCGGGGGGCCAGGTTCACTTACCGGCTCTGCCATGAAATTTAAAAAGTGATCGGGAGCTGGAACGTTTTCCATTCAGCCTCGGGAGGCCAAGGAGTGTTCAATTACCACCTCAGCCATCCTCAAAGTGGTTTTCCGTGTATTCCATCTTCTCCTGCAGGAAAATGCTGGGATGTTACCTAACTTAAGGCCACGGCCGCTTCCTTCCCTCTTCCTTGTCTACATCTTCCGATGTTCCCATTGCGCCGCAAGGACCTTGTTCATCATATCAGGTGGGGCCGTCTGGGCGAGGTACAGGTCCTTCTCCCCCGTTGTATTCCCCTATCCAAAGTCTCACTTTCCAGGACACTTCCCCTGAGGCGGTAGAGGTGGGATCCCTCTTTAAGTCTGCGGGAAACTAACCCTGGAATGTAAACGGATTATGAAGGAAAGGAAATAATATTGTATTTTTGTGGGATTACAACGTTTTGTACGTTCATTCATACCTTAACCCTTTAGGAAATTTTGTTGTGTTCATTTTCCTATGCCTATGTGTAAAGGAAAATGAACCTTACAGTACCGTACTGCAGGAATGTACGTTTGCATTAAGTATTTATGCACTCCTAGTGTACAATGCATGTAGGGTTCATTTTCGTTTAATCGTCGACATAGGAAAACGAACACAACGGACATTGTCCTGATGGACTGCGTATCCATATGTGGCTGGGAGGCGTGACCCGTCTTAAGGAGAATAATGGATACGAAGAGTATTTTGGGATACAACCTTTTACCGCTGAAGCGACGATATTAACATACCCAAGATTAGAGTATATTTAACCCCCTTGACGAAACCGGGCCTTTCACGGAATCGTGAATCGTAGAAACATTCAAAACGTAGAAATTTCGCAAACCACTAGCATCGCGCCGAGGCAGGATTGTCACAGTTATATTTCTGGATGGAAATATTACTCGGGAAGTAAACGCCTTAAACATTACTGAAAATTTCACGTGTAGAAATACGTTTGCAACAAACCACGCGTAACGGATATGTTTTTAAAAAAACTGGCGCTTGCGAGTGATTATGAATCAATGCGTGGATTTTTATTGCATCGCGTCTAGTCGTAATATCTCTATGTTTTGCAATGAGTGTAGAACAATTGCTGTTTTACAATTCATTTTCCACACAGGACATTACTAAACGAAAGAGGACAACTGTGTTTTAAGATACTGTACACTGAAAAAATACTACTCTTGTAGCAATCGCCAATGGTCATAATTAGATAAATGAAACCAAAAACGTAAAAAGAGCCGCCGGGATGTGAACAGGAAGCGCAAAGTTCCCAAACCACGGCACCAACACAACGTTGAACTTAGTACGTTCTTACAGACAGTAAAGGTACTTCGCAGATTTCAACCGTCGTTTTCTGGCAAGTTGGGTTGTTACATTTGGTGGGTTCCCCTTGTTAGTTCACGGAAACAGGTTTTGACTACGGCTGACTGACACGTATCCACACTCCACAAAATTCACCCACTTTTGAAATCCCAACATAAATTCTAATCTTCAATTCAGCTCATTTTATACACAATAGAAGTAAAACGTGATCGAAACACCAACCGCTAAATCAATAGCAGACGCACGATCATGCTGTACAGTTAGAAGCGCTGCGGAACTCATGGATGATTGTCTCTCTCAATGTCGTGAAAGGTAAAGGAATCACCTCCTCGACGTGGTTCCTCTCTTTGCTTAAATTGGGCCAATCCAGTCCATGTTTAGTTGACGTTGTACCGTTACGCTTCTCCTCCGCAATCAGGTCATGTGTACACTACTTATTTCTGACATTGCAACCAATAACGAGTGTACGTTTGCAGCCAGAATGTTCTTTGACCTACTCGTTCTACTAGAATTTCTCATTAATTAAAAAACACAGAACTCTGCCTCCTTGTGTACCGGTAGGAACTGTTGAAGAGATATACAGGTTTCAATTTACTCTGTCGTATGCTAGTCCTGCCAAGTACAAGTACATGAAACATAATTTCTTTTGTTGTCAATACATACGTCCGCCTCTGTTGTGTAGCGGTTAGTGTAATTAGCAGCCACCCCCGGAGGCCTGGGTTTGATTCCAGGCTCTGCCAAGAAATTTGAAAAGTGGTACGAGGGCTAGAACGGGGTCCACTCAGCATCGGGAGGTCAACTGAGTAGAGGTGGGTTCGATTCCCATCTCAGCCATCCTCGAAGTGGTTTTCCGTGGTTTCCCACTTCTCCTCCAGGCGAATGCCGGGATGGTACCTAACTTAAAGCCACAGCCGCTTCCTTCCCTCTGTCTTGTCTATCATTTTCAATCTTCCCGACCGCCCGCAAGGCCCCTGTTCAGCATAGCAGGTAAGGCTGCCTGGGTGAGATATAGGTCCTACTCCACAGTTGTATTCCCCGGTCCAAAGTCTTGCGCTACAGGACACTGTCCTTGAGGCGGTAGAGGTGCGATTCCTCGCTGAGTCCGACGGAAAACCAACCCCGGAGGGTAAACAGATTAAGAAGAAAAATAAATAAATAAATAAACAAATAAATAAATAAATAAATAAATAAATAAATAAATAAATAAATCACTAAATAAATAAATAAATTAATTAATTAGTTAATTAATTAATAACATTGGTGTTCAACTCTTGTTCTCTCCCGACTCCAACGGTATTAGATCATTCAAGGCCTAGAGAGTCTTCCATTTTTATGTCCTTCATGGCCCTTGTCTTACTTTAGCCGATACCTTCATTTATCTAAGTGTTGGATCCCTTCCATTTCTTCCCTCTGAGTGTTGTTAATAGAGGATGGTTCAGCAGTTGTAATAATAATAATAGGCCTGAATAATAATAATAATAATAATAATAATAATAATAATAATAATAATAATAATAATCATAGTGCCGGAATTTAGCCCCGTAGAAGTTCTTTTACGTGCCAGAAAATCTGCCGACGCGAGGCTGACGTATTTGAGCATCTTCAAATACCACTGGACTGAGCCAGTACCGAACCTGTGAAGTTGGGGTCAGAAGACCAGCGCCTAAACCGTCTGCGCCAACAGCCCGACTTGCCCAGTTATACTTCCTCTTGAAACTGCAATCACCACCCCTGATAAACATTCCCGGAATTCGAATCCAAGTCGAATATAAGCGTGCAAACGTTTACATCAAACAGAACACCAGATAATAACGTTGACTAAAATCCGGAAAGTGATTTCTTCTTGCCGATCAATCGTGCCTCGATTTGGTGGCATACTCAACTACTGTAGGTGAATTGTGGCTCTCATTTCAAAAGATAACAGATATTCAAGAGATAAGGATATGACTAACAATGTAATTCAAGCTACAAATGAAGGAACAAAGGTCCCATTACTCAATAAAATTATGCTTTTACCTATGAATTAAATACCAATACTTGTTGTTGCACGGGATTATGCTCATTGGTCTGTCTACTGGCCTTGGGTTCAGAGGGCCCCGCGTTCGATTATCGGCGGAGCCGAATATTTGAACTGAGTATAATTAAAAATTACGGCTCTGGGACTGGATTTTTTGTATTTGTCACAACACATTCCTCTTTATATTTACACTTCAGACAACGTTACCAACTACCACAGAAGCACGTAATAGTAAATACATCACTCCACATGGGTTTGGCATCAGGAAGGGCAACCTGCAGAGCCAGATACATTTAGATAAAAAGAAATACCAAATTTAAATTTTATTATCTCCTATGAAAGTCCTTGTAAAATAAAGTCATACATGAAATAAAAATACATTTTTCTTCAGTATCACAATATTACAAGTATTCAGTTACATAGGCAAATAGCGTAACAATGTATTTAAAATATTACAATTGAAATGATTTACTAACGGCTTTAAACCTGAATTAGTACTGTAATTATACATGATGGTAGTGATGTCATCGAAGATATTAATGATAATGAGGTAGATGGTATTATTAGCAACTAGAAAGTGAACTGAAGTTTTGAGCTTAACAATAAGAGTCTGCAAAGTGGGATTTTAACTTATAAAAGAAAACAATTAAGTTATTTGTTTACATTGTTTTACTATGGAAGAGTATGTAGTTGTAAATATATCTGGTCTGTACTCATTGCTATATTTAATAACTATTTTCATTGAGTTTAATACTGGTGAATTACTATGTTGTAGGGTTCTTGATCTAGAGCAGTAGAAGGTAATGTGTTTAGGGCGTTTAGATGATTAGGGACAGACAAGTTGAACAGAGAGAGCAAGTTAGAGCTACCAATGAGATTGTTTAATAATTTGTATACAAAGAGAAGAACTGCAATTACTCGTCTTTTTGCTAAGTATGGCCAAGTTATTTCATTAAGTCATCATAATAATCAAATTTAGGGTAATTATTAGTTATTTTGTACGTAAGGTATCTATGAAATTAGTTCTGCACCACCTCAACTTTTTTTTCATATAGTTTAAAGCTGGGATTTCAAATGAGAGAAGCATATTCTAGCCGACTTCTTACTAATGAGGTTTTTCGGAAGAATTTACGGTCTTCTTGTGACCAAATGGTTTTGAAAATTTTTACATCGTCTGCGAATAGCAATATGTTTGAATACTGTACGCATTTAGAAATATCATTAATAAGTCGTAAGAATAGGAATGGTCCAAGACTTGAACCCTGTGGGACACCAGATCGAGTATTGTAATACACAGAGTCAAATCTTTTATAATACACAAATTGTTGTCCACCGGATAGATATGATGAAAATAATTTGATTAAGCTGTGAGAGAGTCCATAATAAGGTAATTTATTTAAACGTACATCGTGATCATCTTTATCGAATGCTTTTCTAAAATTTGTGAAAACTACATCAACATGGCCTCCTGCATCCATGGTTGCCGATTCTTCACAAGTGAACTCAAACAGATTTTTCGTTGTCGATTTCCCCGGTCTGAAGTCATGTTGAGTGTCACTGATGATAATTTCGACGTGTTCGAACACATTCCGATAGAGGGTTTGTTTGTAAACTTTTACTAACGCGGAAGAAATTGCAACACGTCTGTAGTTATTAATTACTGGCCTATATCGGATTTGTGAAGCGGGCTAACTCGCGTTATCTTTCACTTTGTAGGGAAAGTTCCAGTTTTTAGCGAAAATAATTGAGAAGGGGTATAATAAAATATCTCTACAGCCATTTATTATATACGGAGGGATTAGATCTGGGCCTGTGGCATTTTTAGGTTTCATCTTGCGTATTGCGTTTTGAATTTCCGTAGTACTAATTTCATTAATATTTAGTACATTCACCAATGGATCCATTTCCGTAATCTCATATTTCGATAAGTCATACCGCGCCCGTTTCTCTGAGTTTACAGGTGAGAAGTTGCCTGCAGAACTCTCAGCAAGAGATTTCCGCTTAATAGTTCTTTTCCATTGTATTTCGTTCCACTGATATATGGATTCCATTCCTTACTTTTAACGAATGACGAAAAGTTCTTCGTATCTACTCCCTTTTTCATTCTCTACCTGCCCGATATAAGATTCATACGTGATGCTTATATCTTTCTGAACACTTCTTCTCAATTCAATGAATTTCATGAAATGGAAAGCCTGATTTCTCTGCCCATTGCTCATTTTCCTGCGAAGGTATGTTTCTGCCTAATATTTCTTATTATATCTTGCGTAAACCGACAGGGGTATCGTTTCTTTTTCCTGACGGTTGCAGGAACACAAGAATTTATAACAGAATAAAATTTAGAATAAAATATACCTAATGCCTGGTTAACATCAGTATAATTTTCCAGAAAGCTCCAATCTACGTAAAAAAGTCGTCTGCACTAACAATTCTAAGTCTGCCTTGTTATTATTGTATACCGTTTTATTTCCCGCATAATTACAACTTGCTCCCATTTGCTGGTAACAGAAAGTACTGTTTAAGGCAGGGTGATGTTTGCCCGCTGGTACGAGAGGATGGAAGATTTTGTCGACAGTAATGGGAGTGATATTTGACAGTACTAGGTCAAGCATTCTGCCATTGTTATTAACAACTCCGTTAACATTTCTTAACCCCATGAATTGTAAGAAATTATGTAAGTGTACGGATGTACACGTTATATCGTTTTCTGCAGTAATCTGTGGTAAATTAAAGTCTCCTAAAATTACTGTTTCCTGTTTAAAATAGGGCTAGCTTCAACACCTTCGCAAAATTCTTTAAATGCAGCCAGTTTACTACTAGGCGGAAAGTATACCGCACAAATAAAGATACAATCAATATTTTCCCTCAGAAGTTTAACACATTCATGTCCAGTTGGAACATCTGTGTTATATTTGTGGCTGACAGCCAGTACAACACCTCCTTACCTGTAGTTGTGCTCCGTCTGGAATCTACGAGCGAGTTATAACAGCTTCCTCTTCTCCGGCGCCACGCTTTCGTTCACATAAATGATGCTGTCGTCCGGAAGTCCTAGTGTCGTGTAGAAAAGTTGTGTTTAACTCGCTTTCTCTGCATGAAGTTCTCCTAGTCGGAACGTCGAACAGACCTCACTATGATCCCAATGTGAGACTGGCCGGGTAATCTGTAACCGGTGACGGGCATATATCATATTTTTTCTACTTGGAGGTCCAGATCTCTCCCTATGGCCTTTAAACTTTCCAGCACGTCTTCGTTGGCTTTCTCTGAAACACAAAATATTTCAAATGTGTTCCTGCGAGAATATTGCTCAGACAATGTTAATCGAGTGCCGAGACTTTACAATGAGCTCTGAGATTAGAGTACTCGACTCAGATTGCTTCTACCTATTCACTAATGTTTCTTACAAGCTCTTCTTGCTCAGCAATGGGTTTAGTGTAGCTGTCTCTCTTTTCGTTGTATAGATATATAGATTTCGCTAGCTCACACTCTCTCTTCATTTGCTCAGATTTTAGTTCCCTTATTTCACGTTGCTGCTCTAGGAACAACTTTACCACGTCCTCAGTAGAATAGCACTGCTTTTGATTCCTACTTGCCCCACAAAACTTGCCATAGTTCATTTCACTACATTTACCGCGAGTCCATATTTCACGTACTTTCTTCTTCTTGCCCAGCTCCTTGTCACACACTGCGCAGGTTGCCATATTCCTCTGTTTCGTTGGCTCCGCAAAGAAATTATCCTTAATAATAAATAAAGATATAATGCTTAAACAGTTCTAATTACGTTTATACGTTCACGCTTGCAGTATTTCGCATTTACACTGATTGCATAGGATATGTATCTTTATATTACACACGATATTACACAATGTTCGGGAGCCGATCATAACTCCACTCTCACTCTGCCACCATTTATGTCCCACTAACTACTTTTGACTGTTTTCGGAGATGCCAAGGTGGAGGAATTTAGTCCCGCAGGATTTTTTTTTGCGTGCCCGTAAATATTTCGACACGAAGCTGACGTATTTGAGCATCTTTAAATACCACCGGACTTAGCCATGATCGAACATGTTAAGTTGGGGTTAGAAGCCCAGCGCCTGAACCATCTGAGCCACTCAACCCGGCAGAACAACAGTTGACGAAGCGAGATCGGATAGGATAGATGAAAGTGAGGAGCCTGATACTAGTAAATATAAGCAATGCTAGGATTCAGGTAAGGGCCCCGTGTTAGCCAACCCACGCTCCCAAGTAAGTGCCCCTGGGGCCCTTATTAGTCGCCTTTTACGGCAGGCAGGGATACCGCAGGTGTTATTCTACAACCCCCAACCAAGGGCTAAATTTCGTAATTTTATTTTACTTCAAAGTGGTCAGTACTTGCGTCAGTATTTATTTACCGATACACACTTATAATTATATGTTCATGCATGGAAGGATTTATAAACATTTTATCTACGTTCACGGTCAAGATAGGTGTAAAACGACAGCCTACATTGTCTCACAATTTCACACTCATCTACAGTTTCACACCTGCCACACACTTTAATGCTTTATATGATCGACTTCGAACATTAAACATGAATGGTTAAAAGATGAATTAAATAGCAGTTCTTTCCAAAACTTGAGTTCATCTGAAGCTTACTAAGTTGATACCTGTAATTGAATAATACAAATGTACAATAGAAACCAGAAAAGAATACGTGGATATTACATTCTTTTTCTCATCGGCTCAATAACAGAACATACTATTGATGTATTATTGACAATCATCGACAATGAAGCAGTTAGCATTCTGTATCCTGTCTGTGAGTCAATCAGATCAACTGTTCTCTCATGCTGCTGGTGGTATTGGGATAGGAAGCTTACATTACGTTTCGCTTTGTGGACCAGACTCATTAGCTAATGGGCTACTACCAATATCTGAAAGTGCAACGCTCACACAGACATAGAAACCAATATGGTTCAGTTCACCTTCATAAATCTTGGAGCAATTATTTTATTTTACTTCCGCGAATTCGTAGCCATTGGAAATAATTTTAGACGTGGAAAACACACACGCAAGGTACGTATATTTGATATGTAATTGATATTTATACTCGGCTATAAATCAATGAAACATACTTTACCGTATATCGGATCATCATTTTTTCTTTGTGAAATGATTTGTGGCGCAATGTGTGTGATGGTAATAATAGTACCTTACGTATTTTAGTATGCTAAAAATGAATGGTTTTGGGAATGGCAATCTATTTCTCCTTCCAAATTAATATTTCAAAGAGGCAATAAGCGTATAGATACATTGACTCAAAGCTCAGTTATTAATTATACACAACATATAAATGCACGTCCAATTCAGCATTCAGAGAAAATGCATAATACTAATTCAGAATTGGTTACATCCGTACAATTTTAAAATATGAAACACATACAACCAACGCTTTTATTAATACCAGAACAGAAGCCATTTTGTACAACGTGAGATAGAGTAAAAATAATTGAGATGTAACCTACACTACAGCTCTGGTCAGATGGTGGTGGTGGTGATTATTGTTTTAAGAGGAAGTACAACTAGGCAACCACAGAATACGTACAGAAATCGATTCTCATATAGGATTATATAGATAAAAGACTTGAAGCTTCAATAGACAAATAGATAGATAGATGGATAGATAGATAGATAGATAGATAGATAGATAGATAGATAGATAGATAGATAGATAGATAGATAAAAAAGCCTTTATTTTCTGTGGCGAAGTTAGGGCTCTTGGCCTTTCTTACACTTAACCACACACATATTATTGTTTGTTAACGATGATACTGATTAACTTAAAATACTAAGAACTACAAAAAACACTAATTTTTAAGACAAAAATTTTTAAGACAAGAATGTGAATATATACAAGCAAGAAGAAAGAAAGAAAGAAAAGGAACTGCCAAGATAATACATATATGAAGAAATACTCATTTCCATACTGGGACCTTTCCCACCATCCCCCATAGCTCATGGTACTATGTGCCAACAGAGAGGTGACCCTGTCGGGTCATGAACACATGGCACCACGCTCCACGGAAGGCGATGGTCAAGGGACCTTTTTCGGCCTGTGACGATTCCCTCTCATTGGGATTGAATAAGTAATCCACTCACATGAGAGGTCAACGCCCTGCGGCCTAGCAAGGTCACTGCTAACTCTCCCGTTCCTAAGATCTGAACCCCGGCTACTCAGAGTCGCAGACCGTCCGCGGCGATAAAAAAAATAAAATATCTTACAACTAACTTAAAGGCATAACATGAACGGAAGAGGTTCTGGATGCTAACTATCGGCAAGAAACATAGGCACGAATAAATTTTCTGATTATTTAATTCACTCCCGTTGAACATATTTACAATCTATAACCTTGAACTTCAACGTTAAATTACATCATAGAATTTTAATACCAACCACGGACAACCTTGTCCGGGCTGCCACCCAAGTGAAGTTTTTATCCCCATCATTATAAGATTCATAATGTGGTCTATTGACATACACTGTTGAAATTTATAACACAAAAAACAATCACCTATTCGGATCAAGCACATGGGTGTTCACATTTAACTTCAAACAACTCGGAGAAATTTGAGTTGCGTTTATTACGCTCTTGGTTGATCAACTTGGTTTCGAGTTTGCGGACACGATTATTTTACCTGCTGAGTACGGTAAACACTATTATAATGAACCAAACTTTTTACAAAATTTTATAAGGAAACTATGATGTTACGGATATAAATATTCCCGGGATTAATTCCCAAATTACATATTCAAAACACAGCAAGTTACACTAATTTACTCTAAGATTAGAGTGGCCACCTACATCGAACATAACACGAGAAATATAATATTTAAAGACATTAAAAAAAATCATAAAATGATAAACGACTTCACGGCGTCGCAACCTCTCGCAAAAACATGAAATGCACATAATTCTTGTTACTGCTAATCACCTCATTTGAGGACTAACTATACACATTCTAGGGCCTGAACCCTCCACTCAAACGAACTACCAAAGGATTTTTCACGAAGCCTCAATTAAACAAATCAATTAGCATCAAAACAACATCCTATTTACACTATTATCACACCTGGAAGAGAAAACACAAATATAACATTTTCCATACATGGTAACTGCATCTGGATTACCATTAGCCGTCGTTTGTGTGACTGACTCCCTTTTGTCATGTCCGAGGTACGAACGGGAGACCAACAGGTCTCTCGAGTCGGGGAACCTGAAAAATCAAGACCCTATCTATCGCTTCTCCATGTGTATGAACTAAGTGTTACTGCATTCATTCTTTCTTAGCCGTATTAGATTGTGGTAATCGATTAACAAAAAAAAACAAAACCTTTACTAGCAGAGCGAAACAGGGATTGAGGAAAAACACTTCCTTGAGACGGACGGCCATACATTTGCCTTTTCAGCAGTTCTGGTTTGACCCGTCAAGCGAGCTCGACCCTCCCGGGGAAAGCTGCCATAAATTCCCTTGTCAACCGCCCTTATGCCGGCCACATACTTCTTTCTTTAAAAACCCAACATTAGTGCGTTTACAAAAGCCTATTCAGTGGGCCAATTTATTCACGCGAACAAAATAACCAATACAAACAGGTGCATAGAATTATGCTCAAACCCGCTCAGGTATTCTTCATCAGACCAATCTCTCAACCTTTGGGCCGTGACATGATTTTACTCTCTCTCTCTCTCTCTCTCATATGAGTCCGGAGTTCCATCTTCGTGCCTCCCATAGTAAAACTACCACAATCCACGGGCTAGCAAACTAGAGTTTAATAACCTCACAGAATTTACTAATAACCATAGTCGTAATAATCACAATAATGATACTAATAATAATAATAATAATAATAATAATAATAATAATAATAATAATAATAATAATAATAATAATACGGACTATGTACCTGACATGAAGTTATAATTCTTTAATAGATCGGCATAAGATTATCCGACCAAACTGATTAATTTAAATGAAATCAAATGGACTACCAAAAAGGTATTTAAGCAATCACACAAAAAAAAATATTTTCTTTAACGGGGCACTAGCTAGAGTTGGTAGGGTGGACATTTGTACCTCGGTGCCATGACTCTTCACACACATATTGGACAGCAACGCCTTACATTATCATGCATAAAATCCAACTACTTTACATTAAAACGAGTACTTCATCTATCCAACTTTATCTGGTTCACAGGATATATGGCAATGATTCTTACGTCATCTTAACCTGTCTTCTTCCACATATCTCTCCCAGAATGAAGGCTCCTTTGTTACCTCAACGAAATTAATTAACCTTTTCCCCCCGTCTCCTCTGACAGTACTCATAAAACAAGGATATAATCATGCTCGTGCAATACAGACAACTAGATGGGAAATTCATACTCTATTCCTAATTTGTTTCCTTCCCAAACAACTTTAAAAGGTTAAACTAAAATGAAAATACCGACCACTCTAATCTTCCTATAATTATTCAATTTAACATCATCCCATGCTATTCCTATATTCTGACATGATTTATCTACAGGGAATATCAATATCATAAGATCATAATTTTGTACTCAACATGTTGGTCCGTTGTCCATCGTCCGTCTCTCGAGCCCCGAGGAGGGCTGCCTTGTAGGTCTTAACCCATCCTGCTGAAGTGGGAGATCGCTGGTTCAAGACGTTCCATGATGCTCCTGGAATAATCCATAGCGTTGGGGTTTGACCACTGAAATGACACTGTTTACACTTTTCTTTACAAAACTTCCTCCACTCGCGTTACAGGCAAATTTTTCCCTTTTATTGGTATGATTGCGATCTTTTGCGGAATGAAAGTTGCATATTTATTAATTTGATGCCGGACGCAGCTATACTACCTCAGTCCGACAAAGAAAGTACAGAAATCACGGTTCCGTCACTGCAATAGTTTATTAAACTGAATTAACGTGACATTGGGTTCCTATATTTATTTCAAAACCCTGTCTCGTACGTCTGTTTCTCTGTACTTCTACAATTACGCCGTCATTCAGCACGATAACTTGGTACTTGTTTTCTGTTTATATCATATTACACGGAATTTCGTGCTACCTTTTTTTTATATGTCTACCTTCACAAAATTCAAATTATTCCTCACACACCACGGACTCTCTTTACCACGGGAGATGAATTGAAGAATTGTTTTCTCCGTCCGAGATTCGGCACATCACGGCGTCACAGTTTCGCGATGCGAACATACGACGTAATTCACGTAATTTTGTGGCGCGTTGCGAACAATCTGTAATTCATACAGCACTATCGCTCCGTTAAGTTCTCTACCGACAATTCGTATGAGAAATTATACATATTTGCACTCCCGTTTATATCAACATTTCTATACAAAGAAAAGGCAAGCCCGACCACAAATCGGCCGTGTGGTCACCTCGTAGACTCCTCAAAGACTGGCCTTCACCCTCATATGTGCAGGCAAATATAAAGGCTCTCTAGGGTGGGGAAAGCTTGGGGAGACATCTTCCTCCTACACATTTTAGTTTTCCAGATCCACAAGGCTTACGAATCCCAGCGGTGCGGCAATTTGTGTGGCCAATTACTCCGAAATACACGCTGTTATGCGGAACTCGGGATGATCGGTGGATTTGTCGTAATTAATTCCAATACAATCGGGGTGGGGGTAGTATTCGCTAAGAGTATTTGGCGACCCTGTAGGCGTGGGGACGCCGAGGAAATTACGTAACCATTTGAAGATGCATATTCGTAGGTGAGATTATTCTACCTTGATTTTTAATTTTTCCATTCATCCAATAATCCTCTTATTACTCTGCCGTATGTTTTCTGGTTAGTTTAGCCTTTATTGAGCAGAAAATACCCCTGAAATCGCCCCATCGCTTTGGCATCGCTGGACGTTAGCTTTTGTTTTCAATATGGAGTCAGCAAAATTGTATTCTTCTTCCCCTTTTTCCATGATACGCGCGCAGTTCGGGAGTTTTTCTAAGCCACCCCCTGGGAGATCTAGGCGCCTCTCTGTCGCGAAGTGTTATGCAATATGACGCTACTGCCAGCATCCAAACAAAGGAAGCTACAAGCCTACTAATTCCTTAAATATATAATTCTGAATAATTATTCATGTGACTATACGGTCACATCTGCCCCTCCATTGGTTTCAAGAAATTTGGAACGGAGTTACGAATTTCTTGGTTTAAATCTTGCTTTAAGGAACGTCTCCTCTGACAGTACTTAATCTTTGAGACTCAAATTTCAGCCAGGCATTTTCTCTTTCGAGAAGGAAACATATCCGTCCCAAGGCTTCACGCTTCTGATACAATCCTAGGCATTCTTCACAACACTGGTCATCTTGGTTCTCCTGCTCGACCGTTGACATCACGTGGACCATTGCATCCTCTTGAACGTCCTCTTCCTCGTCCAATGGATCCTCATCTTCTTCTCTCTCCAGATCCTCTTCCTCTTCTTCGGTGTTCTCATCCACCTGATTTGCGTCTATTCTGCCGCTTCCTGGAGGATGGTATACTTTCAAATTTGCGGCGTTGTATACTGTCTCAGTTGTGCCGTCCATACTCTGGACCTTGTACGAGTTATTATCGAGATTTTCGATGACCCTATACGGCCCAATGTATAGCTCCGCAAATTTGTGATAGATTTTATTTGCGGGATCGGAGATCGCTGGTCGTTTAACAAGGACGAGTTCACCAACTCGTAGCGGCCGATGGTACCTTTTCCCACGCAGACGTCGTAATCTCTTTTCCGCCTGTCCCTTCAAGTATTCTGCCGTCGTTTGGATGCAGAGTTCCGCGGATAAACGGGGGTCTTGGGGACATTGGATCACGTTCACCCAGGGTCTCTTGGGCACTTCATCGAAATGAACGACGCTTGGGATCATCCCAGTTGATTCGTGGACTGTCCCATTAACACACTCCTCAATGATAGGGAGGACGTCCACCCATCGCCAATGTTGACGGGAACAGTAGATTCGGCAGAATTTGCCTATTTCCCGCATGATCCGCTCAGCTGGATTAGATTCGGGATGGCGAATCGAACTCAAATGATGCTTCACCCCTAGCCGTTCAATATCCCTTCTAAAAGCTCCGGAGGTAAATTGGGAACCGTGGTCTGTTAAAATACACTCCGGTTTACCCATCCTCGGAATGATTTTATTCTTTATCTGATTTATGACAGCTCTGGTATTTGCTTTTTGTACAGGGCAAAGTTGGATGAACTTCGAAAAAACATCGACGCACACCAAAATATGCTGCATTCCGCGTCGTGCCTTGGGCAAAGGACCATAAAAATCTAGCGCGAAGAGCTCTTTGGGCTCCTTCGGCAACAAAGGTCGTGGCAGTTGTTTGAGCAAAAAGGTGTTGTGTTTCACCCGCTGGCATATATCGCACGTCATCAATACACGGCGGACAATCTTCCTCAAATTTTGCCAAATGAAGGTTTCCTTTAACGTAGATACAACCTTGTCGATCCCGGCGTGACCAATGGCTCGGTGGGCCAACCAGATTAAGTCTTCATGTAATACGGGCGGCACTACAATCCTGTATCGAGTGTGGTTATCATCGACAAATTTGTGTAGAATCCCATTGAAGTAATTGTATCGTTCTGCCCTCTTCTCTATTTCTGAGTACTCGGCGGTACCTGGTTGTATCTTCCGCTTGAAGAACTTGATCAATTTCCCTGTTTCCGGATCTCTTTCTTGCTCCTCCCCTATAGTCCTCAACTTCTCTAGCGTGGCCTGGTCTTCATCTTCTAGTTGGATGTGGAAAATGGAAGTTTCGCTGGGGTCCGGGTTTCGACTCAATGCATCTGCGATAATGTTGTTTTTCCCAGCACAATGCTCTACTGTTAAGTCATACTGCTGGACGAAAAGACACCAACGATTGACCCTTTCGCTCGTCATTGTCGACTTGAGCATGAACGTTAACGCTTTATGGTCCGTCCGTAAAACAATGGGGAAGCCGTAGATATACTTCCGCCAATGACCTAGGGCTGTGACGATGGCCAACATCTCGAGTTCAGTCACTGTGTATTTGAGCTCGTGAGTTCTCAATTTTCGGCTCATAAATGCCAGATATGTGATCTTTGGTCGTGCCTCCGGGTCTTCTTGGTACAACACGGCACCGACCCCAATTTTCGATGCGTCCGTTTGCACGATGAATTTCTTTGAATAATCTGGGTAACCTAATTTGACGCTGTTGGCGAGGAGTTCCTTCGTCTTATCGAAAGCAGTTTCGCATTCCTCGTTCCACTTCCAACGGTTATTTTTCTTTAGCAAATTTTGGAGGGGTGCTACGACTTCGGTATACCCAGGACAATGATCAGAAAAGAAGTTACAGATCCCTAGAAATTGCCGAACATGCTTGACCCTAGTTGGTCTTGGAAAGTTTTGGATTGCTTGAATTTTTACGGGGTTTGGGATCACGCCATCGGCATCAATCACGTGTCCCAAAAATAAAATACTCCTTTGACAAAACTGTGACTTTGACAGGTTGACTTTAAAGTTGTTTCGATCCAGATCGAGCAAGAGTTTCCTGATCTTCTCGAGATGATCCTCGACTGTCTCAGACGCCACCAGAATGTCATCAATGTACCTTACAGTGAATGCTTTTACCTCGTCGCTAAGGTTTCTATCAAGAGCTCGGATAAGAGCGGATCCCGCGTTCATAATGCCGAACGGAAGACGATTGAAGACGTACGTCGTTTGGTCAAACATGAACCCAGTCAAAATTTTGGTCTTCGGGTCTAACTCTACGTGATGAAAAGAGGAAGTTAAGTCGACCCCAGAAAACAATTTCATATGCCGAAATTTCTTCAGGATGTCCTTGATACAGGGGGCTTGATCATACTCGGGGACTAAGCGCTTATTAATGGCCCTCGCGTCAAGGCAAACGCGAAGGGACCCATTCGCTTTCTCCACGATTACGAGTGGGTTCAGAAAAGGTGTTGGTGACTTCATAATCAAACCACTAGCCTCCATCTCGCTAATTATTTGACTGACTTTGTCATGATACTTTTCTGGTACCGGATACGGGCGTTGCTTAAATGGTTCCCAACTGTTTACTACCAAGGTATACTGGAAATTTGGGATCTTCCCCGGTCTTGAACCGAAAACTTCTTTGCATTGCTCTAAAATTTTGAGTAATTGATCCTTCTCATTTTCCCCAATTTTGGCTTCATGAATTTTTCCTTGAATGGTTGAATCCAACGATGGTTCCTCTTCTGTTTCCAATGCGGCGATTGTCATTCCAGATTCCTCAAAAACGTTGTGGCACATTCCGTCCACTCCTATCCAGTTTTCCTCTCCCTCCGTGTTTCCTGAACAGAGCTGCGTCATCCAAATCCTTTCCTCGGTTTCTAAGTCTTCACAATCATTTAACTTTATCTCAGTTTGGGCCGAATCCAACTTTAAACAAATTTCGTCTGTTTCCATATTGATATGGGCTTTATATTCCCTTAGGAAATCTGAACCGATGATAACATTATATTCCATTTTGGACAAAACAATGAACGGGTGGGAAATAATATCCTTCCCAATCTCCAGATCCAAATACGCTTGACTATTGCAGATCGTGGTCCTGTCAGGGATTACCCCACGAACTTTGACATTTGATATTGGGATAACCGGGATTTCATTCTTGGATTGAAGTTCTTGTAATAGTATTCTAGAAACGACGCTCACGCTGGCTCCCGTATCCACAAGACAACGAACTCGGACCCCATGAACTCTGATATAAATCACAGGCAATTCCCTCACGACCTTGATGTCGGTTTGAAACTTATCTTCCAATAACTCATCAGATTGTACAACCCACGTGTCGATCGTGATCACTATCCATGACAATGTTTGAGGGTCGATAGCCTTCGAAAATTCGGCTATCTCCTCATCTAGTACTTCGGCTTTTTTTTTAGACGATCTCCCTCAGCTGCCTCATATTCTGGCGCACGGGGATCTAATCTACTTTGACTTGCATTGTGTTGTTGCAATGCAAGGCTTTCAGCCCCTTTACATTCGGTCGTCTGAGTTAATCGCCTAATGGGCTGCTCCCATATGTCCTTAACATTTTGTGATGCATTTAGCTCCCGGACGTACTGTTGTGACTCCCTTTTTCTGTCCTGAAGGTCGCCCTGGTAGTATTCCCTACGCTGTTGGGAATTTCCGTCATTGCGCGGTTGCCATTTTGGATATGGTCGACGCTCTCTATTATTACCATTTTGCTTATAAGCCGGTCTATCATATTTACGTCTGGACTCTTCCCATGGTCGAGACCTCCACCTCGCATCTCTTGGGTTTCGGTTCCCAACGTACAGCTCCCGTGTACTTGTTCCCTGATCTTTCTGGCTGGTTGGATTAGCACTCCCTTGGCAATCCAAAACGTTGACCATCTCTGTCTGCCTAGTTCGTATATGCTGCCCACTGGACGTTTGGTCAAGGTGCCGCAACACCTGTTCCATTTCCACCGCCGTCTTTACGTTCGCGGCTATTAACATGCGTTGAACGTCGGCGGGAAATTGCTTACTAATGGCTGCCATTAGCTCAATTTCTGCCGGGGGATTGTCTAGTTCTCTCATCTTGACTAGCTGCCCAGTGAAGTACTCACAGAAGCGCGTTGGGCCAGTCATGGAGTACCGACGAGAGTACAACTCCAATCGCAACCCCTGTTGAGTCTGCATTCCCCAATACTTATCCAGAAATGCCCTTTTAAAACTCTCATATCCATCAAAGCAGTACCGAAACGCTTGGAACCAAACGAGGGCCTGGTCTTCCAAAAACCTTTCCACAACCCTCAATTTTCGCTCTGGCGTTATCCGATTATCGGCCATATATCCGTCCATTTCGAGCAAGAATTTCTTTGGAGTCATGTTTCCCCCAGGTTTAAACCGTTTCGGCTTATCTTCCGCCATCTTCATCATATTGTAAATGGGTATTGGTTCAATGGGAATTGACGTCGAATTGTGCATTTGCGTTCCAGATAACTGTTCCTGACTGGTATTAATCCTAGCAAAAAGACCTGTTCCTTCCGGCTCCACCTTCATTTCGAAAGGGTTAACGGGGCTCGATTTTATCGGACTGAACTCCTTTCCCTTTCCGTGAAAATCCTCCCGTACTTTCAATTTTCCTACCTCTTCTCTCAACTCTTGGATGAGGTTTTCATGGGTATCTACCCTAATTTTCGCCTTCTGGATTTTATGGGACCAATCCTCGATTCTATCTGATATTTGGTCGTCCCTCTTATGAACCTCTTCTCGGATCGAAATTATTTCTTCGGTCGTTATTTCTTTGACTTTGGATACCTGCTTCTCTATTGACTCAGCAAATTCCTTACGCACCGCCACGGCTTGATGTTGCACATCACATAGTTTGCTCTGAGCCTGACATATCTCCCCCTTAGTTGCTTCAATCTCCCTACTGGTAGTTTCCTGATATGCCACTGTCGCTCTAATGTGTTCCTCGAGTTGCTCCGCCATACTGATAGTTTGGGCCTCAATACAACCTACACGCTCAACCGCTGTGTTGATCATCTTGCCAAAAATTTCCTGTTTTTCCTCTACACCGTCTACTCGCGCTCCTAATTTCTCGGTAACCTTCTTACAACGTTCTCGATCGACTTTAAGTTGGTCAACTAGTTCGTTCTGACGTTCAGTCATTCGCTCGAACCGCTCCTCAAAGTCACCTAGCCGTTTATTGATCTCCTCTCTCCCTTCCTTGCATTCCTCCTGTACCTTCTCTATCATTTCTTTAATGTTTACCTGAATATCCTCACTAGTCTCATTTAGTTTCGCCTGCATGTCTTCGTTATTTTCACGCATCAGTTCCTTCATACCCTGCATGTCCTCGTTATTCTGATTAATTTTCGCCAAAATGCTTTCGCTATTACCGCGAATCATCTCCTGCATCCATTCTTTCATCTGTTCTAATTCCATTACGAACACAATTTTCATTAAATGAGCCCCCCTTTAGACTCGAACTTAGGACCTGGGTCAATTAACCCGAAACCAAGTTTTCTTCAAGGTTGTTTCCCCACTCAACTTCGAAAATTTCTACAATTTAATAGAATGAAGTCCAAAACGTAGCCACAAAACGGAAACGCTAACTCGAAGTTGCCTAACATTTACACCCCTGTTGCACCGGGAGCATAATCAAAATTAAAGAATGTAGCCATAATACTTAACGATAAAATTTTGAATACATTAGCTATCCGAAATAAAATACCAACACAGGTGGTATATGCCAATAAATTAGGTCATCCTTCCAGCATTGAGGCAGATACACCTGATACAATGGGTAATACCGTCCCAAGACTTTCCGTCTGAAGCCTAATCTACTGCATCTTCAGAATCAGCTCAAAGGCCTGAGGTCACCTTGGCTACTCCACGGAGAATCTAACTCGTCACATGAATTAACACTCACTATTAGCAATGAGGCCTATTGCAAGTAGTACCTCCTGACTAATACCCATGAATATGGTTACCTGAAGTGTATCGATATTCGTTTTCCTCAGATTCGGGAAAATCATTCCATTGTTTCCCGGATTCAATAGAATCCTTTATTAATTTCTGGGTACGTCAATTGCTATGAATGACCGTCATGGTTATTGCCGTAGTAATAATAATAATAATAATAATAATAATAATAATAATAATAATAATAATAATAATAATAATAATGATAATAACCATGACATACGACAATCTTCGCCGTACACGTACAAATTAAATTTTACTGTCACTCGTCATTCATTTTCACCTATTGGTCCAATCATGTGCATCCAGTAATATGAACTAAATCAGTTCTTTATCATAATTGGCCATTCCTACAAATTTTTAATTCTGGCATTACCATGCCATGCGCCCATTTTTCAGAAAATTTAAAATCCGAAAATGCCTACCGAAAAAACCGAAAAATCCTACTGGAAATGCCGAAAATGCCCCACGTTGGGCGCCATATGGGACCTTTCCCACCATCCCCCATAGCTCATGGTACTATGTGCCAACAGAGAGGTGACCCTGTCGGGTCATGAACACATGGCACCACGCTCCACGGAAGGCGATGGTCAAGGGACCTTTTTCGGCCTGTGACGATTCCCTCTCATTGGGATTGAATAAGTAATCCACTCACATGAGAGGTCAACGCCCTGCGGCCTAGCAAGGTCACTGCTAACTCTCCCGTTCCTAAGATCTGAACCCCGGCTACTCAGAGTCGCAGACCGTCCGCGGCGATAAAAAAAATAAAATATCTTACAACTAACTTAAAGGCATAACATGAACGGAAGAGGTTCTGGATGCTAACTATCGGCAAGAAACATAGGCACGAATAAATTTTCTGATTATTTAATTCACTCCCGTTGAACATATTTACAATCTATAACCTTGAACTTCAACGTTAAATTACATCATAGAATTTTAATACCAACCACGGACAACCTTGTCCGGGCTGCCACCCAAGTGAAGTTTTTATCCCCATCATTATAAGATTCATAATGTGGTCTATTGACATACACTGTTGAAATTTATAACACAAAAAACAATCACCTATTCGGATCAAGCACATGGGTGTTCACATTTAACTTCAAACAACTCGGAGAAATTTGAGTTGCGTTTATTACGCTCTTGGTTGATCAACTTGGTTTCGAGTTTGCGGACACGATTATTTTACCTGCTGAGTACGGTAAACACTATTATAATGAACCAAACTTTTTACAAAATTTTATAAGGAAACTATGATGTTACGGATATAAATATTCCCGGGATTAATTCCCAAATTACATATTCAAAACACAGCAAGTTACACTAATTTACTCTAAGATTAGAGTGGCCACCTACATCGAACATAACACGAGAAATATAATATTTAAAGACATTAAAAAAAATCATAAAATGATAAACGACTTCACGGCGTCGCAACCTCTCGCAAAAACATGAAATGCACATAATTCTTGTTACTGCTAATCACCTCATTTGAGGACTAACTATACACATTCTAGGGCCTGAACCCTCCACTCAAACGAACTACCAAAGGATTTTTCACGAAGCCTCAATTAAACAAATCAATTAGCATCAAAACAACATCCTATTTACACTATTATCACACCTGGAAGAGAAAACACAAATATAACATTTTCCATACATGGTAACTGCATCTGGATTACCATTAGCCGTCGTTTGTGTGACTGACTCCCTTTTGTCATGTCCGAGGTACGAACGGGAGACCAACAGGTCTCTCGAGTCGGGGAACCTGAAAAATCAAGACCCTATCTATCGCTTCTCCATGTGTATGAACTAAGTGTTACTGCATTCATTCTTTCTTAGCCGTATTAGATTGTGGTAATCGATTAACAAAAAAAAACAAAACCTTTACTAGCAGAGCGAAACAGGGATTGAGGAAAAACACTTCCTTGAGACGGACGGCCATACATTTGCCTTTTCAGCAGTTCTGGTTTGACCCGTCAAGCGAGCTCGACCCTCCCGGGGAAAGCTGCCATAAATTCCCTTGTCAACCGCCCTTATGCCGGCCACATACTTCTTTCTTTAAAAACCCAACATTAGTGCGTTTACAAAAGCCTATTCAGTGGGCCAATTTATTCACGCGAACAAAATAACCAATACAAACAGGTGCATAGAATTATGCTCAAACCCGCTCAGGTATTCTTCATCAGACCAATCTCTCAACCTTTGGGCCGTGACATGATTTTACTCTCTCTCTCTCTCTCTCTCATATGAGTCCGGAGTTCCATCTTCGTGCCTCCCATAGTAAAACTACCACAATCCACGGGCTAGCAAACTAGAGTTTAATAACCTCACAGAATTTACTAATAACCATAGTCGTAATAATCACAATAATGATACTAATAATAATAATAATAATAATAATAATAATAATAATAATAATAATAATAATAATAATAATAATAATAATAATACGGACTATGTACCTGACATGAAGTTATAATTCTTTAATAGATCGGCATAAGATTATCCGACCAAACTGATTAATTTAAATGAAATCAAATGGACTACCAAAAAGGTATTTAAGCAATCACACAAAAAAAAATATTTTCTTTAACGGGGCACTAGCTAGAGTTGGTAGGGTGGACATTTGTACCTCGGTGCCATGACTCTTCACACACATATTGGACAGCAACGCCTTACATTATCATGCATAAAATCCAACTACTTTACATTAAAACGAGTACTTCATCTATCCAACTTTATCTGGTTCACAGGATATATGGCAATGATTCTTACGTCATCTTAACCTGTCTTCTTCCACATATCTCTCCCAGAATGAAGGCTCCTTTGTTACCTCAACGAAATTAATTAACCTTTTCCCCCCGTCTCCTCTGACAGTACTCATAAAACAAGGATATAATCATGCTCGTGCAATACAGACAACTAGATGGGAAATTCATACTCTATTCCTAATTTGTTTCCTTCCCAAACAACTTTAAAAGGTTAAACTAAAATGAAAATACCGACCACTCTAATCTTCCTATAATTATTCAATTTAACATCATCCCATGCTATTCCTATATTCTGACATGATTTATCTACAGGGAATATCAATATCATAAGATCATAATTTTGTACTCAACATGTTGGTCCGTTGTCCATCGTCCGTCTCTCGAGCCCCGAGGAGGGCTGCCTTGTAGGTCTTAACCCATCCTGCTGAAGTGGGAGATCGCTGGTTCAAGACGTTCCATGATGCTCCTGGAATAATCCATAGCGTTGGGGTTTGACCACTGAAATGACACTGTTTACACTTTTCTTTACAAAACTTCCTCCACTCGCGTTACAGGCAAATTTTTCCCTTTTATTGGTATGATTGCGATCTTTTGCGGAATGAAAGTTGCATATTTATTAATTTGATGCCGGACGCAGCTATACTACCTCAGTCCGACAAAGAAAGTACAGAAATCACGGTTCCGTCACTGCAATAGTTTATTAAACTGAATTAACGTGACATTGGGTTCCTATATTTATTTCAAAACCCTGTCTCGTACGTCTGTTTCTCTGTACTTCTACAATTACGCCGTCATTCAGCACGATAACTTGGTACTTGTTTTCTGTTTATATCATATTACACGGAATTTCGTGCTACCTTTTTTTTATATGTCTACCTTCACAAAATTCAAATTATTCCTCACACACCACGGACTCTCTTTACCACGGGAGATGAATTGAAGAATTGTTTTCTCCGTCCGAGATTCGGCACATCACGGCGTCACAGTTTCGCGATGCGAACATACGACGTAATTCACGTAATTTTGTGGCGCGTTGCGAACAATCTGTAATTCATACAGCACTATCGCTCCGTTAAGTTCTCTACCGACAATTCGTATGAGAAATTATACATATTTGCACTCCCGTTTATATCAACATTTCTATACAAAGAAAAGGCAAGCCCGACCACAAATCGGCCGTGTGGTCACCTCGTAGACTCCTCAAAGACTGGCCTTCACCCTCATATGTGCAGGCAAATATAAAGGCTCTCTAGGGTGGGGAAAGCTTGGGGAGACATCTTCCTCCTACACATTTTAGTTTTCCAGATCCACAAGGCTTACGAATCCCAGCGGTGCGGCAATTTGTGTGGCCAATTACTCCGAAATACACGCTGTTATGCGGAACTCGGGATGATCGGTGGATTTGTCGTAATTAATTCCAATACAATCGGGGTGGGGGTAGTATTCGCTAAGAGTATTTGGCGACCCTGTAGGCGTGGGGACGCCGAGGAAATTACGTAACCATTTGAAGATGCATATTCGTAGGTGAGATTATTCTACCTTGATTTTTAATTTTTCCATTCATCCAATAATCCTCTTATTACTCTGCCGTATGTTTTCTGGTTAGTTTAGCCTTTATTGAGCAGAAAATACCCCTGAAATCGCCCCATCGCTTTGGCATCGCTGGACGTTAGCTTTTGTTTTCAATATGGAGTCAGCAAAATTGTATTCTTCTTCCCCTTTTTCCATGATACGCGCGCAGTTCGGGAGTTTTTCTAAGCCACCCCCTGGGAGATCTAGGCGCCTCTCTGTCGCGAAGTGTTATGCAATATGACGCTACTGCCAGCATCCAAACAAAGGAAGCTACAAGCCTACTAATTCCTTAAATATATAATTCTGAATAATTATTCATGTGACTATACGGTCACAATACACATCGAAAGAAATGCTAACGTAAAAATACTAGTAAGCTTAATAAAAATATTAAATGATATATTTAACTAATTGTATCCTTGCAATACTAGATCTAAGTTAAATACTCTAGTTACTACTAGCTATGTTTAGGCTACTTCTACTTCGTAAATACAGTACGGATGCTTTTAATTTATTTTAAATTATCATATTAACCTCATATTTAAGTGTACAATAATCTCATATCATTTTCACACACAATCACTCGTTCCACTCATACAGGTACATTGCAGGAAGCACTTTACGAGGAACTGCTGGTAAGAGGTTTAAATATGCTTTTTGATGCAGCATCCTTGATGTATTTGGGAAGAGCATTCCACCAACCCGAAGCGGTGATAGTAAATGATCGATGGTAAGTGGTTGTTCGGTGGACAGGTATTTTTAGGAGGGACACTGAGTGAGTATCATGGACATGAAAAGAACCAAGGTGACGAAAGTACCTGGTACACAAGAGTATTTGAATGTAGTTTACACCAGTCGTCTAGTCGTAACCAATATAATTGTTTATGGTAAGGAGAAACTCGAGCGTCATACCGTAAATCCATAGCATATATAAGACAAGCATTTTGAGTGCGTTGAAGTTTCAAGCTTAATTCATTTGTTATATCCGTAAAAATTACATCACAGTAGTCAAAAATGGCAAATAATAATGACTGAACAAGTTGAATTTTTAGTGATTGAGCGAATACATTTCTGAACCGTTTTAAGGGTTGCAAACTGCAATAAACCTTTTTCCAGATATTCTTAACTTGCGCTGACCAGTTTTGAGTTTCCGTTATAATAACTCCAAGGTTAGAAACTGATTCAGAATAAGGTGTAATAATATTATTTAAAGTTATGGGAGAAATGCAATTTTGTTTTAAAATGTGAAGGTTCTTTGATGTACCGATGATAATGGCTTGCGTTTTGTGGGGGTTTAATTTAAGGTTTTTTTAATTGCATAGCCATTAATTTGCTCAAGGTTAGCATTTACATTACATATTGCTTGTTGTATATTATTAGTTATAGTGTGGTAGTAAATTTGCAGATCATCAGCATAAAGATGGTACTTGCAGTGCTTAATTTATCTGGTGAAATCCTTTATATATAATGTGAACGGGAGGGGGTCAAGGACTGACCCTTGTGGGACGCCGATAGTTTTGTTCGCCTCGTTGATTTATTATTATTAGCAACCAAACACTGCCTGCGGTTTGTGAGGTTAGAATAGAAAAATTGCAGCACCTTCTGGCTAAAGTTTAAGGACTGTAATTTGGGAAGAAGCAAACTAGGATCGACAGTATCAAATGCGCTACTGTAATCTAAAAGAGTAATATTGTCACTTGTTTGTTGTACACTGCATATCTAATGTCATCTGTCACTTTCAGCAGTGCTGTCATGGTTGTTATGTTTTTTCTTAAACCCTGATTGGTAAGAGTCGAGTAATGCATATTTATGTAAGTACGTAAGGATTTGCTCATGTACCAGGCGTTCCAGCACTTTGGACAGGGGTGGTAGGATAGAAACTGGTTGGTAATCTGAAGGAATACTGGGTCCATCCTTTTTCGGGATTGGGATGACGAGGGCATCCTTCCACGCCGTAGGGAAAATTCCTTGGGTTAAACAGTAGTTAATAGTGTGTGTTACATAGACACTATACACACTATTATTTTAAAAATGGGATATTTATAAGTTTCTATGGGACCGTTTGTTTACGAGCATGATATCCCTGTACAGGAATACATTAAATCACAGGTCACAAATGTCTACATGATTTGAGTTTCATAATTTCCAAGAATTCTCGTTGAACATGTGCCTGAAATTAGCCCAGTTTGCTTTAAGATTATTCATAGTAACTTATTGTCTGAAAAATAAGCCAGTGTGTTTAAATGATGTGAAGATAGTGAGATAATGTATGATTATCAACGAAATTATTACATACCTTCTTTGAGCCAAATAGATTCTTTCCTGTCTCGTTTATCACAATTTGGGCTTTGGCTTTCCAAAACGACTGCTACTTAGAGAGATGGCCTGCAGATACTGGAGGGCCGTGTGGTCAGCATTTTGATATCTTGAACCGCATTGCCCCCCGTTTCAATAAATCCTCACTTAGGGGCATGAGGCTGAACTACCCCGCATGTCAATCTCGGCCGAGAATTGAAATACATGGACTGGCCAGTAATCGAACAAAGGTCTTCTAATTGTGACTAGGCATTCTACATCTACACCACCAATAAAAATAGGTAGTATGAAATGTTCAGGCCACTTTCTTAGGTAGAATTTTAAAACAATTAATTTAATTAAAGATATTAACGAATGTTGCCTAAAGTATGCCATGTTAGCTTAGAAACCTGAGCTGCGCCTTGGAGGTAAGTGGTGCATTTCCTGTACAATCACTGCAAACAGATGTCCTGAACACTATAATAACATTGAACTTAGTCCAATTCTCCTTCAAGGCTTTTGTAGCGTTTACGACACTCCAGCGTTTCCAGGTAAATTCTATTATTTCCCCTACCATCCATATTCCTTTACTCTCGTTTCATCAAGCATGTTCTATTGTAACTGAATATATTCTAATAGATGGCACTAACGCCTTAAGAAGCGACGATCATTACTACAATTACGGGATAATTTCCCCTTTATCACTCTTTCTCCTGACTTAAGGAAATTCTGAGGAAAATTGGAAGGAAAATACATTTCATTTTTATCATAAGTTTTGTACACGGAGGACGTATCGAGTCATCACATCTGATTGGAGCTCAATTGACTTACAGTAGGTACTGGTAAAATCTTACTTCAGATAACATACCCCGTGTGTGACTAACATAATTAGCCTATGTACTTCATCAAACGTGTCCCGTATAGGCAGCGTACTGGCCTTCAATTCAGAAGGATCCGAATTCAATTAATGACCGGGTCGGGGATTTTAAAGGCGTCTGGTTAATTATTCTGCCTCAGGGGCTTGGTGTTAATGTTCATATTAATATACATCTTCATTTACGCAGAATATATTACACTACCATAATTTAACATATATATTGTACCTTTCCCTGTCCTCCATTTTGCCTATCTCAGCGGAGACGCTGCGTGGTACGTTCGGACATAAAATTATGGGTCGAAAGGTCCATCTAAAATTAACTTAAAATCATAGGACAGGTTCCAGAGTACATTATTCGAAAATGAGAACTCGAAGAAATAAATGGGTGAAAGGGTTTTTTAACAATAAGCTTGAGTAAGGAATGATAATCTTCCCAAATAAAATTAAATTGCAAAAGTATTTCATAGGATTACCTCGTCTGTCAAATAGGAGTGGACTCCGTTATTCCCATAGGTCCAAGGTTTGCTTAAAATGTTCTGAGCTCAGTAACTTCATGAAGCAGGACGCAACCCTACTTACGTATAATCCAATTGAGGATCTCTCCTCTAACGAGTTAGGGACCACCGGTGGATTGTATAGTCCTAGCCGCCTGAGCACATGGAGGGCCATGACTCGGAATATGTCCGAGATGCCCACTTCCATTCCACAGCAGCTGGTATCCTGACTCTCAGGACCACTTACTAGGCCAATCTGCCGTTGCCCATGGTTCATGAACTAGGGCGTGACTACAGTAACCCACACCATGATGAATTCACAAAGCCTTTCAGAATGGACGCTGAAAGGCATAACGGTCTATAATGATAATGTATGTTTGTACAAAAATATTAGAATAAAATTTGCCTTCACAATTTTAAATCGACACCTGGTCCTCGAACCAAAATTACAATTATTGATGTGGAATACGGTGGTAATATTGGGTTTTGGACTGCGCATGGTACGTAGCCTCGATCTGAATAGTCACTTTATATGAAATATTATTATAGATTCCCACATCTCGGCCTAATTAAACAAATCCGAACTAGTCGGTAAACAAATATAAGAAACACTTGCTTGGGACCGGCATGTACCCCCAAAAGGACACCGAATTCACAATCACGGGATCCGCCCGGAACAATGTGGAGAGGGAATAGAACCTCACAACGACAAAATCAGCACGTTCCATAAATCCCTTGGTCAGCGATGCATACAATAACAATGGACAAAAACACATCGGACAAACACACACAAGGTCAAAATAAACACATCCTTAAAAAAGGAAATCAGATATATACATTAGACGTCATCCTCTGGGGTCTCAAACGCAAGACCTCTAGGGCTGGATGTCATCTGCCATGTATTACACATGGCGACTAATTGCCGGCTAACGTATGAACCCCTGGTCAGCTGTGTAGAGAAAGTGAACGGAGAAAATTTCTTGCATGCAAACAGAACTAATCTGCCTCGGTCTGCAAAACGGGTTTATGTGTACACCCATTTCATTCATTGCGGCTCAGTCGGCCAACATCGAGCCTTTACCTGCGTTTGGGACAACAGACCTTTCTCCTCTCGGATTTCAACAGCAGTCTCGTCTTTCAACACATTGTCGGAGAGGCGGGTCGCAGAGCTGAAGTTGCATCTCATTATAACACATCAAACTGTGTCCCAATATTATGCCGCAATCAGGCCTCACATTAGCCTGTACTCAAATAAAGAATTCGTATCTCTCATGATGATAGCCTGTTCTCTTTACGGTTTTTCGCGTTTCTCATCTAGAATACACAGGTTCGAATCTAGGCTCTCCCTTAGCCTAGTATTGCATCTAAGCGCCTCGGACTCACACTTAACTCACTGCGGTGTCACACACACACACACACACACACACACACACACACACACACACACATGTCTTGGCTGTTTCTGGACACGCATCTATCCTCTCTAGGTTCTCATACCACACACGATTACGCCTTAGTCTGATGCGTTATGATATAAAAGGCCCTTTCTGAATCACTACGATGTAAATATCTCTCTGTTCTCGCCCCAAGCTGAAAAACATGCCCGATTCGTAATCATGCACATACTAAAGATGTGAACTATGTCGCCTTCGATACCGGGTTCCTCGTTCGAATCTCTAGAGGTAAGTTGACCTCCAACATTTTTTGAAGACTTTGACATCAATATAAACCTCGCGTCCATACATGGCGCATAAGGAAACTACATACAAAATCATATAATAACCACTAAACTATCATTACCCTCGTACCATCTCAAGCAAAGGTAATTAAAACACATGACCGGTGCCTGCCGTCAGCCCAAAGAAAATTACAATATATTAATCTACACTTGAAATAAACATGCCTATGACATTAAAAGATATATTTTTTAATATTTAAATTACGTAAAAGGCCCCGAGTCGAATTTATAGCTACAAGTCATATTTAAATGCAGTTAAACTCATCTGGATCCTGTAGCCTGGCACTTGAATCCTGAAAACGCCATTACAGATGCCTTCTTCTTTTTTGGCGATCCTCGGCAAATCCTGGAAAGTGGATGATGAAGTATGACACTCCTCTTCACTGCCTTGTATGTATTCGCTTACAATGCCACGACCTAGGCCAGAAGTTAATAACTTAATCTGCTACTTACGATATTAGTCCGCCCATGAATAGAGCCTAGTACGGGTATGATATACGGTCACAACAAATCAACTTACGCATACAGCACTAAATTGAAGAACTTGAACTTGATCTAGTTACGGTACTTATTTATTCACAGTAAATGCTGGGGTGATCTAGTCTACTCCCTCGAGGTTTGATACGAGCGACACGCACTATACACCGGTCTTTCAGCAACTAGTCCCCAGCTTAATACACGGCTCTCTGTGCTTTATAGCACCTTCCACTTTTCGTTGGATTGGGTACATTCCCGCTTTCACAAAATAGTGGCTTTGTGTACCAGCCGTTCCTTACCAATGGCTGCTTGAATTTAAGTAAGAAGACCTTTAACATGCCTACTTGTCAGCGCTATGGTGCATATAGTGCTCCATAATTCCAATGGATATTTTCCAGTGTTTTACATTCGCTGAAACTTGCACTCGTGTGGATATAACATCTCAAATTAGCATGCTAATAGGCCTGGACTGCTCAGATTTGGCTGTGTTGTTGGCACTACTGGCAAATTCTTACATCTCTGTCTCTTCTTCTTTCTCTTACTCTGACTCGCTTGAGAACGCTATCTGCACTATCTTCACGAGTAGGTGAAATATAAATCTTGCTTCCCGTTGGGGTTTCCAAGAGTAACCGCAAGGACTGCAGTTTGCACTACGGGGTTCGACTCCCACTAAAGCAAGGAGTTCGTGCTCTGCAATAATTATATATTCCAATATTTCATTGACTTAAAATGAAGATATTTGGACCGTAATACAGTGATACGGTACGATAAGAAACAGTGAATATATCCACATCGGTTTGGTGTCAGGAAATACATCCGGCCGTAAAACTGGCTGAATCTACAGATAATGCCGATCCTAGTTAACTGGGGAAAAACTAGGATGAAGACGAGTTAATTATACGTCTAGATGTACTAAATATTCCTTTTACTTCATATAAATTGAAAATGTGCCTCTAAAAACCCTTCGTGATATTAACGGGCAATGCACTTTATGCATCATATTTTACACCAGTGAGAGCACTATTTTCTCAAGAATGACTGTAACATCAATAACTACGACACTGTTAAGAAGAAGAATAATTTAATTGTGAAAAATCTCCCAGTCTTCTAACTTGTGAAATTTTACGGTAACTATTCAATCAATCACTACCGCCCACCCTCGCCGGAGGGTCTGTCTTACAAGGGCTGCACTCGGCTAGAAATAGCCACACAAAATTATTATTCCATGCCCTGATGGGGTATGGTGGGCATCCTAGAGGATGACTTCCTCTCTCATGCCAGGAGATGTGTTCCGGTGATTTGAAGTGTGGAGAATGTGAGAGAGGAGTGCCCATAGCATATACTGTAAAAGGAACTGTCCCACCATTTGTCTTAGTGAGGAAAATATAAAACCACGGAGAACCATTCTTAGGACAACCGGCGGTCCGCTAATAAGATGGCACCATACCCGATTTACATCTGTATCTTATTGCTAGCAGTTACTCTCGGCTTCGCTCGTGTGGATTTCGTAATTTCATAAAAATAATCGTTCTTCGGTACTGTACTAAGACATTATCTGAAAATTCCTGAAGTATAAGAAATCACCGAAAAGTTGAGTTTCATTTACGCTAGGATCTACGTTAGTGGTATTACCTTCTGTGGCTAAGATGACCATGCGACATATAACTGGGCATGTGAGAAACAGTCTTCTCTGAAGTCCAAAACAAAAATAAACAATGCATGGTTCTTTATTGTTAAAGGAGATTCCAAATACCTATTTCAAGTGCTGTAACATCGTCACTTTTTGAGACATAAGTATCCGCATAAAAATAATTCAACACTTTTATCAGTCCTTCCTCCACCGCCACCTAATTAGATTTTCCGAAAATCAAAGAATACATATCTCTTTATTTTTAAAGCAGATTCCCAATACCAATTGCCACGTATATGACATGTTCAGTTATTGAGTTATATGTATCCACATAAAATAAATTAAATCCTTTTTCACTTCTTTTCACCCCTGTTAAGTGCTTTTCCGCAAACAAAAGTATGTTCATGTACTTTTAGAGGACTTTCCAAATACCAACTTGCATGTCAGTAACATGCATCTTAGTTTTTGGTGTATACTGTAGATATACCGGTACTCATTTTGAACATTCACCCGATTTTTCAATACTTTTCAGCCCCTTAAGTGGATTTTACGAAAACACAAAATACATGGTTCTTTATTCTTAAATTAGATTCCAAATACCAGTTTTCACGTTAGTAACATCGTCAGTTCTTGAGGTACAAGAATCCTCATAAAAATACTTCAACATCTTCTTCACTTCCTTCCACCACTTCCCACTTAAGTGGACTTTCCGATAATAAAAAAGTACATGTTCATTTCAAAATTATATTCGAAATATCAATTTTCACGTCTGCAACACCTTAAGTTTCCTTAGATATTAGAATCTCATACAAATAATTCAACAAATTTTTCAATACTTTCACCCAACACAAGTGGATATTCAAAAGCAAAAGAAGACTTCTTTCTTTACTTTTAAAGGAGATTCCAAATACCAATTTTCTCGTCTGCAACATCTTTAGTTTTCGAGATTAAAGTATCCTCACACAAGGAATTCAACTATATTTTCGATTCTATCACCCCACTCCTAAGTGGATTTTCCGAAAACAAAAAATACGTATACTTAATTTTTGAAGGGGACTCCAAAACCAATTTTCACGTCTGTAACATCTTCAGTTTTTGAGATATTGGTATCCTAATAAAAGGAATTCATCCCCATTTCCAGTCCTTTTTAAGAACACCCAATGTGGTTTTTCCGAAAACAAAAAGTACATGTTCCTGTATCTTTAAAGGAGAGTAGAAAGACAAATTTTCACGTCTGTAACAGGTTAGATTTTTGAGATATGCTGCAGGTATACTCATTTTAAAAATTCACCTCAACCCTATTTTCAGTCTTTTTAACCCCTCTTAAGTGTTTTTCTGAAAGCAAAAATATGTATATTTTTAAAGAGATAAAAAATACCAATTTTCTCGTCTGTAAAATAGATTATGCTAATTTTAAAAATTCACCCCTTTTTTCGGTTCTCCTTAAGTGGAGATTCAAAAAAAAATTACTTCCTTCCTTTAACATGAGATATCAAATACTAATTTTCACGTTTGTGACTTGGTACGTTTCTGAGATATACTGCAGCACAGATTTTTTAAATTCACCCCTTGTGTCACTCGTGTTCAACCCCTATTAATTGGATTTTTCAGAAGTAAATAATATGTGTTTCTTTACTTTTAAAGGATATTGCAAGTACTAGCATTCATGCCTGTAAAATCTGAAGTTTTTGTGATAAAAAGTATCCTCATAAAATATATTCAACAGATTTTTCACCTTTATTACCCCCCTTAATGGTATTTTCCGGAAACAATACATGCGTATTTCTTTATTTCCAAAGTAGAATCCAAATACTAATTTCCACGTCCGTATGATTTTACGTTTTTGAGGTATAGATGTACTCACATAAATAATTTACCCCCCTTTTCACCCTCTTAGCAACGAAATATCCAAAAATCCTCCCTTAGTGAGCACCTACAACCTAATATCAACGTACCTCCAAAATTTCGTTTCTTTATGTGCAGTAGTTGTGGCTCGACGATGATGTTCTGTCAGTCAGTCAGTCAGTCAGTCAGTCTGGACCTGTTATTTTATATATATATATAGACTAGCAAGATACCCGTGCTTCGCTACGGTGTTATACTGAAATTTATAATTGAATGCTCAACGATTTATATATAATCCACCGAAATTCGCGATCTAACTCGTTTTCTGAGAGAATCCGCCAAAATTCGCGATCTGACCGATTTTCTAATAGATTACAACAAGTTTGCTCCCATTTTTCAATCTTTCTTTCCAGCAATCGATTTCGTACT
This sequence comes from Anabrus simplex, assembly GCF_040414725.1. Lineage (NCBI taxonomy): Eukaryota > Metazoa > Arthropoda > Insecta > Orthoptera > Tettigoniidae > Anabrus > Anabrus simplex. The sequence goes on along the minus strand of NC_090266.1, from coordinate 226,190,593 downwards.
TCCCGGGCTAGGTACAGGTATTTCACCCGGTCAATTGGGTCTCTAAATCTTTGCCACCTTTCTCTATAAGCATTTTTAATATGGATCAAATCCTTCAGGAGATCCAGCGTGGTGTCTTCTTGGGTGCCTTGGCAGTATTGAAGCCGCGGCCGGACAGTATTCTTAGTCATTACCCGTCCAGGACACGTTTTCAGCGCGGTCCGCACATTTGACAACGGTCCAGAACATTATTATTATTATTATTATTATTATTATTATTATTATTATTATTATTATTATTATTATTATTATTATTACATGTTCTGGACCCTACAGCAAGATGCAAGACCGTTACTTAGCGGTAAATCACATCTGGTGCCATTGTCATTGTTGACAATGTGACCAGCACCATTGTCGCGCGTAGGCAAGTGTGCGGGATTTCTGGCGATACGAATGACATACTTCCGTGCATTACTGACCTTATTATAGAGGTGAACAATTTGACGGTCAATCGCATTCCTATCGTTTATTTCAAATGTGTTTAATTTGTATTTATATGCCAGGAGTATCTACTGTAATCTAAGAACGTTCTGCGAAGGAAAAGATGGCTGTTGAAAACGAACCCAGGAATAAAAATGTTCGGTTTATTATCAGAATAAGTACATCGAAAATCTACAGCCTGTTTCCAGTCATTCGACAGGGTCAGGAATGGAATGAATAAAGCCCCATCTAGCGGCGACAATAGGAACGGTGCCGGCTGAAGAAGCACACCTCCGGGGCAATGATCGGTGAATGACAAAAGAAATGTAATTTTGGACAGTGTTGCTGGAATGAATGATGCCAGGGAAAACCGGAGTATCCAGAGAAAAACCTGCCCTGTCTCCGTTTTGTCCAGCACGAATATCACATGGAGATATCGGGATTTGAACCACGGAACCCAGTTGTGAGAGGCCGGCGCGCTGCTGCCTGAGCAACGGAGACTCCTAATAAATACATTATGAAGAGTAAAATCAATTGGTCTCACCTCCTTTTGCACCCCAAAGGCGTTAAGTTTATTTAATCCCCCCCAAAAAAGATTAAAAGGAGGAGTGTTTCTTTATGTTTAAAGGAGATTCCAAACACCAATGCTCACGTCTATTACCTTCGGTTTTGAGACATAATTATCCCCATAAAAATAATTCACTTTACTTCACTTCCTTTCACACTTCTTACCCCGCCCCCCCCCCCCCAGTGAATTTTCCGGCAAGAAATACGTGTTTCTTTAATAGTAAAGGATCTTATAAATACCAATTATCACGACTCTAACCTCTTCAGTTTTTTTTTATGTGTCCTCACGAAAGAAATTCAATACCTTTTCACTCCCGCCCACCAAGATTGTTTCCCCCCCCCCCCCCCTAAACGCGTTTCTCTTTGTTTTTAAAGGAGATCCAAATACCAATTTTCACGTCTGTAACAACTTAGGTTTTTATTAGATGTATGTATTCTCATACTGTTAAGTCCATATATTTTCAATCCTTTCACCCCCCCCCCCCTCATAGGATTTTGAGAGAATACATGTTTGTTTACTTTTGAAGCATATTCGAAATATCAGATTTCACGTCTGTAACATTTTCATTTTTGAGATATCAGTAGCCTAATTAAAAGAAATCAACACCATTTTCAGTCACTTTTACACCCCCTCCACCCAAGTGGTATTTCCGAAAACTAAAAATACACGTTTCTTTATATTTAATAGAGATGAAAATACCATTGTTCACTTCTGTGACATGTTAAGTTTTTGATATATATTGTAGAAATACTCATTTTAAATTTCACCCCTTTTTATTTCCCCTTAAGTGGAGTTTCCAAAAACAATCACCTATGCTTCTTTACATTTACAGGAAATTCCAAGTAACCACTTTTTACGTCTGTAACATTTTACGTTTCTCAGATATTCTGTAGATATAGTCTTTCGAAAAATTCATCCAATTTTTCTCTCACCCCCCCAATATTTGGTTTTTCCAAAAACGAAAAAATACCTGTTCCTTTATTTTTAAATCAGATCCCAAATACAAAATTTCAGGT